>NC_083096.1:94388999-95113009 GCF_949774975.1 Lagenorhynchus albirostris
CAAAAGCCATATTAACTATAGAAGGATAAACCAGAGTTAGGCACCAAGAAATATTATAATCAAACTGTCAAAATCAAATACAGAATCTTGAAAGCAGCAACAGAAAAGTGACTCATCACATAAAAGCTATTTTCTATAAGATTATAAGCAATTTCTCAGCAGAAATGCAGTAGGATGATATATACATATATCATGTTGGGGAAAAAAATCTGTCAACTGAGAATACTGTATCCAGAAGAAACTCTCAAAAATGAAGGAAAAATTAAGACTTTCCCTGATAAACAAAAGCTGAGGGAGTCCATTATAACTAGATTTGCCCTATGAGAAATGCTAAAGGAAGTCCTTCAAGTTGAAGGACTTCAAGTTGAAACAAAAGGATGTTAGATAGTAACTTTATATATATATAAATAGACAGTAACTTTAAATATATATATATATATAAATATATATATATGCACACACGCAATGGAATATTACTTGGCCATAAGAAAGGATGAAATAATGTCTTTTGCAGCAACATGGATGGACCTAGAGATTATCATACTAAGTGAAGTAAGTCAAAAAGAGAAAGACAAATACCTTATGATATCACTTATATGTGGAATCTAGAAAGTTGTACAAATGAACTTACTTACAAAACAGAGACAAACTCACAGACATGGACAACAAACTCATGGTTACCAAAGGGGAGGAGGTGTGGGAGAGAGATAAATTAGGAGTATGGGATTGACAGATACACACTACCATACATAAAATCATAAAATGGATAGACAACAAGGATTTGCCATATAGCACAGGGAACTATGTTCAATATCTTGTAACAATCTATAATGGAAACAAATTAAAAAAAAAAGAATATATTAACCTAGAGATTGTCATACAGAGTGAAGTAAGTCAGAAAGAGAAAAACAAATATCATATAATATCGCTTATATGTGGAATCTAGAAAAATGATACAGCCGAACTCATGCGCAAAGCAGAAATAGATACGCAGACATAGAAAACAAACATATGGACACCAAGGGGGTGGGGGGGTAGGATGAACTGGGAGACTGGGATTGACATATATACACTGCTATGTATAAAACATAACTAATGAGAACCTACTGTAGAGCACAGGGAGCTCTAATCAGTGCTCTGTGGTGACTAAATGGGAAGGAAATCCAAAAAAGAGGGGATATATGTATACATATAGGTGACTCAATTTGCTGTACAATAGAAACTAACAAAACATTATAAAGCAACTATACTCCAATAAAAATTTAAAAATATAAAATAAAATAAAAATGTAGATATATCTATACATATGACTGATTCACTTTGCTGTACAGCAAGAAACTGACATGTTGTAATGCAACTATACCCCAATAAAAATTAATTTAAAAAAGAATCTATCTATATATCTATATCTATATAGATAGATAGATATAGATATAAAACCGAATCACTTTTCTGTACACCTGAAACTAGCACAATATTGTAGATTGGCTATACTTCAATACAAAAATAAACAAAAGAGCAGCTTTATCTGTCTAAAGTGTATAACCCAGAGATTACAAATTGCTAATCCATGGTAGCAACTTGGCCCTCATGTGGTTTTGTGTCATACCATTAAAAAATTGTTAAAAAGTGATCCATCATTTAACGGTTGAAGAACTGGTAAATCAACACAAAATTCCACAAAGCCAGTTTCTCTTAAGAGAAAAATAAAGAAGAAAAATCTGTCAACACTGGGCCCACATTGCCATGAGTGAACAATGGGCTGATACTGAAAACTGTTCACAGTTTGGATTGCACCTGCATTCTCTAGTTCCCACGGTTCCCACTAATTTCTCTTGACTTATGACATTTTCTTTATCAATATTTATTTAAACACAAGTCTCTTCCAAAAATGGATCTAGCATATGATCCAGCAATTCTACTTCTAGATATATACCCAAGCAAAGAAAATCACTATCCAAATAAATATGTGCACCCCTACGTTCACGGCAGCGTTATTTACAATAGGACTTTGAGGGCATTATGCTAAGTGAAATAAGTCATAGAGAGAAAGACAAACATTGTATAATATCACTTATATGTGGAATCTAAAAAACTCAAAATCACAGAAACAGAGATCAGATTTGTGGTTACCAGAGGTAGAAGGTGGGGGAATTGGGTGAAAGTTTTCAAGAGGTAAAAACTTCCAGTTATAAGTTCTAGTTTACAATACTGTGTTGTATATTTGAAATTTGCTGAGAGAGTAGACCTTAAAATTCTCATCACAGGATAAAAAATTTGTAACTACGTGAGGCGATGGATGTTAATGCAACTAATTGTGGCTATCATTGAGCAATATATACATATATCAAACCCTTCTGTTGTGCACCTTAAACTTGTACAACGTTACGTCAATTATATCTCAATAAAACTAGAAGAAAGTGAGAAATGAAATACTATCATGTTTTTCTAACACTTTATCATCTTAATTCATTTTGATCACATTGTTACACATGGTGGGCACCTATTATACGCTGTCCTTTCCAAAATATAAAGTACTTTGAAGCTTGTTACTTTAAACAACAAAGGTATATAGTCTAGTCCTATGAAATAACCATGAGAAAGAGAATCTACTATAACTTTTTAAAAGTTACTTCTGTTGCGAGACTATATAGTTTTAATAGATTCACTTTGTAAGTCTTTTTATATTAATAGTGGCAAGGGCTGTTATTGTAGGAGGAATGAAACAGCAGAAATCAAAGCTTTTACTCAGTGTTTGGTGTGCAAGCCAAGAACATAGTACAAGGTTCTGCAGGTGTTCTTTTTGGCTTCTGAAAACCACTTCAAAGGTAGTTCTGTCTTTCTGGTACATTAAGCCTTGAAAATTTGCTGTCTTAGTACTTTTGACACCAAACAAAGCCAATATTACAAGGAATGGAACACATCTTTCATCGACAGTTAGGACTAGTTTAAACTGTAATCTACTAGCCGTTTGCTATAAAAACATAATAGGGCTTGCATTCCTATACACTAACGAGGAAAAATCTGAAAGTGAAATTAAGAAAACACTCCCATTTACCATTGCAACAAAAAGAATAAAATATCTAGGAATAAACCTACCTAAGGAGACAAAAGACCTGTATGCAGAAAATTATAAGACACTGATGAAAGAAATTAAAGATGATACAAACAGATGGAGAGATACACCATGTTCTTGGATTGGAAGAATCAACATTGTGAAAATGACTCTACTACCCAAAGCAATCTACAGATTCAATGCAATCCCTATCAAACTACCACTGGCATTTTTCACAGAACTAGAACAAAAATTTTCACAATTTGTATGGAAACACAAAAGACCCTGAATAGCCAAAGCAATCTTGAGAAAGAAAAACGGAGCTGCAGGAATCAGGTCCCCTGACTTCAGACTATACTACAAAGCTACAGTAATCAAGACAGTATGGCACTGGCACAGAAACAGAAAGATAGATCAATGGAACAGGATAGAAAGCCCAGAGATAAACCCACACACATATGGCCACCTTAGAGATAAACCCACGCACATATGGCCACCTTATCTTTGATAAAGGAGGCAAGAATATACAGTGGAGAAAAGACAGCCTCTTCAATAAGTGGTGCTGGGAAAACTGGACAGCTACATGTAAAAGAATGAAATTAGAACACTCCCTAACACCATACACAAAAATAAACTCAAAATGGATTAAAAACCTCAATGTAAGGCCAGACACCATCAAACTCCTGGAGGAAAACATAGGCAGAACACTCTATGACATAAATCACAGCAAGATCCTTTTTGACCCACCTCCTAGAGAAATGGAAATAAAAACAAAAATAAACAAATGGGACCTAATGAAATTGCAAAGCTTTTGCACAGCAAAGGAAACCATAAACAAGACTAAAAGACAACCCTCAGAATGGGAGAAAATATTTGCTAATGAAGGAACTGACAAAGATTTACTCTCCAAAATTTACAAGCAGCTCATGTAGCTCAATATCAAAAAAACAAACAACCCAATCCAAAAATGGGCAGAAAGACCTAAAAAGACATTTCTCCAAAGAAGATATACAGATTGTCAACAAACACATGAAAGAATGCTCAACATTATTAATCATTAGAGAAATGCAAATCAAAACTACAATGAGATATCATCTCACACTGGTCAGAATGGCTATCATCAAAAAATCTACAAACAGTAAATACTGGAGAGGGTGTGGAGAAAAGGGAACCCTCTTGTACTGTTGGTGGGAATGTAAACTGAGACAAACACTATGGAGAACAGTATGGAGATTCCTTAAAAAACTAAAAATAGAACTCCCATATGACCCAGCAATCCCACTACTGAGCATATACCCTGAGAAAACCATAATTCAAAAAGAGTCAGTACCAAAATGTTCATTGCAGCTCTATTTACAATAGCCAGGACATGGAAGCAACCTAAGTGTCCATCGACAGATGAATGTATAAAGAAGATGTGGCACATATATACAATGGAATATTACTTAGCCATAAAAAGGAACGAAACTGAGTTATTTGTAGTGAGTTGGATGCACCTAGAGACTGTCATACAGAGCGAAGTAAGTCAGAAAGAGAAAAACAAATACCATATGCTAACAGATATATATGGAATCCGAAAAAAAAAATGGTCATGAAGAACCTAGGGGCAAGACGGGAATAAAGATGCAGACCTACTAGAGAATGGACTTGAGGACACGGGGAGGGGGAAAGGTAAGCTGGGACAAAGTGAGAGAGTGGCATGGACATATATACACTACCAAACATAAAATAGATAGCTAGTGGGAAGCAGCCGCATAGCACAGGGATATTAGCTCGGTGCTTTGTGACCACCTAGAGGGGTGGGATAGGGAGGGTGGGAGGGAGGGAGATGCAAGAGGGAAGAGATATGGGGATATATGTATATGTATAGCTGATTCACTTTGTTATAAAGCAGAACCAACACACCATTGTAAAGCAATTATACTCCAATAAAGATGTTAAAAAAAAAACAAGAAAAAAAAACATAATAGGTTACAGTTGAAAACAGAATACTTGTTTTCCCTTTTACTCATTGTAGACTTCCAAACTATAATTTACTAATAAATACGTATTTGTAAGATCATAAAATGATGGCTAGAAAACCAAAAAGTCTGAGAGTCAAGGCTATTTAATAGATAAAAATCCACAATGGAAATTGAAATAAAAATTCAACTCAGAAAAGATAATATTTAATCTTGGAAGACATTTTCAGTTTTATAAAATGAATTAATCAAGTTGATGCCCCTTTTTAATATTGTGGGACTAAATTTTCTGTTTCATCAATATTACAATCCTGGGAATATGAGTCTTGAAGCTTTCATTAATTTCTAGAAGAAAATACATTTAATCAAAAGTTTGTTTCTATATGACATTTATGATGACATTTAAAAAATTAAAAGAAAATTATCAAATAATAAAGTTGTACATGAAATATTTATGACAAAACTCAAAATATTTTATTCATTCCAGTTTAGAAAGATGGAAAGATATAAGGGAAAAAATGTTTGAATTTTGAATGTCATAAGTAGTTACTAGCAATCATTTTATAATTTTTATTTTAATAATACAGACATTTGCTTTAGAGCCTTATAGGTTACACTTAAAAATTCTAATCTCATTTAATTTTGATTATAAAACTCCTTGAATTATAACCAAAACTAGTAACCCATTTCAATTCGGGCTCCTTTCCTAAACTTCTAACTTGGGGAAACAACAAAAATAGCAACAGAACACACTGGTATATACTTATGGGATAACTTGAGTTTTTCTTTCTTTTGAAATATATTTTTCACAAATTTTAAAAAGCCTTGTGAAGTGGCTGTCATTTGAACTGTGTTTATCCTTTGGTATTGGTGCCTGGAGAAAGAGCTTCAAAAAACGGTAACAAATGAAAGATTCTCCCAAAGCTTTGATATTTTTAAATACTCCCAATTCTCTCAAGGCTACAAATTACAGTTCCAATATGCAGTCACTGGTTTCTACTCTCAAAAATAACCTCAAATATTGAGATACTGACTATAAATACAAAATTTCCAGTTGTGTTTTTAAGTTTTTTTCGTAATTAGTTTTTAGGGAACTTGCCATCAATTTGCTTTATTCTGTGGTAGCTAGCAACATTTTAGGGTTTTTGTAATTAAATACTGGAATTATATATTTTTTTTAATGAAAAGAGAGCTGCTGCATCATCAATAGTGCTTATAAAGTATTTGTTATGTTGTTTAAGGGAGGGAGTAATGTTTAATATTTTATACTGGTAATTGATCGCTTGGGAAATATCAATAAATCTTTTTTAAATATTACAAATAATTATTTAAACCATGTTTGGCCAACTGTAATACCTTTAGAATGTAGGTAAGTGAAAACTGGGTTCAGAAATTATTTATAATGGAAGCAATGGTATTTTAATGGTGTGATGGCATCATTGAAGGACTGGCATTAGCAGTGAGAGCCCAGTGGCAAGAGCAAGTCAAAAATCTCATAGGAGCAGCTGCAACGGTGGCATCTGACTCTGGACACTGATACCCCTCTCTCTGGGGCTTGTTTGTTATTTCTTGACTTGGATAGACTACACTAGCTAAATCTATTTCCCCCACAGTATAAAGCTTCTGAAGATGTCAAACCTCAGAGAGTACAGTTTCATGCATGCACACAGTACTCATGGAATGACAGTGTAAAGTTTTAGCAGAGCTCTGTCTCCCTGATCTTTCTGTTATGCTCCCTGCTTCTTTTGGTATCACATCCAACCATTAGGCTCCACTATCTGCCAGCTGTCAGCTAATTCTTAGCTGTCCCTTTCCTTAGTTCTCTTTGGTAAATTAGCTGGCTTGTGATTTATTTTGCTCCTTTCATGGAACTACCAGCTTTATCTTAATGTGTTACCATCAAAATCTCCACTGTGTTTTTTGTTTTTTAAAATAGCATCCTTAGGCTAGAACTTTCCCAAACTATGTCCCAAATAAAGATAGCTCCCCTGAGAAGAGCTTTGGTGTTCTCTGTTCTTACAGCTTGCCTCTCTTCCTGAGTTAAAAAAAATCTCTGAATTTCTGCTATGGAGCTGGGGGTGAGGAGAGTGGCCCACTTTCCTTGGAATATTTTTTCCTTGGACTGCTCCACTTTAAACAGGGTGTGCAATAGGGGTGGTTACCTCTGATCTTCTCCACCTGCCTCTTTCAGGAATCTCTGCAATGTAAGAGAGCTGGGGAGAGGGAAATTGGGGCCAAACTATTCTCATCCTGTTCCACCTGCCTCACCCCCATCCTAAAGTTAGGCTGGATGGAAGAAAGGAGCTCTCAGTTTATCAGCTGCACCTGACTGAAGTTAAACCTCTGCAAATCCACCCTTCCCCAGATAGCCAGTGGTAGGGTAGTCTGAAAAATGCTGGCAGCCGACCCTCCTTAGCCGGGAGCTGGGAGAAGAACTGCACCCCAAGTGCCATGTGATCTAGACTTTTTTGAAAAAAAAATTTTCTGTATGTTTTTAGGAGAATTTGCAGAAACTTTAAATGGTCATGTCTCTTATAATTTTCACCTGTTATGGCTATTCTGCTGAGATGAGGACGGACGACAGAGCTCCTCACACAGCTATTCTGGAAGTAGAGTTCCCTCCAAAGCAGTTATCATGGGACGCTAATTATTTGTAATTTTGAAAAATACCACAGAGTTTGAAACAGTTTTTAAATTTCATAACAAAATTTAAATGCTCAAAAATATAGCTCAAATTATAGCATATTTTTGACATAGTACACGTTTAAGGCATTATAAACATATACCATTGTGCTTATCAAGGGAAAAAGTTAGAAATGTAATCCTTTAATTCATCACTGGGGCATTTGACTGGATTTTTCCACTGCTTCAAATTTATTTCTGAAATGAATTATTTGCAACAAAATACTGATATTTGTGGTATAGGCTCTGAGAATATTGATGTTAATTTTTTTAAAAAAACTTTGGCATTACAATAGTAGTTATATAAATGGTCCTCCATAACATTCTTGATATTTTTCATATGTTGATTTTGACTTAGTGTATCATTGATATTTTCTCTAGAACTATATCACCTAGAAGCAGGTCAAGACTTGCCATCCCCAAATATGCCACTTTGATGTATTGATTATTTTTGAGACAGGCTGGGACCTGGGCCCCTTTGCTGCAGTCCTGCGATGCTTGCACCTAGAAACACCTCTCCTCCAGCAACAACATACAAATAAGCTATGTGGGACTAAAAATAACTACCTGCAACAGTCGGGGCAAATTCTGGACCCAAAAGATACAAAGAGACCAAAAAACCCAACTGCCACTTTTGAAGAGCCTGAAGCAAAAACAGGGTACCGTGCATGCCCCCTGCACACACCACCACCTAAGGGGTGGGCAAAACACCTAAGCCGCCCCTCTGGCCCGATGGATCTCTGGACACACCCCTACCCTCACCCCATGTAAGGAACAAGCTTGCTGCCCCTCAGGGAGCAAGCAAGCAAGGGAACCTGTTGTTTGTTCTCCCTCTGCTGTAGCAGGGGCCCCAATAAAGCCGTGCCTGAATATCTTGTCTGGCCCCTGGTCAATTTCTATTGATTGGGGAAGGCCAAGAACCCTGGCTGGTAACATTTTGAGCTGAAGGCATCTGAAATACAGTAAATGTCAGGAGAGACTTTCTCTTATCTCTCCTGATCTGCCTAAAAACAGATCCTCCAGAGGGAACTCAATTGTCCTAAATCCCCAACTCAGGAGTTTCATCCACCTGGGGAAGACTGACTGACTAATCTCAGGACAGAAGGCTAGAAGTGTGCACCACACCCAGACAAACTTCAGCACAAACTATCACACCTCCCATCTATTCTAGAAGCTCAGGCCAGTTGTTCCTGAGAGAGCTCTGGGGTCTGAGAAGAAGAGGAAAATTTTGAGCTAGGAGTCCCACACACATTTCAGAGGAAGTTGGCATTTTGTTTCCTGGTCAGAGCTGCCAGTTCTGGCCCCATGGTGTTGGGAAGGGGCCTGGGGTGGTGTCAAAAGCTGGAGGCCCCAACCCTGTCCTCCAGAGCTGCCCCTCTCACTCTGCACAGTCCAGGGGTTGGGGGAAGGCCCTCCTTGTATATTTTGTGCTGTACAGAGTTGCTTTTTGTTCATTTAATGCCGTGGGGGGTGGGTGAGAGGAGTGGAAAGTGGCAAATCTGGCCCCTGCCTCTTCACCTTTTCCAAAAAGTGAGCCTCTACCCAGCCTGGCCTGGCCCACAGGGCAGATCCTCCGCATCCTCCCGGCAACCCTCAGGGTTCTCCAACATCACACTTCCACCTTCTCCCCCACTTCCCACAGACTCCAGTTTACCCACAGTGTAAGACAACTCTTTGTTCTGAAGGGGAAAAAAAAAGAAAGGCAACGTCCTGGAGGGTCCTTAAGATTTGGGACGCCTCTCTTGCTTCAGCACTGTTAGGATGCAACAGACCCCGGGGCTTCCTTTCTTCCAGCCTCCTACCTCCTTTCCAGTCACGACCTCGGAGACAATCTTCTCGGCCCTCCTCTGCCTCAGGCACCAGGCAACTCCGTTTTTGTGCTTAGCTCTTTGGTGCTAACCAACCAAGAGCTCCCAGATTCCTCAGAATTATTCCCCGAATGGAGGCCGCCAACCGCCTGCTCAGCCCGCATCTGTGGGCCTCCTACGCTTACCTCTCTCTGGGCTTCCGTTTCCACCGCGACTCCGTGGCTCTGGAGGGCGCGGGCCACTCTCCCAAGCTGGCTGAGCAGAAGCCTGAGGGCGGCAGCGTCTCTCGAAAATGAAAACCAGCGAGGTGGCCACATCTTCTAGAAAGTATAGAAGCCGTCCCAGGATGAGCGGGGTAAAACGCTGACGCCATGGAAGCCGCCCTGCTCCTGGAAAAGAAGCTGAACCAGGCCCCTTTGGATCTGCAGCGTCCTGGATTCTGCCCGCACAGACCCCAGGCTCAGTGGCGTCCGGGAAAACGACTTCCTAGGTGAGAGGGTGAAACTCATCTAGAAGATGGGCGACCAATTGACTAACCTCTGCAGGCTGCTGACTCCAGGCTGGGCGGGGGAGCACCTATTACAAAGGCTCACCAGCAAGCGACTAAGAGCCTCTAGAGCCCAGTGGCCTTTGGGGCACGCCTCTGCGTTTCCCTGGTGTCAAGGTTTCTGTTTGAGTGTTTCCCTGCGGCCGCCAGGCAGCTTTTAACCACTCTGGAGCCCTCGCCCAAGCCATGGCCCAGATGGAAACTATAAAGCTTTTACCCTAACACAAAACAAAGAGAAACAAAGTCCTTAGAAAGGGCCAAGTTATCTTTACAAAGAAACCTTTTACTCTCCTCTTTTACTTTCAAGTTTCCCATATCCCCCTTCCCTTCCCCTATTAAAATGATATATAAGCTCTCAAATGTCACCACTTTTTTGGGTACTTATTTTTTTCTTTCCTGTGAAACTCCCTGTGCATGCAATATTAAAAAATAATAAATTTGTATATCCATTCTGTTAATTTGCTTGTTGCTTATTTTGTAGACTCAGCTATTGAATTGAAGGTAGTAGAATATGCCACCCTGAAATAGGTGATTTTTGACATAGGAATTATTATGAGGAGATATAAAAAAAAACAGAAACAAAAAAACCCTCCTTGCATTCCGCTATTTGCTTAAAAGCAGGACATACATTTTCAAAGCTGTCCCTCTTCCCATTTCTATCAGAAAGGACAAAAGTTAATCACCCCATCAGACGCTGTCAGCCTGGAGAAGGCACCAGAGGAATCTACATAACAAACTTTATTAACTAGCCTCTATCCCAACACTTGGAGATCTAAAACTGCTTTCTTCTGTCCTGTCATTTCTCCACAAATTTATTCTTTGTTGAAGATGCTTTATAAGCTGGAACTCTAAGCTGTCTCTTTGAATTACTCATTTTCCCTGGGTATCTCCCATATATACATGAGGTATACATGTTAACAAACTGCTGTTTGTTTTTCTCTTGTTAACCTGTCTTTATCACAGGGGTCTCAGCCAAAAAACTCAGAAGGTTAGAAGGAAAATTATTTTTCCTCCCCTACAGAACCTAGGAGGTTTCAGAACTTATCAGAAAAGTCTTTCCTCCCTTATAGTCTCTATGTGTAAACAGATAAAAGCTAAGTTTAAGCCACAGCTGTTCTTTTAAGATGCACAAATCATCTAACTCTGACTAATTTAGTCAACATGTGATTTTTTTTAAATACCAACTAATGAAGATCTGAAGTGTAGGCCCTGTGAGGGAAAGGAAAACCAAAACCAAACCAAAACAAAACAAAAAGATACAGTAGAAGAAGGAAACCTGAAAATCCCTACCTTCCTCAACACAGAAACACACACAAACACACACTCACACACACACTCTGTGCATACACAGAGACACGTACATATTAAAATAAGTAAAATTATTGCAGTATGCAGCATGAGGCATTAACAGAAACTTTCACTATGATAAATATTAGCCAATTTAAGGAAACATGATTTTAGATTTTTATTTGCCTGCTTAGTAGTAGTAAATATTAATTTCTCAGTTCCTTTATTCATAACTTAAAACACATAATCATGCTCTAGGAGGAGAGTAACAGTCAATAGCAGGCAATGTATAAAAACGCTGGAGGTATTGGGTTCTGAATAAGTTACTCTCCTAACTGGAGTAATAAGAAACAAATTGTAATTGTTATCTCTGTTATTCAAACAATAGCACCAAACATATATTGCTAAAGTATTTCTAAGTTATCTTAGTCTGTTAATTTTCCAGTGCAGCCATAACAAAACACCACAAACTGGGTGGCTAAACAATTTATTGTCTAACAGTTCTGGAGGATAGAAGTCTGAAATCAAAGTGTCAGCAGTGTTGGTTACTTCTGAGAGCTGTATGAGAGAATTTATTTCATGTCTTTCTAACTCTGGTGATTTGCTGAGTCTTTGTCGTTCTTTGATGTGTAGATACATCACTCCAATCATTGCCTTCATCTTCACATAGAGTTCTCCCTGTGTGCATCTGTTTCAAGTGTCCAAATTTCCCCTTTGTAAGGGGAAATTTTTATTTTATAAATTTTATAAAATTTTTATTTAAAATTTATTTTAAATTTTTATTAAAAATTTTTATTAAAATATTTTATTAAAAGTCATATTAGATTAGGGCCCACACTAATGACCTCATCTTGACTTGATCATCTACAAAGACGATATTTCAAGAAAATTTTACACTCAGCTACTGGGAATCTAGAACTTCAACATCTTTTGGGGAGACACGATTCAGCCCATAACACTTAGGAACTTTGGCATCATTAACACAAGTCAAGTTGTATTAACTCAGAGAAAATAAAAAGGGAAAGAAACACAAATATTCCAGTTAGGTGATTGTGGCTCATGTGCCCCAATGACACTCATGTTTCTTTATAAATATTTATAACTAATTTATCTGTGATACAAAAATTGTATTTTATCAATTCTAAGGTGCTCTTTTTTTACATTTAAAATTGTATTAAATCATAATGGATATTAAAAATCTGTGACAATTTACAATTCTAATTACATTTTTTCCTTTCATTAACGTTAATTAATTTAATATGTCTTAAGCTGGATAATATTGCAGATTCCATGATATATGACAATGTGTTTTCTTTTACAGAGTAAGTTAAACCTAAATCACCATTATATATAACTTCTACTTAACCAGGTCATATCTGCATTCTTTCTTCGCCCAGCTTATTTTAACAATACTGAATACTCTCAGAGAAGAAAAGATATAATCTTTCAACAGAGAACATGAAATCAGAAATCTATATGTAAGTTTGTGTGTCATATAATATCTTGATTGAAAATAACCTTCAACCACCAGGTATATGATCATTGATCATAATCAAAATCTCTAAATGCATTAATCATACCTTTTTCTTTTGATTCCCAAATCCCCAGTCACATTTTTAATTGTAATGTTATTAAATTGGATTAAGTTTCACAATGTTCAATCCCTTAGTGGATTGATAGCACAAAATTTTACCATAATTAAGCCCTTTATGCAAAATCTTTCTTAAAAATTTTGTGGATTGCTTATTTTTAAGAATTGTACTCATTTGAATTATGTGCACTATGAAAGCTATATAAAATGGAAAGACATGGCCATTGTTTGTGGCCATTTTTATATGATTCTGTGTATTAAAACTATAAATTTTGTTCTCAAATTCTCTTCTCAAAAATATTTAATTTGTCTTACAATATTAGGAAATACAACATTTTCCTCAGATAGATAACCTGTCAGTATCGCATTAAACATGAGCTGACCATCTGCCATCTTTCAGTTTCAAATCAGATTGGTGAATAATGATTTCCACAAGCACAGCTCCTTTAAGAGGAAAACTTAGGCAAAGCACATGGAATTACAATTTTCCCTATGTTCATTAGCATTAACATTCATTCACAAGCACAAACATGTATTTATTTTCTGGTAGATTAACACCTTAAGAGGATTGAGTTATGAAAAGGTTGGGGCATGTTTAGTCAATACATTTCTCTCAGGGACACTTTGTTCTTTGTTAAGTGAAGAACAATGAGGCCAAGGGCACTCTATTTTCTTGTGTATTTCTATGTTTGTTTGTGGAGTGTCTCGCCATGGTTGACTAATATTCTGCTGTAGTACCATTTTTATTTGGGGCTGAAATTTTAATTAGTCCTTTGAGTTTTAGCCAGTTGTCTTTTGGCAACTCAAAGCCCATGTCTCCAGTCGCTCTCTTTGACACCAACTTATGTCCTGATATTCTTTCCTAATTAATCTACTTGCATAGCTTTAAATAATTAAGTTGTTACTCGTGTGAAGCTCTATTTATAAAACAGTTTTTGGAGCATCTTAAAAGTTGTCTCTTTATTGTTATTATAACTATTTGATTTTAATCATTGCTGAATACAGCTCAAGTGTATCACACTTCATCAGCAATATTCAATTAAGTATTATTTTGTGTAGTACTATATTGGTATGTTTGTTTATATAATTTTACTTTATGATAGTAACTGGTATAGATTAATCCATAATGTCTCACATAAGGAACGGACTTTTAAAGCACTTTACAAACAATATTACTACTATTAATAGCAATCAATTTGAGACATATTACATTGTTACAACCTTTAAGATAATAAAACTGAGAATTATAGCTTGTAATTGGCAATTTTTGATTTACTTGAAGGTGCATGAATACAAGAAATTGTCAGCCTGTGGTTTAAAAAGTTTATTGAGATTATTGATATGATTAGTTCCCTAAGAAATATAGAGGCTATTTAGTCAGTTTCAGCATGAAATACTATAATAATTGACATACCATTCTATTGTTTGCTGAGTACTTGTCAAAAGGAAGATACCATTCTTCTAAGAGACATAATTAGTTGTGTTGGTCTCCAACCTGGGAGTAAATGAGTCATAGAAACAGAGCCAGAAGGGGACATACGTATACTTATGTGATTGTAGGAGCTGAGGTTTAGGGGTTGGCAAATCCAAAACCACAGGGCAGGCTGGAAACTTTTGGCTGAGAGCTGATATTGCAGTCTTGAGGACAAAGAAATTCTCTACTAAAAATTAGGGTTTATTTTGAAAAGTCTGAGTTTAATCCAAATGTATGCCAATACCTTCCGAAGGTATATTCAAAGACCCCTGGGCTAATTAGGTGTGTTCCTAGATTATGAATAAGGTAGAGTAAGCTTAAAGTTTCCTCATTGTAGTTTCCACTCATGCTCCTTTCCTTTACCTCTCAAACATTTCATTTCCTATCGATCCAAATTATCAGGAAAAGGCTGCAAACCTGACCAAGGTCTCAGGAATTTTAATAGCTGAGGATACTCTTATCCTGTGATTTCTTGAATGGGGAAAATCAGTTATATTTTATCCTCAGGGAAACTTCAGTTTTTCTCTAAGGACTTTCCACTGATTGAATGAGGCCCACCATTATTGAAGATAATCTACTTAAAGTCAACTGATTATAGATGGTATCCACATCCACAAAATACCTTCACAACAATACCTAGATTAATGTCTAATAGAATAACTGGATACTATAGGTTAGTCAAGTTGACACATAAAACTAACCATCACCATTCCCTCCTTGTCAACTTGGCATTCATACACATATCCTTAAACACACTTAATCACCAAAAGAAGACAATAACAGAGCCATACTTCCACCTAACATGACATACCTATCCTGCATACAACCAAAAACTTGTTAACCCTTTCCCCGGAAGCAGATGCAAAGTCCTTGGGTGATGTTCACTGTTCTTTACAATTCTGTAACTTAAATAATGTGATAAAAAGTTAAGTATTATTAATACATCTTATTTAAATGACAAGTAGACAAGAGAGGGAATAAAATTTTTGAAATATATATTATACAC
Source organism: Lagenorhynchus albirostris (assembly GCF_949774975.1). Classification (NCBI taxonomy): domain Eukaryota; kingdom Metazoa; phylum Chordata; class Mammalia; order Artiodactyla; family Delphinidae; genus Lagenorhynchus; species Lagenorhynchus albirostris. The sequence continues at coordinate 94,404,411 of NC_083096.1, forward strand.
ACATATTCATAATGAAATAAGGAAAATCTACTCATAAAAATTACAGAATTACATCCCTCATTTCCTCAATTGGTCATCTCATTGTAGTTGGTATTTATAACTACCTTATTCCACTACTCATTCCATATTCACTTGGTTTTCAACAAGCACCTCAACCAGTTATGGATCTTTGATTGTTGGGGTGACCCAAACCTTCATTACTGAAGGGTCTGGTTCAAAAGTAGTCCTCCCTGGATTGGGTTGCCTTAGTTTTCCATTGCCTTAATTATAGGACATGGTAGTACTAAGAGATGCTCTAAGTGATCCCTTTTATTCCAGGTATACTCTTCCTTACCTCCACTGTATAATAGCAGCCCAGTTTCCTTTTGGTATTCAGGATCAGTCACCCAAGCCATTATTTGTAACTCCATTCTTCTCTTGGTTCAGAGGCATGAGGAGCCCAAAGTGGCCAGGTGGCTTTCTTAATTGCCCGTTCAGTTATTGTGTGTCTACTGTTGGAAGCATTGCCCCTGTTGGAACTAAGACCTCTAGACCAGCAGAACATAAAGTCACAAGGACAAGAGACAAAAGTTTTGCTAGTGGATCACAAGTAGTATAGTGAAAGATTCTTCTCCCATTTCCGCATCTTGATTACTTGACCACAAAATCCTGGTTATGGGAAAAAGAGTACCATATATAGGATGCATGTTTAGAGCATATATAGATGAAGGGCATTGTCAAAGTCTTGCAGTTGCCACCTAGCTGAAATATTTACCAATTTCAGTTTCTCAGTTTCGACAAATCTTCTGTGCCAATGTAATATGTTAACAATGGGTAACTGGGTAAGGGACATGAGGTAATTATCTGTACTATCTTTGCAACCTTATGTGGCCAAGATGAAACAAAATTAATCATTACAAAGTGTAAATTCTCACTTGGTAGTATGAAGCAGGTAAAAAAGGGGGCCGAAAGTCCTCATACCCATCTAGATCATTCTGAAGCAGAGTTGTGATATTATCTAGACTCACTTTCAAGTATAGGATGCCAGGGAAAAATCCCCATTCTATTAATTAACTGTTGTAAGAACTTAAGCAAGTTACTCAGGTTAGTTCCTCCAGCCATCAGTTTTCTCATCCATAAATTGGAAGTAATAATAGTTCCTAATCCATAGGGTTGTTACTGAGATTATATCAGCTAATACATGGAAGAAAATTAGAACCGTGCCTGGTACAGAATATTATATCATTTATTAATATTATATCATGTTGTAAACATTCTACATTCCACAGAGGAAAAATATGAAAAGGTACACAATGGAACCTGTATGCACTTAAGAATGAGGCATACCTCACATTTTTTTTTTAAACTGAAGTATAGTTATACCCCACATTTTTGCCTCCTTGCACTAACATGACTTTTATAACCTTGAACAACTACTTATCCTTTTTAAAATTTAGTTTCATTGCTTCTGTAAACCAATATTAACAATACTTATCTTGATGGATTGTTACACAAATAAGAACAAATATATTTATATCAATGGGCACATAGAATATTATAAAAATATACAGTCTTAAATAATACTACAATGTATTGCTTATAGAACAAATTTTATTTGCTTAACTTACTGCAAGTTGATTCTATAGCCTGTTGCATCCTTCCTTGATAAAGGTTTTATTAAAAAGCTTTTATTTAAAATCATTAACATTATAATTTATTGTTGTATGTTAGTATTATTTTAAAATTTAGCTTATTCATGGATGAGGTATTTGAAGGCAAACATGTCTATACACATAAATGTATAAATATAACATTGTGCATTTTAGAATTGCAGTCACATCATAATTAGTTAACCCTGTTAAGGAGATCCATTTCTTTTCATAAATAAAGAACTAGACGTTTATACTTAGGCTCATGGGAACATATTTAAGTAGACAAATTATTTTGAGAATATTTCTACACAATACATATAAAGAGCTTCTTATTGAAAAAATACATTAACATGGTATAAATGGTTTTATTCTCAAGTGTGTGGTGATAAAGGACCAATTTACATTAATTTTTGGAGACAGATAAAAGGCATGTATCATTTATTTCTACATAGTTCATTTTATAGAAATACAAATATTAACTTAAGCCAGTAATACCTTTCTGCATACTATCTGAATGTGCCCAAAATAGCAATGAGATATTTTGACCTTTTTTCTTTTTCTGAAAATGTAAGACATATTGTTACCAAGTGTCCAGCAGCACCATCAAAGTACACATATATATTAATCTCAAACACCCAACAAAAAATTCAACTTTGCATCGTTTATCTTATTACTGAAAATATGGTAAACTGAGGCACCTATATTCTGATCATTGGTTAGGCTTTTTTCTTTCTTTTTTCAATATCATTCTGTTTAGGAACCTGGAGAGTAATGGATAACTGACCGTGCAGGAAGATGAACTCTTTTTCTTTTTTTTTTTTTTTTTTAATGCAGGGAGATGATAGAACCATTTGACTCTTACCATCAAAATCAGTTATTTCCTGCTTATGGCCTACTCCTATGACTACAATACGTAATACTTGTTCTTTTCCTCATTTCATCGTATATACATGTAATGAGTAAATATATAATGAAATATATATGCATATTATATATAACATTATATATAATATAAATATATTATATATGAATAATGTATATAATAAATATATACATATTTTCACATCTAAGATCATGAAACGTGTTAACCTGCATAGCTAAATTTCAAGCAGACATTTTCCAAAATGAAATATATAACTATATCATCATAAAAGAGGAAAATGTCCTCTAAGAGCATAAATACAAGGAGAAAGACCTCATTAGTCATATCTAATTCCCTCATTAGTAGTTGTTACTAATAGTAATGCTCTAGAAAGTATTTATAATTATATAGTAAAGTTAGATAGAAACACAGGTATCCAGAAGAGCATATAAAATTATTGATCATGATAAACTAAAACAACAAAGTGTTTCTGTGTCTTGGTTCAGAGGAAACAAGGAGATAACCATGCCTATAGAAAAATGAAAAGCTGTAGGGTTATTGCTTGCATACATTGGGAAAGGCTGAAGTTCAGTTATAGGGAAAATTTGTATTATATATAACAGTTACTTTTTTGAGAATAGTTAGCAGGGGTGGGGCTTTGCATTCAAGCTAGTTTAACTGATATAAGCTACCATTTATTAAACCATAGTGGGTGCTCTCTAAGACTGATAAACCACTTAGCGCATTCTGTTCTCTTTTACCAAAGAGTACTGTTTAAAGTGGGAGAGAAAAATTGCCATTGGGGAATTTCACTGCATTCCTCATCAGTAATGAAAAATATATAGAAACATGACTGTGCCTTGGGGAAATGGAAATATTCATATCAGTTTTCCCCAAAACTTATTTCATAAAACAGAAGGCCAGAAAATATTATACAAAAATCTATGGTTTTCAAAAAGTGGTAAACAATGCATAGTATATTTTCCTTTTAATGAATCATGAAATACATAAGTATATTAAAGACTAGAAGTTCTAGAGTAGAGAATTCTCTTGCAAATTACTTAAACAATTATTTTCTAAACTTACTTGGCGGTGGGATACATCATCCATATGTTTGGCTTTATAAGTCAGCAAAAACAATACTATGTGTCACCATCATTTTATCTGCTTATCTAATAAGAGGACATATTTTGAAAAAAGAATATCAAAACAATAGAATTTCATTAAGTATATTGATGGCAATTCCTGGAAACTAGAGAGAGATTAATTAACAATAGACAAAAGAAGATGTGGTATATATATACAATGGAATACTACTCAGCCATAAAAAAGAATGAAGAAATGCCATTTGCAGCAACGTGAATGGCCCTACAGATTATCATACTACGTGAAGTAAGTCAGAAAGAGAAAGACAAATACCATATGATATCTCTTATATGTGGAATCTAAAAAAGGATACAAATGAACTTATCTACAAAACATAAACAGACTCACAGAGGTAGAGAACAGACTTGTGGTTGCAGGGAGTGGGGGTAGGGGAGGGATGGATTGGGAGTTTGGGATTAGTAGATGCAAACTATTATGTAGTTATTATAAAGTCTTACTATATAGTACAGGGAACTATATTCAATACCCTGTGATAAACCATAGTGGAAAAGAATATGAAAAAGAATGTATATACGTGTATAACTGAATCACTTTGCTGTACAGTAGAAATTAACACATTGTAAATCAACTATACTTCAACAAAATAAATTTTTAAATAAAAACAGAAAAACAATAGACATATACAAAATAGATGAATGATGATCCCTTATTTTATAAGCTTTAGTCTATCCTTAAATTATACTCCAATTCACAATTAAGAGAGTCACGTGAAAGAATTCATCAGCACCTACAAGCACAAATTTTTTTTATCAGTTATATGGCATATAACTAAGTGCTTACTGCTTATCAGATAGCTAATGATAATTGTTACTTTATGGCATGACTGTTCTATTTCTGTAATTTTTAAATTAACTTTATTGAAGTAAATTTACACACAAAAATGCGCTGATTAGTTCTGACAAAGGTATGCATTGGGTCATCTACTACCACAGTCAAGATAGAGAATGTGTTTAACATCCCAAAGAACCCCTTTAGAGCCTAATGAACTAAATTCCACTTTCAACATAGTCTCAGTTAACCACTGACTAGGAAAAAACTGTAAACACAGGACTTAAGATAGGAAATTTGGACTAGAAATCATATGTATTCAGTGTCTGTGTCTATTACAATGGCAAAAATAAATAAATAAAATGATGCAAATACTGGCAAAATGACACATTAGTATATATTAAGCATTGTGTAAGCTATCAGTATCTCTTGGATTTTTGGATCTATGAGGATGATTTCTTCATTTTCATTCCATAGACTGAAGATTCACCTAAAAGTGGGATCTGTAACTTTGTACAATCTTCTATTTGGAGTATATTTTTCTCTATATCTGGAAGGTCAGGATCCAAGCAGAGAAATATTTTCAGAGAAAAATTTTAATCACGTGTTAAAAAAAAACTTGGCTAAGAAATTTAGATTTTGTTCAATGGGAAAGCATGAGTGTGGTAAAAATTCTTTAACGGGGCATAAGTAAATGAATCATTTATGCATGTTAGAGCTAATTGAAGATTAAATAATCTAAGAATTCCCTTATCTTTTTTCTTAAAATATTTAGACAGTTTGTATTTTTTAATTTATTTTGTATAATATTTCTTTTCCTATCTAAGGAAAATTTAAGTACTAACTGCTTCACTATACCATATAGATAATCCATATTTTACACATTAATAAATTTCATTGTTCCTTATCACTCATGAGTCAGGCGTCAGTCATACCTTTGACTATGATCCTGTTTCATTTCTCATAACAAATTTATGTAATTTCTTTGACTTTTGGTTTTCCTATATATTATCACATAAATACTTAAATTTAACTGAGCAAAATGTTTCACCTTGATTTTCTCTTCAGCTGATGATGGTATAATATACCATCACATATTCTGACCACCAAATATAAACTGCTTTCAAGATAATGATGGTATCAACTATGTCAGGGAGGTAGATGATCCCTCAGTCATTATAGATTGACACTCTCAGTAATGTATCTCAGGTGAAGAACCTACTGTTATGCAGGAGAATTATACTTTCTTGAGCATAAAGCAGTAGTGAGGGAGTTACCTCTATCTCAGATCTTGAAAATGGTGAGTGCACAACTGCCAATATGAGCAAGGCATCAATGAAAATCATGCAGAAGCAGGGTAACTTTTAGGGCAAATTACTAAAATTTTTGAATTTTGAATCAAAATTAATGAAGTTTTGACTGCTGGAAATGCATCCACTAAAACTCTATGCCTAAACATATATAAGAAAACAAGGGCTTCCCTGGTGGCGCAGTGGTTGAGAGTCCGCCTGCCGATGCAAGGGACGTGGGTTCGTGCCCCGGTCCGGGAAGATCCCATATGCCGTGGAGCGGCTGGGCCCGTGAGCCATGGCCGCTGAGCTTGCGCGTCCGGAGCCTGTGCTCCGCAACGGGAGAGGCCACAACAGTGAGACGCCCGCGCACCGCAAAAAAAAAAAAAAAAAGAAAACAATATGAGATTGTTTAGTATATAAAAATAGATTTCATAGTCGATATATTTGTAGATACAAAATGCATTTTTCCCAAAAAAATTAAGCATTGATGTTTGCTTAAATTTATATGAAATGAAAAAAATGAGTGGAAGAATACACCAAAATTTGAAGTTTTGTTACTAACAGGAAGTATATAATAACATGTGTGGGTTGAAGTTGAGATTAAATAGTTTAAGAACAAACTTTTATTTTAGAGTAGTTTTATTTTTACAGAAAAGTTGCAATGATAGTACAACTATTTCCTATAAAATCCATATCCAGTTTTCCCAATATTAACATATTACATTAGTATGGTAATTAATCACAGCTAATGAATTAATATTGATACATTATTATTAACTAAACTTCATACATTATTCAGATATCCTTAGTTTTTACCTAATATCTTTTTTCTATGCCAGGATTCCATCCAAGATAGAAATAACTATTTCTATATGTATCCATTTGTGTCTGCATTAAGCTAACCATGAGTTCATACTATCTTCAACTCTAATCTACTAACATGTGGATCATTCTAGCTTTCTCACCCTACTTGTCAAAAACTACCCACTCCAACAGTGAAAAACCTGGCTCCTAACACCTGCCATCTGTTTATTTCATTATTGAATTCTAATATGTATTCATGTACAATGATTTCAGAATTGTCATACCCCCATATTAAAACACTTTACCAAATATAACATAATGCTTACGTACAATTTCATTCATTTTTAATCTTACCATCTTCATTCATTTACAGAGTTACTACCCATTTAAGTTTGGTTATTTCACACATTTATAATGCATTTAGATTATTTTGTCACAGTCTGCATTCCATCTTGGAAATTCCTGACCACTTAATTTTTTTAAGGTTCAATCTTTGTGCTGTAAAATTCAATGCGTTTGACATGCATAGTGTCATTAATTCACCATTTTGGTGTCATACAGACTAGTTTTCCTGCCCTAAAATATCCTCTATTGTGCTTCATCTATTCAAACCCCACCTGCAACTCTGGGCAACAATGATCTGTTTATTGCCTGGGTCATTTTGTGTTTTCTAGAATGTCATATGAATCGAATCATATAGTAAGTAGCTTTTTCATACTGGTTGCTTTCACTTAATAATATACATTATTTGTGCCTTGAAAGCTCATTTCTTTTTATTGCAAAATAATATTCCATTGTAGGGATGTACCACAGTTTCCGATTTGTATATCCATTCTCTTTGAAGAACATCTTGATTGCTTCCAGTTTGGGCCAATAATGAATAAAGCTGCTATAGACATTCACATTCAGGTTTTTGTGTGAGCATGTTTTCAAAACTATTGGGTAAATACGGGAACAAGATTGCTGGACTGTATGTTAAGATTGTGTTTAAGATTTATAAGAAACTTCCAGTCTGTCTTCCAAAGTGGTTGTACAATTTTGCATTCCAACTATCACTGTGTGAGAGTTCTGGCTGCTCTACATCCTCACCAGTAGTTGAGACTGTCAGTTTTTTTTATTTCAACCATTTTTTTAGGTGTGTGATAGTACCTCTCTGTTGTTTTAGTCTGCATTTCTTTAATGACAAGTGATGTTGAGTCTTTCTGTATACCTATTTTCCATCTGTATATCTTCTTTGATAAAGTGTCTGTTCAGATGTTTTGCCCATTATTTAACTGGATTTTTTTATTGTTGAGTTTTAAACATTCTTTGTATATTTTGTATATGATCCTTTGTCATGTATGTTTTACAAATATTTTCTCTTAGTCTGTGCCTTGTCTTTTCATTCTCTTAACTGTCTTTCAGAGCAAAAATGTTTACTTTTATATTATTAACATCTTTAAATTAAAATTCTATATTGTATTCTTATCTTCATTATATAGGTTATTTTTATTACTAAAAATAAAACAGACAATAAAATAAATATTTAGAAGTAGTTTCCCAAATACTTTAATAATAAATTATATCTGTGCATATCTTTGTATATGTTTACATTATATTTTAGAAACTAATGTTTACAAAGTGACCAAATGGTCACTCAGATCCTGTTTGCTTTATAAATTCTCTTATGTTTCTTGTCACAAATGGAAGCTCCATATCCAATTGCCTTTTTTTTATATTCCCAATATACACACCATTCAAAACAGAGATTATAGTTGTTAATTTAAAAAGGAATTAAATTCTATTAATTATTTTTCTAATTAATTTTATAATTTTAAACAAAATTTCAGAAATACTGGTTTCAAAATATTTCTGGACATCTTTTGCATTGAAAGCATCACAAATTTCAGTTAGAAGTACTTGTTATTCTCTATTGCTAACTTCACTATATAAAAATAATTCTGATCCATTCAGTTACAGAAAACATACAATATTTCAAAATGATATGTAGAAAGTTTTCAGAACTCAGTTAAAATATTTTTAACTGATTAAAGCCTTCAAATAGATTTTTTGAGCTACAGCAATCCATGCAGAAAATCCCTTTGTTAGGTTTCATGATAGTAAAACTAAAAGCATACCAAATTATGATTATCCTATTTTCAAAATCTCAGACATCTTTTTGTCTTAAAGGCAGTATTTAAACACAGTCCTTTTATTGCAGGCCTGCACACTTTACAGAGTTCCACTGTGTGTATGATTAAGGTACATGGGCATGAGAGGTGAGAGACTTCTAGGAAATATAATTACTGTGCTTGACAAACCTTGAAGAGCTTGAAAATGTCATAGTGCTATAAGCTCAGGTTGTAATTGTGACATCACAAGTGTTTCCTATGAGAAAGCGAGCGAGTGAAGTCTTACAAACAGAAATTATAGGAAGTAATTGAAGGCTAGACTGAACTCTTCACTGGAATGATAAAAAGCCTTTACCAGTGATTTTTGTTATCCTTCAATTACTTACATTTCAATTACACTCTCTCTAATACCAGCTCTCCTATTCATCCTGTTAAACACACATTCAATAGCTGTATTTTTCTTACTAACCATTCACTGGAAAAAGTAAAATATTTTTTAAAGGCCTGTATAGCTAAGAGGACTGATGGTGGACATAAGTGACACTTACATTTATGAGAGTATTGCAAGTCAGCCACAGATTCATACAAATAATGGGTAGCTATCATTGGCTATGTGAAAATTATTTTGAAAGATTTTTCAAGTAAAGTAGTTGTATCAGTTAAGAATAAGCAAGCATTTATCCAAAGCTCATTGCCCTGCAAAGCAAATTAAAATAAACCTAGAGAAGATCACAGTAATGGTCTGAAGACATAAACAAACCAAGCTCACTTGGTTAAATTGCCATTTATTTCAATTTTCTTAGTATATATCTTTTTATTATTATTATTATTCCAATTACAAAGTTATACCTAATTTGCATACCTGTGAAATGTGACCATACATATCATAACCTTAGACAAACAGTCTCTACCCTTTCTTTCCGCATGGCTATTTCTAGCCACACAAGATAATTTAGCAATACTTCTAGAAGTATTAATTACTAGTGAAACCTGTTGCTCTTAACAGTATTTTTATTTTATAGTGGTCCACTTTAAACTCCTGGTTCCAAATGAGTAACCTGTCTGTAACAAGAAAAAATATCACTTAAACTTACACTAATCATAGTGTTCACGATCCAAGAGGTGGCAGCAAAGAACTAATTGGAAATTCTCTCTGTACATTGATTTGCCAGCAAAACAGGTATATGTAGACTAGACAAGAAGTACTGCAAGGGCGTAGAGTTGAACCAAGAGCATGAAATTAGTTCATGCAGGGCAATCTTAAAAATGTTAATCTAGGGTCCTTAAACAGAACATCTCGAAATATACTAAGTTAACATTCAAAACACCAGTTACAAAGGCTAGGGGAGAAGAAGCTGATAATAAAGCAAGGAGTCAAAATCCAAGCCTTTAAAGTAATAGTGCTTAAAATGCCAAAAATCAGGTTGAAATAAGGTATCCTGACTAATCATCAATGGCTAAGTGTTTCAATGCTGTGCAATATTCTTATGTTGACTTGAAAGATGATTATCTTACATTGAGTTCAGAGTCACTTAAAAATCAGTCTTTTGAATATAAATAAAAGTCTAATCTTCCTTTGACAAAAATATCTTGAGTTTTTATGATTAGCTCAGTATTGAAATACATGCTAAAGAAATAAATATAAATAAAACTGTTTTACTTTCAAACTAATAGCTTTAGATAAAAAGGCATCATTGAGAACATGGTAAAAATATTTTGATCAAAAGTTGAATTTATCTAAAAGTTCTAACAATTTTAAAGTATAGACATTTAAAAATTATATCAAAATAATTAAAACAAAAATAAAGGATATTACAAGAAAATACTGGAAAACCTAACATCCTTGTGTGAGATTTCAATACACTTTTTCAGAAATTGATAGGTCAAGCAGATAACAATTAAAAAATATGTTGAAAAATTAATAACAAAGTCAATGTTTTAGCTAATGCATGAATAGAGAGTTATACATCTAACAATGGAAAAATATTCAGTTTACTGAAGAGTACATGGAGTAACATGTACAAAAAATAACTATGGCCTTACAATAAATAATAATCTTAAATAATCAGTAAATAATCTTAGAGAATTATTATCACAGATAGTCCATTCTCTTTTACAACAAAAACAAATTAAAAGTCAATAGCAGAAAGCTATATTAAAACTTCCATATATTTGAAAAATTTAACATATACTTCAGTTATGGTTAAAGAAGAATTAATGGAAATAAAAATAAACAATTCCATGGCATTGAAAACACCACATACAAAACTGTGAAAGCAGTGTTTAAAGAGCAATTTATAGACTTAATAGTTTATTCTATATCTACTTTAATTATTTCTTCATAAATGTTAATTTCTGCAAATCAAAGCATCATTCTATATAACTTCTGATGATCTTGATGTTTTATAAAATATCCAAATTTCAGGTCACCGATGATTTTTTCTTACATGGAAAATAAAGATATATGCCAATCAATTGAAGGACACATCATTTAAGCTTCTATAATGAAAGAAAACAATTCCCCTAATTAAAATATGATACATTATATTTTAAAAACTCATCCTGATTTCCAAAATGTTAAAATTTTGGAAACAAATGTATCTAACAATTCATAAAACACAGTATACTTATGCCCATTTTTAGGGAACATCTTTTTGTTTTTCTAATTGGTTTAAATTCAGAGGAAATTAAATATTTTTTGTCAGTAACCAAAATGTCTAGCCAGATATCAAATACCCACAATGAAAAATATTAGCAAATTTAGTCTGTATCAAGTAAAAGAATTGAATTGTCACTCACATTATTTTCTTGAAAAGGATAATGATTATATAACTGAAACATTTAGATGTGAAATTAAGCAGGTAGAAAACAAATTGTTTATGTATAACTAGAAAAAAGATATGATTGCAAGGAAATACTAGGAAGGTCTCTAGCACTACAAGTTTATTCAAACACTCTCCTACACATACTTCATATTGCTTATTGTTTTACATTTTGCATGACAGTTTTTAATCCTTAGAAATCCTCTCACTGTTGCGGCCTCTCCCGTTGCGGAGCACAGGCTCCGGACGCGCAGGCTCAGCAGCCATTGGCTCACGGGCCCAGCCGCTCCGCGGCATGTGGGATCTTCCCGGACCAGGGCACGAACCTGTGTCCCCTGCATCGGCAGGCTGACTCTCAACCACTGCCCCACCAGGGAAGCCCCAAGAAAAGTAACTTTTATGTAGAACTCTACTATAAACCCTTTTAAACATTACTACACTTGTTTTGAATTTTTATTTTAATTTATATTATATGCTTAATTCATCCTGATTGTGAGAAAGTTTAAAATAACTTTTTAAAACAGAAAATTATCAGGAATAAAATTACCATCACTGTATTTTCTAATTATGTAGGTTGGATAATTTGGAAAATAATAACGGAGAAAGCTGTACATCCCACATAAAATGAAGAGTCTTTCTTCACTTTTAGGGAATTTCTTCTTTATTTATTTCTTCATTGCTTTTCTCATAATCTTTTCCTAGAAATTCTATTAGATGGATTTCAGAAACTCTGGATGATTTCTTCATTTATTTTAAATTTTCTCTTGTAATTTCCATATCTCCATCAATTTGGCACTTCCTAATGGAAATTGCTGTGCCCTGATGTATAGTCACTCTAATTATTATAAACAAATGTTCCAGTTATTATGGCTGCATAGTAAATTACCTCATAATTCAGTGACATAAAACAATGATTTATTATGCTTGTGGATTTTGTGGGTCAGGAATCTGAACAGTTCATGACAGGGATAGTTTGTCTTTGCTCCATAATATGTGGGACCTCAAACTGGATGACTCAAAGGCTTGGGGCTAGAATCACCGGAAGCTTTGCCTACTCACAACGTGTTTGGAGAATGAAGCTCACCGGTGGCTTACATTAGTTGAGGTTGTTGAACAGAGGCCCTAAACTTGGCATCTCCATATAGCCTGGGCTTCTTCACTGCAGGGTGGCTGGACCACAGGGTAAACATCCCAAGAGAGAGCAAGTCAGGTGAAACCATATCATCTTTTATTACCTATATTCAGAAGTCACACAATATCACTTCTTATATTCCATTTATAGAGGCAATAACAAGATCCCACTGAGTTCAAGGAGAAGGGAAAAAAATTCTTCTCTTGATGAGACCAGTAACATTCTGGAGTGAAACCAGAAATATCGCAAGGGACAATTCTGTAAAATGCAATCTGCCACAACTAATCTCTTTCTATGAATTTATTGTCAAGGAGGGAAAATAATTGACTTGGTAGAGGATAAGGGGTAAGAAGACATTTTTATTAATTTGAGAGACAATAAGAATTTTTATGCTAGTCAGAATGATTCAGAGTTAGAAAAATTGATGATAGCAGAGAAAGGGAATGCATGCAAGAATGAAGTTCTTACAAACTAGGTAGGATCTGATCCAGAACAAACAGATGGAATTGGCCTTTGAGAGGGCCACTTCTTCCATCTTTCATTGTAATGATAGAAAACACAGAGACTTTGGTTTTAGTTATAGATAGGCATTATTTGTTTAACAAACACTAATATTGGTTTATTATATGTAAGACTTTGTTTTAGGTAGTTTATATATGTTAACTGAATCCTTACTACAACCCTACAATGTTATATTATTCCTGTGTTACTTACAGATAAGGAAACCGAGGCACAGGAAAGAAAAATGACTTGCTCAATATCACACAGTTGATGATTGGGAGTTGGGATTCAAAGCCCACCACGTGAGTTCCAGAAAACATGTTAAGCACTAGGCTAAACTGCCTCTATTGGCCAACTTAGTTGAAAAAAGATAAATGAGTTTCCAAAAGATTGTTCCCATTTTTAATCAATAAAAACGAGTTTGTCACCCAAGAGCATCATAAACACACTACCTTAAAGACCAGATATAACCTAACATTTATTGGGGGAAATCTTATAAGCAGAAGCATGTTAGAGTTCACTCAACCCCCAGAACTCTCATTATTCCACAGCACAGGCTGTACAAGGAAGTTCCATACACAGAGAGGCCAAGGTTCCAGCAGAGACGATCCTGGATAGGCTACAGACGGACCTTTGCCAGAAGGTACTCCAAGAGGATGAACAAACCTGTCCTACACTGTGTTACATACTTATAGGTTAGCCTAAACTGGACTACAAAACTTCTATTTTCTTTAAGTAATAAATATTTCAAGGTAACCTAAAGAATACTGGAGAGTGTGCACACTCAGGTCCAAGTTCTGCACACTGAGGACTCTGAAAAAAGCCAGGAATGCTGACATCAGCTAAAGGCCTTTTTTGCTGCCCAGAAGAGAAAGCTCTCCACTGAAGTGCCAAAAGGATAAAGGAATAATCCTCCATATCACCCAGATTTTTCTGTCATCAAAAATGATATTATCATTAGAAGACATAAGTGAGACTATGTTGAGAAGTGGTTTGGGTATGGAAAATGCAAAAACAAATTTATTATGGAAATTTAGTGGTATAATTTATTAGTGCCGAATGCCAACGTAAGGATGAGGGTTACAAGTTTAAAGAGAGCAGTTAACATTGTTTTGAGAGGTTTTCAGGTAATATATAGCTTTTTGAAAACAGTTTACTGAGCTTTTAACTAAAGTTAGGGCTTTATCAACTTGATATAATTAATGAGCAAGTGTCAAAAGTATTAATAATGTGTGTAAGGAAGTTTTGCAACATAGGATCTAATATTTGTAGGCAAGGAAGAGAAAATATGAAAGGAGTGATGAACAGTGAAAGAGAGAAGTAGTTTAGTTTGATGTTACTAGCTTACTGTGAATCCATTTTGGCATCTTTTTGTTCCCCTAAAACTTCACAAAACCTAGTTTTAAATAGTTACTCTGGATAATTTTCTGAGAAAACTCTTTAGAGTTATATTCAAACTTTGAAAATATTAGACTTTTAAAAACACTAAATCCTAGTGAGTTTTCTATAAGATTAATACATATATATTACTAGTTGCCATAAAGGTAATAATGTTCCTAAACTCTCACTCCTTGGAATTTATTTATTCTAAGACAATGATACATTTTAAGGAAAAATCGCATTTAAAGGAGAAACATGGATATCTCTGAATACTTATAGCACTCCGATATTTTTCTAATGTTTAGTCTTATTTGTACATGATCTTATTTCTAGTTTTCTCTCTAACCTCAATGGGAATGATCATACTACATATTGCTGACATCTAGACTCTTCAACTAGTGGATAACTAGTGGGATAAAGGGTTCAGTGGAAGAAAAAAATAAAAAGGCATAGCCTCCCTCTAAAATTGCTCAATGGCCTAATGTTGGAAAAGGAAATTTGTCAAACTGAATATTTCTGGATCCCTTTGATGTACAAGCAATGGATACAATGTAATGTGTACTTTTTGGATTGATCTCACATCAACACATTAGAGCAGCAGGAGATCCCCAGTGGTCTGGGCCTAAGAGAAAAGGAAACTTCTCCTTCTCCAGGGTTAGAGGGTGTTTTTCTTGTATTTTCTTCCAGATGAAATTGGTCTTCACATGTGCTCTTGGGCAAAAGCATTTGCTGCCTTTCCATTTGCTAATAACTTAATATTTTGTTCTTTAGTGGAGGAAGTACCAGGTAGAGTAGCTGTGGTCCCTGCACTCATCCAGCCTTGCATCACCAAGGGAAGCATTGTCTTATATACTGCCCTGTCCCAGTCTTTGTGAAGATCCAGTGTGTTCTACAGAAAAGAGCCTATGAGTATGTGCAAACTCCTTCATGTCTACATTTTTAGATTCTACATCCTCATGCTATTTCACACTCGGCCTTTAACAATTCATTAAAAACAATTGCTGATTTCTTCCTGTCTACTTGTGTGGAGACCTTTTCTTTCTCTTATTGCCACAGACTGGCTAATGTTCACATCCCATATCTCCTTTGAAATTCTTTTTCTTTCTTTTAATTCTAGTCTAGCTGGTTGTTCTGTGACTCCAGCACTCTGAATTCATGATTTAGTATACTATCCGACTTGTTCTTGTTGTTAAATTAGAAATGACACTTCTTTTTCTAGCTTTTCTATTCAAGATAGAAATCAGAAGCCTTAATCACACTCCTGGGCATATATCCAGAGAAAAACATGGTCCGAAAGGATACATGCACCCCAATGTTCATTGCAGCACTGTTTACAATAGCCAATACATGGAACCAACCAAAATGTCCATCAACAGAGGAATGAATAAAGAAGATGTGGTACATATATAGAATGGAATATTACTCAGCCATTAAAAAGAATGAAATAATGCCATTTGCAGCAACATGGATGGACCTAGAGATTGTTATACTAAGCGAAGTAAGTTAGACAGAGAAATAGAAATAGCATATGGTATCATACAGGGAATCTAAAAAGAAATGATACAAATGAACTTATTTACAAAACAAAAACAGACTGACAGACTTAGAGAATGAACTTATGGTTACCGGGGGGAAGGGTGGGTGGAAGGGATAGTTAGGGAGTTTGGGATTGACATGTACACACTGCTATATTTAAAATGGATAACCAAAAAGGACCTACTGTATAGAACAAGGAACTCTGCTCAATATTATGTAAGAATCTAAATGGGAAAAGAATTTGAAAAAGAATAGATACATGTATATGTATAACTGAATCACTTTGCTATACACCTGAAACTAACACAACATTGTTAATCAACTATGTTAACATTGTTAATCAACTATGCTTCAATAAAAAATTAAAAAAAATAAAATAAAATAAACCAAAAAAAAGAAGACTTGCACTATTTAATCTTAAACTGGTGGCCAGGGAGGAGTTTTAATTAATAAAATTCCAAAGCTTTTAACTTGTATTCATTGAATCAAAAATCCCTATATCAATATTTCAAAGAAAACTTCAAGGTATGCTCTTGGATAGCTCTTGATGAAGATTGCTATTTGTTTATATTTTTTAAAATATACAGTTTGTTTTAGGGTATAAAATTTTTCCTAAACAGGGGGTGGCAGTGATCAGAAAAAAATTGCATGACAGGGGCAGAAATCTTCTCAAAAAGGTTTACATTCCACTTTCGGATATTTTAACTTATTTAATATTCAAATAATTTTATGACATAGGTTCTATTAATATCCTTATTTTACACAGATGAAATCAAAGAAGGTGAACGTAAGTAACTACTCAAGAACATCAAACTAGTCATTGGCCATGCCAATATTCAAACCAGGAAGTCTGGATACAGAAGTTATATTCTTAGTCTCTATGCCAGCTGCCTCCCAAGATAGGTTATTAAAGAAAATAAATGAGGAGTATTCTTAATGATTATTTTGCTTAGAACCTATAATATAAGCTCTGAATACATTATCCAAAGAAACCAACAGAGGTCATTTAACTATAATAATCATAAATAGATATTTTGAAATTGGGAGCCTAGAATTATACTCTAAATTAACTTTAAGATGTCATGTAATTAAACATTGTATTATTGGTTATAGAAACGTTTTTCTCTTCTACTAACAGAATATTGAGTAACATATGAATTTGTATTTCTTTTTAATCACTTTTTTTTTTTTTTTTTTTGGCAGTACGCGGGCCTCTCACTGTTGTGGCTTCTCCCGTTGTGGAGCACAGGCTCCGGACGCGCAGGCTCAGCGGCCATGGCTCACGGGCCCAGCCGCTCCGCGGCATGTGGGATCTTCCCAGACCGGGGCACGAACTCGTGTCCCCTGCATCGGCAGGCGGACTCTCAACCACTGCGCCACCAGGGAAGCCCTCTTTTTAATCACTTTTACATAAGCCTCTAGAGATAAAATGTTTTATAAAATACAACAAAAAATAAAGCTGGATCAATGGGTACGTTTTGTTGGACATAGTCTCCCAAGACTAGAAATGTCTTCCTATACCCTACTGACAAAGGAAGCTGATAATCTTAATCCCTACAATAATAATCATAATCCCTACAGTGATACAGAGACACACAAAAAATGTATTTCCTGAAAATGTATGTTTGTTAAGCACATATTATTTAGCAGGAAATGCAATAGTTCTTTTGATACATATTATCTCATTTACATACCCAGATTTTCCCTAAGAGATCAATATCAATTTCTCAGTCTTATAGATGAGGAGACTCATTTTCTTGGAGGTTAAAATCATTTGATAGAGATCACACTGAGATTATTTTATCTGAATTTAAATCTAGTTGCTTAACTCATAAATAAACAGACTTCAGACTTGAGAAAAGCACATGTTTACATGTGTTAACAAACACCCTGAACCTTAACAGACATTGCTTGAAGGCTAAAAGAAATAATTATGGTCTTAAAGGCTAGCAGGTAATGGCTCTGAAAACAAATGTGTAAGCTCATTTTTACTTTATTAATAACGTATCCCTATTGTCAGTGTCTGCACAGGAAATTCTGGGATTACATTCTTTTATTTTAATGACAGAGTGACTAGGAAGACTAGGATTGTAGTATATGTATCATGCAAAAAATGCTAAATTATTTACTAAATATATTCATATTAGTAATGTTCAGTGATAACTGGGTTGGTACTATTTAGTGATAATAAAATAAATAAGTAGAACTAAATATAAAAGAACTGCAAATGTACATAGCATTCTTGGGATCAAAATTCAAAGATCTCAAAGATCTCAATCAGCTGTATACAGAATAATTGTTCATTGTAGAGCAAATTGGGAAAGATTCTATTTTTTAGGAGGCTATGTATCTAACAGTTGCTTTACTGTGGGCTTGAGTGTGATGTATCAATACTTTACACATCCAAACATTTCAAGTCAGAATTAGACAGTAAAACTGCAGATTTACTTGGAGTTATTAATTTAGTGTTGCTGACTTTGGCAGAGTTTAGGAACATTTATTTTTCTTAATGTTTTCGCTCCTATGTCCTCAGGTAATTCACAGCCTGCCTTGGGATAGTGTTCTAATCTTTCCAGTAAAATTTAGTCTCGTCTGATTAATTTTGTCTGGTATTCTTTTTCTCCCAGTATGCTCGTATTTCTTTTTAATCTCTTTTCACTAAGGAAATACTCGTTCTATTTAACTGAGTTAGATGATGGGTTAAATATATTATTATTAGAAAGATTAAAAAAATATACCACAAAGCAACTAATTACTTCTTAGTAAAATGAGGATAAAGTATAAAATTATGAGTATAATAGCTACATCTTCAGTGAAGCTCAGAAGAGCACATTTTGTTTTTGACCCAGGCAGTAATCCTATGCCTCTGTATAAGCTGTTAGTGTACTTCTTTTGCACTTACTCTGGAGAGGAAGGACATGACTTATAGAAGGGAGAGGATTCAACTTTCCAAATTAGTTGCTAGGTTGAAATTAGAAATCCAGTTTCTAGCTCAGTACAGCAACATTGGTATCTTTCCTCTTGGAAGCAGAGGTTGTTTAAACTTCCCTCTTTTGATGTTTGCAACAGTACTAAATTCAGAATAAGACTAGAGAGATGTTTGTCTGACAAGGAAATAAGACTAAGGATCCGATTCACCTCTGGAAGCAACCTACTGAAGAGCTTACTCTGAGTTTTGAGCAGAGCTGTGTGTCTCTGCTTCTAGTAACTCCTTGTAGAATGACCTTCATGCCAGAATTTCAGGGGCATTGAGAGCATCAGTCTGTTACTATAATCGTTAAATTCTTCCTCTGGAGTGCACTTCATATGAAGGATATTCAAGTGAAGGACAGACTCTCGATTCTTAATGACTGAAGTTGCAGCTTTATATTTTCAGATAATATAAAATACAGACAAGGAGAAGTAAACAATAGTTTACTATGCGGAAAGGGTATAACTTTGCTCAAGGCTATTTTCCTCTAAGAGGGATATATCAGAAGACCACAGAACTATAATATATAACATGGTATAGAACTAATTCATTGCATTTTAAAATACTCATACCCTAAAACCATTTGATCTTCATGGGATCTAAAGAATTCCACATACCCTAAAATCATTTGACCTTCATGGGATCTAAAGAATTCCACATCCTATAAGGAAAGGGAAATGAAATCTAATTGGCCACTTACTCTATTACTCACATAATAATATTACTCACTTCAGAAGGCACTATGAATCCCTGTTGCCCAGAGCATAAAGCATAAATTCCTCAATGTCTTGCATAAAGTGCAATCAAATTTTTTATACTTTTTTCCCCCACCATTTCTTCCCCACCCAGACCCTCTGCCCTAGGCAAATGGGTTAGAGACATCACCCATCACAGTCCCCTCCCCCACCAGCAGCTACCCACTCTTGTCTCCTTCTTTGTCTTCTATTTCCTTCCCTCTCTAAGGCATCTTCTTTCACTAAGTCCCACTCCACCATTTTTATCACTTTAAATTCTCACACTTTTAAGGTTTCTCTCATGTAATATGGACAACAATAGCCAACAATTGTACAAAATAATTATTTGTGTCTATTAAGTTTTGTATATGCATTGCTTCTTATAATACTCAAAAAATCACTAAATGTTAGGTATTATTATTTCTGTACTAGATTATAAACTCCATTAGGGAACTACAAGTGCTCAGTGGATATTGAAGGAATAACTTCCATTCTATGTATAAGAAAGTATATGTTCAATGGGATCAATTAATTTGGCAAAAACACACAAACAACATGAGTAGGGTCTGTGTGATTATAAGGAATGTGATGCTGGGGAAATTCTTTCAGTAAGAAACACTCTTCACACATTATTTCACTTTATCCTAAAATATCTCTGAAAATGGGAATTATTATCTTCATTTTACAGATGTTTTCTAATTAGATAGAATCAAGATTTGTATGCAGCACAATCTGATCCCCAGGTCCAGGTTATATTGACATTGATGTTTTACATCTCACAATATAAAATAAATAGATAAAATGTTCAGTAGTACTTAAACTATTCACTAAAAAATCTACCATCTTATCTCTAGGTATTAATTCTACCTTAGCATCCTGAGCAGAAGTTTGGACAATCACAGCCATGTTCAGATGATACAATACCCTGCAAAATAAACCATCAATCTGTCGCTTTGTGTGGCTTAGTGATGGAATCAAATCAACTGAAGAGCTGATCACATTGATAATGATAAAACGAGTTATTATGACAGAGGAATTATATTAAATAGCAAAAATTAATTTGGCAGCAGCTCAGAGATATAATCTGGGTCTTTTCCAATAATATTTTGAGTACATTTTCCTTGCATTATGTATGTTTTGTGACCATTATCTTTCTTATTGTATCATTGGAATGAAACCATTTCTTTCTGTTGCCACGATGCAAACTGCCTTACTGAGAGATTAGATTGATTTGCTGGTTATATATATCCTTTTGCTAAGTGATGGCAAATGGTAAATTCGGCTCAGTAAGGAAATGGCAGTAAAGTACATTGTGTCTTATTCTATAGCTGAGATAATCAAGAACATATTGTTGAGAAAACAACTAAATCATAATGTTTAGAGGAGAAATATCTTTCAGCAGTCTGCTTTTTTCAGCAGATGCTTTTATCAACTAGTTTTTCATTTGCGAAATTAAAGTCTCTGAATTATAACAGATGGAATCAGAAAAATATGGAAAAGTTCATAGACCTAAATAACTCCATTTTGTAGAAAATGCTCGCCCCATATTATCAAATACATATTCAAAAACTGTATATCAGCTGACATTCTGTCAACTAGAAATCTCAGTTTATTGGCAAGAATGTGTTGCTGTAATGCATCATAAAATAGCTTAAAATGAGGAATTCAATGTATTGGAAGAAGTTGTAATGCATGCTGCCAAAATTGAAATTAAAAATTAAATTTGTGTTTTGTAAAGTTGAAGAGTTAAATATTTTCCCTGTGCTCATGTTCTCTGAAATTGGAATCTTATTTCTCCATAATATAGTTATCTGTCCTCAAATTGCATAGCTCACCATACAAGTTAACACTGGCTTGAATATCTGCCGTCTTAAATCTTCAGTGTATCCATTGCAAATTCAAGAATCCCATATATGTATATCTATCTATAACCTCTGTTTTCCCTACTTATTAAAGCAATAAATTTAGTTAAACTAATACCTTTAAAATCTTGGGGCCTAAATCATCACTAGTAAGCATTCTTCTATTTTTCTTTTCTTCCTTTTGTTTTTCCTTGTATACCACCTTCTACAAGCCTCTTTAAGTGCTGAGACATGAAGAGCTGAGACTTCAGTGGTGATCCCTGGGACCCCCAAAAGACTTAGAATTATAGCATTCTGTTTATTCTAGATTGCTCCAATTATCAGAATACTTGAGTTGCCCAGTTCCAGATTTTCATCTTCCTGACCTGGACCTTCAAGGACACTGATATTCTGTTTCACTATTATATGTCTTAGCATTGACAAAGGTCTCAATTTGACTCAAGCCAACCTACTGAAAAGGACCTTTCTTCTTAGTTTGATTATTTTACTCTCATGCCTAGAAAATGATGATAAGCTCCTCACTAATTTTATATTCTCTAGCTTGTATTCCTTGTAAAGTGATTTACATATTGATCTGATCATGTCAATTCTTTGATTTCCTCTACACTTCAAGAGCACTTGGCACCTTTCTCTGGTTAAGTCCTTATAATACTATCTTCACCCAGTAACTTGAAATGTAAATTGTTATTTTATCTTTATGTCAATCTCCTGCCACAACAAGGTAAATCATACAGTTCATGATTCATAATTGTTTATTGAAATTGCATATGGTGATTAAAAGGAAACTAGGTATGTATAAAACTGCTAACCATTTTACTTGAGCAATAAAATGAATCATGGTGCCATTTTCTGAGTTGAGAGAGATTAAGACATGAACGTGTTTGTTTTGAGAGGAAGTCTAGAATTCTTCTATGTTCATGCTAAGTTTGAGCTGCCTATTAACACACAAGTGGAGTGTAGTTCAAAGGCAGACCAGGGTTGGATTATTCTTGGGATTGATTCCTCCATTTATGCACATATTTCTTAACTGTCTGCAAACAGATATTCAAAAATTCTCTGTTTGCATGTAAAAATGCAAATTGATTGACTCAATAAAATGTGTTTATAACATATTTTGTGTTAAAATTAGCACTGTACTCTGATTGCTCACCTTTGAATTAGTTCATAGGTCTGACAGAAATTCAGATTTTTACTTCATTGTCCTTTGATACATTTATTCATGTATTTATTCTATTCATTCAACAATACAGGCAAATATAAATAAGATATGGCTCTATACAATCAAAGACCCCACAGATTAATGCTAGAGATCAACAGTTGCAATATAGAGGATTATGAGTTAAAATAAATTACAGAAGTGCTTCGGGAACATATAGGAATGATATTTAATCAAGCAAATGCTGGTAAAGGAAAAGGGTAAGTGGAGAGAATAACCGTATGTTTTCCAAAGAAGATACCTGAGCTGAGTCGTAATAAAGTCTTCAAAGATGGGAAAAATAAAAAATATTCCATTTAGAGCAAAACATGTAAAATAGACCTAGAGGACTAAAATAATTCTAGTCACTTACAATACCGTGTTGATGGGAAGCCATCATGAAACATCATGAAAGTTTCTTGTATATTGTGCCTGGCCTTTTATATTTTACTTTGAAGACAATGAGGATTCATAAAGATGTTGATCGGGGGGATATATGATCATATGTAAAGTTAAGAAAGATTGGTTACATTTTGTAGAAAGTATAAAGGAGATATATTAGAGGCAAGATAGTTAATTAAAAAAGTATTGCAATAATTAAGGTAAATCAAAAGTTAGAAATAAAATAGAGATGTAGGAGGTAATAAAAAGAAATGAACTGAGAATGATTATTTGGCTCAAGTAAATGAATAGTATAGATGGTAGCATCATTTATAGAAGGATGGATTGCAAATCTGGAGGATCAGATTTGGGAATGTAGAGAAGGTCCAGTAGAAGGAGGATAATACAAGGTAATTCAGTTCAGGTATATTGAGTTTGAAATGCTAGAGGACAGTGAGGTAAAGATGCATGTAGTTGAATATATAGGTCTAGAACTCAGGGATATAAATAGGGGTTTGGGAGTTATCAGTCTTTATTTGTGGCATAACAACAAGGATGCTCACTTCCACTGCTTAATATGTGCTAAGAATAAAGAGAAATATTCATTATTCATTATTCAAGATTCAATAATTCTTGTTATCTATTATGTACTATTCTAAATGCTTTCACATGCATTATCTAATTTGAAATTCACAGGAATTCTATATGAATAGGGAAGAGAGGTTGCATTATGATTGCCATTCTGTAGATGAGTAAACTGAGACCCAAAGAAGTTAATTTCAAAATTACACTAAACTAGTGCCAGCAGAACTAAGAGGTGGACTCAGATTAGCTGACTTTAAGCCAAGTCCACTTTCAATATTATTAGTTGCCTGTCACAGCCATTGTTCATATTTTGGTAGTATGATAGAAATTCAGCAGTGAATTCATAACAATCATACTAACTATAGAGTTTATAAACAAATTAATATTCTTATATTAATTCTGAGATCAGAGTCTATACCATTTACTAAATTCAGAATACAGCAACATCCACAGAAACAACCAGTTGTCTTCAACAGATTTAATATAGGCTATTCTGTTTTGTATTTTGAAGCAAACTCACCTATTGCATAACTATTCTGCAAATATTACAACTTTTTTCAATAAGCCATCTAATGCACAACATTATTTACAAATATATTAATTTCTGCTAATATGGCCCTTGGAATGGTGATTATTTAACACATAAAGGGTCTGCTTGTTCTTGTTTGGAGAATAAATGTGGAAAAGGCATTCAAATTTGTTTATAGTTGCCAATTATAAACAAGGAAGAAGTAGAAATTATTTCTATTCACACTAAATATTCATCTTAATGGGGGCCCATCATTAAGAACCTTGATTAATTGGTATATTTTATTCCAATTATGTAAGGCATTTTGATAGGCACTGTGTGGTAACAATGATGATAAAGACATTTCCTCCACTTGAAAGATGTGTATAGATTAATTGTAGAGATGGGAAAGGAAACAGTGGGACAAAATATTGTGCATAATATAAAGTCCCAATGGTAGTTTATATCAATATTTGGTTTAGAACAAAAAAAGTGAGTGGGTTAATAGTGGAAACTTCATGAAATCATCACCAATAAGACTGTGAAAGACAATCTTCAGATATGGGAGGTATGAAAAGAATATTGTGATGACTAATCAGTTAAGCTATCAGTCAAGATAGTTTATGCATGGGCATTGAAAATGTGAAATCAACCAGGATCAGAGCCACATGTTTGACAGTATATCCCAATTTACTCATGAATGCCTATGTATGGTTCCTTTTTTGTCCATGCTTTCACAGTAACACTTTCTTAAAAAAAGTTATAGCTTACTGTAGTCCATGTGTTAAGTTTCTATCCTTCTTCTTTTGTGGCTAAGACAAATGTTAGCTTTAGTGGATCTGTATTACTTAATGGCAGACATCTATCAGTTCGTTTCGTAGTACAGAATTTATACAATATGATCTCTGATCCTTAAGTCTCACTATTTTTGTCATACTACTTCCATAATAGCAAGCACTCAGAAATACCCACAACACATTTTTTAGTAGGTAGATAAATGATATAGTTGTAAACCATTTTCCAAGGTTGTATTCAAAAGAAATAACATTAGCATGCATAATAATTTTACTTTTCACCTGTTGAGTAAATAAACCAGATTGCTTTTCTTTCATTGCCATGTATCAAAATAAAGGAGCAAATTAGTTGTAAGATTTGAGAACTTTAATATATTTTACAAAGTCTTCACTCTGTAATATTGTCATTAAAACTCATGTTTCTAATAATGGATTAAAATTAATAATTTTAATCAGAGAAGACCTCTGATTTTAGAATATAGTCAGTTCTTAGACTATAACTATTAAATAATTATACTTATAATTTTGATCATACATGGAATTTCTTCACTTATTTATTGAGATAATACATTACAATAAGAATATTTTATTGCAAGAATTCTCTGTATCATAATTCTGAATATCTGGGGCAAATAAAAATACTGAATAGTGTAATTAAATTAAGTACTGGAATTATTAAAACAATGTTTATGTATCTACAACTAAAAAATATTTTTCCACTAAAGCTTACTGACACATTCTCAAATGAATAACATATTATTGTTTTTTCCCATGTTTCATTTGGATTGGCAAACCCCTTCAAACCTGTACCTATCACAAAGTAATTGCTTGAAAATTTATATAACTCAGCATGAATGTCGTATCTGAGTTTTAATATGGGTTTTAAATACATTCCAGTTCTAAACTTTAAAAATTTTTCTTTCAAAATTAACAGATGTGGAAAAAGTTTCTGGAGCATTTACCATTAGCAGTTTTCATGTTGAAAATCTCGTAGAGAAATCAGGTTACTGGGAGAAATATCAGAATTTAAGATTAGATTTTGTGGTATGATCATTGAAATCATGAAAGTAAATTAGCTGTTCTGTGTAGAAAGCATAGAGTGTGTAAAAAAAGAGAGAGAAAAAAGAAAATTAAAGAAAGGGGAAAAGGGAAGAAGGAAAGGAAGGAGGGAAAGAAGGAAGGAGAAGAGATGTAGGGAAGGAGGAAAATCAATCTATGATGGACTTCCCTGCTTTTCACCCCTATAACAGGAAGTGAAAATCAAGATGTTTCTCTTGTCTCCTACCTCAGGAGTATCCATTCACTTTCTGAATTTAGTAATCCTATTCGCTCTCACTGTTAGAGTATGAGTGATGGCGTATTGCTGCGTAACAACAATACCACAAACCTAGCATCTTAAAGCAACATATGTTTGTTATCACACAGTTTCTGTGGATCAGGAGTCCAGGCACAGTTTAACTTGGGCCACTGCAAGGCTGAAATCCAGGTGTCAGCTAAGGATGCTGTCTCTTCTTCAGTTCTACATTTGAAAAACGATCTGCTTCCGCACTCCCAGAGGTGTTTCTTCTGGGCTGTCAGACTGAGGGCCTCCATTTTTTTCTGTCTGTAAGTCAGAGACCACCTACAGTACCTTTCCCACAAGGGCATTCCCAAAAGAACTACTAAAGGATGATTGAGATCATGATATATATGAATGTATATGAATAAATATAAAATTCATTTTTATTTGTGTAATGATCATATACTTATTTTTAAATAAAAATATGAACATAGCCAAATAATGAATTAGAATTTTTCTCTTCTATATTTCTAATAGAAAATAAAAAGTAAAATTTTGCTAAACCCGTTTATCCAAGGTCATTCTACTAATTTGTTTTATCAGTTCAAAATGACACATTAAAATTGTTTTACTCATGGTGGAAAAGGATGAAAAAGGCATAAACACTAAGCTAAAGATCCACTGTCTAGAATAATTATTTCTGAAGTCCATGTTGAGTTAAGCAAGTGCTGAATCTTAAGTTAATTCATTTTCCAATAGACATCAATTCATAAAGAAGTAATCCATAAAATCCAACATAATTGAAGGTTTTATTATATCCAAAACAATTTTTACTTTATCATGTGAAATATCATTAGCTTATTATAAATAATTTTAGTAATATAAGAATACCATTTAATAATTTTAAAACACATATTTTATTTGTTAAATCGAAGAAGCTGAATGTTTGACAAAAAAAGAAAAAGAACACCAACTTCACACCTAAATATTTATTTACTTAAAATTGCATGTCTTATTTTCAGTTTGGAAGATTTATACTCTTTGAGACCATGGAAACCATTAATGCCAAGCATGATAGGTTTTCAATACATTTTCCCCTTCTAGCTTGATATGTGCTTTGTTTTCTTTAATTATGGTATAATGATTGGTTACTTGCACTGTTTCTGTTAGGAACTGAGTTAGCCTCTTGGCCTTTCCCAACTAATAATGTGTCTTTTTGCCTCTCAAGTGTGTTTTTCCTCTGTATAGAGTACTTAGGATTTATCATGGTGCTTACTTATGTACTAATTTTTTGGCAAAATATGATAAATGCAAGAGAATGCCATCAGCCTGTATAAGAAAATTTATAAAACACTTTTGGCTATACTGCTACTAAATACTAGTACAAGACACAACAAAGCAGTATAACATGAATTGGAGAAAATAGCATATGAAATAACCCACTGTATAGAATCTAGATTTTTCTTTTCTTTTTTATTTTTTTTGAGACAGAGAATGTTGTAAATTTATACAAGCATAGGAACACTTCCTGCTTATTTTTCTCCTTTCAGATTAAACCTACATAACACTCTGTGTTGGGCTCAAATTTATGTCACTTAAAACTTCAGCATTTTTTATTATTTTATAGTCTTTATACTCCCAAATAGTCAGTTATGAAATTTTTTTGTAAGGTAACTATGCTTTTATAATACTCATGGACTTTTAGTATAAATGGAAGGAACTCTAAATTCCTAAGAGTTTACAAATTTTCCCTGTCAATGTATTTCTACCCTTCCCCTCTGATTTTAATGTTCCTTTTAAAAAGAAGGTAATTAATGACTTAAATAGGACGTGAAGGATTTTGAACAGATTGTACTTCCCTGTGACAGTATTTTAAATAACATGAAGCATCTTGCTCTTAATGCAAGGCTAGGAGGTTTGCAACTCTTTAGAGGAAAAATATCTAAGGATAGACTGCCCCAGAAGGGCTGCGTAATGAAACAATGGCATCTCCTGGAGGAACATGTATGGCTGAACCAGTAAGTAGGACTTAACATAGTATAACTATTTTAAAGTGTTGTATATCAACATGTGTGTATAAAAGTATACAATATGTATTTATTTATATATATGTATGCCACTGTAATAGTTTAAATAATAAATTCTTTTAGGAAACTATCACTAATTGCACTGATAGTAGGTGTATAATTTTGTCATTGATGCAAAGCTGAGGGCAAGGAATAATTAGATTGGCATGGTGTTTCCTCCTGATTCAGGATTTGTAGGGTCCTTAGACAACATTTGTAACAACCTTTCAGAAGTACTGATTACAGAGTGAGTTGCTCTGCATATTAACTACAGGCTTTCACCCAAGAGGGTATAGAAAAAAATCTAACACTATTAGAAAAATACAAAATGGAGGGAAGCCAAGAATGCTTCGGAGGTGAGAGAGTCAAGCAATTGTCTTTGAATATAATGATTAAGATGCTCTTGGGCTGATGCAAGTTAAGTTGCTGACATTACAAGGCAGAAATAATAATGAAATCAATTATATAGCTCCTACTTTAACAATTTACTAGTTCTCTAAGTAGAAATGTAGGTTCTGAAAGGTGAGATTTTTATCAACGTACAATATCACTGTTCAATATAAGACTAAGTACTATTTATATAAAAATAGAAAGACTGAGTTTTAAGAATAAAGAATATTTTTGAAAGAAATACTGATATTTATAATTGTAATGTTGTAAGCACCTCATTTTAAAAACATAAAACTATGAAATGCAAAATTATCAGTATAAAAAAGTCAGGTTAGAAAATGTTGGATGTGTGCGAAAGATGACATTTTTACTTCAACTTGAATACGTAACACTTGTATTCGTAAAAGTACATGGATATGGGGAAAACAAGCCCTTTGTTATTATTTTGATAATTGTTTTACACAGAATGTTATTACGTGCCCAGAGTTTTATAGTACCTAAGAACTAATATTTAAAAGGAGGATTATGTGATTAAGGTCTGATTTCATGTGTAAAGATGTCTTATCCTAATTTCTTAGATATAATTAATCATTGTTATAAAAATATAAGAAAACAGTTTCAATATATTTTGGAGCTTTTTGATATACCAAAAAAGACATTTATATTTCACAATGTGGAATAAATACTACACAGAATATTTATACTTATTTAACAAAATATTTTTATATCAAATGTTTATTTAGCTTATATTTACTTACCACTAAGTACTATGACACTCACTAAGTACATATTAGATACTCAAGAAGAAATAAGGCTAAAATGCCTTGTCCTTATTCTCTGGGCTCTTGGATTTCCAATGGAAAAATGGGCAGCCAAACAGTATAGTATAGTGTGAAAATTCAGCAGTATAAGCATTTACTAAATTCAGAAGAACATAAGAAAAGAAGCACCGATGTCTTATGGACTAAATTATGAAGTTTCACAGAGGAGGCACTTAAAGGATAAGCACCTTTTAAAGTTGCATAAATATATGAAAACAGACAAGAAAGCTGGATGAAGGATGGGGTGAGAGATAGGAAGGGCGTTGCTCACTAAGAAAGCATTTGCAAAGGATGAAAGTAGTTCTCATCCATGTCAGACACAGTGCACCTCTTTTTTAGAACAAATAATTTCTAACACTCTTTTTACTTTCTTGAAATTAAATTAATGGTAACATAAACTTTCTGCACAGATACTTTAAAATGATAAAAATGTAATTCCCAAAGAGGAAAATAATAGAGAATTTAAAAAAAATAATTTACAATAGAAAAATATACATTTCAATAGGCAAATGCGCAAGGCGCAACTGTATCTGGAGTATATTGTCTTAGGTGACATAGTTTTCCAAATGGGATCAACCCTTAAATTATAAAAAAAACAAAAAAAAATTTTTCTGAGTACATAATGAGAAAGAAAGATTTTGTAGTGGACCCACAGTACAGTCTCTCTCTTTACTAGCATCTATCCTGGGAAACAGAAAGGTGACTCGTCCAAACTGCTTCATAAATATATTAAACACAGACATCCTGGCAAACACTCTTACCATTTGTTAACAGGGACATCTTTAGCTATACAATGCTTTTCAGAAGCTACCTTATTTGTCTAGGATTGCTCATGGGAAACAAACCTAGAATGTATACATTTCTTATCATGTAAATTCCATATGCTAGCCTTGGTTATTGGATGGGGACTCAGTATATATTGGGTCGGTCAAACGTTCATTCAGATTTTTCCATTCCATCTTACGGAAAAAACTGAATGAATGTTTTGGCCAACCCAAAATTTTGTTGAAGTATTTTGTAGGGATGCTTAGGTGATTTTCTGATAAAGAATCACTATAATAGAGGATGGAGTACTATAAGAATGGGAAAATTAGCGTGGGCTAAATTGAAATATATTTGCATACCGTATAATTCACCTGCCTCATGTGTAAAATTCAATATTTTTAGTTAATTTATAGAGTTGCACAACCAACACAATTTAGACTATTTTTGAACATTTCCATCATCCCTAAAACATTTCCAGCACCCTTGTACTCCTTGCAGTCAATCTCCACACCCTTGTCTCTAGAGATTTTCTTTCTTCTGAACATTTCTATAAATAAAATCATACCATATGTAGTCTTTTGAGACCGGTTTCTTTCACATAGCATATTGTTTTAGAGTTTCATCCATGTTGTAGCATATAGTTGTATCAATTTAGTTTCTTTTTTAAATTGCTGACTAAAATTTCATAGAATATTACATTTTATTTATCTACTAAAAAATAATCTTAAAATTCATATGTAACCACAAGAGACCCCAAATAACCAAAGCAGTCTTGAGAAAGGAGAAAAAAAACTGCAAGCATTACATACCCTGGCTTCAAAATATATCACAGGGGACTTCCCTGGTGGCGCAATGGTTAAGAATCTGCCTGCCAATGCAAGGGACACGGGTTCGATTCCTGGTCTGGGAAGATCCCACATGCTATGGAGCAACTAAGTCCATGTGCCACAACTATTGAGCCTGCACTCTAGAGCCCGCAGCCATAACTACTGAGCCCGCGTGCCACAACTACTGAAGCCTGTCCACCTTAGAGCCCGTGCTCCACAACAAGAGAAGCCACTGCAATGAGAAGCCCGCGCACCACAACGAAGCGTAACCCCCACTCACCACAACTAGAGAAAGCTTGCGCGCAGCAAGGAAGACCGAATGCAGCCAAAAATAAATGAATGAATAAATAAATTATATATATATATATGTACAATGAAATGAAATTGTTTTCTTACACTTATTTTCAGTTTTTTTACTGGTGTATATAAATAAAATAGACTTTTGTATCTTAGTCATGCATCTTGCACCTGTTATATTCAATTATTATAGTCATTTTCTTACAGATTCTTTATGATTTTCTACATACAGAATATTGTTATTGGCAAATAGAGCTTTTCTCCTCTTTTTTCCAGTTATAATGCTAACTTTATTTATTTATTCTTGATTGCACTTCCTAGTTCTGAAAAACTTCTTTCATCATTAAAATTTACCTGTAGATTTATTGTAAATGTCAAGTTGAGGAAGCATCCTTTTATTAGTGGTTTTTGAGAAGTTGTGTTACCAATTGGTGTTGGATTTTATCAGATGCTTTTTTTGCATCTATTGAGTTCATCATGTATTTCTTATCTTTATTCTATTAATATAGTTTATTGCACTTATTCCTAGAATAAATGCCACTTTGTTAGGATTCATAATCCTTTTTATATGTTGTTGGATTTGAGCGGCAAATTTTTGTTGACAACATTTGCTTCTATATTTATAATAGATATTGGCTACTGTTTTCTTTTCTTATGATATCTTCACCTGGCTTTAACATTAAGGTATTACTAGTCTCATAAAATGTGTGGGCTTGTATACCCTTTTCTTCTATTTTATAGAATTTATGAAGGATTGGTAATATTTCTACTTTAAATATCAAATTAAATTCAACAATAAAGCCTCTTGCGACTACAATTTTCTCTATAGGAACATTTTCAATTATTAATTCAATTTCTTTATGTCAATTGAACTTTCTATTTCTTCTTGAATCAATTCTAATTTTTTCATTTGAAGAATTTTTCCATTTTATCTAAGTTGTGTAATTTGTTTGTATAAAGTCGTTTACACTATCCCTTTAGCATATTTTAAATTTCTGTGAAGTCAGTGGTGATGTCCCTTTTTCTTTGCTGATTTTGACAACTTGTACCTTCTTTTTCTAAAAAATTTCTTGGTCGATTTTATCTTTTCAAATACTAACGTTTGGTTTTATTGACATTCAGTATTGTTTTAATTTTTTCTATTTTGCTGACTTCTCATCTTTATGATTTCCTTCTGTTTTCTTTGGATTTATTTTATTTTTTCTCGTTTCTTAAGGTGAAAGCTAAGGTTTTTTATTCAAAATATATTTTTATTTGCCAAAAGATGTATTTGTCCCTATAAATTTTCTTATATGCACAGTTTTTAGCTGCATCTATAAGTTTTAATGTTTTGTTTTCATTTTCATTTAGTTCATAGTATCTTCTAAATTCACTTGCAATTTCTTCTTTGGATTATTTAGAAGTGTATTTTTATTTTCTGAATATTTATAAGTGTCCTCTTTTTTCATCTTTTGATAATTTCTAATTCGATTCTATTTGGGTTTTAAACAATTCTTTATACGGATTAAGGTCTTTTAAATTTATGGCTTAATACATGATATATCCTAGAAAATGTTTCATGTATGCTAGAACAAAATGTGTATGCTACTGTTGTTGTGTGATATGTTTTATGTTGATAGTGTTGTTCGAGTCTTTTATATCACTGCTGACTTTCTGTCTAGTTGTTCTATATGTTATTATGAATGGCACTTTGAATTTTCCTCTTATTTTTATTGAAATGCTTATTTCTCCTATCCATCATGCCAGATTTTTCTTCATGTATTTTGGGGATATTCTCATTTTAAAAAAAAAATTTTATTTTTATTTATTTCTGTTTACTAAGCCTAGATTTCTAAGTACTTCCCCTAGGTCAAAATAGTTTACGCATCAGCCAATAATTGCCCAGAGCTTGTGCTTAAACAGCTTGAGCCAGTAAGCATTCAACCCTTTACCAATAAACCTTTTTGAAAAAAGGGAATGTATTTAAAAATTCCAGGAATTTACAATTTTTTCTTGGCTTTTACTGCCTATGTGTACAGTGTCTCTCATTCAGTCAAAAACTATAGGTAGTTCCTGACTTCTCTGGAGACTCCTGAGTGTACTCATAGCCTACTGCATGTGCACAGCTTTCCAGACTACCAGAGATATGTGAGTATATAAAAGCTTATCAAGGTTGACTATGTCTCTCAAATTCCCTAGATCTACCTGTGAAACTTTTGACAAGTCTCGTAGTCCGTTACTGGCCCTTCAAACTATTGCAATTTAGTTTAGTGGAATGTTGGCCATTCCAAGTTATTTGTTATCACATGTCTCATGTTTGGACAGGAAAGACATGACCAACTAGGGTCTGGAATAGCTATGTGCCCTGGGCATCTTTCACTGAATTCCTGTAGTCTCTCCATATGATCTTTCCTGCTGGGAGGCTTCAAGGTAGCTGAATATCTTAGATGTTGTCTTAGGGCTTCCAAGGCATGTGGTGCATGCAAGAGAAGCCTGGTGAAAGCTATTTTTTTCTATTGTAACCTAGACTCTTCTTCTCTGTCACAACTCTCTAAGTCAATCTCCCTAGAAATAAACATCACTGTGGTAGTACTCAGAGCATTGTGGATTCTGGAAAAGCTTGCCAGCAAAAATAAATGGATTACACTGAGGAAGGACAGCATCCGATGTATCTGAATGTATGTATTTTCTAATGAGTTGTGGAGTTCAAAATTATTAAGTTTAAAATAAAAATCTAAACAAGCAGTCAATATATATGGAGAAAGATATGCCAGATACACTGATTAATCTCTGCACTCCACTTCATTGGGAGCTTCTCTCCCTGGATATTTGTCATGAAGGACTGGTATCTACTGATTGCTTCACCAGGGACACCTTACCGTTGGCATCCAGTTGGTTTCTGCCCATGGGAGGCACCAAGAGGAAAGCACAGTGAAAGGAATGAAGTCCTGCATTTATTTATACCTGGATCCTTCTTATCTGATTGTCGTTCTGGAAGTAGTTGTGTTCTTCTATTGCCATATGTTCTTTGATGGCCTCTTTACTAAAAAGGTAGCTCTTTCTAGATTCCTTAACACTAATTTTCCCTTACTCCTTTAACTCTAAGGACAATAACCACTTCTTACTGTTGCAAGTCATTTACATATTTTGAGTAGACCAATATTCTACTTGAATATTATAAATAAACACAGGTGGCTCATAGAATATAATATCGTCACATTATGCAAATTATTGCTGATCCTGGTTTGAGACTGAATGCAAATAAAGGTCAAGGTGTTGTGGAACTGAAAGTTTGGAGCTTTTAGTAGCTATGGCAACCATGTTGATTATAAAGGTTATGGAGTGGGCTGAATACACACACACACACACACACACACACACACACACACACACACACACTGAACGTAAGGTGTAGAAATCCTGACTCAAGTATCGAGTGGAGAATTTTAAAATGCACCAGGAATTATACAGTAAAGAGCATTTTAGGTAGCATTTACTTTTGGCTCAAAGTAAGAGAAAACCTGACTAATAGTGTCTTAAACAAGTAGGGGTTTACTTTTCTTTCAAAAGTGTGGAGTAGATTCAGCACCTCAGTGTTATCAAAGCTGCTCTCTCTGAGAATCTTACTTTTTTACTCATGATTGCAACATTGTTGCCAAACCTCCAATTATCATTTCGATTTTTAAAATAAATTAAAAAAGGATTGAACAAGTCCAGCTGAATGTGTCTTTTTTTTTTTTTTTGCGGTAAGTGGACCTCTCACTGTTGTGGCCTCTCCCGTTGCGGAGCACAGGCTCCGGACGCCATGGCTCACGGGCCTAGCCACTCCGTGGCACATGGGATCTGCTGGGAGGCTTCAAGGTAGCTGAATATCTTAGATGTTGTCTTAGGGCTTCCAAGGCATGTGGTGCATGCAAGAGAAGCCTGGTGAAAGCTTCTGCATTGGCAGGCAGACTCTCAACCACTGCGCCACCAGGGAAGCCCTGAATGTGTCCTTTTTATGAAGGTTAAAAAACGCACAGTGTGATGTATTTGTGAAAATTTTGAAGACAAATAAAAGGTGTATTTTACACTAATAATTGTTACAAAGATGCAAAAAATAAGTAGGGAAAGTAGAAAATTATTATTGAGAATGACATGCAACAATTGTAGGATAGTGTTTAATATATCTGTAATATATTTTTCCTTTAAAAGAGAGAAATCTGAAGAAACATGGCACAATTTTCATGAGCTGAATTTCACTGGATGGTAACTGTTATTTTATATATTTTCCATTATGTGGAATATATTATGATTAATGAAACAAAGGTTTTTTGTTTTTGTTTTGTCCCTAAATAAGAGACAGTCTCAGATTAAAAAAAATAAAATTAGGTTCCCCATTTGCAGAAGAATAGAGACTGGGAGCAGGGAAATCTTTCCATCTCAGTCCATCATGGCAGCAGAAATCAGGACTTGCTAATGTCAGTGTTGTACACCCTATTGTCAATGTTGGGAACTGGCATCTATAGTCTGAGGACACCTATGGAACTGACTCTCTTATCATCCTAGAGGACATGAAAGGGATTAAGAGAGCGCACAGGCACAATCACGGCAATCTGTCTGGGAAACACTGGTTCTGCATACATGCTTTTTTAAAAAAATAAATAAATCATTAGTAAACTGATAGAAATCAATTATGAGGTTGTATTCTTTTTTTCTCCCCCCAAAAATAAAGGGATCATTAATTTGAACAACTGAAAGGAAAGGCAGGCTTTTTTTTTTTTTACAAATATTTTACGTAAAATAAAGTATTCTAGAAAATATAAAGTATGCATTCTCAAACTGGAGACCTAAAATGTTATATATAAAATAAAGCAAAACAAATGTTCAGGAGATAAGAACACATTCAAGATAAAAACGGAAACCATTTTTTTAAATATTGTAAAGAAATTGCACCTAAGAATTAAAATTCAAATGGGAGGCAGAGAAGTAGAATTTAAAGGATAGAAAACCAAATGAATAATGTAAACCTGGTGATATTTCCATTTTATAAACAAAGAAAGAATTGTATAGAATAACAATCGATGATCAATAAAGATAGAGAAAAAATTGCAACAAATATTAAAATTAGTCCTTAAGGAATATACCAGAATAAATGAAACAGAAGTAACATGCAAACTTATAAGAGAAGACAAATTTCATGAGCTGAAAGAAAACACTGATTGCTTTGATTTGAAAATGTAAAACAGCAAGCAATCTCATATGGACATATGTATTTGTTTTAAATTTAAATTATAAAAATTAAGAAAAAAATTATAAACACTGAAGGAGGAAACAAGACAATGGCAAAGAATCGAATGAAGGCTG
Source organism: Lagenorhynchus albirostris (assembly GCF_949774975.1). Taxonomy (NCBI): domain Eukaryota; kingdom Metazoa; phylum Chordata; class Mammalia; order Artiodactyla; family Delphinidae; genus Lagenorhynchus; species Lagenorhynchus albirostris. The sequence goes on from NC_083096.1 coordinate 94,441,217, forward strand.
TCTCAGACTTTATCCCTATAGCATGAATTACAGTTAACTAAACAGTGTACAACAATTCTGGTTCTATCTTTGCTTGGTCTTGGCTGTTAGAGTTTCATTTACCAAATCTGGTAAAAGATAGCGTTGGACAAGATATACCTATCAGAAATACCATGTTTTTATATTAGTGTCAATGGAGGATATTCTTTTACCAGATTCATGGGTCCAAGAGAGCATGCAATCTGTTTTTGTCGCTTTATGCAGGAGTTGAGAATATTTCATTTGCATGACGCTCTTCATTTTACTAAGGAATGGTTATTGTTAAGATTATTTTTCAACTAATCTTATTTGCAATTGATTGTGTAGGATATAAGAATGTGTTAGAATAATGTATCATGCAAGAGAGGAAAAACAAAATACTTTTACTTGAATTGTAAATACTGATATACTTTAACCTCTCAAAAAATAATACAACAGACCAGTGTGGGCCAGAACACCTCGGTTTCAGCTGCCTATGGGCAGAACTCTCTGGGGAACTCTGGTCTCTCCCAACAGCACAATAAGGGGACCCTGAACTCTGGTTTAACTAAGCCACCGGTCCCAAGGGTATTGGCAACCACGGGAGGCCAGAATTCCACATGGCAACATCAGGGAATGCCGAACCTGAGTAGCCAGACCCCAGGAACAACTCCGTAAGCCCCTTCACTGCAGCTTCCAGTTTCCACATGCAGCAGGTCCACCTGAAAATGTCCAGCCTGCAGTTCTCCCAGGCGATGCCCAGCAGGCCCATGGCCCCCATGAGCTCAGCAGCTGCAGCAGGGTCCATGTGAGCACACAGCAGAGGACCAGTGTCCCTGCCCCAGCACCTCCCCAGGGAGTCCCACAGCAGGGCTTGCTGGGCCTGAGCTGGGGGCCTTCAGCCAGAGCCCTGCCCCAACAGTGGGTGGCCGGGCAGGGCTACACTGCACCCAAGCCTACCCTGTGCGGACCGCAGGCCAAGAACTGCCCTTTGCCTACAGTGGGCAGCCAGGTAGCAGCGTGCTGGCCAGCATGGCCGGAGATGCCAACCTGATTGACTCCCTGCTGAAGAACAGAACTTTGGAGGAGTGGATGAATGATTTGGACGACCTTCTAGGGCCTCAGTAACTGGAGGATTTGTGGTGTTTTCAGTGTTCATACAGCCTATATTTTTGTTCTCAAATTCAAGAAAGAGCAACTATTTTGGACCAAAAGCTCACAGCCCGGGGAGCTGGGCAGGTAGAGCTAGAGCTGTGGGGCTGAGGCCTGGTCCTGCCAGGCTCTGTGGGGCTCAGGGCTCCCAGCCAGCAGTTGTGCTATGTTGGGCTGGCCCCACCCCATCTGCTGGCATCGTTATCTGATGTTGGGACAGCAGGACAGGGTTCTACAGGTCGTTTTCTACCCAAATGACCAAAAAACCAACAGTGAAACCCCACGATGTCAGGCTTATAAAATCTGTGCTATCATATTGACTTAATCCAAGATTTCTCCACTTGCCCCAATTTTGGGACAAATTTTTGTTGAAACTTTATAGCAGAACTGTTTGCAATTTGTAGCGTAGAAAAGATTTTAATTTTTTTTTAAAGTTTTAAAACAGATTAGGGTAGGTGGTGGTTTAAATTGATAAGTGGCATTGGAAACTTAGGGTTTCCTTTAGATTAAGAGCTTTTTTATTCCTTCTCTTTGTCAGCTTTCAGGGCAAAGGGAGGTTCACTGGAAAATCATTTCCATAAGTGCAGGCTGTGACTGCATGTGCCAAAAAGGAACAGGATGCCATGAGACAGCACAGTTAATGGCACAGAGGTGGTCTTTCCAGCAGCTCCTCCTCCTCCCAGAATGCTGTTCTTCCAGGTTGACATTTAGGAGGACATGGACTGAGGAATCCCTTCCTCCCATGTGTTGGTAGCAGGACCCCAGGCGGCCCCCAGGCCAAATGCTGAAATGAAATAATTGGAATTCCTGTGTCCTCTTTTGTTGTAACCTCCTGCCTTTTGCAGTTTACCTGAAAACTCATATTTAATGTGTTAGGAAGGTGACCATTGTTGAGTAATGCACAGATGTCTTTCCTGCACCCTGTCCTCATTTCCCATAATCTTTCTTTCTGCCTCCCCTTCTTTCTCTCTCCAACCCAAATGCAAAAACTCCTTAAGTCACTGATTTACTAGATTGGAGAGGAAAAGAGTCATTAGAATTCCCTAGGGAACTCTAGCATAGTAAGGAGCTGGGTATCCCCTCCCCGGAAAGCAAAGGTTTGTGGGAAGGAGAAAAATAGGTGTGCCCTGTTTGGCAGGGAGGATGCAGGCCAGGCCAGAGGAAGGAATTCCACTTTGTTTTATTACTTCTGCCACTCCCTCGTCAGATGACTTGCACTTTTTAAAGAGAATTGCTTTGTAACACTGATACATCCTTTCTAAAGATTCAAGTGGATTTCTCTTTTAAGGTCTATGACTTTTTAGGTCTTGACTAAGCTAAGAGTCCACGACAGAGTATTACTTGTGGGCTGTTTGTGCGAAATGAAGACACAGCACTTCGATGTAACGAAATCAAAATGGTAAGCACAAGGTGAGACCCTGTTAAACAGGGTGCCGGAGAGAAAATAGTACACTGAAAAGAGTGGCGTATATGCAGAGTGGTCTCTGGCAAAACCACAACCCCATTTTTATTTCCCTGGAGCCTCAAAATGGATAATTCAAGGAGTATCATATGTAAAGAATTGAGCCAATAAAAATGTTCACACAACCAGCTTGAGTGGCTTTGAGGGGATGAAAGCTTATACACACATTGGTAACTATTTTTCACCAGCAGTGCCTTTCATGGGGGTACTTGGACCCTCAGATCTTCTTCTCTAATAGTCATTTGCCACCACGGGTGGTGTTTGGGCCATTTTCCCTTTAAACACCCTCCCTGCCTTCCCCAGTTACTGAATATAACTCTCAAAGAAGGGAATGAATCATAAAGCCAGTGAAGACTCCACCCTTAGTGGAGTTCCCCGATCTGAAGGGGAAGAGGGTGACTTCAGCGGGTTCTCTACCAAAAATAGGGGGCCGAAGGCTAGTGGTGGGTCCTTGTTCCTCTCCTGGTCTCCCTCTGGCTACTGCTCACCTCTATCCCCGGGCGCTGGTGTCTCAGCCTCCCCCTTGTAGGGAGGGCTGCCCCTGCCTTAGTCCTGAGGCCACCTAGACAGACAGCAGGCTTCTCACTTGCTGCAGTGTCAGAGCAATAAAATGTGGTGCTTGGAGTCCCCCCAGAGAGCTGCCTGTGGCTTTATTAATGAATCTGGTTTTTGGCTAGTCAGGGAAGGAGACAACTTTGCTTCAGTGCAAATCTCCATCTTTCAGGAGCCATGACTCAAAAGAAAAGGGTGCTTGGACTTTTGTTATACACACTTGCTTTGTGTAAATAAATGCTTACAACCTTTATATTAAAGATGGAATAAGCATTAGAACTTCTGACTGTATATTTTTTATTTTTATAGATTTTAAAACTATGATCCTTTATATCTGTGTTTTGGGGGGCTATAAGTTTTATGTCAAACAGTTGGTATTGTTAACTTTTTACTGTCATCAAAGTACAAAAATGTCCTATTAATTCCCTTATTCTTCCACTTCCCTTAACTCTGGTATACACCAAAAAGAAATCTTTACTTTCCTGTTTTATCATTATAAAATAATAAAAGTATTTTGCTAGTATGGAAAAAACATAATGCAACATATAATCATATAGTCAGCCCTCAAATTTAAATGATACTAAAACATTGCCATATTTGTTTTAAAGAAATAAAATGTTAACAATAAAGCTTGCCTTACTCCTCCATATTATTATATGGGTATCCATTATATTATTTTCTGAGTGATGAAAGTATATACTTATTAACAATTCAACTAAAAAAGAAACACCCCTTTCAGACTCCCCCATGAACATTTGGGTGTGATATGATAGCAGTAATTTACTTGAGGGAGTTCTTATATTTTTATAAGAAATTTTATAAGAAAACATTTTTAGCGAGACATATTTAATCCATTTGGGTTGCTTAGCTTAAATAACCTGGAATATGTGGATTTATGGGATAGAGTTTTTTGGAAACCAAAAATATAAACTACGAAGCCCCAACCTTAAGTATGTCCTCTGAGCTTGCCCTACACTTAGAATGTCTTGTACTCCAAAACCAAGATGTGTCCCAATGCATTGAAGGGGCTTTTTGGAAGTTGCATCTGATAATTTGGTGCCTTCCAAAAGCAGATGCTTATACACCTTTGGGTGATTTTTACTTTTATTTCTCACTAATCATTAGTAAAGTTTGGTTTGGGGTAAGATCTATGATTTCTGTGAGTCTTCTCTGATAATTCAGCCTCTTGTATCATTGCAACTTACAACCAGCCCTCATCAGCAAGTAGATTATGTTGAAGCAGAAACTGCTCACAATAACAACAATGAAAATCATAAATATTTAGAAAATATTATAATATAAAATATATGGTACTCAAATAGTTAATCCACAAATGTTCCCTGAAAAATATAAAAGACTTGAGTAAAGCAATAAAGAGATTTCTAGAATGAGATTGAATATTATAAAGATATCACCTCACGTTAAATTATTTAGAGATGAATGTAATTTCAATAAAACCTGATGCTGAATATTAATTTTACTTGAAACAACTATTAATGAATGCAAATAGAAAACAGAATAGGAGAAGATAGCAAAGAAATTTATAAAAAATTATTCTTACCATTTCCTACCAAACTGTCAAAACCTGACAGAATACTGGCCATTCTAGCTATTTGTAGCAGGTAGTGTCAGTGCAATGGCTGAGATGCTGTTTAAAGATTTAGTAAAAATGGTAGTCCTGAAGAGTAACTGATGGCAGTAAAGAAGGATAATGTTAATTAATCACCAGATCTAAGGACAATTGTGAACTATGTTTCAAAAACCAGGATGCTTGTAAAAAAATCTCAGTTTTTTTTCATATGAATGCACCTAGGATTTACTATCAGCGCATTAACAGTATGCCTTAGAATTAGGCCCCCTAGGTTAACAGTGTACTGCTGATCAGAATACACATGTCTCAACTCAAGCATCACCTCTCTCAGGTCACACCCTTTTGGAGATCCACAAATTGGGTTATTTGGACTCCTTTTCATTAATTTAGCACATGAATATCCACCTATCTTAGCATGTATCAACCAGTAACATGTGTGTTTATCCTCCTCTGTCAAGACACTCTGACATCTTGGGGAGCAGAGGTTATTTCTTTCAAAAATTGCTTTCATTAATATATTCTGATGCTCAGCAGAGTGCCTGAAATAAAATAGGAGCTAAATAAATTTATATTCTGTTAAACAAACGCATGGATGGATAAACAGTAAGGAATTATCATTTCCAGTTTCTAGTGGTGGGCATGATATAAGCTTACATTTCATCCTCACAGTAAGATTTAATTATAAATATTGTTATCACATTTTATAGAAGAGAAAACTTATGCCAATAATTAGCTGCTTAAAGTCATTTGAGTTTCAACCTCATGGTGTTTTGGAGTTAAACCACATGATTTTTAAAAATCCTTAATAACATGAACAAACAGAGGAATTGAACAGATAACCTCCCTCAAACAGATTTTAAAATATAAAAGAATTTAACAAATAATAAAGTAGGAATGTCAAGTTAATGGGAGTGAGTGATAATATTTATTAAATAACATTGAAAATATTGGCTTGAAATTTGAAAAAAATGAATTAATTTAAACAATTTCACAACTTTTAAAATAAATTTTAATTTGATTGAAGATTACATTTTAAAATCAGCAAATGGAATTAAAAGAAAATCTCTATGTCTCAAATGTTTAGGTGAGAAGGTATTAAAAACTGAAAGTGATAGAAATTATTAAGAAAAATATAAACAATTTGTCCAGATTGTTTTTATTATTTATTTTTTATGTTTTTTTAAAGAAAAAAATTACATAGAGTAAAAATGTATAATTGCAAACATGGTGGAAAGTTGCAGAAAGAGGATTTATTTTATTTATAAATAATAAAGTATACATGTAGATGTGTCAGTAAGTTCTTGACAAGATACTTTACCAGAAAAGCAGACATGAATTTACGGGCTAGTGAAGAAAAGTTTCAAGTGGAAGATGTAAGTGAGCAAAAGCACAGAACTTCAATACTGTGTAGATGTGTGAAGTAAATAGGAAATAATAATAATCCAGGCCACCAAGTCATCAGTGTCAAAGGAAATGCCAGGGCCCAATTTAAAAGATTCTTGTCTTCTTTGTTAAAGTAATAGTACCACAAAAAAAATATATTATGAAACTTATAATTACAAACAACTAAATGCACATGCAAACAATTAACATAAAGGCAAATGAAAATCAGATAATAAAAATGAGTACTCCTATAAGGAAAATATATCAAGGTAATATATCAAGGAAAAATCCTATAAAGATACAAATATGTCAAGAATGAAGGATAACATAATATCCTTTAATTAAACACTAAAAATGTATCTATGAGATTCTTTATTATATCATATTATTTGTGGAATATAGGTAGGATGGAGGAAACATTACTAATTTTTTACAAGTGGATTCTTGAATACTATTCAAATATTCTCTGTATTTTGATAACCAGATAAATGAAGCATAAAGACATTTTTCCTGAAAATAAGAGACGCTATTGTTATCAGTTCATTTATCACCTCAAGTTCTTGTAAGCAGACAAAGCAGAAAATCCATTTCTCTCTTGTGTGAACAATATTTCTTCTACCTCTTTCTTACTTTTGGCTGGAGTCTCTGCAAATTCATGTGAAAAATTGGTTTGTCAGTTTTACACTTCAATTCTTTGGGTTGCTGCTATAAAAGGACAGGTAATTTGCTCAGGGGAAGAGTGGAGTCTGTGGCAGTAGTTGTCATTCTAATGGGTAATTCAGAAAACCACTGGTGCTTCAGACAAGAGTCTCTGATATATAAATACATCATCACTAGGAAATAGAGAACGTACAATGGAGTATGTATTAGGGCACATACAATAGAGTCTGTAATAAGTATCATTTGATATTCTGACAAATTATCCCATACTTGTCTTATGTCAGATTCTTTAGAGAATGTCCAGAGATAGAGATTTTTATGTAGAAAGTCTATTGGAAGTACCCTTGGGATCAACCCATGTGGAGTCACTAAAGTGGGCAGATTTGACCTCACGATAGCACTGGGAGTTCTAGAGCTGGTATGGCCTTTCATCTTTATCCATCTCTGAAGGAATCATTTTCAAGATTTCTACGCTACATGAACTAGTCTTTGGATGTGGCAGCTTCTGAAATAGGAGTGTGGCCTTGAGTAAAGCAGCTCTCTTCTACTGAAGACAGTGTCCGGAGAGGGATTCAGCTAAGGATGTTAACATCACTTACTCACAATAGCTGGGGAAATGAATATCTCAGTGCCAAAGGGGAGTTCTTTGTGGTGCACCAATGCATCAACTTCAGTCCACGTTTCATGATTCATGAATTCATTTGCTTCATACAAGAAGTCCTAGAAATATCGCCTCCAATGCTCTGGTCAGTCTCTTTTCTTGAATAAACGTACAAGGAGAAAGTTAGTGAGACCTGGGCCCCTAAACCTGTACTCAAGGCCACACTTGAGATTCTTTGCTTCTTGTATTATCCATTCTAAAATCTTTAAACCCTAGGCCAACATTGCTGCTGGTTTAGGTGACTTCCCTGATGGCATGATCCAGAACCTCACCCCTGAGTGCTCTGAATCTCTGATCATTAGGTCCTTCTCAGTCCATAGCTGAAATGCTTGCCCATTTACCATGAAATAAGACAAAGGAGTTCCAAGAGATAATACTGGCCAAAAAGTTCGTTCGGGTTTTTCAACCATCTAATGGAAAAAACTGAACAAAATTTTTGGCCAGCCAACCCAATACATCATCAGAATACCAAAGTTTTCCCTGCCCCTATTGTGTACTAACAGCCTGCCTGCCAGGATGGTAATTTTTTCCCCTTGCTTTAAATGATCAAATGGCAGCTTAAAATTTAGAGGGACACTTGCTGTGCCCCTGGTGGAGGAATTCTCTATCTGGGACTGGACTCTCTAAATCACCAGAGTTCAGTGTTCTGGTGATATACAGCACACATTCCCTGAAATGGATCACTGAGTATGATAGTAAACAGAGACACCCCTACCCCAACCCTTACTTCCTGCTTCCTGGGGAAACAGCGTCATATCATTATCATTAATACAGGATGCATACTGTGTCCTGGAGAATAGCACTCTATCTTTGCATGGCATGATCTCCAAAAGGATAGCTCAGCTGAACCTTCAAGAGATCATTTTTGCATTCTATCAGCACAATGCTCTGGGTGGCACTGAATGTGATAGAGCCAACAAATCTCAGATTCATGTGTTCACTGTGGCACCTTTTTTTTTTTTTTGCTGGAAAATAGGTCTTTTACATTATGAGGGACTTTGTATAACAGGGAATATTATGAAGGAGTCTGTGTCATTGGATATAACTTTCTATAAGTCTTTGGTTGATGGTGCTGGTTAAGTTCTTGTAGGCAAGAAAGGCAAACCATCATTGGAATGTGTGTTAGACTACTGTAAAATAATCATACATTCCCTGATAAAAGTGTGGTAGCAGTTGCTAGTAGGGTTAGTCACACTTCCATAGATTCAACTAGTAAGGAGACAAGTCAGATAAATTTAAACATTTTACTACTCATGGTGTAGCAGGTGACATAGGTTCCCTTTGACCCACAAATTCCATTGGGGCGATGTGGATGGGAGTCCAGGTGGATGCTGCGCACATAGCAGGACTGTGTCATAGCTGAGGAACAGTGAGCTTAGAAATTACCCATTCCTATAAGAGGGGTACTGACAAACCTGCCTATATTTCCTTCTAGAGTGAGACTTCATTCTTACTATCCTGTAATGTAAGTAAGCAGATCCCTGGGAGGGGAAGAGACAGTCTCTATCTTCTGGAATATCAATGAACCTGAGAATTGAGTGCTAATATGTGGGCATAAAGAAAGATGAGAGAGTTATGGAGAATTGTTTCCCATCAGATACAAAATAAGTTTTATTACATTCTCTTGGTCAAAATTTCAGTAGCAAAAGCTTTTACCTGCCAATTTCTATTGTACTAGTTCTTTTTCCCCTGGCCAAGGACCCAATGTAGGGGTTATAATAATTATCAAATATGTCTCTTCCAATTATACATTTAGAGTTTATGTCTCAAGTGAACCCACTGTGAGTTTTAACTGAACCAAGTCTCCTTTAATTACCTGGTCCCTATGCATCCTCCATCTATATAAAAGGACTTGAAAACACTTTGTGTCTATGGGTATCAATGTCGAGTTGGATCCTATGTCTTTGAAATACTTGAAAATGCTCCTTTCTGAAGTGCATAATTAACTAAATATAAGGTTGTAGTTATCATTGGAGCAGTAATGGGGAAAACATCACTTTGCACATTTGTTGTGTGTTACTCCTGGAAAGGTTCCACGTTAGATTTTGCTTCCTCAGAGCACTACTAATCTTCAGGTTTCCTAGGAAACTAATTTTGAATCAGGAACATAGTTGGAATGCCTTTAGCATCAAGATTGTTGGAAGTAGTCTTTAGCAGAAGGGAAATGTACAGGTTTCCTATTGCTGCTGTAACAAATTACTATAAACTTAGTGGTTTAAAACAACACAAGTTTATTCTTTTATAGTTCTTTTACAGTTCTCAAGATGAGAAGTCCTAAAATCGGTCAGAAGGGCTACATTCCTTCTGAAGGGTCTAGGGGAGAATTGATTTTCTTGCCTTTTCTAGCTCTAAAGGGAACCTGTATTCCTTGGTTCATGGCCTCTTTCTCCACCTTCAATGCCAGAAATATAACATCTTCAAATCTTTACTCTTCTGTCATCACAATGCCATCTGTGTCTGAACTTCTTATTGCCTTCTTATAAAGACCCTTGTGATTAAATTGGCCTCACTCATATAATCCAGAGCAATGTTCCCATGTCAAGATCCTTAACCTTATCATATCCACAAAGTTGTTTTTGCCATGGAAGGTAAGGTATTTAAGGTTTGGGGGATTAGGATGTGGACATCTTTGATGGGCCATTATTCAACATTTCACAGTCCACCCTCTGTGATATCTCAATGCATAACACATGAAACTGTTGGTAATTAATGATATTTTCTTTGACATTCCTAGTAAGGCATGATGAGGAACAAAGTGGATGGTTTCTGAAACAGCACAATTTCCTTACAGGTGAAATAATAATGAACCTCAAAATGTGGTTTAATGACACACAGTTCTTTAAACTGGTGATACTTATTACCGTTTTAGCACTGCAATGTTTATATTTAATCATTACAGTTTCTGAAAATGTTTCATAATGAGATATGATTTTCACATCACATTTGTTGTGAAACTTCTTTTATTTTTGAACTTATACAATAATATCTTAAATTTTAAAATTTTTTCATAAATAACAAGTAGCTAATTTGTACTTAAATTACTTTTTCTTATTACACTTGTGTCTCTTTTCTTGTGTGTGGTTCATAAAACCCTTGTTCTTTCTGTAAAATAGAGTAGATTATGAAACAGATATATTAGTTAAACATTAGAGTTAAACAGAATTAGTTAAGTAGAAGTGAATTTGGGGGTAGTTTGAATTTTTTTTTGCAAGTTTACCTTTTCCTATAATCACCCAGTTCTTAGTGCTTTTTTATTTTAATTTTTGTGTTACAAATATTATTTTTTTGTTACATAAATTAACCCATTATTATAGGCTAGCAAAATTTAAATGGTGGCACTTCTACTGGTCCTTCAGTTCCTTCAGTCTTCTGATGGACGACTTTACTGTGACAGCAGAAGTGGTGTTATAGGTCCGGGCACCACCAGCTACCATTTCATGCAGGAATCACGATGCCAGATGCCCACAGCTTGTCTCTTCATCTTGATTTTGCCACAGAAGGAGCAAGTGTACTTGGCATGCTGGCTGATTTCTTCAGCATTTTCCTGAGGGGGTTACTTTAATGGGTCCCATATTTACTGAAAATTCCGGACTTCTTTGTGCGTTAATCATGTCTCTCAACAAATAGTAAATTTTTGAAAAGAAGGTGAAACAACACCCAAAGAAATGGAGAATCCATTTTAAAGGAGTTTCCAAAATATAAGCAGTACTTTTTATAATCATTCTCTATTCTGCACCATTAAAGTAAAGATAATAGATTCTCCATGTGAGTGACCCAGAGAAGACCACATTATCCTTATGATAATGCTGCAGTGATGTATGCAAAATATACTGCTAGGTGAGAGGCATACGGTTTAATGGATTGTCTGATATATTGATATTGTTAATACGTTCGATTTTGATCCTAAAGTGAAAGATAGATCCAGAAATTTGGTGAACTTTCATAATATGTTCATGTTTATAGTTTTAGTTTTTTTGACTCATAAACTAACTTATGCACACTAGAAATATTTGGGTTTTCTTTTTTTCTAACTTTTTGATTAAATTTGAGGTTAAAGAGTTGAAACTGGTAATATTTAAAAGCCATGTCAGGAAAAAAAAAAGACTTAATTTCTACAGTGTGATTAGGAGAAAGTTTAGACTTCTAGGCACTGGGAAAATGCTGGAAACATAGACCTAAACTGAAATAAATGCATATACACTTGCCATATTCTTACTGTCAATGAAGAAACATAATTTTCCTTATTTTATATTAAATGGAGTGGTTCTATAAATAACTTTTAGAACACGTATCTTCAAAGTTTCTAGGCAAGAAACTTGAAAAAGCAAGAAATATAATGAAATTTAAACCCCAAATAATTAAAATATTCGCATCTTTTAGACACAAATTTTGACTTTTAAAATTATTGCAGAGAATTATATTACAGAATATATATCATTTTGTATCTGCTTAAAAATTCAGTCTAAACTTGTGTTTTAACATTTTAACTAATTAGATAATCGAGGGTCATAATAATCTTAAAATACAATAAGTCCCCTACATACAAATGAGTTCCATTCTGAGAGTGCATTTGTGAGTCCAACAAAGTTAGTCTATGTACCCAACTAACACAATTGGCTATATAGTACTGTACTGTAATAGGTTTATAATACTTTTCACACAAATAATACATGAAAACAAACACAAAAAATAAATAAAACATTCTTAATCTTACAGTACAGTACCTTGAAAAGTACAGTACAGTACCAGCTACATCCCACTGCTTTTACTCTTGCTTCTGGACATCCTGGGCTTGAAATAAAAATGCTATACTACCATACTCTATACAGTGCTGTATAGTAAAGTGCACAAAAGCACGATCACATGTAGAGGATGTGCGCACGTGAGAATGTGCACCAGACATGTGAACTAACTTACGTGACTGGACATGCGAATGCACATTCACATCTTTGAAAGTTCGCAACTTGAAGGATTTTATGTAGGGGACTTAATGTAATATTACAAATAATTAGCATTCAATGCTCTACGGCCTCCATATCTTTTTCACCGGGACTGATGTCTATGGCTTTGTTGTGTTTTGGGGCCAGTTCAATTCCACAGCTATTTGATAAGTGTTAAAATATCACTTCTAACTTAGATATGTTAAGGTTATGAGAGAAAGTATGTGCTCTGCTTCATGGAATTGAGACAAAGTTTTGCATAAAATAAACCAACTGGAGAGCAATACAAGATAAAATTGAAAACAAAATAGTAACTGATATTTATTGAAATATTTATATTGTTCAAATATGAAATGCTTTATAAAAGCTATATCATAAAGTATTCAAAAATTACAGCGGGCTTTCAGTTCAAACAGTCCTCAGATTCACTTGCTGATGCGCCTCAGCCCAAGCTGTATTGCCTTGGATGGATCACTTATTTTCTCGCACTTAGAACACTGAATAATACATGTTAATCAATACATGACAAAAACTGTATGACTGTTAGTGCTATTGTCTCTTTTAGAATAGTTTTGTTAATGTTAGTATTATAATTAGTATTATTTTCTGTTTTGGTATGTTAATCTATTCAGGAGTTGAATGAGTTAAAGAAGATAACTCTGTATGAAGGCTTTTCTTGGCAATGGTGGTTATATGTTTCTTGTAGGACAGATAAGACTTGAGTAAGCAGATAGGTAGATGCACTCTATTGAAGAGTTAATCATTTTGTGAGCACATACTACATGCCAGGCATTATGTTAATTCCTGAGAAAATCCAAGTACAATGATGCATGATCATTTTATTATCAAGGAATTTATAATCTGGGATAGAATGACATAAATGAATCAAGAATTAAAATGCATAGAGTATATTCAGGTACTATAGGAGCACAGATAAAGTGTGTCACTATTCAGGTGGCTGGCCAGGGAACACTGAAAGAAGCAAGAGGGATGGATGAGTTTACATTCAGGAAGAGAAAACAATCATGTGATGAACAGATGAAACTGAGGAGTCCAAAATAACTGGAATTAAAGCAGAAGATTTGTTTCACAAAGAATTTCATTTGATAGATGTAGTTTGTGCATGACCTGAAATGTGGAAAAGAGAGTATAGACACTGGAGTGTCAACGGGACTAAAAATTTTTATCTGAGCATTACACTACAAACATCTACAATTTAAAAAATTCTTATCAAATTAGCTCCCAAAGGGAAAGGAAAGCCTATTATGCAGCTCTGTAGCTTTGCTACACCCTCCGAGAGAAGACATCTGGAAGTCACATGCATCTAGGGAGCTTGACGTTTTCAGCAACACTGGCCTATGTTAAAGTACCAATAGGTATTTTCTTAAGTCAAATAACAACCTTCTCCTGGCCATTGTTCTACAGTCTGAATGCATTTTAGTGAATTAATCACTTAGCTAATAATGTCTTTGAAATGTAAAATGGAACATTTTTTAAAATCTTTTTTTATGTCTTTATTGGAGTATAATTGCTTTACAATGTTGTGTTAGTTTCTGTTGCACAACAAAGTGAATCAGCTATATGTATACATATATCCACTCCCTCTTGAGCCTCCCTCTCACCCTCCCTATCCCATCCCTCTAGGTCATCGCAAAGCACCTAGCTGATCTCTCTGTGCTATGCAGCAGCTTCCCACTAGCCATCCATTTTACATTTGATAGTGTATATATGTCAGTGCTACTCTCTCACTTCGTCCCAGCTTCCCCTCCCCACCCCCTCACTGTGTCCTCAAGTCTGTTCTGTACATCCGTGTCTTTATTCCTGCCCTGCCACTAGGTTCATCAGTACTGTTTTCTTAGATTCCATATATGTGCGTTAGCATACGGTATTTGTTTTTCTCTTTCTGACTAACTTCACTCTGTATGACAGACTCTAGGTCCATCCACCTCATTACAAATAACTCAATTTTGTTCCTTTTTATGGCTGAGTAATATTCCATTGTATATATGTGCCAAATTTTCTTTATCCATTCATCTGTTGATGGACATTTAGGTTGCTTCCATGTCCTGGCTATTGTAAATAGTGCTGCAGTGACCATTGTGGTACATGTCTCTCTTTGAATTATGGTTTTCTCAGGGTATATGCCCAGTAGTGGGATTGCTCGGTCATCTGATAGTTCTATTTTTGGTTTTTTAAGGAACCTCCATACTGTTTTCCATAGTGGCTGTATCAATTTACATTCCCACCAACAGTGCAAGAGGGTAACCTTCTCTCCACACCCTCATTTATTGTTTGTAGATTTTTTGATAATGGCCATTCTGACCAGTGTGAGGTGATACCTAATTGTGGTTTTGATTTACATTTCTCTAATGATTAGTGATGTTGAGCATCTTTTCATGTGTTTGTTGGCAATCTGTACATTTATGTTCAATATTTCAAAAATAAGAGTTGGTTGTTTTGCTTCATGAATATCAATACAATTTGAACTTTTCAGCCTGTGTCCCTTGTGGAACAAAGTAGCATTCTTCCTCATTCCCTTTGCATCCTCATATGTCAAAAGGACCTTAAAAAATAAATATCTCACCATCATCAAACCTCTGTGAACATCGACAGAGACAAAAACTATAGGAGATATTATAAGGGCAAAAAGGTTTATGGGACAAATTGTTCTCAAAGAATTTAGAACACAAATATCAGTCACGATCACATACTTTTCAGCATCTATATTGCAAGAATATAACTGTATCATGAAGTCAGTTATATGACTTGAATAAATATAGCTTTGAAAGAGTAGGAAAATTTTTCAATTTTCTTAAAGCAGGTAATATTCTATCTCACATATCTCAGTAATTTGATTACTGCAGACAAAGTAGGGTCTTCAGTACTACATGAAGGATTCCTGCCTTTACTGATGTTTTTATGCATTTCAGTCTCTCTCCACACTAAGATACCAACAGAATTTTACATGCTTCTCACCTCATAAAGTGATCTTATTTATGGAGAAATTGTACCCTGCTAACAAAAGTCCCATTTTAGTAGCTCATAGAGAACAATGGGTTATTTCCTGATGGACAGGAAAAAGCATAGTGAGGAGAGCTATGACTATAAAATTAAAGGGAATGTGGCAAAAATTTTACTTGGTTAAGCAGATTTATCATCTTATAAAAGTTCCAAATTTAAGAAGTACAAAATATAGAATAGAAACTATATAAAATGCTTTATTTTGTGAAATTCAGTACATACTGGAAATTATCTTATTATAACATTGCATTTTGCTTAATATTCTACAAGATACCAGTACCCAAAATTATTTCATATGAACAACTGCCACCAATGCATTTACTTTCTATCATTACTATGATTAATTTCGATTATGTTATTTCAGCTTGTAGTTGTCATAAAATACTTTAGTTGAATTCGAATGAAGAAATATATATTGCTTCATAGAGAAGTCATTCCAGTTACAAAACTACAAGGGGTCACAACATATTTTACACTAAAGAACACTAGACAGAAAATTAATGTTTTTTTTTAATGTATATAACTATGCTCTAAAAATACAAAAATGGCCTAATGCATCTACCATGCAATATCCTTTCTACTTTACTTTGTTTGTGGGACATATGCATTAGGTCTTCTAAATTTGTTTTCTGTGGGTTTTTCAAAAAATACATTTATTTGAAATTTGCAAACACATATTATTTCAAGTGAATTTCATATTTTTACTTTCTCATAAGAAAGAATTAAAGTATGAGCTACACTATCAGCTTGTATATTGAAACACATTGTGAGTTAAGATAACATTATTTCTGTTCATATGCAGTGTTGTTAGAATTCTGATATGTAAAAGTGGGTTTTCAGCAGCTCAGGCAGATTTTTGGGAAGGCAGCAGGAGGTAGGTCACAGACTCAAGTTTAACAGTTCACCTAGGAATAATCAGGTTGATCTGTAATCCAGAAGAGTATTTGAGTATTAAGATTAATTTTGTTAGATATATTTCTTTCCAGAGACTCAAATTGGACCACATCTGCTTCAATATTTAGTGGCTTAAGAACCCAATTAGTAATTCACAGGATTCAGTGAGCATGAGAATGAAGCAGAGGAATTGGTTGATCTTGTGAAATTTTCTCTCTATGCCATGTGTAGATCCTGCTATATTATCCCTAATATATGAGAAAATAAGTGACCGGGGCACTCATATCACTGTAGAGAACATTTATTTTCCATCATTGTGTATACCTACTCACAAATTATTTGATTAAGCTTTTACAAAGCCCTATATCCATCAATAAGATAAAAATTTCCTATCATTTGACACTTCCTTTGGACAATTAATATTTCACTGCATCTTATTTTTTTCTATCATTTATATATTAACTTAATAATCCTTTTTCTAGGAAGGCATCATAACCTCTATATTATGTTTTAAATAGTGTTTTCTTCACTCTTCAGGAATTTAAGGTCCATCTCTGTATTATTCTTAATATAAATATTCCCTTTAAAATATATTGATAATAAAGAGATTATTTTGTCACGTGTGAAATTATACTAGTTGTGGTTATTTATTTTGTTTACCCAGTAGTGTTTTTCAATGAGACCAGACCAATGATCTTTATTTTTAGAATAAGCAAAGAAATTACCAAAAGAAAAATAAAATATAATTAGAGGGATAATAAAATTTATGTCTCTTGATTCCAACTTTTTATGGTAATTATTAGTTAGCTTTACGTTGAGAAATTTAAGAGAGACTTTTAAAAATTATTTGGTCACTCCTTACTCTATTTACCTTTATATATGATTAAAGTAATGTTAGGGCTGGGAATATAATATTAAAGAAGACATAGACCCCATCATTATCTTCACACAGATTTAAAAATCAGAAAACTACATTTACTAAAATTAGTGCGTCAAGAAGTTTAAAACAGTTTATTAAATGTATGGGTGTAGGTGCAGTTCCTATCCAAAGCAGAGATAAAGGAAGATTCCAAGAGGAACACAGCAAATATGATAATTCTAAACCTCTTAATTCTAAAAGGAACACAGCAAATATGATAATTCTAAATGGGTAAATGGCATTTAGTCAGGCATAAAAGTGGGGAGAAGAACCTGGAAATATCAGAGGCAAAGTCCTGTGGATGACACAGTTCATCTGGAACACAAAGACCTGTCTGTGGAATGCAGACTGGTAAGCAGAAGAGCTGAGAGGAGACATAGGAGAGAAAAAGGAGTCCGACCATGAAGGATATTTTAAACCATTTAAAGTCTGCCTATCTTTTAAGATTGTCCAAATGAAGGAACAGTCAGACTAATGATGTTAATTTTGCCACCTATAATTCAGAGTACCTCAGTGTAGTGGAAAGAGAATCAGCAGGCACAAAGACCACACTTGATTTAATAATCAGTGGTTGGTTTCTTTTCTTACATATCTAATGTTCAGTTAACCTCTTTTTAATGGATTCTGTATGCACTATGAGGTATAGAGGCACAACATTTTTAAAGTGTTGAGTTTGATGCGTCTTTGAAATATCAAAATGTAGTTATTCAGTTCTCAGTTGTACGTTTGTGCATGAATCTCAGAAGAGATGTCTGGGCTGGTAGTAAAATGGTGGAAATTCTTGGAGCGTCTAGGAGTCTGAATAAATAAACCCTATATTTTCTGCCTAAATTTGAAACCAGTTGAAATAGGAGTCACCTTTTGATTTCAAAATGTAAGGATATAACCTAATTGTACAAGTACAATGGTTATTTGAATAATAATTAAAAAAAAAGTAGAACCAGATAGCCTCCCATTATTTGTCAGTAGTTGAAGTCAATGGGTTTCCCCCATGAATGTCTACCCTGCTAAGCTTATCACTTGGCTAAAAGGATACGAGAATGTATTTCTTCTTTGAGTAAACAAATCCCAAAATGAAGGAAGCAATGCAAACCCAGTTGTTTTCCCAAAACATCAATCATATAAGTTACTCCTCCTATTTTAGGCAGAAAGAGACCAAGCATTGATCAACTGAAAGTTCCCTCACATGAAAGGAAAAGTCAAGGGTGCAGGTATTAGGTATTAAGCTCATAACAGTGGAAGTGAGCTTGTGATTGGTAATTCAAGTTATGGAAGTGATAAACTATTGGGAGAAAATCAAATAAGAATAGAAAAAAACTTAACCTTAAATCATATTATAATGCAATGTAAAAAACACATAAGTCCATGTTAATGGACTAATGGAGAGCATAAAGAAAGTGTGATAGCCTCAAATTTGTATATAATCAGTACCTAAGAGAATACATTCCTATATCTCAGCCCCTTAAAGTTTTCCTTAAGTATTTAAGCCAGTGGACTTGGAACTCAAATGAATGTCTTTAACAATTTTATTTATCCTTTAGTTAACTATTCGGTTCAATAAATATTTATTTAGTGTCCATTATGCTTTAGACACAGAAATAAGTTTTTGAAAAAATAATAAATATGTAAAACATATATTTTCTTCTATTGAAAAGTTTAATGGGGAATTAGGACAAAAAACAAAAACAAAAAATGTATAATGTTTTAAATATTGTGATGGGGATGTATAAAGTATAGTGTCATCACACAGATAAGGAAGACCATGTAATTATTGGAGGACAGGATATGCTTCCTAGAAGAAATCATTTCTAAGGAGAAATTATAAACTATTTTGGTTAAAGGAAATCATGGAAAAAGTCAATGTAGTGTGGAAAGAGTGTCCTATATGAGAGGAATGATTTGGCTCTCATTGGCCAAACTCCACTAGAAGCCATGGGACCCCAGAGCTGCAGTCCACAGAGAGCAGCCTTAAGCAGACAGAGCAGGGTGGACAATGGCGAAAAGTGGCTTTGGAAGGATAAAAATCATACTACCCAGATAAAAGTAACATGCGTCAGACTGCTTACCTTGACTCTATTGGCACTCTTTTCCCTCGGGAATCAAAGGGGAGTCTTTTCCTTTACCCTAGTCAGTACTCTGGTGCTTACGCAGAGAAAAAAGTGCAATTCAACCTCCAATTTCCAGGGAAAGAAGAGTGTCTAAGATACTGTTAACTTGCAACTGATCTGTGGTGGCTCTGTGCCACCAAAGAGCTTACTAACTCTTGACCAAGATAGGAATGAAATGTTATATTAGTGATTTATTTTGTGCTCCTTAAAGCCCTAAAACTCCCCTGGAGCCATTACAACGTTGTTTATAGAAATGTGTAGCTCGAAAATGTGTAACTGATTTAACCAGTTACGCAATCTAGTTTTGCTATGTGGCTAATGGAGTATTAAAACAAAAACAAAAACAAAACATACAGCCCTCAGTAAGGTTTAGCCTCAGCTTCCCTGATGCCAAGATATGTTACAGATATCTTCAAGGTTTGTGATGTTGAGATGAAGCATGTGCTGAGAGAATGCGAGAATACCCTGAAAATCTTTGCCTGAATGTCTGGGACCTCCTTGATGTTTGCCTGTGTTTTGTTTCTCCTGATCTATCGTACATATTGCCTTTAGTAAAGCCTCATTGGAAGCTTTAATAAAAGCCATTTTGTGTGGTCACATAGGCCTTTTCAGTAATCACATGAGCCCTTTCAATAATTCAACCCAAAATGAACATAATGCAATTGCTGCAATGATATATAATAATAATAAACATTTTTCATTGAATAAATGAATCAGTGAATTAATGAGTGAATAAATGAATAAGGAGTGTCAACTATTTTGTACAGATACTAAGTGCACAAATGGGGTAGATTCAGTGAGTTCATAGGGGAATTTATTATTATTAGCATTTAGGTGATTTTAAATCCTATTGCTTATTCCTTTCTTTTAATGATCTCATGTCTACATCAAAGAATATATATAAAGGATCATAGTATGGAATTTCATAAAAGTTTTATTTATGTGTTTAGCAGGGTGGTGCAGTAAAAATTATTTTTTTTATAATTTATTACAAACCAAATAAAGTTTCAAGGCACATATAAAATAAGGTGAACTGTCTTTGTCACCGTTTATGTAGGCTAATGTCAGATGAAACCAGGACTCTGATTATTAAATGTCATGTAACCTCATGGTGCCAAATCTTTGCTGACTCAGTTGTCAGGCTGACATATATTCTATCTAATACAGACTGCCCATAGTTGGACTCACTAAATGCTTTCCATGCCTCTTCTCTACCATTCATTCTTCAACCTGTCTTTAGAACCTACCACCTGCCAAACCATTAGCTAGATGTTGGTGATACAATAATTGAAAATAAACAAAAAAACATATTTCCTATGCTTGTAGAGTAGACTAGTGGCGGTTACAGTCATTTCGACATATAACTTCAATATAAAATTTGAAATGAATGAAAATGAAATATGTTTTGAAAGTAAAGGGTCCTCAAATTCTTTTCTGAACCAAACTGGCCTTGCTTCTGCATTGCCCCATGATCGGCTCCGGTTTTTCTGAAAAAGGACCCTCCGCTTTGCTCAACTTGGCTTCCCTGCACACGTACTCTGAGTTCATGGACTCACAGATCATTCTGAGTTCCTCCTCTTCTTGACTCAAATCTCCTTTTTAAAGGAAAGATGATTTAAAATCTCTTCTCAAGTAACTCATTAGTTCTTGCTATTGGAATAAATGGATTTAATCTATTTGCTTTTAATATGATTTAAAAATTTTCAATATTATCTTTTACAAAATAAAAGCAGATATAGTCCTAACAAATTTTGTTAACAAAGTTGATGTCTTTATTCCTAGTTTAGGTATGTGTGATTGAAAGCAAATTCCTTTAATTTCTGGATTATAAGTAAAAGGTCTCTTAGAAATTTGACACAAGATGGTATGACTGAAGGCCAAGGATAATACCTGGAAGTTGAACTGAAACATGGAAGGAAAAGCAGGCAAATAAATATCTGCCAAAAGTATACATAGGAAAAGGCATCCAGTTTAAAAAATAATAAACCTAAAGCCAGGATTTAAGAAGTAGGAACTTAAATACTATTGATGGAATAGAAGGTGGGTTTCTTTTTAAGTTCCTTTGGATGAATGTTGATATACTTTGTCCTACTATAGTCAGATACTTAGATTACCTTTCCACAAAAGAAAAGCAATGTTGAAACCATGTTCCAGAGTGGCTTGCACCTGCTCAAAATTGGGTTACACAGTATTAAAGGTTTAAACCATATAAAGAAAAGTTAGAGACTCTTCCATATTCAAAGCTTTCCCCTCAAAATGAATATGATTAATAACTTCTCTCCTTTGCTTTGATTGTTGTATGTTTCAATGTTATAGAAATTCAAGACAAGATCTTAAGGTGTCACATCTCTTCTCCATATGAAGCTGAGAAAATCTGCCTATGGTATTGATGCTAGGAGGATATCTGAATCACATGCTTGAGAGCTAGGCTTATTGTTCTAAATATAATTTGACAGTTAAAATGGAGCTGACTAGAGAAAAAGCTAGGATTTACATTTCATTTTAAAAATCCTTAGTGAAAATATGTAGTCAGGAAAACTATAGACTCAAAACTGCTATTTTGATTCCAATAATGCCTGGTTCCAAGATGTCAGTAATCTCCCCAAAGATAATAGAGTGAATACATAATTAATATTATCAAAATGTTAAATATAGTATTTATCACTACATTGCTAAAAGAACCATAAAGATAATTAAGGACAAGTCTCTAAAGGCAAAAAATAAATAAATAAATAAACAAAGAATCAAAAAATAACCCCTCCATTTCTCTTTAATTATCTATAGATATTTTAGTCTCAATTATATTTAGAGGTCTTTAAATGTGTGTGCCAAATGTGAATGATATAATTCTGTATATCAAATGCTTTGGCTGCATAAATTGTAAATAGATGGTTTAACTTTAAATCTTTAACCCACTTTGGGGCCACTCCAAAAGCCTGTGTTGCTGCACTAGGCCTTTGGTCTCCTGGAAGGCATTTGACTTCCTTCCCAAGAATGCAAAATTCACTATTTCTGACCTTGGGAAGTCCTGCCCCTGCATAGCCCTTGGGCCAGAGCCTGATCTCCCATACCTGGCTTGATTACTGGGTGAGGCACTGCTGCACTGTGACTTGACTGAGGCATCGAATTGGGGTTGGTTTGATAGGTGATGTGAGCCAGACTCCCCCTCTGGGATGAGGGGTCTCTGGCACTCAGGGGACCCAGGTGTTTCTCATTCCAGGACTCCTTTGCTGGTCCGTACAACTTCCAAGTTCTCTCCAGATCTGGCTTCTTCTAGGAAAAGTGGTCAGGGCATCGGTGCCTTGAGCCTGATTCTGCCTTCCTCTGAGCTGCCCCTGAATGCTCAGTGCATCCTAGCGCAATCTCTCCCTGCCCCTCCATCCGGACTCACACTTACTCTCCCCACTTCCCACCATACATGAAGCTACAATGTGCACCCTGTGTGCTCAAAAACAAAAACATTTAAAAAACTTTTTTAACCATTTTGAATTCTATATAATGGTTTTGTCTGTATATCTTTGTGATTTTAAGACATTATGAATAGCATACCTTGAGAGTACAGACAAGATGCACCTAATTTAGGGAGAGCTGGCACCTTGTTTGAAGGACAGGCTTTGGTAAAGAAACAGAATGCAAAGTCATTCTAGAGAGAAAGTGTAGCCAGCACAAAGACAAGAGATGAGAGCGTTTCCTTTATTTAGGAAACTGCAATATTTGGCACATAGTAAATGCTTAGTAAATATTTGCTGTTATTATGGTTTTATTTTTATTGAAATTTTTTTTATTACTACAGCTGGAGAGAGTGTATGGGAGACAGAGAAGTTAGAGATCTAGCTAGAACAATAGCTGAAGAGCAAATAACAGACTTTAAGACTATTATACATTTCTACATAGAAATTGTAGAGCAGCTAAAAAGAAATGCATAGGATAGTGAACTGACCAGACACACTGTAGAAGGCTGTGGTGGAATAGACAAAAGTAGAGTAGAACTGATTATTATTAGTTTTATTGTAGTGATCTAATAAGACAGTAATTCTAACAGCAATAGGGAGGATTGGAGAAGGTATTAGTATTTTGGAAGATAAATGAAGGAAGGGGATTAGCTTTTTGTGAGGGATGAAAGAAGGAGAGGTAGAGAAAGGAATTATGAATGAGTTCCAATATTCTGGCTTGTGTAAGTGGGTAGATGATTCTGTTACTTATAGTTATGGATACAGCCCAAGAATTATCATGGTTAGGGAAGAAGGTGTACATTATATTTTGATCATGCTTATTTTTAAGTGCCCAAGTAACTTCTAAGGGAAGATATCATCTATGTGGATATAAGTACAAATTTGGGGAGTCTTCAACATATAGAAATCTCTTAAAGCCATGGATGTGACAGCATCTGTGTAGAGGATGTAGAGAGAAAAGTAGGAAGACTGAGAGCTGACCCCCTCCCTAATGCCAATATTTATTTATCATAGAAAGAATATTGAAACTACACACACACACACACACACACACACACACACAGAGCTGAAAAGTAGTAAAAGAAACAAACTGGACAGAACACTGCCCTAAAGCTGACATAGAACATTTTGAGGAAGAAGAGGTAAGTATTTTCAAATACTGAAAAGACAGGGTAAGGACTGGAAAGTGTGCACCAGACATGGCAAAGAGAAGAAACTGTATTTTCCTTGGAAATGTCTTGTTGAAAGATAGTAAAAATCAGCCATTAGTTTGACCAAGACATTCTCAACCCTACTAGGGACTGCATCAGCCTGGAGGAAAAGGAGACTTTTTATGCTGAAGGCAGGGATAGCTATTTGAAATCCATCTGCCAAGAAATGGCACCATTTTCTAATTGGCACTAAAGCTGTCTTATATGCTAACAGGGGGTCTGTTGGCATATTGTTTGTAATTATCACTGTGGGAGTGGATGAAAGGATATAGATTAAAATAAAGAGATGGAGAATATGAAAAGCAAGAATAAATCAGGCCAAGGCCAGAACTCTGGAAAAGAAATATTTAAGGGGCACATATAGAAATAAAAGATCCAGACAAGAAAACTGAGGAGAAATGTTCAGAGAGATAGGGAGAAAACAAGGAGAAAATAACATCCAAAAGGTCAGAGGTCACCTTGGGTGTGATTTGATACCCGTTTGGAATAGCATTTTCCATGTAAGTTAATCCACATTAAATTAATTTCCTCCTCTTTCTCCACTTTTCAAATTGAATGCTTTCACCAGACAGCTCTTTGCTGACCCCTTTTGATATTTGCCTGCTACAACTCCTGCAAATTACAATTGTGATTTTAGCTCAACTTTAAAAAGTCAGAACATGACAGCTCATACTGATTTTTACCATTAAGAGCCTGATTGCTACAGTCTTTCCTTCTAAGACATGTAATACTGTTCATGAGTCTTAGTCACCTATGGTTGTACTAATCCCTGCTATTTCAAGTTCTGCTCATTTTTAATTTCTAGAGGTATCTCCCACAAGGTTAACATCAGTGAAGTCTTGAGTGACATGAATGAAGCAATCAGGATATTAGATTTCCAGGGGATTCAAAATTAGTTGAATTTATATAGGCCTGGTGTCTTTGTACTTGGAGAGAACTCTAGATACCTGAGCACCCACTGAAAAGTGCCTCCAGAGAGTGTGCACTTTGTTGAGATATGGAACTCTTATGGGGGGAATGGGAATGTATCTGAACATGAAATGATAATCTTCTGATGCTCCTAAGCCTTCCACTGCCCACCGCCCAGAAAATGAGGTTAAGAGAGTTACTATTATTGTTATAACTACTGACACTTGTTTACTGAGATTATAAGAATAGTGTAAAGTAGCTGTTATTTGTAAATCTCCACTGATAGACAACATTCATTCCCATTTTACCACTAAACTTAAACTGGAAACAAGTGTGTTAATTATTTTCTATTTTAAATTAAGATATTAGCTAGTTTTGTCTGAACCCTCAAAATATTTTGGCAGACTTAGTATTTTACCAGACATTCAATTAAGGATTGAATATTGCTCTTGAATCATTATCGTTATTTTTTTTAGTTCACAGCAATGTATTTCTCACAGAACAAAATAGCCTCTTCAGCTAACTAGAAGGGCAAAAAGCTAATGGAAAGAAGTCTAAACAGTGTGCCTTATTTCACCCTCTCTCAGCTCTACACAGACATTTTTATCCTTCTTTTAAGTTATCAGAACCAGAGGAACAGATTTTTAAATAGTCTATCTCCAGCTGTCTCCTTGTTTGGATCCCTGGATGATTTCTCTATGTGAAATGTCTTTCATCTTTTTTCAGGTGAAAGGTTTATTTGTAGATTTTCTACAAATGAAACCAGCTAAAATCTCCTAAGCTCAGAAATGAAGCTTAGAATCTTTTTGAAGGAGGCTGCCTCATCATAGCTGCTCAGTTGTAGAGCACTCACTGAGGCTCCGGCACCCACCACTCAGACAAGGGGCAGGTGCCAATTAAAAGGAAGCCAAGCAGGTAGGACACACATAGGCAACAAGGTACCTCTTCCCTTTACTTTGCCAAATAGATACAACCTGACCAACGAAAGAGTGTTAGGTGGAACGATGACACTCTTCACAGGTTATCAGGGGATATTGGGCCAGAACTAAACACATATGATCATCTTTGCCTTTGGTCTCCTAGATTCTTCTTATTTCCCCTTTTCTGCACTAGCATACTTCTCTGTTCCCATAGGACTACTTCTGGCTTACCAATGAACTCATCATTTCCCCCTTCTTTTCTCATTACAACCTGTTAATCAGTAAAAAATGATGATATATTCATTCACTTTAGGATGAAAATTATGCATAAGGTTTAATCTCTTTTATGGTAATTTGTCATTTTGTATGGGATAACATTTAAGGCCAAAGTAAAGCATACTAATAATGGACTATCTGGCAACATCAACAAAGTTGAAAAACTATTTTGGGAACATTGTAAATTCCCCAACATTTAAAATTATTAATTTATTCTATACATAAATTGTATACACACATACATAATGCTAAGTAGTTGTGTGTGTGTGCATGTATGTGTACGGTAGTGATGGTAATGGTGGTATGCAAAATGAGCATTTGGCAATTTATTTCAGTAAAAACAACTCTTAATATTCTGAAGAGAAAATACTAAGTGATGTCTCCTTTAGTTAGAGTTTCTCTCTTTCTATATTAATTTTCACTGACTTTCATTTCAGTCAGTATGACATATCAGACATCCTAAATGACCTTCTCACTGAAAGCGACTAAAACCACTCAGTAAAATATTTTGAAAACATTTGAAAATGGAAAGCTGTTCTGGCAAGAAAATAAGAAATTCCAGGAGGCTAAAAACAAAGAGATCAGGAAACCTGGGACCTGAGCAGGAGGCCAGAATGTTCTGAAGGTGGCTTTGCCTTGAGGGCATCTGCCAAATGCTTGAGCAGCAATTACACAGGGTCAGATAATTGAAAGGATTCATAATACTCCATGGGGTACATACTCACTAAGGTAAAATATATGGTACAGCAGGGGAAAGAAAAGCACAGGCAAACGTCAGACTGGTCCAAGACATATATACAGCTCCCAGAGTCCTTTCTTAATTATACAACTCACACTTTGTCATCAGATTGTTAATCACTACATGG
This sequence comes from Lagenorhynchus albirostris, assembly GCF_949774975.1. Taxonomy (NCBI): domain Eukaryota; kingdom Metazoa; phylum Chordata; class Mammalia; order Artiodactyla; family Delphinidae; genus Lagenorhynchus; species Lagenorhynchus albirostris. Next base: position 94,468,191 of record NC_083096.1, read on the forward strand.
TGGGGAGGGAGACTGTACCTAGGTCTCAGGGGCATCTTTGCTTCATTGAAGGAGGAGGGCTTTTACACTCCTCTGTTAATGTAACAGCAAAATCCAAGAGAAACAGACAGAAACGAGGTGCAAGCCATCAATATGTTCATTTTCTATAAACAATGCTGATAAGCTGGTGCAACTTGCCTCCTGGTTTGTCTCAAATCCCAGCACAGAACTACACTCATCATTAGTTGGTACAAAGTAGTTAAGTTTGGCCTAGGGTCACACCAAGCCTCCAGGCACTTCTGGAAGTAAGCATGAGTTTGCTACAGATTAGCTGAGATTAATTCTATACTTACACTAAGTTACAATTTTTGAGGACTCTATGGGAATCAAAGGACAGAAGGTAAAGTCTTGGGTTAGGCAAACTTGTGGGGAATCTAATAGGAAATAATTTACATGTAGCTGGAACCCACATATTACATTCTCGTTGTAAGGATGAAATAGAAATACATTGGACATATGTAAAGAAAGAACAACAAAAAAAATGTGTCTCAACTGGGCCCTTGGAGGAAGGGAGAACGTCTTCTCTGGGGATTCATAATTTTATGACCCTCATTTGAATTTGTGGTCTAAACTTGGTGAAACAAAAAATTATTTCTGGAGGAACCAAAATAATTCTTTATACAAGATTCATTCCTTCATACAAAAACCAAAATAAATCTCATAGTCCCATGAGCTCTAGAATCACAAAGCATACAAGGAAGCAAAGAACAATGAATGTTAGCCAGCAGAAATAGTAGGCAGCAAATACACATATACTTAACATATTGCAGTTTATTAGACACAGGACATAAAATAAATATGTTTATTTTGTTTGAAGAAACAATGTAGCTGTTACTTTAAAGATACAATATGAGAAAGAAACAAAGTGTCATAAAAAATTGTCCACCTCTGTGGGCAGCTAGGAGGGGAGCTGGTGGCCTGGACCTGCTTCCCTCAGTGTAGCTCAGCCCCACAGGGTCCCCACAGAGGCTGAACCTGGGGTCTCTGAGCCCTACCACAGAGTGCATTTTCTTGTAGAGATCCTCTGCCACATAGCAGAAGAATATACAGAGGGTCTAGAGGAAAAGGAGACAGAAAAAAGTGAAAAATAAATTAAGGGGCTTAGAAGAGTGAAACTACTCAACACACCTATATGGAATTTTAGAAGGAAAGAGCTAGAGGATGGGGAAACTCTCTATTTACAGGGAAAATGACAGAAGAGTCCAGAACTGATGAGAAAATGTTTAATATTTGGGCATCCCAATGAATTCCAAGCAGATTAAATAAAAGCAAATGTCACTTATAAAAATGTAGATAGCCGAAGTATATAGATGTTTACTATTTTATCAGAACACTTTCTACTAACATATAGGTTATATATATATACATCTGGATTCTGCAAATGATAGAAAATATAAAATGAATTACTATTTCATTAGTCTTAGCTGACCTTTTTTCAATTTGTAGACTCTTTGCTTCCTATGCAATAATAACTTGTGAACAAAAACCAATATCCACAGTTTGTTGAAGTAAAAATATTTCAACTGCTTCCTTATCAATATTCCACTTCTCGGTAGCAGGGTCAAAGACTTTATTCTCACAGAGCTGGAGGAGGAAATTTATTTTTTTTTTTAAATTCACACAGAAGTGGAAATGACTTGTCATTTATCTTTTCCTCAGAACAGGTTTTATTTGGAGAGGAAAGCAAGATTTCCCTAAATGCCTTAAAAGAGGTTAGGTAGCGACCAAAGCCAGCTAAGGGGTGAGAGTGGGGTGTGCTAGAAGAGGAAGGAAAGGATATTAAACGGAAACAATATTGCCCAGGAGACAAACTTCTTTCAAATGTTGGCCTGGGGATTAGTAGATCTGCAATCTTTAAAACAGGATAGTCACTGATGCTCAAAGCTAAAGCTTGCTAGGTTCTTAAGAATAAAGCTTGCTATACTATCCTAATATAATCTTTGCATTGGTCAAGTGATAGAGAAAGCCTAACTTTAATGTCTTGACTCAGAAAAAGCTAATCTTTCCAATCAGTGCTTTATTTCTTAGCAGATAGTGTCACTGTATCACATAAGAACCAGGAATATAAATGATTGGTTTTGCGTATTATAACTGTTAACATCCTTTGCTTGTCAAAACTACAGTGCTGCCCATAGTACTGTCACCACTTATTATTAATTTACCTTTCAAAAAGACAAAGGTACTGCATATACTAAACACAAAGCTAAAGTGACAGAGTCCTTTTTGCAACCCAAATAAATATATCACTGTCATTTAGCAATCCTCTGTATTCAGTCGAATTTTTTTCTAGCACTACTAGGATGTTAAGGGAGGGTGAAAACAGAGACAGCTCATTGACGTCCCATGCATACATCTATACCACTTTAATCTTGCATGTAAAAAGGTCAAGCATAAAATTATTTGCTTGGAGCAGCTGTCCTCAGAGATTCAAATTAACATAGATAGAGATTACCACAAGGAAAAAAGTTAATTTTACCTTAATTAGTTTAAGCTGGGTCCCATCCATACCGAGAGGATGAGGTTACAAAAGACTAGAAACTGCTAGGTTGACAGAAAGGGATTAATTCATGGGCTAGCGTCAGGTTGTTGACTAATAACATATTGATCGTATCTATAAGATATGCAGAGCGTCTGTCAGGAAGAGAGACACTTTGGAATTGAAGATCGCTAGCCTATCTGACATGATCAAAGTTAGATTAATATTATTAAGGAGCTGCAAGTGAGCTGCCTATTCCCTTAGCAACCACAGACATTTTCTACATGTGTCTGGGACTGACCAACATGAACAGTAGCGGTACTTGTCGGTCAGAGGGAAATGACTGGTTTGTGTGGCTGCTTCCCCCCGCCCCTTTTTGTCTTTAATGTGTTCCAGCAGACATATTGAACTACCACGGTTTAATCCTAGTGGAGCCTGCAGGTGGTATTGTCCTCGCATTGAGGAGTTATTAAATTCTTAAGGTCACCATAAAAAAGATTCCATTAAATTGAGTTAATAAAAACATTGGGCAAAGGTTTGCAAAGAGCACAGATGTCAAAGCTTTGGGAATTGGAATGTCTCTTATGATATCAGGCTAAAAGAATAATTTAAATTACACTATAAAATAAAGAAGCTAAAAATTCTGCATTCTTTCATAAGTGTGAAATTTTTGCACCTAATACATGTGTGTGTATGTGAATACTTGTATAGGATACTCATTTCTTTGAACGTTTTGTTTGCCATTCCATGTATGTATTTCCTTCTTTCTTTTCTTTTTTCTTTTTTTTTAGTTGAGATTAACTTTGTTTAAAAACTGAGACACCTGGAAAATAGCACCTGAGAGTAAAAACCCGGTGAATTTCTGGGAATTTTTATATGTGTGAAAACTGATTCTTTTTTAAGGAAAATAAAAAAGATGAAGGGAAGCCTGACACTTGATTTAGGATGACTCTGATACTTGATTTAGGAAGGAGGATGTGGATTAGAAAAAGTCTTTAGTGTTTAGTTTGAATGATGCAGCTACTGAGTTACTCCATTATACAGCCTATACACAAAACTGCACTCATGACATAATATGTGTGGAAGTCCAACTATTCCCTATGTATCTCACTTGCCTGGGGGTTACAATATCCTGCTTCCGCTGCCATTTCCTGTGGAAGAGGAAACAGGATATATTAACATGGTAGTATTGTGATAAAGATCCTAAGAACTGAGGGAATCACTACTCTGTCCAATTATTAAATTTTAATATTCTATATTTTCAGAGAAAATTAAAAGAGGAATCTTGTGGAGAGCATATGACATTTTGGAATGAATTTACCACACCCTTTTTAATGACTGAAGCCGAATCTGGACTCTGTACCCTGACACGGAATTAAATCTTGGAGACAGAGTTTTGGGTCAAGTAGAAAACAATAGCTTTATTGCTTTGCCAGGCAAAGGGGGCCATAGTGGGCTAATGCCCTCAAGACTGTGTGTACCATCTGGGAGGGGGTAGTGAGAAGTTTTATGGTAAAGGTTCAAAGAGGGTGTGATCAGCTCCTGACATTCTTCTGACGGGTTGGTGGTGAGGTAAGGGGCAGTCAGTACCACCAGGCTTCTGGTTCCAACAGGTCTGGGGTCTCCGTGCCTGTGGGAGGCTTGTGGGCAGCACACCGTGGTTAACCATTAACTTCTCTCAGCTGTGGGGCTTTCAGTAGCTGCAAAACAGCACAAAGATATTGCTGTGTGTACCCCTTGATGGGAAACCAGGACCCTGCCCCAAGCCTGCACTATTATTTCTCTTTACTGTTCCTCCCTTGCCTCACATCCCCTGCCTTCCCCAATTAACAACTGTTTGAACCTGCCCCTTGGAACTCAGGGAAGGTCATGGAGGCTGAGTGAAGCCTATTTCCTATAATCAAAGAAATGGGGTACACAGGAAGGCTTTTGTGCCCGGGAGCCCCACAGGGTCCTGCTCCGTGAGTGAACTACTCTAGAAGTGATTGCTTTTTTTTTTTTTCTTTTGTGTGTCTTTGCACAGAGCCACCTGGGGGGCGCGGGGGTGGAGAGGGTGTTGGCAGTGATTTGAGTTCCGGTGTGACCTCTAGTATTGGCGCAGGCGGCTCGTCCCCCAGTGCTGTGTCGCCTGCCCCACCCCAATCCACCAGCAGTGCCCTGGAGGTGGTCCCAGGTAAGTCCAGGGCTCTGCTCCCATCTACCCACTCATTTTTGCACGTCCCTCAGTGCTTTCCGCTACATACTGTGTATGCTCGGTTTGTAGAAAAAAACGTTTTCGGTCATCTGCCACTTTGGCTGTACTGCGCGTGGTAGAGGAAACGCCTGGCTCGCTGGGAGCCTCGGGCTGCAGAGGGGATGAGAAGCCCTCGGGAAGGTCAGATGGACGGGCCTCCCAGGGCAAGGCAGAGCGGGCGGTGCCACCCACCCTGAGACCATGGAGAACGGGAGGCTTCAGAGAAATGAAATGGGGGTTGTGGGGAGGGGCAGCGAGGGCCCCTGAACGTGGGGGACGGTGAAAGGCGGGGAGCAGGGATGAGGTCACAAGTCAGTGGGCATGGCTGCCGGCTGGGGAGGGGTCTTCGGCCGTTGGTAGTTCTTGAGGGTCTGCTGACGGATGACCGATCTGACTGGCCCCGGGGGACCTGTCTGGTGGCTGGATGGGGGCTCAGAGCCCAGGTTGGAACTGTCGTGAAAGCGCAGGGAAGAAAAGAGCTGGGGGGCAAGATGGCGTCTGTGGGGCCCTACCTGTCCCCTGGGCCCCAGGCCACGGCTGGGTGGTGGGCACCTGGCTGCACCAGTAACACTAGCCCCAGTTATGGGAAGGAATGGAATCCTCAGAACTGCCCTCTGGCCCCAGGAGGAGGGCCCTGGCCTGCCTTTCTACTGCAACCCAGAGTGCGTGTCTCACCTGCTATGGAGCTAACAGGTGTAGACTGGATTGTTTTTCCTGGTAGTTTCATTCAGGTTGTATCCTTACTAATGCACTGCGTGAATAGAAGGTATAAACTCTGAAATAAACAGGTGCTGCTTCTAGACTTTCTGTATTTAGCACTAGTAAGAAGGATAAGATAGAGTTCCTTGGTTGTTCTGATTTCTTGAAACACCATTGTCTCACTTTCTGAAAAGTGAGAACCTTTTTGCTCTTGCTTTTTAATTTGCAATTGTTTTATTATTGGCAAATTTATAAAAGATTATGTTAAAAGTTTATTTCATAACTTGAAATTATATTATATTATTATATTATATTATTATATTATTTTATTGGATCAATAACATTTTTATTTTCTAATTTATATTACCATTATCTTTACATGTTAAATATGTATATGAAAACTGTCTCTAGGGCATGGTGAAAGTTCTTTATTTTTTTATTTTATTATTTATTTATTTTTGGCTGTGTTGGGTCTTCATTGCTACGCGTGGGCTTTCTCTAGTTGCAGCGAGAGGGGGCTACTCTTCATTGCAGTACGTGGGCTTCTCATTGTGGTGGCTTCTCTTGCTGCGGAGCATGAGCTCTAGGCCCGCGGGTTTCAGTAGTTGTGGTGTGTGGGCTCAGCACTTGTGGTTTATGGGCTCTAGAGTGAAGGCTCAGTAGTTGTGGTGCACGGGCTTAGTTGCTCTGCAGCATGTGGGATCTTCCTGGAGTAGGGCTCGAACCATGTCCCTTGCATTGGCAGGCGGATTCTTAATCACTGCGCCACCAGGGAAGTCCATGGTGAAAGTTTTTGCTTTGTAGTTTGATTTTAATTTATAGTGTTTTTAGTCTTGCAAAATATGATTTTATTTTATTAATTTATTTTTAACATCTTTATTGGAGTATAATTGCTTTACAATGGTGTGTTACTTTCTGCTTCATAACAAAGTGAATCAGTTATACATATACATATGTTCCCATATCTCTTCCCTCTTGCGTCTCCCTCCCTCCCACCCTCACTATCCCACCCCTCTAGGTGGTCACAAACCATCGAGTTGATCTCCCTGTGCTATGCGGTTGCTTCCCACTAGCTATCTATTTTACGTTTGGTACTGTATATGTGTCCATGCCACTCTCTCACTTTGTCACAGCTTACCCTTCCCCCTCCCCATATCCTAAAGTCCATTCTCTAGTAGGTCTGTGTCTTTATTCCTGTCTTACCCCTAGGTTCTTCATGACCATTTTTTTTTCTTAGATTCCATATATATGTGTTAGCATACGGTATTTGTTTTTCTCTTTCTGACTTAACTTCACTCTGTATGACAGACTCTAAGTCCATCCACCTCACTACAAATAACTCAGTTTCATTTCTTTTTATGGCTGAGTAATATTCCATTGTATATAGGTGCCACATCTTCTTTATCCATTCATCTGTTGATGGACACTTAGGTTGCTTCCATGTCCTGGCTATTGTAAATAGAGCTGCAATGAACATATTGGTACATGACTCTTTTTGAATTATGGTTTAATCAGGGTATGGAAGTTAAATTCTAAAATCATATTTTACTCTGAGCAAAACTGGGCAAAATATGATTTTAGAATTTAACTTCCATGTAATAATAAAATTGTTAACTTTCAAGAGTTTTATCTTTTATATTATTTTTACAAATTTACCATACAAGATTAATTAATATATATTCATTTTACATCTAATTCTCTTATGGTTTTATTTTTACATTAAAAATTTTAATACAGTTAGAATGAATACCAGTGCATGAATTCCAATTGGGATATAAATTTATAATTTTTTTTCTAGAATGTTAGCCAGTCTTTTCTACAGGTTAAACAATCCATCTTCAATACTTTAGAAATAGGTATAGGCATGAATCTTTATCTGAACTGTTAGTTCTATTCCAGGGTCACACTTCTATAATTGTTGTTAGCTTTAGGTTTTTTTAATTGGTCATTTCCTAAATTAGTTTTGGGTTTAATACACCTCATGGGTATAATTGGCAACCATCTATTGCCACATCTGAGGAGTGCTGAAAGTGAAAATTAACAATAGCTCTCTCCTACGAATGTATCATTGATCTTGAAATAGTCACAGCTAAATTCTTTCCTCAAGGCTCAACTCTCCTTAAGATAAAGCCTATCAAATGAAATTATATTATCTAGAAAGATTGTGAAGATTTGCTTCTGTTTTAAAAGTATATTAAGGTTTATCAAATTATATTTCTAAAGATACATTCTGATGAATGTTAGTATAATTTAAAAAAAATTTGAGTAGATGAGAGCAGTTTTGTATATAAAACAGTTTCTTAGAGAATGATAGCATTTTATGAGAATATTTAGTCATATATAGATATTCCTTCTGGATAACAATGAGCATAGGGAAAAATGCTTTAATTTTCTCATCAAAGACAAATAATCTGTTAAAATTGAAAGATAATTATCTAGGAAATTACTATTTAGAAGTTTATAATATATGGGAATTCACTGTTAATTTCAGATGTACAAAATATTTGTAATGTTTTTAAATACAATTTGGTAATTATATTATCTAAAAAGTATGATTTTATACTGTTAAAACCAGTTGTTTTTGAAAACCTATTAAGTCCCTGATGGTGTTCAAAAGGAACAGACAATACAAAACCTGTCAGAGAAAAGTCATTTATTTCAATATAAATCAAATAATTGATGCCTGATTATTAAAAAATAAATTATGATACAGACCACATTGCTGGAATATAAGACTGCCCACCAAAGCCAAGGCTTGAATTCTGGGGAAATAGTTTTGTGATTGTCTTCTTCAGACAAAACTAGGCATCAAAAATGCCTAGATAAAAGGGTTTTACCTCACAGTTGGGAGGTGCTCTCGGGGGAAAGAGACTGTCCTGCATTTTGGGGTTTTGCAGACTGATACATAACTTTCTAGGCATAGACTCTGTTCCTCTGCTCCACCCCAGATAAAAATATGATCATACAGATGCTGATCACAATTCAGAAACATGAGAAAGTCAATGCCCAGAAATATGTAAGTAGTGAGTATATATAGGGCAGTGGCATAGCTAGAAAAGAAGTCATTAGACACAGCACATCCTTCTTTTATGAGTGCAGTGTCACAGATAGATCGTGGGCCCCATAACAATTCTGGTGGATAAGGGCATTAGTAGTAAGGCTCTAAGCATCTGCCTTTGCTCTAGGTGACCATCTTTTTAAAAATTTTACCCAATAATTAATTTATAACCAAATTGAAATGTAATCCAAGCTTACAGTGTGTATGTTCTCTCCTAGCTAATGTGTAATACGCCTTGGAAATGCAAAAAATTGTAACTAGCCAATCAAAATCTCCTCTGAAAGGTAGAGGGATATTTTCAATGCATAAGAGCCTTAAGGAAAAGAAAAAGGAGATAATTCAAGATGCAGTTCATCTTCACAGTTTTTAAAGAAACTCTACAAAATTGCATAAAATTTCAGAAGAAAATTCTGGTTTACTCATGCTTTGTTGTGGCGGCAGTGGGGAGAGAGTTAGTTAGAGGACATGGCTCAAATTAATTTAAATGTAATTCCATTCTTCTTTATTCTTTTAAAGAAGTTCCATTCAACCTGACTAGAAGGGAGCTTCTGCTCCCACAGAATTCAGAGAATCTTAGAAAATAGGATCTTGAGCAAGTCAGTTCACATATAAAAGGATCACTAATACCTAGAGAAAGCTAAAGGTTAGCCCTAAACTCATCTCTATCAAGAATGGTTCCAAAGGAATTCACCACTTACCCCTTCCTTTTGTTAGTATCTAGGTCCTAGGATAAGTGCAAAAGCAAGGAGAGAGGATGGATGTCCTAGGCAGAAGAATCTGAGAGCAAAAGAAATAGGATGTGTCATCCTTTTTCTCCACAGCTTCTGAAACTCTGTTACAAGAAATGTTCATTGTATTTCTCTTGACCGTCAGAGACATCATGCAATTTATTAATGTCACTTTGCTTTCAAAACTATCTTGAAAGAAGAACAAGTTTAAACTTGTATTTCATTTTATACTTTATATTTGTGTATGTAGTCTTCTTTTCATTTCACTTTTCCACTACAACTCATGCTTATGATGTATTTAAGAAGAATTCATCTCTATTAGTCTACTTGAACTAAAGGAAGAAACAATCCAAGCTTTTTAATTTCCAGGTTTTCTGATCCTCACTTCAGTATGGTTGCTTTTTTTTGCTTACATTATTTCCCATATGATTTTCTTTGAATGTTCCTTTGATCCTTGTTTTTTTGGAGGGAAGAGGAGCGTATTTTTAAATAAAATGAGAAAAGAAAAACAGGCATTTTTCAAACATATATTAGTTACAATTGAATGTATCGTGTAAACCACTATAACTTAATAAGTATTTGTGTTGCATACAGAAGGCAACTGTAGCAATTATTAAAGACAACATATGGCAGGTGCCTTAAAGCTCTAGGGTGACAACAAAACATATGACTTCAGCTCATTATAAGTATTTTCTAAGATCCTCTTAATTGCTGTAGTAATTAAAATTTACCAATTTTTGTGAAGATGCAAGTGACTTATTACAATGGAGTGAATATATGCTTTGCATTATTAAATTTACATAAAATACACATTCAAGAATACTAAAGAATCTCTCTCCATACATCTATTATTTGTATCTATATCTATCCATATATATAGACCTCTCTCTCTAGATAGGTAGATAGTGCCTCTTTCTCTCTCATATATATACTTATATATTTCTTTATATGTTCATATAAAGAAACTTAGAAGCTAAATCAATCTCCTTCAAAATTACCATGTCTCATTTTTATTTTCTACACATTGTAACTTTGTCCTTCACTATTTTTTGGTTAGTAATATATACTATGTGGTGTTTACAATCTGCTGGATACAATAATAATTAGCATTAAGAAATTTTATTAATTCAGATCAACAAGACAGCTCAGCTTTCCAGATCACATAGTACTACTGGTAACACTACTGTGATTAAAAGAAATGTTTGCTGGATTAAAATACAAATAAAAATATAATAATATGTATGAACATGTTAATTCTGGGATCCCATAGAACGGAGGAAAAAAAACTTTCTAAGTGAAATTGGATTTTATTTAAACTTTAAACCCTTCATGTTGTTTGATATTTCTGGTTATTGGATACCCTTGAGAAAAGTTGTTTTAACAATATAATTTTAAATTCATGACAACATAACTGCTTGAAATTGCCTTTTAAGTAAGGGTTTAGTTTTTATCTGTTTAACCAATCCAAGCTTTATGAAACTCTTGAAGGGCTATAAATAGCTAGAAACTATTTTTAAGAGAAGAAAATTTATATTGTAAGAAAAATATTTTTCATAAATTTTCTAAAATTTAAACAATAGTTTCCTTAAAAATTATAGTTCAAAATGGAGCAGATAAAAATATAAACTGTTTTAAAATGTAATGTAAAATGTATCTTAACCTGAGCTTAATTGTATATTTTTATTATTTTTTTATTATTTTATTTTATTATTATTATTATTTTTTTGCGGTACGCGGGCCTCTCACTGTTGTGGCCTCTCCCGTTGCGGAGCACAGGCTCCGGACACGCAGTCTCAGTGGCCATGGCTCACGGGCCCAGCCGCTCCGCGGCATGTGGGGTCTTCCCGGACCGGGGCACGAACCCGTGTCCCCCGCATCGGCAGGCGGACTCTCAACCACTGCGCCACCAGGGAAGCCCTGTATATTTTTAAACACTCAGTTTGTATTAATTAGGGTTCAGTACAGGGAGACAGTCCATTTTAGGCTTTAATTTTTTTTTTTTTTAAGCAGCAAGTGAAAGTGTTTACAAAATCAGAGGTCACCACTGGAAACAGTGAGTTTGAGAACATATTGCCTTAGCTGCCATCTGTATATTTGAAAATTAGAATTAAGAAGCCACTGCCACAACTGTAGCTCAACATCAACAAAACAGTGAGTGGACCTCTGAAATGCTGAGTTAAGTTAGTTCAACAGACTCTTGATACAAATGAAGCTTTGCCTAGACATTGAGCACTGTGTCTAGTGTAGCAACTTCTGTCTATAACTCAAGGACCTTGTTTGAAATGTCCATAATATTTCAGTTAGAGTTACCAGGAACACAAAATCCAATCTCAGAACTTAAAAGAGAGGGAATTTAATGAAGGAAATTTATATTTTGAGAAGCCAGTGGTGAATAGTGATTCCCCTCCCCAACTTCCAAGATTAAAGGGCAAGAAACCACTGTTATTTCTCCTAAGAAAAGAGAAAATAAAGAGAAAACATCATCAGAGTCCAGAGACTATAGCTATCCAAGAAACAGCAAGCGTAGTGGGCATTCCATTTTGGAGTAGTAGCCATGGAAAAGTTGCATTGCTGCTAAAGATATAGCCTGAGGCACAGAGAGAGGGAAAAATACTCTGGTTCTTTCTTCCTCATGCCGTTCAACATTCTGACTTTGGCTTTCATTGGTCAAAATTTGGGGAAGCCAACTGAAATCCAGCTTGGAAATACCTGACAATTTAATTGACAAAACACAATTCTCATCAGTGAACCCCAATGAAAAGGAAGTTAGGAAGTAGTTTCCAACTTTCCAGTCTGTTCTTTGCAGAAAGTCCACTAGACAGGTGCTTAGTGCCAGTTCATCATACACAACATATTCGACCTGTTCAACTACTCAACATCTGTCCATACATTTCCAGACAATAGCATGCTTTAACTAATATGAGCAAATGCATCTCTTAAATATGAAAAGATTATCATCACCCTCTTACCAAATGGAGAGACCTTCAAAGATATCAACTAATAATTTTGTTTCTGGGTGAGGTTCATTCTTTTTTCATTTAGTTACAATTCCTCTTTGATGATCTGCAATCTCAAGCCTATATTATAAAGCTACCACCAACATAACTTTTATATAAAGTGAGAGTGGAGTCAGAGAGGGAGAAAATGAAATTGGAAAAAATGCATATATATTAAAACTATGGATAGCTATCTCAGAATCATTGCTGGTATTTACAAAGTTTCCATTATCCTTCCATATTCTCTTTGCCATCAGTTGCACTTCAGCTGCAATAAAAAGTTGCATGTAATGGTAATCTTGTTTACCTGAATACTGTAGTGAGAGTATCCTATGCTATGACAGGTTTTTTGTTTGTTTGATTAGTTGCTTTTTGTTTGGTTTTGTTTGTTTTAGATTTAAAGCTCCTTAAATTCAAAGCATTTTTCGAGAGGCTCATCCCTATGAGCTATTTGGTAAATTTACTTTTCGCCACTCTTCCAACTTGATTATTTCTAAATGCCTGAACATCTGGCCACAATGAACGCAAGCATCACCGTCCTGAGATCATTTCTCCTTCTCATCAGACTAGGTGTTTAGATATACCATTTGAAGTTTTCTCCTGTAGGAAGCTTCCCGTTACCTTGATTGGAGATATAATGATGAAACAATACATTCCTGGTATATGATATTGTAATCTATGGGACTAGGTTCAAATATTTTTTCTTGCTTGCTTGGGTGAGGGAGAGTTAGCAATGCACTTGGAGCAAATACACTATATAAGCAATTGATTCACAACACCTGTGCCTTCAACACCTTCCAAGTCCTATCTAATATCCACCACTTCCACATGATGTACCTTGCATATGTACCTCAATATCTTGGTTGCCCCTATAGTATCTAGCTCATTATGGGAAGTTCAAAGCATAAAAACATATAATGTGTCATGATCAAGTATTCAATCTCTAGCAAGGTCTAGTAGCAACTTCCAATTTTAACTAATCTCCAAAATATATCTTCGTCTCTTTTCTTTAATATACTATTGGATGGGATTTAGTTAAATTTTTGTAGGATTGCAAATATTAAAGCTGCTTCATTCGTTGTCAGTGAATTGACTATATTCAAGAGGCAAGAGCCCATTGTTTCGGGGTGTATGAGGAGAGGGGATTCAGGGCACTGACTAAACGAGATCCAGAGATGGGCACGAGCCGCGGCTCTCAGCGCAGACCCCAGAGACGGGCATGAAATGCTAAGGCTGCTGCTGCAGCCACCAAGAAGCCTCTGTGCAAGCACAGGTCACTATCCACACCTCCACTCCCGGGAGCCTGTGCAGCCTGCCGCTGCCAGGGTCCCGTGATCCAGGGACAACCTCCCTGGGAGAACACACGGCGTGCCTCAGGCTGGTGCAACATCACACCGGCCTCTGGCACCGCAGGCCCACTCCACATTCCATAGCCCTCCCTTCTCCCCCAGCCAGAGTGAGCCAGAGCCCCCTAATCAGCTGCTACTTTAAACCCGTCCTGTCTGAGCAAAGAACAGACGGCCTCAGACGACCTACACACAGAGGCGGGGCCACATCCAAAGCTGAACCCCAGGAGCTGTGCGAACAAAGAAGAGAAAGGGAAATCTCTCCCAGCAGCCTCAGGAGCAGTGGATTAAATCTGCACAATCAACTTGATGTACCCTGCATCTGTGGAATACCTGAATAGAAAATGAATCATCCCAAAATTGAGGCGGTGGACTTTGGGAGCAACGACATATATATTTTTTCCTTTTTCTCTTTTTGTGAGTGTGTATGTGTATGCTTCTTTGTGTGATTTTGTCTGTATAGCTTTGCTTTTACCATTTTCCTAGGCTTCAGTCTGTCCTTTTTTTTTTCTTTTTTAGTATAGTTTTCAGCACTTGTTATCATTGGTGGATTTGTGTTTTGGTTTGCTTGCTCCTTTCTTTTGTTCTTTTATTAAATAACTTTAAATTTTTATTATTTTTTATTTTAATAACTTGCTTATTTTATTTTTTTTCTTTCTTTCTTTTTTCTCCCTTTTCTTCTGAGCTGGGTGGCTGACAGGGTCTTGGTGCTCTGGCCAGGTGTCAGGTCTGTGCCGATAAGGTAGGAGAGCCGAATTCAAGACATTGGTCCACCAGAAACATCCCAGCTCCATGTAATATCAAACGGTGAAAGCTCTCCCAGAGATCTCCTTCTCAATGCTAAGACCCAGTGCCACTCAAACACCAAAAAGCTACAGTGCTGGACACCCTATGGCAAACAACTAGCAAGACAGAAACAGAAACCCACCCATTAGAAGAGAGGCTGCCTAAAATCATAATAAGTTCACAGACACCCCAAAACACACCATCGGATGCAGTCCTGCCCACCAGAAACACAAGATCCAGCCTCATCCACCAGAACACAGGCACTAGTCCCCTCAACTGGGAAGCCTACACAAGGCACTGAACCAACCTTAGCCCCTGAGGGCAGACACCAAAAACAATGGGAACTACAAACCTACAGCCCACGAAAAGGAGACCCCAAATACGGTAAGTTAAGCAAAATGAGAAGACAGAGAATCATACAGCAGATGAAGGACCAGGTAAAAACCGACCAAACCAAACAAATGAAGAGGAAATAGTCTACCTGAAAAAGAATTCAGAGTAATGATAGTAAAGATAATCCAAATCCTGGAAATAGAATGCAGAAAATACAAGAAATGTTTAACAGGGACCTAGAAGAACTAAAGAGCAAACAAACAATGATGAACAACAAAATAAATGAAATTAAAAATTCTCTAGGAGTCAATATCAGAATAACTGAGGCAGAAGAATGGATAAGTGAGCTGGAAGATGAAATAGTGGAAATAACTACTGCAGAGCAGAATAAAGAAAAAAGAATGAAAAGAATTGAGGACAGTCTCAGAGACTTCTGGGACAACATTAAATTCATCAACATTCGAATTATATGGGTTCCAGAAGAAGAAGAGAAAAAGAAAGGGACTGAGAAAATATTTGAAGAGATTACAGTTGAAAACGTCCCTAATATGGGAAAGGAAATAGTTAAGCAAGTCCAGGAAGCACAGAGAGTCCCATACAGGATAAATCCAAGGAGAAACAGGCCAAGACACATATTAATCAAACTATCAAAAATTAAATTCAAAGAAAAAATATTAAAACAGCAAGGGAAAAGCAACAATTAATATACAAGGGAATCCCCATAAGGTTAACAGCTGATCTTTCAGCAGAAACTCTGCAAGCCAGAAGGGAGGGGCAGGACATTTTTAAAGTGATGAAAGGGAAAAACCTACACCAAGATTATGCTACCCAGTAAGGATCTCATTCACATTTGACAGAGAAATAAAAACTTTACAGATAAGCAAAAGCTAAGAGAATTCAGCACCACCAAACCACCTTTACAACAAATGCTAAAGGAACTTCCCTAGGCAGGAAACACCTACAAAAGGAAAAGACCTACAATAACAAACCCCAAACAATTAAGAAAATGGTAATAGGAGCATACATATCGATAATTACCTTAAATGTAAATAGATTAAGCGCTCCCAACAAAAGACATAGACTGGCTGAATGGATACAAAAACAAGACCCGTATATATGCTGTCTACAAGAGACCCACTTCAGACCTAGGGACACATACAGACTGAAAGTGAGGGGATGGAAAAACATATTTCATGCAAATGGAAATCAAAAGAAAGCTGGAGTAGCAATTCCCATATCAGACAAAATTGACTTTAATAAAGACTATTACAAGAGACAAAGAAGGACACTACATAATGATCAAGGGATCAATCCAAGAAGAAGATATAACAATTGTAAATATTTATGCAACCGATATAGGAGCACCTCAATATATAAGGCAAATACTAATACCCATAAAAGGGGAAATTGACGGTAACACAATCATAATAGGGGACTTTACACCCCACTTTCACCAATGGACAGATCATCCAAAATGAAAATAAATAAGGAAACACAAGCTTTAAATGACACATTGGACAAGATGGACTTAACTGATATTTATAGGACATTCCATCCAAAAACAAGAGAATACACTTTCTTCTCAAGCGCTCATGGTACATTCTCCAGGAGAGATCATATCTTGGGTCACAAATCAAACCTTGGTAAATATAAGAAAATTTAGATTCTAGCAGTAGCTAGAATCTTCAGTACAATGTTAATTAGAAGTGACAAGAATGAATATTCTTTTCTTGTTTCTGATTTTAGGAGAAAACATTCAGTCTTTATTAAATATGTTAGCTGTGGGTGTTTTATGGATACACCTTCTCAGGCTAAGGACATTCCCTTCTATTTCTAGTTAAGTAGTTTTATCATGAAAGGGTGTAGGACTTTTTTTTTTTTTGCGGTACGCGGGCCTCTCAGTGTTGTGGCCTCTCCCGTTGCGGAGCATAGGCTCCGGACGTGCAGGCTCAGCAGCCATTGCTCACGGGCCCAGCTGCTCCACGGCATGTGGGATCTTCCCAGACCGGGGCATGAACCCGTATCCCCTGCATCAGCAGGCGGACTCTCAACAACTGCGCCACAGGGAAGCCCAGGGTGTAGGATTTTTCAGATGCTTTTCCCACATTTTGGGATGATGATGTGGCTTTTATCATGTATGCTATTAACATATAGTATTACATTGATTGATTTTTTAATCTTAAATCTACCTTGCATTTCTGGGATACACTCCACTTGACCATGGTGTATAATCCTTCTTATATGTTACTGGATTCAGTTTGTCAGTATTTCACTGAGGATATGCTGCGTTTCTAATCATAAGAGAAATTGCTCTGAAGTTTTCTTTTCTTATGTGTCTTTGGTTTTGGCATCACAGTAGTAGTGGCCTCATAGAATGAGTTGGGAAGTGTTATCTATTTTTTGGAAGAGTTTGTGAAGGATTGGTATTAAATCTTTTGTAAACTTTTGGAAGAATTTATCAGTAAAGTCCTCTGGGCCTGGTCATTTCTCTCCATCTCTCTCTCCCTCTTTTTTAACTAATCGAATCTCTTTGCTTGTTATAGATCTATTCAGATTATGTAGAGATGGAGAGATTTGACTAGCCCCAAAAAAGTGTTACAGAATGCTGTCTTAAAGTTCAATAGTTTCTCTTTGATAGATGACTTTTATTTGTTCTGTGGCTTTAGCTAAATACAGGATTTCTGAAATGGTAATTTTAGTTGTTTTACCATATTTTCTAGTTTTAGAGGGAGTTCACACAATTCCTCACTCTGCCATTCCAGAAGGTAATCTGGGTCAGGGGAAAGTTGTTTCTACCTCATGGCTATTGTAAAGATGGAAAACTTTGAGCCAGTAATATTTTATTGAATCAGTTTTATAGCAGGTGCATATGATATTTAAATAAAGAGAGCAATCAGATAGTCATCAATGCAAAGATAAAATATGTAACACCTTTAATTTTATCAAAATCTAATTATCACAGAAGAAGAGAACAACTAAATAGTTGTGAATTAAATGATAAAAATCCTCTTTATAAAATATTAAAATGGGTCACAAATATTTGGCTACTTGAATTGTTCCAGTAAATAAAGTTACCATATGACTTTTCACAGGTAAACAACAACTTATCCTAAAGTTGAGGGCATAAGCTTTCTAAGGCAGATGATTAATTAATGCAGCTTTTGTTTCCAGGTTTAATAATTTATTTGACTATCAATGCCACTATAAAGTCCCAGAAGCTCTTTACAAAATTTGCTATGAGATAGAGTTAGCTGGTGTTATTAAGAGAATATGCAAGTTTCTTTAACAAAATGCCAAAAGTTGATTGTCAACCAACTGGGAAAGACCTATGAGATGCTTCCCATAGGTGTACACAAAAGAAATGAATCTATAATTAAATTACAGTTAATCACAGGTGGTTATTTTACAGCAGGTGCTCAACTTTGAAAGTTTAGCTCTGGACTATTTTTGTTCCAACATGGTGCTCAATCCCTGTTGGTTATCTGGAAATATTTTATGGTTAGAAAAATGTTTATTTTATGATGGAAATGTTTTTCATCTATTTGATAAATAAATACAATATTATTTCATATAAACTTTCATATAAATTTAGTGAGCATATGCACACTATTATTTTGATATTTTTAAAAGCACAGAAAAATAGTTTAAATATTATTTATCATATTCATAAGGTCCATTGATATTCAGAAATAATTGTTATTCAAAGATATTAGCAGGAGTACATGAAATGATAGCCAAATTTTAAGGATTCTAAATTGTTCAAATTTAGGAAAATTTAATAACTCATATAGTCAATACCTTCAGTGACAGATATAGGCTTATTCTTATCACGTTTCACTTTCAAACAAGTTAATAAAGTAAGCAAAATATGCATAACATTGAATTATTGGCACAGTAACATCACAAGGTATGAAGGGAAGAAAGAGAATAGGTGATTTTTTTACATATTTAAAATTAACACAAACACTCTGTAAACAATAACTTTGCTGAGCAAAGCTGATCCCTCTTCCAAATATCATAAATATTAAGCTGATCTGGATACATCTATTTCAGGGTCTAATTATTAAATATCTATTAAATGAAAGATGTTTGGCTTAATGCAAGTTACAGTCAGCATTTTTAGTTTTTGGTTATCATTATGGAACTATTAATATTCCACGTTCTTATAGGTAGCCACTAATTACCCATTTCTTTCATCTCTTTCTGTATGCCCCTCCTAACCCTCTGTTTGGAAAGAAGAGTTGAATACTTCTCTTCCTAATTGCCTTGGCATTGCTTTCTGGCAATATTGTTTTCAATCTGTTATTTTCCGCAGTGATCCAAATAGGTAAATACCTCATTTTAGGCAAGAACATACATGGAATGATAAAGACAGTGTTGTCTTAGATCTGTAGTCTCAGACCTAAGAACACCATCACCACTTGGACTTTGGTCAGACTTGAGTCAAATAAGCAGAAACAAAGGAATCATTCTACAATCAAAACATATAATTCAAAAACTCCAGAGATAAAGTAAAAGATTCACAGAACCAATAAAGACATTTCAAATTAATACTTTGGCAAGGGAAATAAAAAGATTATTATCTGTGTCAGTGTTTGGCCTCTGACCTCTTTCCCAAAGAAAATATTCTAGTACTTGCTAAACTGCACCATGAACATTCCATTATATATGCTATTTTTTTCTCACTTCCATTACCACTCAGCCTTTCCACATGTTCTTCCTTCTTTCTGCAATGACTTCTCCCTACAAGCTGTATGTCTCTCCCTACTTCCTCTATCCCTAATTCCGATAAGCAATACCTCTAATCCCTCAATTATGTCAGTTACAAGTTACATCAGGGAAGCATTACCAGATAACATCTATCCATGATTCAACCACATGATTTTCCTGTATTCTTGGTACCTGTCACATATACACAGGTACTGAATAACTTTTTTTTTTCAAATGAGCAAATATGTTATGCTAAATAGCAACAATTTTGTGTCTTTGACGATTTTTGAATAAAAATATGTCAATTGCTTCCTACCCTTAACTATAGAAGAGAAATACAAAGTAAGAAGGCTACATTATTCGTTGTGAAATAACTGCCACTTTGAAAAACTAAAGGTCTTTGATATACTTTTAATGTGTAGTCACTACCAGCTATGCTGTCAATGTAGAAGAGGTGATTTACTTTTTAATCAGAGAAAACCATGGCTATTGCTCTGTTGAATCTCTGACTGGTGTATAGAAATAAAAATATTATGTACATACACATTTGAATTGGATCCAAAGGTTGAGAAAAGCATAGCTTATCTGACAAATATCTAGTGGTTAGTTTATTGCTTTTGTCATTTCAAAAGCTATTTAGAATGGGCATTTACTACTTTTATTATAAGAATTCTTAGTCTGATGTGTACATTTTACAGTGTAGGTTTTAACAGTAAAAGGCACATAGGGAGGCTTTAAGAGATTCAACTCACAAAATTAGTCACCATACCTGAGTGAATTCCATACCTCAAATAAATCTTATATAAAAGCAAGTAGATATAATGAGGTCTAACATAACCAATTTCACGTGACCTACATTTCAAAAACACCCCAGTGAGTAACATGCTTTGAAGACAAAGACTATATTTCCTAAAGAGCTACCATGACAACTAATTTC
Source organism: Lagenorhynchus albirostris (assembly GCF_949774975.1). NCBI lineage: Eukaryota > Metazoa > Chordata > Mammalia > Artiodactyla > Delphinidae > Lagenorhynchus > Lagenorhynchus albirostris. The sequence goes on from NC_083096.1 coordinate 94,488,532, forward strand.
CTATTAGTCAAAATGATGTTTATATATTTACAGAGTGCATTTTCTAAGGAGTGCCCAATGCTATTAGTCATCATGATATCTGAGCTCTAAGAAGGCCTACCCATACATGTGTACTGACAAAATTATTGAGGTATAAATTAATGAAATGTTTTGCCTACATCTTATAAAATATTATGGAAATAGTCAATTGTATATTTCAAATATGCTCATTAAAATTGCATTCAAATTTTTAATGAAATATTCCATGCTTCATGCAATAGAAGCACAAAGAATGTTTAGATAGAACTTCTGTCTTCAGGTGTTTTCATGTGATTAAGTGCAGCAATATTCTGTCTATAGAACCAGGATGGTTACTAAATTAAATCCAAGTGTGTTATGTTAATGGAATTTTAAATGCTAATATTTTGGACATAGTTGATGACATACAGGGCTCAACAAAGAAGGTTCATGTTTCTCTTGAACAATTCCAAAATAAAAAGTTATATGTGTGTTTAAAGTGGATGTGTTCACTCTTATAAATAAGAGAAATATTGAGTTATAATCTCAATCCCTGATCCTCCTTTACAGAAACCCTTAACTGTATAGAAATATTCTTTACTTGTGTCTTAATGGAAAGCTCACAAATCTATGGCACAATGGACAAATGTTAAGCTGTAATTTTTTACTAAAGAAATCGAAAAAATGCTAAAGAATTATGAAATTAACATACACATGTAAATTTAGTTCTTCTCTTGAGAAGTAAGATCAGGCTTGAGTCCTTTTTACTAAATATTAATTTTCTGATTTACATACTTATTGCCTCCTTATGCTAAGAGTGACTATCACTGGTCATTTATGAACAGCTCTTTCACTGAGGTATGTCTTATAAAAGAGGCTATACTTATGTCTCTACTAAGGGTTGGAAAACAAAAGATAATCTGAGAAGGCCATAGCTTTTAAGTAATTGGTAAAAAAAATATTTCTTTAGGAAAGTGAAAGGCACTATTATGTGTTTATTTTGGGAAATGTTAAGTGAGTTACCTGAGATATGGGGAAGAGAGTGGAAAATGAAAAGATCGACCAATTTCTTGCATAGACCAATACAAAATTAGATGAAAAATAATTTTTCAAAGAGTGTTAGGAAACAATAATATGATAAAAATTATATTCACCAAAACCAGAATTAATTCTGTTAAACATCAGATCAGGGTTGTAAAGAGTAAGCTCAAGAAAATCTTATAGGATGCTGAAAAAAAATTGGAAATAAAGACAGAAAGTTGATAGCTCCTGAGTCTAGACAACATTGATATTATACAGATAATTAATATATCCGAAGAAGAAAATAAAACACATAGAAGGGCTTCCCTGGTGGCGCAGTGGTTGAGAGTCCGCCTGCCGATGCAGGGGACACGGGTTCATGCCCCGGTCCGGGAAGATCCCACATGCCGCGGAGCGGCTGCGCCCGTGGGCCATGGCCGCTGAGCCTGCGCGTCCGGAGCCTGTGCTCCACGACGGGAGAGGCCACAACAGTGAGAGGCCCGCATACCGCAAAAAAAAAAAAAAAAAAAAAAAAAACACATAGAAGAGAACAATTTGAAACGATATAACAATAAACAAGGAAAATTTCTCCATAGTATGTTTATGAAAAACAAAGTTAAATAAAAGTAGCCGTTAAAATCATATACTTATAAATGTATCTTATAAATGAGCATTAACATCATTTTGATATAAAATTAAATCTAGGAAACTTATGAGTGGTTATAAAATCACATATACATGTTGAAAATATGCAAACATATAATCTTTATAAATGATTATCAACAACAAACTGCTGGCCCAAATTAGAAAACTGGATATGTGAGAGGTGGAAAAAAAGTATTTGCTGTCTGCTTTCTTCACTAACAAAGCTGACATGTGGAAAGTGATTCTGACTAGGAAGGGAAAATGTGAGTTTTGAAATAAAATAACAAATTATTTAGTTATATAGGAATTATCTTAAAACTGTTTTGAAATAATATCTGAGTGTTCTCAGAATTTGACAAGAAGCTGGAATCAGGCATCTTCAGTTTCTTTATTTAATCAGCAAAAATAGGTTAAGCTCCTACTGTGTGTCAGGGACTCTGCTAACTGCTGGGAATATAATAGCGAATGAAAGATATATCTTTCCTGTAAACTGAGCAGAAATTTAACTCATTGGAAAAGAATAATTATTCACTTAAAGATTTTTGGCAACATAAAAAAGACAGACAAATTTAGATTCTCACAAGCTGTGTATAAATACTTAAATGTAAACCAAAAAATATAGAAGTATTGAAAGAAAATATACATCTATCTAATTAGGACCCTGATGAAAAAGATTTTAAAAAGTAACAAGATCCAATTGAAAGGGAAATTTTCAGCTATCATAATAAATTTAAAAGGCAAAAGATTGAAGACATTTTGTACTGGGTTAACTTCCATAATATTTAAATTAATTACACAAAGGCATTAGAAAGAAGTGGTATAACTTAAAAAGAAAACAAATGTTACAAAATTAACATTTCGCTAAGATAAAATATAAACAGCTGACACATAAATGCATTCTTGAACTCATTCTATGTGAGAGAAGTAATGATTATGAACTATTGTTTGAAGAACATATAAATAATCCACTCCCAGAGACTTACTGTCTCTTCCCTTTAGATTATGTCAAAGGATCAAATAGCTGTATACCTGGGCCCTATAGTCTTGTACCTGCAAAATTGCTTTCCTGAGTTTTGTTGTCATACTTTTAGCTTGCAGAGATAGTCTGCAAAAGAGCTTTATGGAATCCAATGTACTATTCCATTAGAGACCATGCAAAAAGCTTCAGCATAAGATTTTAAACATCAAATAAATATTGTAATTGAAAGACAAGCTCTAGTGCTAGGCAGCTAGACTCCACCTGGAACCTCATGTGTAGACGCCTTATTTAAGAATGCAAGATGAAGAAAGCAGATTTGAGGGATTTACATATGCAGATTGGAGTAGCAACAGTACCACAATGCCCCCATAGTCTTTGTATCTCAAGAAGCACTCCTCAGTCTATTACTATTCCTTGGTGTTAAGGACTGTTTTTCCCCTGTGCTATTCTGGTAATGAACAGAGAGGAATTGCACACAAGTCTATGATGATATTTTGTAGTTATGCTTTCTCTCTGATGGCCAACTGTTTTGCCATCATCTGTTGGCAATTATCTCCTTTCCTTGTCATCCAGGGCAGACATTTTTCTAGGGCTCTCTGTACTAGTGAAGACTGGAAATCTCTTTCTACCTGATCAATAATCACAGTTCTCTGAACATTAGCAAAGGTGACAGTGTACAATGGTGTGGGACAGTTGGAGCAGTCTGTTTCCAGTGCAGGCAAAAATGGGCTGCATCGTCTAAAGAGAATTTTTTAAAATAGCAATAAAACATACTGAAAATAAGCATACTTTGATTATCATGATGCCCAACAATGCTCAGCATGATTGGTCAGTGATGAAATACTCCTCCCTGTCTGCATAGACCATTTCCAACATCTCCCCATTGGTATGCCACCACCCAAGCTCCAGTAATAATGTGTGCACTGACCTTTTGATGTTTTTTTGTTCTGTTTATTTGAAGCTCCCTTATTTACTTATGGAGAAGGAGCTCCTTTTAAAGTGATCAGCACCTAAGTCAGTAATACCTTTTACTCCAGAGGCTCCTGCTCATCTATCTGGAAACTTTCTATTCTATGACTCTTCCTTTTTTTTTTTTTTTTTTTGCGGTACGCAGGCCTCTCACTGTTGTGGCCTCTCCCATTCCCATTGCAGAGCACAGGCTCCGGATGCACAGGCTCAGCGGCCATGGCTCACGGGCCCAGCCACTCCACGGCATGTGGGATCCTCCCGGACCGGGGCATGAACCCGTGTCCCCTGAATCGGCAGGCGGACTCTCAACCACTGCGCCACCAGGGAAGCCCTCTATGACTCGTCCTTTACTGAAAGTTAAACCTATTCTCACCATCTGGACATTTAGGGATCCACGTTCCCTAATATAGGTGCCCTTTATTTGCCATGGAAGAAGTTTAGGTGTCCTTCACACAAAGAAATACTCTGACTCCTTGAGAATTATGAGACCTTTTCATTTCTGGTTTAGTAATTATCTCGGTACTATGGTGCAATTTCAGAGATCATTACAAGTTCCTCAGACAAAGAAACCTACAGGTTTTTTTAAAAAAAATTCAATTCATGCTGCTTTTCTTAGGTGGAATTCAGGTTTTGAAGTGGTCCCCAAATGGAAAAAAAGGCATCTCTCCCCAAAACCCTAAAAATATGGAAATATGAACATGTAATTATTTAAAATGAAAAAAATGTAGGGCTACTTTCTGAGAGTAAGCACAAATCTGTTATCTGTTTTGCTATATCTCACAAAAATATCAGTATTCTTCAGCTGCAAGTGAGAGAAACTCAGCTGTCCAACTAGTGTAAACCAAATGAGGATTCATGAATCACATAATTGGGAAATCCAAGGAGTGAAGCTGAGTTCAAGTCCAGCTGTATTCAGAGAGAAAAAGCATGCTAACAACTGTGTCATCAGACCTCTGTCTCTCCGTCTCGTATGTGCTGACAACTTTCTTGGGAAAACTTTTCCTATGTCGTGGAAAATATGCCCACTGGTAGATCTAGGCCTACACATCCTTTCAGCTAGTGATTCCAAAGTAAAGTCAGTCACCTCTCTTCCAATAAGTAGTAACTTTCCCAGACAGAGTAGTAATTTTTCTTCCTTAGGTCATGTGCCCCTTTTTGAAAAAAAAATTGTTGTTAAAGGATAGAAATCTAATTGCTAACACTAAGTCACAGGCCTATGCATGTGGCTGGTGAGGTGGCATTATAATAATGACAACCCCATCAGATTTGAGCCATCTACTACCAGTCAAAAGTACTTATTTTCCTGTTATCCTTTATAGCTAGCTTCCTGCTCTTTTCCTTGATAACATTTATCAGTTTCCCAGTATATAACTAGCAGTGTGCTTACTCATTTATTGCTATACCAGGATCTTCAAAATAATAACAATAGTATTTGTGTTCACCAATCTACCTAGTGTCCTGCAGAATATCTCTGGTACAAAAGGTTCTAAATAAATAATAGTACAGAGTGAATTGTAGTCAGGGTGGTGTTTCTTAACCTGATAAAAATTTACCATTATCTGTGGAAAATTAAAAAAAAATTTGATCTGCTCAGTACAAATTCTGAAGCTCCCTTCTATACCTATTAAATCAGAATCTCAGTTCTCTCTCCACTTTTGAAAGAATCCATCTTCATCCACTGATTCTAATATATATGTGACTATGCCAGTCTACCTGTTTGTAGTTATTGAAATATTGCCTATATTGGTTATCTTAAAGTGATTGTAGACTAACAACATTCTTCAATTTAATTTAAATATATAAATGTAAATGTGACTTGACTGTACAAAAGAAAAATTTCAAATTCCTGTGTAGCTGTTTCAGGAGCCAAGTTACTAGGGTGACTCTCTAGAGTCATAAGATAATAAAGAACTATAGTTTTTTTTTTGCTCATAACATCCTGGTAGTTAATACTGACTACACATCTTTCACTGTGCATGGGAAATCAAAGTACGACCTGTTGAAGCATAACTCTAAGAGGTATACTTTTGAAAGAGTTCCTATGGTCTAATATTAAATACTTTTTCCAGGGTCCTCTGAGTTGCTTCCATTCCCATCCCTATTACATTTCATATACATAGAGTGACCATATAATATACTTTCTGAACTGGGACACATTTAAGAATGAAAAGGGGCATCATTACGCTGTGAAAGCAGACATAACCAGGACTCTCTCAGGTCACTCTATACATAACAAAGAGGCAGAGTGAGAGGCATCATAAGATTGTATAACATTCTGGGCTCAGTCTTATCTTTAGTTAGTTCATGACTTCTAATACAAAACTGACACTTCCCAGTAAAAATTTAAGATGTACTTTTGATGATTCCAAATTTCATAAATGTTAGATATCAAGAAATCTGTGTTATTTTCAGAGGCATGGGGAAGGGAGAAAAAGCAGTGGTATTTTAAGACACTATCCTGGAAAAACCAGAGAATAAGAAAAATCTAAAATATTTGTAAATGTCTATCATTAGAATCTAGCCAATTTTATCCATAATGTCATATCCCTAGCAAAGAAGGGAGGGGAAGCAGGGAGAAATAAATTAAAAACTGATGTGTGTATTTCAGTTCACTGAAAATCTGTATGAAAATTGATATTCTCTAAAACTAATAACAGTGCTCTGTAGTATCAGGGCCAAGTAAATTTACGCATTAACAATTCTTCACATTTAACTGATGCTTGGTATATAAATTGCCGAAATGAAATTTAACATTATTCTGATGATTAAGTCTTCCAAATTTTGGGAGGTGGAGTCAAGATGGTAGTCTAGGAGGATATGGAGTTTGCCTCCTTGCACAACTAGGGCACCTACCAGGCACCAGTGGGGGACCATGGACACCTAAGGGGACGGGAAGAACCCCCAGTGACTGGGTAGGACGTGGGGTGGGGGGGGAGTGAGGGGGGAGGAGAAATGGAGGCGGGATGGGACCAGCGTCCCTGATAGGCGGCTGGGGGGAGGGTAAGGGATCCCACACCTGAAGGGGGAAATTGGGGAACCACTGGGAGGGCAGAGGATCAAAAGGGAGCATGGCCAGGCTTCCCCTGCCCACTTCGGCCTCCAGCAGCCTGCTGAGATCCCGGGCCTGATCCTCTGCCCACCGAGGCCCCCTCCAGCCCTGCGGGTCCTGAAGGAGTGGGAGGGAGGGTAGGGGAGGCAAAAGTAAAGGCTGGACCTCTGGGACCGGCACCCCTGAGGTGTGGCTCAGGGAGGGGAGGAGTTCCTACACCCAGCGGGACCCACCCACGTTAGGGGTCCAGCGGGGATGGGGGAGACCATGGGGGAGATGGTGGGGGAGGGGAGTGGAGGAACGGAAGGGAAAGCAGCCAGCAGTTTCCCTGTCAATGTAGGCACCGGGGAGTCTATTGGACTTCCAGACCTAATCCTCTTCTCTTGGAGCCTCCCTCCTGCTGTGCAGAACCAAGCCCTGCACCTACACCCCCACCCAGGGCCCTACCTCTACACTCAGAGACCCCCTCAGAAACCCCCTCCAATTGCACCGGGCCTAAAATCCACCCACACACCCTCACCCAGGGTCTTACCTCCAAGAACTCCACGCTCCAGAGGCCCTCCTTTCCACGTGCTGCCTCTCCCCTTACGCACAGGTCCTGAGCAGAGACCCCACCCCATGCTTGAACGTCGCCCCACCTAGGCCCCGCCCCCACAAGGCCTTTTCTGGCTGCATGTGTCCTGAGCCTAGGCCCCGCGCCACACTCAAATATCACCCCACACCCATGTAGGTCCCACTCCACCCTAAACCCCGCCTAAACTCCACCCCCCCATAGCCAAGGCTTTTTTATTTTTTTTCCTCTTTTAGATTGGGGTTCTGTTTTACCTTGTTGATTCATTGTTGTTGATTCATTTATATTTTTATTTTTTCTAATAAATCTTTTATTTTTCTAATTCTATTTTATTTTTTATACCTTGTTATTGTTCTGCTCCTTTTGGCTTGTTCCCTCCCCCCCCCCCCTTTTTTTTCTTTTTTTCTGTTGTGGCTTTATTTTACCTTGTTGCAGTTGTTTCAATTTTATTTTTCCAATATATTTTGTATCTTTCTAATTTTATTTTGTTTTTTATTCTTTGTTATTGTATTGCTCCTTTTTTCTTTTCTTTCTTTTTTATTTGTTTTTGCCATGCCAAATGGCTTGAGGGAATCTTGGTTCCCAGACTGGAGGTTGGGCCTGAGCTCCTGTGGTGGGAGCTTTGAGTCCAAACTGCTGGACTAACAGAGAACCTCAGACCCCAGGGAATATTAATCAGCGTGAGGTCTCCTGGAGGTCCTCATCTCAGCACCAAGACTGAGCTCTATCCAGCTACCTGCAAACTCCAGTGCTGGATGCAACCAGTAAGACAGGAATACAGCCCCACCCATCAAAAAAAAAATGACAAAAATAATATGTTACAGACGAAGGAGCAAGGTAAAAACCTACAAGACCAAATAAGTGAAGATGAAATAGGCAACCTACTTGAAAAAGAATTCAGAGTAATGATAAGAAAGATGATCCAAAATCTCGGACCAGAATGGAGAAAATACAGGAAACATTTAACGAGGATCTAGAAGAACTAAACAGCAAACAAAGAGTGATGAACAACACAATAATTGAAATTAAAAAATACTCTAGAAGGAATCAATAGCAGAATAACTGAGGCAGAAGAACGGATAAGTGACCTAGAAGACAGGATGGTGGAAATAATTGCCGGGGAGCAGAATAAAGAAAAAAAGAATAAAAAGGATTGAAAACAGTCTCAGAGACCTCTGGGACAACATTAAAAGCACCAACATTCGAATTATAGGTGTCCAAGAAGAAGTTGAGAAAAAGAAAGGGACTGAGAAAATATTTGAAGAGATTATAGTCAAAAACTTCCCTAACATGGGAAAGGAAATAGTCAATGAAGTCCAGGAAGCACAGAGAGTCCTATACAGGATGAACCCAAAGAGAAACATGACAAGACACATATTAATCAAACTATCAAAAATTAAATACAAAGAAAAAATATTAAAACAGCCAGGGAAAAGCAATAAATAACATACAAGGGAAATCTCCATACGGTTAACATCTGATCTTTCAGCAGAAACTCTGCAAGTCAAAAGGGAATGGCAGGACACATTTAAAGTGATGAAAGGGAAAAACCTACAACCAAGATTACCCAACAAGGATCTCATTCAGATTCTATGGAGAAATCAAAAGCTTTACAGACAAGCAAAAGCTATGAGAATTCAGCACCACCAAACCAGCTTTACAACAAATGCTAAAGGAACTTCTCTAAGTGGGAAATGCAAGAGAAGAAAAAGACCCACAAAATCAAATGCAGATCAATTAAGAAAATGGTAATAGGAACATACATATTGATAATAACCTTGAATGTAAATGTTTTAAATGCTCCAACCAAAAGACACAGACTGGCTGAATGGATACATAAACAAGACCCTTATATATGTTGCCTACAAGAAACCCACTTCAGACCTAGGAACACATACAGATTGAAAGTGAGGGGATGGAAAAAGATATTCCATGCAAATGGAAATCAAAAGAAAGCTGGAGTAGCAATGCTCATATCAGATAAAAAAAGACTTTAAAATAAAGACTGTTACAAGAGATAAGGAAGGACACCACATAATGATCAAGGGATCAATCCAAGAGAAACATAACAATTATAAATATTTATGCACCCAAGATAGGAGCACCTCAATACATAAGGCAAATGCTAACAGCCATAAAAGGAGAAATTGACAGTAACACAATAATAGTGGGGGACTTTAACACCCCAGTTACACCAATAGAAATATCTTCCAGACAGAAAATAAAGAAACACAAGCTTTAAATGACACAATAGACCAGATAGACTTAATTGATATTTTTAGGACATTCAACCCAAAAGTGGAAGAATACACTTTCTTCTCATGTGCACACGGAACATTCTCCAGAATAGATCACATTTTGGGTCACAGATCAAACCTTGAAAAATTTAAGAAAATTGAAATCATATCAAGCATCTTTTATGACCACAACACTATGAGATTAGAAATCAATTACAGGAAAAAAAAAACAGTGAAAAACAGAAGTATATGGAGGCTAAACTGTGCACTGCTAAATAACCAAGAGATCACTGAAGAAATCAAAGAGGAAATCAAGAAATACCTAGAAAAAAATGACAGTGAACACATTATGGTCCAAAACATATGGGACGCAGCAAAAACATTTCTAAGAGGGAAGTTCATAGAAATTCAAGCTTACCTCAAGAAACAAGAAAAATCTCAAATAAACAATCTAACCTTACACCTAAAGCAACTAGAAAATGAAGAACAAAGAAAATGCAAAAGTAGTAGAAGGAAAGAAATCATAAAGATCAGAGCAGAAATAAATGAAATAGAAAAAAAGAAAACAGTAGCAAAGATCAATAAAACTAAAAGCTGGTTCTTTGAGATAAACAAAATTGATAAACCTTTACCCAGACTCATCAAGAAAAAGAGGGAGAGGACTCAAATCAATAAAATTAGAAATGAAAAAGGAGAGATTACAACTAACACCACAGAAATACAAAAGATCATAAGAGACTACTACAAGCAACTGTATGCCAATAAAATGGACAACCTGAAAGAAATGGACAAATTCTTAGAAAAGTACAACCTTCCAAGACTGAACCAGGAAGAATTAGAAATTATAAACAGACCAATAACAGGTAATGAAATTGAAACTGTAATTAAAAATCTTCCAACACACAAAAGTCCAGGACCAGATGGCTTCACAGGTGAATTCTATCAAACATTTAGAGAAGAGTTAACACCTATCCTTCTCAAACTCTTCCAAAAAATTGTGGAGGGAGAAACACTCTCAAATTCATTCTACAAGGCCACCATCACCCTGATACCAAAACCAGACAAAGACATCACAAAAAAAGAAAATCAGACCAATGTCACTCATGAACATAGATGCAGGAGTCCTCAAGAAAATACTAGCAAACAGAATCCAACTGTACATTCAAAGGATCATACACCATGATCAAGTGGGGTTTATTCCAGAGATGCAGATTCTTCAATATGCACAAATCAATCAATGTGATACACCATATTAACAAATTAAAAAATAAAAACCATATGATCATCTCAATAGATGCAGCAAAAGCTTTTGAGAAGATTCAACACTAGTTTATGATAAAAACTCTCCAGAAAGTGAGCATAGAGGGAACCTACCTCAACATAATAAGGGCCATATATGACAAACCCACAGCAAACAACATTCTCAATGGAGAAAAACTGAAATCATATCCTCTAAGATCAGGAACAAGACAAGGATGTCCACTCTCACCACTATTATTCAACATAGTATTGGAAGTCCTAGCCATAGGAATCAGAGAAGAAAAAGAAATTAAAGGAATACACATTGGAAGAGAAGTAAAACTGTCACTGTTTGCAGGTGACATGATACTATACATAGAAGATCCTAAAGATGCCACCAGAAAACTATTAGAACTAATGAATTTGGTAAGGTTGCAGGATACAAAATTAATGCACAGAAAACTCTTTCTTTCCTATACACTAACAATAGAAGATCAGAAAGAGAAAGTAAGGAAACAACCCCATTTACCATCGCAAGAAAAAGAATAAAATACCTAGGAATAAACCTACCTAAAGAGGCAAAAGACCTTTCTGTAGAAAAATATAAGGCACTGATGAAAGAAATCAAAGATAACATAATCAGATGGAGAGATATACCATGCTCCTGGATTGGAAGAATCAATATTGTGAAAATGACTATACCACCCAAAGCAATCTACAGGTTCAATGCAATCCCTATCAAATTACCAAGGGCATTTTTCACAGAACTAGAACAAAAAAATCTCACAATTTGTATGGAAACACAAAAGACCCCGAATAGCCAAAGCAATCTTGAGAAAGAAAAATGGAGGTGGAGAAATCAGGCTCCCTGACTTCAGATTATACCACAAATCTACAGTAATCAAAACAGTATGGTACTGGCACAAAAACAGAAATATAGATCAATAGAACAAGATAGAAAGCCCAGAGATAAACCCATGCACATATGGTCACCTTATCTTTGACAAAGGAGGCAAGAATATACAATGGAGAAAAGACAACTTCTTCAATAATTGGTGCTGAGTAAAAGCTACATGTAAAAGAATGAAATTAGAACACTCCCTAACACCATACACAAACATAAAATCAAAATGGATTAAAGACCTAAATATAAGGCCAGACACTATAAAACTCTTAGAGGAAAACATAGGCAGAACACTCTATGGCATAAATTACAGCAGATCTTTTTTGACCCACCTCCTAGAGTAATGGAAATAAAAACAAAAATAAACAAATGGGACCTAATGAAACAAAAGCTTTTGCACAGCAGAGGAAACCATAAACAAGATGAAAAGACAACCCTCAGAATGGGAGAAAATATTTGCAAATGAAGAAACTGAGAAACGATTAATCTCCAAAATATACAAGCAGCTCATGCAGCTGAATATCACAAAAACAAACAACCTAGTCCAAAAATGGGTGGAAGACCTAAATAGACATTTCTCCAAAGAAGACATACAGATGGTCACACATGCATGAAAAGATGCTCAACATCACTAGTCATTAGCGAAACGCAAACCAAAACCACCATGAGGTATCACCTCACACCGGTCAGAATGGTCAGCATCAAAAAATCTACAAACAATAAATGCTGGAGAGGGTGTGGAGAAAAGGGAACCCTCCTGCACTGTTGGTGGGAATGTAAATGTATACAGCCACTATGGAGAACAGTTTGGAGGTTCCTTAAAAAACTAAAAATAAAACTACCATATGACCCAGCAATCCCACTACTGGGCATATACCCTGAGAAAACCATAATTCAAAAAGAGTCATGTGCCACAATGTTCATTGCAGCTCTATTTATAATAGCCAGGACATGGAAGCAACCTAAGTGTCCATTGACAGATGAATGGATATAGAAGATGTGGCACATATATACAATGGGATATTACTCAGCCATAAAAAGGAATGAAATTGGGTCATTTATAGAGACGTGGATGCACATAGAGACTGTCATACAGAGTGAAGTAAGTCAGAAGGAGAAAAACAAATACCATATGCTAACACATATATATGGAATTTAAAAAAGTGATACTAATGAACCTAGTGGCAGGGAAGGAATACAGATACAGATGTAGAGAATGGACTTGAGTGCACGGGAGGGAAGGGGAAGCTGGGATGATGTGAGAGAGTAGCACTGACATATATACACTACCAAATATAAAATGGATGGCTAGTGGGAAGCTGCTGCATAGCACAGAGAGATCAACTCATTGCTTTTTGATGACCTAGAGAGATGGGATAAGGAGGGTGGATGGGAGGCTCAAGAGGGAGGGGATATGGGGATATATGTATACATATAGCTGATTCACTTTGTTGTACAGCAGAAACTAACACAACATTGTAAATCATTTATACTCCAATAAAGCTGTGAAAAAAAGTCTTCCAAATATTGTACATGGTTATATTAATTATCATTATTTTTATGAAATCCACTAAAATGCCATTATATTAATATCTACTATAATAAACAGTACATGGTAATGCAAATGACCATAGAAGAAATATTAATTTAATAATTATAAACTACTAGCTGGTTTTGTAACTACTTGGGCTTTTATTTCATATAATAAAATATTATTATTAAAATTTTGGTGTCATTTTTAAAATGTGCTTTAAAATGAAATTATATTCAGATAATCATTTGCAGACATAAGCTCTTCTGTAAAACACTTAGTACTGTGACTGGCCCATAGAGAACATTTATTAAATTTAACTGTAATTATTTTCATTTTCTTTACCTGCTACTTCCTGAATTTAACAACAGCAACAAGCAGCAGATTAACCCAGAGAAGAATACATCCAAATAAAATATTGCTTTTATTTGAAAATGGCAATAAAATGCAAATTATAAAAAATGAGCTTTGAAATAAATGTTATTAATTATGTCCAGTGCCATATGTTTCTATGATAAAGTTATTGTTGACTTTACTTGGTTTCTAATCAAGGAGTCTGTCATTTTATACTAGCATCAGAATTTTTTTTTTTTTTTTTTTGCGGGACTCTCACTGCTGTAGCCTCTCCCGTTGCGGAGCACAGCCTGTGGACGTGCAGGCTCAGTGGCCATGGCTCACGGGCCCAGCTGCTCCACGGCATGTGGGATCTTCCCGGACCGGGGCACGAACCCGTGTCCCCTGCATCGGCAGGCGGACTCTCAACCAGTGAGCCACCAGGGAAGCCCTAGCATCAGAATTCTTAATGTGAAATCTGACTGCCACTCTGTTTTTAAATTTTGAATTTTGCTATTTTTCCCCTTATGCTTCTTTGTAGCCCAACAAAACACATATATGCCACGAAGTGAATGAAACATCAAATTTTGTAATACAAAGTTGATGCTCTGGGAGTACAAATATTAATAAAAATATTTTAAAAAGCATTTATGAATTTGGATATTGTTCATTCTAATGATAACACAATACCTGGTTCTTGGGATTATCAATGAAGCTGATATAAATTTGAGTATATATTCCTCCAATGTCTTAGTTAAGTTACAGCATAAATGGCAGAACTACCAAAGTGAAATTATATTCTCACTAACTTTATTGTCTAAGAGGTTGATGGGACAATATCACTCTCATATTTATGAGAAAAGGAGAAAAATAATCATTTATGTTCTTTAAACATAAATGACATTCTTGAAGTATGAGGTCACTTCACAATTATTTGTGGAATTATCAGGACACTAAAGAGCCATGTACTTGAAATATATAGAATTAGACACATTTGGACACCTATAAAAATATAAAATATGATTTATAAAACCATTTTTTCTGAAAGGTATAAAATTCTTATCCGAACTTAAGAGCCTGTAAACTTATGTTTGCTTCTCACAATTATACAAACACTTTTACTGATCATTATAGTGTGTAAGAAAGAGCCTATATGTATGTGAGTATGATTGTCTACTCAATATATTATGGTATAATAAGTTAGATGCTGAACAGTGAAGTCAAGAATATATGAAAAGATATGGCACAGAGACCTGAACAAACTGAAGTTAGATTTTGTACATTTGGCAATAGCAATGGACCTAAGTTTTCAACAGACCCAAATACAAGCAAACATTTAGTCGATCTGAATGGCAAAGTATTTCGAGTGTAGGTTAATATTAACTGTAGAGTTTAGTGTGTATACTTGGTATTTTGATGTAAACTAATGTTCTAATTTGTATTAGACAAGTCCTTTCTTTCCCTTAAACTGTGGAAATAAACATTTTCAAAGACTGGAAGAATTGAGATTGATATATGGTAAAAATGAAATGTATCTTATGCAAAACTGTGATTTAATCTGCTTATTTTGTTCACTAAATAATAACTGACAAATTATTTAGTTATTTAGGAATTATCTTAAAAATGTTTTGGAATTAACTTTAATTGCTGATACTAATGGCAATCAAAATCAAGCAAAAATTTTTGCTATAATGGAAGAGAAAAAATTAAGGTTAAAAAAATTATTGTAATAGAAATTTCTTACATTTGTCTTAGGTTTAGAAATTTTAACTTTATAGTTAAACTAAAATAAAAGTTTAGGAAGGATAACTTAGAGCCAAACATTATGTTTTTTTCCTAGTTGGTCAAATAAAGCAAGTAGATGTTATATACATATAAGTTAATTAGCATGTAATTTATTACTATTCAATATAATATATATGACAGTATTTTGGTGCTGTTTCCACTAGTCAACATGGGCTGCCACAACGAAATACCATACAGTGTACTTAAACAACAGAGATTAATTTTCTCAGAGTTCTGGAGGCTGGAAGTCCGAGATCATGGTGCCAGCAAGATCTGGTTCTGGTGAAGGCTCTCTTTCCGGCTTGCACATTTTCTGGCTGTGTCCTCCCATGGTGAAGACAGCCAGCTCTCTGATGTCTCTCTTGCAAGGGAATTGATCCCATCATGAAAACCCACTCTCATGACCTCATCTGAAGCTAATTACCTCCCAAAGACTCCATCTCCAAATACAATCACATTGGGGGTTAGGACTTCAACTTATGAATTTGGGGGGAACACAGTTTAGTAAACAGTGCTGTGTATATAGTTCATATGTAAGGTTACCATAAAATTTATGCTCCAAATTGGAATACTTTTTGACACAAGAAATGGGTGCTATTAATAATCATAACAAGTTAACAGTTGCAAACTTGGACATTCAGGCAAATAAATAGCTGATTATTCTCTTATACGTTACTCCACTGTACTTAAGAACAGAAATCACTTTCTCAGTTTAATATGTCTGCTAAGATTTTTGCCTGACAGTCTAGAGTACCTAGTACTGTTAAAGTCTCTCTAAACAGAAAGCAAATAGTGTTTTTGTATATAGTAGAAAAGGGTAAATGTAAAAGGAGCATTAGTTGTGTGTTCATGTTAGGCATGGTGCTACATGTTTTATAAACATTCTGAACTAGGGATATAGGTCATGATATCTATACACTCTCAGTTTCTACTTACGGGGTAGCATAGAAAACCCATATTGGTTAAGATTATGGATTATGAGAATACACTGCATGGTTTAAATCATAGCTCTACTTCTTACTATACAACATTATTCAAAATACTATGGAATCTTGAAGTACCATCATTTTTCTGGGCTTCAGTTTCCTTATTTCCAACATCAACATATAGGTACTATAGTGTGTGTGTGTGTGTGTGTGTGTGTGTGTGTGTGTGTAAGTGTGAGTGTATGCATGCTTAAAAGAGAGCTTGATGTATGAAATATGTGTTTACTATAAATACTATTTTTGTTTCCCATCTTTCTGGGCACAGCTATAGGTAGTCATCCTTTGTTGTGTTTTGTTTCACCACACAGTGTCTCTAACTACAGTTAATTTTGGGGTTCCTTTTATGTGGTCTGGCTTGAAAAGAAAAGCTGAACCAATTAGTTTCTTAGGAATAAACAAGAAAATGCTTGTGGATTTTAAGTGGATGCTTAACAGCACATTCCAGATTATAACATAATATATAAATATCATTGTCTTAGAGTCCTTTTACACAGAATCATGTTTCTTTGTGGAACTTATACATAAATGGAGCCAAGTAAAAATACATTAATTCTTGGGTAGAATTATCATTGTAATTCATTTGTATCAATATATATACACATATAGCTGAGTGAAACATTTCTACTTTCACAATATTGTTATTGTTATTAATACTTTGAAATGTAGAAAAGTTAAATACAGAAGCTTTGTATATGTAGATCCATTGTCTCAAAACACAAATTGACTTATGTTGATCGTATGGCCCCACATTCATCAAATTTAATAGGAACAGGTAACCACATACTGGCTTTTGAATTTTGATGTTTCCAAAGTCTTTGGAAGTACCATGGTTCAATATATGCTTTTCTGTGATATTCATATATGAGGAAAAATCTAGGATATGTATGATATATGAGAAAAAAGAAGATTAAATTATTTAAGCTTAGGAAAAGGAAACTTTAAAATGGTTAAAGTAAAAAGTTCTAGATGAAGGAACAATTTTACTTATCATTCATCTATTTAAAATATTTACTGAATTTTTATTATGTATTAGTCACTGGGAACCGGTTGTGTTTATTCCAGGTAGAGTCCCATCTTACGTGTTGTGAATACACTTGGGAAGAATCACTACATTAATATGATTATATT
The DNA here is from genome assembly GCF_949774975.1 of Lagenorhynchus albirostris. Classification (NCBI taxonomy): domain Eukaryota; kingdom Metazoa; phylum Chordata; class Mammalia; order Artiodactyla; family Delphinidae; genus Lagenorhynchus; species Lagenorhynchus albirostris. The sequence continues at coordinate 94,505,905 of NC_083096.1, forward strand.
CCTAGTAATAGACTAGGAGGAAAGCAATTGTGCTGGTTAACACAATTATTAATTTCCATCAAATGTGATTTTAACATTTAAAATTGAAGATTTAAATAATGAAAATTAAGACTATGGATTGTTAAGATGTGCATATTACCTGACTTTTCTACCTGAGGTATAGTATTAAGAAAACAAAATAAATTGTGATCAATAGCTTCCTTAACTATCATGAGAACCCTCTGAATATATAATATTATATTCAAGATAATTGCAAGAATTGTTAAAATATGTTCAAAATTAAACTTAGTAGGAAATCTCCAGGAGCAAAACAGTAAAAATGTTAAAGCTAACTAGGAATATTTTATTTATTTATTTATTTTTTATTTTATTTTTTTTGCGGTACGCGGGCTTCTCACTGTTGTGGCCTCTCCCGTTGCGGAGCACAGGCTCCGGACGCGCAGGCTCAGCGGCCATGGCTCACGGGCCCAGCCGCTCCGCGGCATGTGGGATTTTCCCGGACCGGGGCACGAACCTGTGTCCCCTGCAACGGCAGGCAGACTCCCAACCACTGCGCCACCAGGGAAGCCCAGGAATATTTTTTTAAAAAATGAATAAATGGTGTGATATAGCTAGTGTCAGTATGGTACTTGTAAAACTGACAGTCCTCTATAAAATAATTTATAAACCTAATTCAATTAGGTTAAAAGTCAGTGGGATTTTCTTATATATTGGTAAAATGTATTATATATTAAAGAAGTAAATATCTTGTATTATATATTAAAGAAGTAAAACTAGCCAGAAAAAAATACTTTTAATTAAAAAATGGTTTTACATAAATATACATAGCAAAAAGTGCACATATCATGTGTGCCCCACATTTCTCTCACATACATCTTTTAAAAAAAATTTTTTTTTTGTATGTGGTTTGCTTTGGATGTTTTTCATTCATCCATCCCCATGTCACTAATTTTTGTTTCTTCTGTGGTCAATATGCTGTTAAAATTCATTGATTTCTTAGTTTCAAATACAATGTTTATTTTTTAATTTTTTAAAATTTCTAGAATGACTATCAATTTTTTTATAGATTAGAGTTCAATGATGAACTTCCTAATCCTTTTTTTTCTATTTTGCTGTCCTTTTATCTATTTCTTGAACATACATATGAATAGTAACTTTAAAGCCCTTGTCTGTTAACTACAACATCTACATAATATTTAGGTTTGCTTCTTATGTTCATATTTTTTTCTGGATTATTGGTCATATAGTCTGTCCTCTTTGTATAATTTTTAGTTGTCTGCTAAGACATATAAAATATATGTTAACATAAACATAAACTGAATGTTTTATCATATGTTAATAGTGTGTGGAGGCTCCAGATGATGTTCTGTTCCATCAGAAAGTGTCCCCCATTCCTCTGACAGAAAGATGGTGTGGAGGCAGATCCTCAGTCCTCAGAGGGCTGAGTTGCAGTTTTATCAAATTTCTATCTTTCTTATCTGACCCTTGTTTCTAGGATTTGCCCTGGGAGAACTTTGATTCAGAGCCTGGGAGTTACCTCCTCAGCTCTGAAAGATTAGGGGACATTTAATTCTGTCCTTTATATGTCTCCACCTTAGCTCCTTTAGCCAATGGTCCCATGTAGTTTCACAATTTTTATGGTGGATACTTGTCATGTTTTAGTGGTGGCACCTACCTTACCAGGTCTTTGTTTCCAAGTATCACTAGACTGTGAATAATTTTACTCTGCCTTTCTGAAGATTTTGGCCTAGTTTTTCTGTCTTCCAAATAAACCCTGAATTTAGTAAATGTTCTTTGGGAAAACTGGCATATACCCACAGGGGAAAAAAACCCTGAATAGCTAGATATTATCAGCTTACATCAAAACAATTCTCTCCACTCCAGAAGTTTTGATCATCTGCTCCTCATTGTTTACATAGTGCTCCCTGATGCCTTACATAATATAATTTTTGTAATTAATCTGGCTTTTTTTCCCTAGTTGTGGCAACAGGCATTTAAGCCTGCCATCACATACTCTATTTTACCAAGGAAGGGCACTCACTCCCCTTAAAGACCAAATGCAGTAATAAGAGACTCCATGCTAATTAAGGAAGGAAGGCCTATATTTTATCAATTCTTTTCCTAAGTTTTTCTTCTAGTCATTAAAAAGTGATTACAGGTTTCATATGTTTATTTTGTCTTTGTTTGTTATTTAGTTCTTTTTTCAATATTAAATATCTCTAAAAGATAATGCTGTGCTCTTTGGGAAAACAACTCCTCATATGTTATATTTGTATTGGACCCCTGGCTGATGTCACCCAATTCTATAGACTTTTGTTGCTTATGGGACTTATGCTCTTCTTAATCCCTCAAATATAAATAAGTTAAAATATTAACGTTAAAAGTAGTTTATGATGATTTGGGTATAACAGAAATCATAGCAAAGCAGAAATAAAATTGAACCACACCTAGATATGACTATTCCAGGGTCTATACATTAGCTTCCTCCATTGTGTTTCTTACCAAATATTTTTCTTCTCTTCCTTGCTTTTGCTGTTATTTTAAAAAACAAGTTCAACTTGACCATATATCAACTTCCCAAGTTCACAAATTCTAATACCTGCTCCAGTGTTTCTAAAAATTCAGTGATAGAATTTTTCTTCTTCCCTTTTCATTAACTGTGTAAGCCCATCTTCCTGGTTAACATATATTTCTGTGATGCTTATTTAGCCACAACCATTTCTATTATTAAGCATAAAAGATGTGTTTTCCCTTTTTTGAAACTCTCTATTCTAGAACAGAGTTTTTTTGTTTTAAACTAAGATATTAAAATATTAAATGTTGACCCCCCAAAAAAGAATTATTCAATAATAAAAAGAAAATTCATAAATCATGCTTAGAAAGTAGAAGACAGCTGCAGTTATTGGGAATCCAGTCTCAGATCCTCAGATCTAGCCACTTCTTGTACATAAACCATTGTTGAATTCTCTAACTATTCCATCAGTTTGTGTCACTTAAGGTGGAATTGAAGAATAGAAGGGCAAAACTTATTTTTCAATGAAAATGAATGGGAAATGTAATATTTTCCAAATATTTTTGTTAATATTTACATTCTCATAAAGGAATATGAAAGTGCCCATGGAACATACCACTGCCAATATTAAGTATTATATTTTTAAACTTAATTAAAAAACTGTATTTGATATTTATTATAACTTTATCTCCTTTGATTCACAGTTAACTGTACTATACATTTATTAGTTCTTTGTCATTCCTCTATGATTTTATGTGCATTTTTCTCCATTTTATTTCATTTACCTGATAAATTTATGGGAGGTATTCAGATATTAAAGATTTAACTATCTTCTGTAACTATTTTTCATTAAGAAAAGTACTTTCCTTAAGTTTTTACTTAAGGAAACAGTTGTGCAAGTGACAAGTATTAAATAATACTATCTTCCATTATACTATTACTTTTATCCAACACTGAGTTTTTGGTATACCTGGATTTGACCCAGGTACTATTGATTTGTTTGTACTTTTAATGGTAACATCTACTTTTCATTTTAATTATGAAATAGTTCATATTTACAGAAGAGACAAAAATGTATCATAAAATTAATATGCAGCGCAAAACATTATAATTACTTTTTTTAATATCTGGAAGGTAAACCACTATCATTACTCTTTTTCAGAACTGTCTTGGCTTGTATCACCTTATTATTCTTCTAGTTGAACTTTAGATCACTTCCTTTTTATTTCCAAGAAAATGATATGCTGGAATTTCAATTGAACATAAAGAAACTAATACTCTCCATCTTTCTTATAATCAATATTGACTATAATGTCTTTAAGTAATGAGTGGTGATGTACAAGTATTTTGCAATTGTTAACTCACTCTACTATTAACCTACATGTTTGAGTGGGTTTAAATTTTCTTAGTCATCTAGGTATTACATTACTGCTACTTAGAACAATTCAAATGCAATTTCCAAAGATACTTCTCTGGGAAACTGAGCTAAGCCATTGCTTTCACACAATAAAAACCACAAATAAAACTTAGTGGCAATTGAAATGCTCAGACTTATAGTTACTGTTATGTATGAACATGTTAGGGGGAGGTCCAGAGGCTTTGTGTTACATAAATAGTTCCTGGGTATGGAGACCTAATAAAATTAATCTTATATAAAACCCAAAATCAATCTCTCAAAGTTTTCTTTTTCATGTACTTTGAAATTCCCTTCTGAACTTCTTCCCAGTTTTCTCCTTAAAGAGAAACTAGTTGGTCTCACCAATGATTACTCTTTCCTGTATTTTTCATATACGTGGTAAGTTTTCCTACTGTAAAGATAATTAGGAAAGATGTGTGACTCCTGGTCTTTTTTGAGATTTTTGTCCTATATTTTTGGTGTCCAAATGTGCCCTCATTTTTTCCTCATTCTGGTTTTAATTAGAAAAAAGAAAGAAAACATATTTTGTTCATATGAATTATTTATTATTATTACTGGTGTTGCTGCTGTTATTTATCTGTAACCAACCTCTAAGTGTTGTTCTTTCTCCCTGGCTGACCCGTACATATCTTTCTCAATTCATGGTCTTAACCCATTTGGTTCCTATTAATGAAACCTAATGAAATTCCCTCTTCGATACAGTAGATTTACCTTCTGATAAATACCACACAGAGGAATAATGACAATTTGATATAGGGAGCTATACTATTTCATTAATTTTTTTCTGTTCCAAGAAATAGAAACATATAAATGCTACCTCAGGTGATAAAGATCTGTAAGACTCTTCATAACTAAATACTGCAAGTTTGTAAGACCATTAGGAAACTAAGATGTTTTCTTAGTAGTTTCATAGTTCAGGCTTATGGAAATCCACATCATTACTAAGGTAGCACCAGCATTCCCCCAGCAACCATAGTAAACTGACATCATACTAAATCAGTTCTTTCCCCTCTTTCTCTCTCCACCAACTTTCATACTTCTGCCAACTTTCTCCATTCTAGTCTCCTCTTAATATTATGGCTTTCACTTTCTCGTAGCTTCTGTTTATTGTCTTCTCTCTGTTTTCCCCTATTCTGCTTCTTCATTTCAAATTTATTTAAGTATCATACTTGGTTGAGCTAATCGATCCTTTTTATTGACAATCTAGAAAACTTTAATTTGAAAACAATCTCATATTAGGCCAGTAATTCTCAAAATGCAGGCTGTGGATTCCCAGCGGTCCCTGATTTGCTTTCAGGGAGTCTGCAAATTAGAAGCAATTACCATAATAATACTGAGATGTTATCTCCCTTTTTCACTGTCTTGACATTTACACTGACGGTGCAAAAGCAATGTGTAAAATTAGTAGTGGCATAGCATGAATCAAAGCAGTGGCAACAAATTCCATCAGTACTAGCGCCAACACTATAATACTGTGGTATTCTTTACTGCCGTGCTTTCTCAACAAAAAGTGTTCCAGTATCACTTGAAAATGTCCTTGAAAAAGCAGTAATACTTATCAATGTTAATCAATCTCAATTTCCAAGTGCACATTTTTTTAAAAAATTGACAAAATGGAAACTATTTATAAAGCACTTATGCTGCATTGTAATTTAAATTATTTTTTGATTAAAAAAACACTTGTACAATTGAGTTAAACTCTGTATTTGAGGCTTTTTCATACAACATTGTTTTTACTTGAAAGAATGACTGACTGACAAATGGTGATTATTCAGACTTGAGTGTGTGACTTATATTTTCTTGAAAATGAATAAAGTAATTCTGCCACTTCAAGGAAAACAAACAGTGACTTTACCAATGATAATATTTGAGCTTTCAAGATGTTATAGACTGAATGTTTGTGTCCTGCCAAAATCCATATGTTGAAATCCTGTACCCCCATGTGATAGAATTAGTAGATGGGCCTTTGGGAAGCAATTAGGACTAGATAATCTCATGTGCCAGGGGGTTACCCTGGAAGCTATGCCAAATGTCACAGTCTAGTAACACTGGCTCTGTCACCAAACAATCTGAGGTTCAAATTCAGCTCCATCACTTCCTAATTATTATGTTATCTTGAGGAAGTGCCCCCCAATCCCAGGCATATCATTCTTAATTTGGTTTGCGAGTGCTATTTTGATGCACCTAGTCATCTTTCCAGGAAGGTCTAGAATTTGTGTGAAGTGAAAAAACAAACCCTAGAAGTCAGCTAACTGTACTTAATACTGACATCCTGTGGACTCTGCCCAAACTGGCCTGTCAAGCAGCGGACAGTGCGTAGCAGACATTTGTCAGCTTTAGTCAGTTCTGCCTGAAGAACAGATCTAGCGGAGGCATAGTTTCTGTGCTGTTGGTCTCATTCCCAACAATGTCTTGTTCATGAGCCTTTCCTTCTCAATAGGCAAATACTTTGTATCTTTCTTCCTGTTCTGTGACCCTCTGGAGCCCACCTTGTTCCTGCTATGACAAGATCTGGCCACTGTGAGATCCAAAATCCTTCCGATAAATTCTCTTTTTAAGTTAGTCTGAATTGCTTTCTGTTTCTTGCAATCAATACTTCTAAAGTGATAGGCTTTGCTTGCCCTCAACAGCAACTTTGAATGTTCTGACAAGAATATTTCTCACTTTAAGGACCTGATTTACAGTGTCATAAAGAGGCCAGGCACTATCTGTAATAGATATCTTATAAGCTTCTGGCTAAGTGCCCAAGAAGCAAAACACAGGTTTGATTAAACAGAAGGGGTAAGAGATAATGGGTCTAGATTGCTTGCTGAATTCTTATTTATCTGCTTATTGGGAAGAGTTCATAGTGAGAGTGATAAGATATTTTTACAAACATTGGATCAATCTCTGGGAGTTACGTACATTTCACCCTGCAAGGCTTGAGGATGCTTTATTACCTTAGCTAAATGAGAAATATTAGCAAATGTTCCTGGGTAAGAGTGTTGCTGGAAATAAGGCGCCCTAACAGCTAAGCTATTAAATTTGATACATATGGATTTGTTTTTAATTAGTCTTTATAAATATATACATTTTTAGATGTTAACAGAATTAATTGCTAATTTGGGATAGTCTAAAACTATTAAGAAAAAAGCTGATTAAACTGAATTTAAAAGTATACTAGCCGTTTCTGTCTGTGTAGACCATTATGTCTTTGAAAACCAAGAATTCATCTCATTCAGGACTGCGGTTCAGTTCTGGCACATAATAGGTATTCAATAATATGTTGCTGAATGGCTTATGGACAAAGTTGAATAATAGAGAGAGTCCTGTTTAGTCTATCACCACAACATAGTTTATTTGCCTCATAAATGTATCTCAAATTCATACAGTGCTTTGGTTTTCCTAAAATCAACTTTATCCAAAGTGGACTTCTGCAATACTTTTTATTTCATTTACCTGCAAACATTTTTTAATTCTTACCATCAGTTATCATTACTGAAGCCAAAATAATAATTTAAAAACATAAATGTGATTATTATACCTTCTTCATCAAAAGCCTTCAATATTTTAGTATTAAAAAAAGTAAAGACAAAATTCCATTGCATGACTAATAGACCCCACATCTGCCTTCCTTGTATATCCTCTTGAAGCCTCACCTCACGCCACTTTGGACATTACTTTTTACACACCTGTCCCACTAGCCTTCTGCTTCTGCCTCTTCTCATACTCATGCAATTCTGCTTTTCTCATACTCTTTAGATGGCAAACTCCTTTTCTTCTTTCAGATTTCAGTATAAACATCATTTTCTTATAAACTTATGCATTTATATAATTATTACAGTTGGAAATTATATAACAACTTGTGTGATTATTTTTTGATTCCTGTCTTTTTCACTGGAATTTAGGTTCAATAAGGCTAGGAACAAGGTCCATTTTTTCTTACCATTTATATCTAGATTCTGGTTTAGTACTTTGTGTATATAAGTGACTATTGGCTGAAAGAATCATTGAATGAATAACCCTCCCATGTGTTTTTCTGAATTAAGCATTCCAAATAGATATTTTGAAAGGAAAAGTTGCTTATTTATTTGAATAAAAAAGTAAACAGCAACAACTTACTGAGTCCAAATGTTCTCCCATGCCTGGCTACAGCATATGAATTCTATGAACCAGTTTTTCCTTTATTTGGGAAAACATACTTTCAGATGGATGAACTGTTAATAGTTCCTTAATGACAGTGATTCATCTGGTCTTGTTTTGTTGTTGTTTCTTTTCTCCCAAGTATGCCAAAGGAGTAGTATTGAGTTTTAGGTATTATTCCAAGCAATATGAATTTAGCAACAATTGTATGAGTTTAGATTTGTCACCAAAGTTCAAACCTTTCATAGTACTCTCTTCAAGATTCTTAAAAATCTTCTGATAAAAATAAAGTTGAATATTGGATTCAGGCATTAGGGAAAGCCAAATTTCAAATAGATAAAGTGGTAATCATATGGTAGATTGTACAAAGAACTATGTGATAAATATGAATTCCTCCCAAAGATGTTATGGAGGAAAATTACCTTAAACAAATATGCATATGTTATAGAACAGAATGCAAAAGTGAAATAAATATTTAATGTAATCTCTTTGACAGCCTCTTCACTTTTGTCCACAGGATTTGTCTCAAGCTAGGTTTGGGGAGAAGACATTCTACAATATTGCTGGTTTGTACTCTTCTAAAGGTCAAAATCAAGAAAGATGAAAGCTAAGGAATCAATTCAGAATAGAGAAGACTAAAGATATATAACAACTTTTAAATGTGCAATTTTAGATTAGAACCTGGACTGTGGGAAAAAAAGGTAAAGGACATTATTGAGCAATTGGTAAAATGTAAATATGGAGTATGGATTATAGTATTGGATCAGTAGTAAATTTTCTGATTTTGATCATTGTGAGTGTGGTCAGGTAAGATTATATCCTTGTTTATAAGTATGAAAGAGTAAAGGGAATGATGTCTTCAACTTTATATATCTGTCTCTCTTTCTCTCTCTATCTTTGTCTAACTATATAGATAGTTATATAAGTTATATAGTTATATAAGTTAGTTAGTTATATAGTTATATAAGTTAGATAGTTATATATAATATATAGAGAGGAAAGGACAGGAGAAAAGAGGAGATAAAAGGGGGGAAAGAGGAGGAGAAATGAGGGGAGAGGAGAAGAGAGGAGAGAACAGAACAGAACCAGGAGAAAGCAAATGAGGCAAAAATGTAAACAGTTGGTGAATCTGGGTAAAGTGTATGATTGTATAATCCTTGAAAACTTTCTATAAATTTAAAATTATGTATATAATCAACAGGTAGTGAAAATGCACAACAGAATATCAGTCCTATGACAGGTGTGATAATAAATGGAAGCTGTTAATAAGTAGGTTGCTACATGTCCCTTCTATTTATTTTTTGTCCTTTGCATTAAAAAAAATTAAATCATCACATGATACTTCTCATTCATCAAGTTTGGTTACTAATCCCAAAACACTAAAATTAACTAAATTTAACACCATGATTGCTTCTGCTCCTGCATTTCTGTGTTTCAGCATTTATTTTAAGATGCTGTTAAATTAATATTATATATAATAAAATACAATAACTAGGGGCTTCTCTGGTGGTGCAGTGGTTGAGAGTCCGCCTGCCGATGCAGGGGACACAGGTTCGTGCCCCAGTCCGGGAGGATCCCACATGCCGCGGAGCAGCTAGGCCCTTGAGCCATGGCCGCTGAGCCTGCGGATCTGGAGCCTGTGCTCCGCAATGGGAGAGGCCACAACAGTGAGATGCCCGCATACTGCAAAAAAACAAAAAACAAAAAACAATAACTATATGAAATAGTTTAACATAAAATATTCTTATTAAAGTTCAGTTTTTAAATAATAAGTATCTTGTTATAAAATTTAAAATAATATACTTATTTAAAATAATTTATATAATTGTAAATCAAATGATTTATTTTTATTGTGATTAACTTCACAAATATATTAAAGAATAATATGCAATGACTTTTTGCTTAACTTTAGGAATATAGAGACAATTCCCTATAGACTACCCATGTAATTCAGTCAAATTTAGCAGTCTTTGGTAGTAGGTGTAATGTCATATAAAATAGGTGAAATAAAATAGCATATATACACATATTTATGCATTTACATATTATATATGAATAAATATATATTTGAAAAATATATACCAAGAGGTAATTGATGATATAATGTTTTACAGATGAACAGGAAATTTGAAACATAACTCCACTATCTATAGCTTCTTATAAAACTATTTAAGTTGAAACTGCAAAGGTAATAGGAATTAAATTATAAGTTTCTTGAAGAACATTCTCCTTAAATTGATTTTTTCAGAAGAAGCAGTTTTTCTGGATATGTTTTTCCTTAGATAATGGACTTCTATTGAAATAGTTCTCAATGTAAAAAAATGATACTTTAACTATCTTGTTCATAATTGGACTGCTACTAAGATGATGTACTTTGGCTACTCAGCCTGCAGAATTGTGTCCTGCTTGTGGGACAGATTTTGTCAGAGCTTGAAGATCTCATGTGATAGCATAGATATCGCAACAGTAATACCTTTAGTTTTCTGAGGTCAGTCACTTTTGACCAGAGAAATAGTCCTGAGGTAGATTTGGGCATATTGCATTTCACTTCTGATTGATTACAATCATTAGAATATTTTCCCTTAGAGCATATTTCTTATTATAAATGGTTGGTTGAAGACATGGTAATTTAAAAATAAGAAACAAAACCAAGATCCCACTATGTTTTGGTCTAGAAAGTTGAAGGAAAATATGGTGACCAGACCCCAGGATTTGGTGTAACTCACTTGGAATTGTCAGTACTTCCTAGTTGGAGCTGAGTCTCTAGAGAAGTGGATTGTCTTGTGGGTAATGGAACTACAGAGGAGACTCAACCTCTGCTAGAAATGTTACACAAAGCAAGGAGAGAAGGGATAGTGTTTATTTAATGGTGATTTGTATAAAGTGATGAAGACCAGGCCTAAGCTCAACTGCATGAAATTCACCTTACCAAGAATGACTTGGCTACTACTATTGCTGAGTTTTCAGCCTGTTAATAGCACAGACCAGTGTTTTGTCAGAATATGGCTTTATTTACTAGGAAGATTGGACATCACCTGATAGTAGGTTGATTATAATGGACCCCTTCCATCATGGAGTGGTCCAGGATTTGTTATCACTGGAGTAGCCACCTCCTAGGGATATAGATTTGACTGCCCTGCATCATCATATATAGATACCATCCTGGTGTCCTACAGTATATTGATTTTGATTAGGAACTAAAATCACAGAAAAAGAAATGCAGCTTAGTGTTTACTGTTGTATAAATCATTGTACTTTATCATAAAGCAGTAGTTAGTCTCTATAGTAGATCAGTGCAATAGCTTACTGAAGACTCAACTACATTACCAGCTAGAAACAAATACCTTTAGACATGAGGATGCTTTTCCTTAGATAGTGTACATTTCTTGAACCAGAGATCATTATGAAATGTTTCCTCTTCCATAGTCACTGTGCGCTTATCCAACCCCTTCTTACTGCCACACCCAACAATCCATTTAAAGTGATTTGTTTCCTATCTCTGGAAGAGTTAGAAAATAAAGTCGAGGAATTGTCCCAGAAAGTAGAACAAACAATAAAATAAGAAAAGTGGGGAAAATAGGAGGAAAAAGATAAGAAAATTAGAGGACCACTCCGGAAGAGCTAAGGTCTGAATTATAGAGAAAAATAAAAGTAAAGCAATCACCAGAGAAGTAATTCAAGAAATTATTTTGCAACTGAAGGCTATGACTTTCCAAATTGAAAGAGCCTGCTGAGTCACACGACAATTTACAAGGAAAGATCAATAGATTATGATGAAATTTTGTAAGACTGGAAACATGCATAAGTCATTAATAAGTTCCAGAAGGTGGAAAAAATTAGGTTCATGTACAGATCAAGAATCATAATGGCTTTGGAAATCTCAATCGCATTTTAAGGTATACTATAATGTAGATAATTCTCTCTGTGTCTCTCTGTCATGGTCTTTGTCTGTCTCCATGTTGCTCTCTCACATTCTGATTATTCAGTTTGGTTCTGTTATAAAATAGACATTTACCAGAAAAAAATGAAATGAGAGAAGTCTTTCATATAATTGAACCATATAGATGAACCAGAATACCGGGAGAGAGAAAGAGAGAGAGAGACTAGGTCTTGTTAACATCATTTATTTTGGTAATATCATTGGTGCTTCTCTGTCATGCCGAGTCAGAATTGAGATGTATTCCTTTACATTTTAGTTAAATTAATCAATGATACTGGTATACTTTAAGCCACTGGATTTTCTGTTAATTGAGCACAAAATAGTCCTAAGGTATGTACGAATTTTCATTTAAGACAACTCAACTTGAGTCAATATTATGATGATCCTAAAACAAAAATAATAATTAAAATAACTATTAGAATATGAGGGATAATAATTCCACATCTGAGACAATATAGCCAGGTTTCATCAAAATATTGTAAGAAACTGAGCGATGAAATGTGGTGTGCCCTTAGGAGCTAGCACATAAAATGATGGATATGGCAAAAATAATATAAATTTCTGACATTTATTATATATGAGGCACTGGGCAAATTTTCTTTTACAAGCAACATTTTATTAAATCCCAAAAGCAAATGAGAAAAATAAATGTATCATAATATTAATGTAGATAAATATTAAAAGAACTAGAATTCTATTGCTATAAAATGATCTGTCATAAAGTGTTAATGTGTTTTGATATGGAAAATTTATTTTGTATATCTACTGAGTCCAGGTTTGAGACCAGACTGAAGTAGCAATTAGAAAGCAGATTTTAAGTTAATATTATTAGTACATACAGGTACATCTGGTCAAAATGGAATAAGCTATTTGTGAGGCAGTAAGTTGGATATGCTTAGGTATTGTGTGAATTCCATTTTCTCAAAATATTAAAGGGAGTAAACTATCAAGTAGAGCTACATAGGTTGGACCAATAGAATAACTAAACTTCCAACTGGACAGTTTATTTAGAATAACTAACCTTCCAACTGTGACACCTTTGATCATATCAGCAGTCTCACTGGGAAATTCTAGTTACTTAGCAAGAGAGCTGTTATGTTCTCCGAGATCCTAAAAGGACCAAGTACTATAGAGATTGTTTTATTTATATTATTTTATTTAACCCACACAACTGATTTAAGATATTGGTATTATCTTATTTTCAGGTGAAAAAAACTACAGATAAATGTATTTAAATCCAGAATTTCTCGTTTTTTTTAACATTATTCATAATTTTGGCCAAAGAAGCTATGACCAATCTTGTTAATATAAGAAATCATTTATCACAATAATAACTTTGCCAGAAAAGTTCTGATAGAGTCTTACATAGTCACTATATGCCAGCTAACATGCCAGCTAATATGCATTCTATATCTAAAGGAATAACAAAAATCTGACATTTTCTTCTTACAGAGTATACCACACGTGAGCAGGTTAACATTCACATGAATACACACACACACACACACACACTACATCTAATTATTTTAATTTTATTTTTGGAAATATTAAATGAATGTACACTCCAGATATTCTGCCTTAATTCTGGAAATTTATTTTTAAAATTATTTGTTAACCCCATAAATATCTCACACCAGTGACCTTCTCAGAAGGTCACACTCTAAGATATCACAAGTACTTTGAGTAATTAAGGGTGAAGGATTAACAGACCTTGTCCATTTTTAAATAACCAAATTCTAGTTTTATAAAGGAAAAACAAAAAACCAAACCAAACACACACACAAAGAGAAAATCCCTAATTTCAAAAATTGCAGCTTAATTTTCTGGCTACTAAAGATATCTTCTAAGAGGAACAAGTGGTATGAATCATCGGCCTAATTATAGTAATGTCAGGGCTTGGTTTAGCTTGCAACAACATTTATTCTCTGTGCCTGGTTACATCTCTGTAATAATTACAGAGATTTGGCAATGCTGTTTATATAACCATTGGCCATAAATTTAGTTAGACCAAACAGCTTTGGAAACCGTTGGCAGGGCAGCTGACACTTTTAATTTACTGATCCTGTTGTCATTAGAGTAAAGTAGGCGGTAAGGTGGAAAGAGGGTCAGGGCTAAATCCTCCCAAGTTGAAATTCTGCCCACAACCATAGCCGACAATTACCCTTCATAAAAGATTAGACAGTCTTTTAACAAGAGTGACATCTGCTGGCCCACATATGTAATTCAAATTACTCCATATTTATGATCCTTTGCAATAACCTAGCTTTATTTCTGCAGATGGCAAATCAGCTGAGTTTATAATTATGAAGGACAATATTTAGCACAAGAGAGTTCTGTTCAGTTATTTTGAATTTCTAGTTTCAACAAAATGACTCTAAATTTCTTTGGTTTTCGTGGTGACATTTTATTTGCAATGTTTTTGTTTATATATTTTTCTTCCCCAGAAATGCTAGATTTTTTTTTGTTTGAATACAGCATCCTTATGGTTTAAAAATGTTCTGAAATTTTATTTTGAGCAGTTGATTGTGACACTCAAAACCAATTTTTTATGTTGAATGAAGTGATTAGATTGTAAAAATATCATTCATGTTTATTTGTTTGTTGTGTGTTATATTTTCAGTCATCAGATTCAATAAAGAACAATTGTGCTTTGTTATTTTGGTTAGCTGTTCTCTCTCTCCTGGTGTGTGTGTGTGTGTGTGTGTGTGTGTGTGTGTCTGTACATGTGTGCACACGTGTGGTTATTTTCTTCTCAGCTGAATCAGTCTGGAAATATAGTGCCATGTATTGTGAATACCTTGTATACTTTGCATCATTATCATTGATTGCTTTTACTTTTAGTAGTTATAATGAAAGGATTTTTTCTTTTAGATCAAGTGAATATTTGTGTGCATACATTTTATACTTATAATGATTATGAGGTAGTTATATTTTTAATTGACAAAAATATCTTTAAATTTCTAAATACAAAATTTTATATAAGAGAAATATATAAACATTTTAAAAATTCAAACATTCATTATGTTAAAAATAAGAAATGACTACTGTTTACACCTCAGTATATATAATTCCAGAACTTATCCCTATGTAAAATTATAGAAACAAATATAGATTAGATTTTTGAGTACTTACATGACAGTGATAGTCTCCTAGTGGTCTATAATTTATTTTTAACCTAAATGACACTATCAGATTAATAAACATTAATATTCTTTTTGCGTGATATTTATCTTAAGATACTCTATAGAATAATGCAGTTGTCTTTTAAGCAGAACAGATACAAAGTCACATACCCTAAGAGCATCCAGGCATTTATACTTTGATCATATCCTTGTCTCTCTTTCTTTAAAACCAAACATAACATCTCAAAAACGTTAACTTCAATATAACCGCTTCTTGAATTTGTGCTTTTATGCCACTTTATTGCTACTCATCTAAACATCATTCTGGAGACATCATTGCTAACTAAAAATGGTTGATTGCTATCTGGCTCTACAAGGATTGAGTCATTAGCCACAGGAGCCACTGACCTTTAATACACCCTGAAAGGAATTGAGAGCAGAGATCAGGAATGAGGCACTCTGTGCTTTGGGAAAACTGGCAGAACAGTACTTCAGATAGATATTTTCAGGAGAAATGTTTTATGAACCTGTATTCTTACATCTTCCCATACTTAGAAAAGCATTGAAACCATTAACTAAGATATCTGTCCTTGTGACTAGCAGCAAACTTCTACAAAGATATGTGCTTGGTTGCATATACCCCCTTTGTCAAAATCACATGTATACTGACCTCCCCCTTACCTTTTCGGGGCAGTTTCTCAGAGCTATCTGAAAGGCTGTCTCTCAGACTGTAGTCCTCAGTAAGACACAGAATAAATCCGACTCACAGCTTTTACATGTTGTGTGGTTTTTTTAAGTCGACATCACTGAACAGGGAAGTGGAAGATTTGTATTGTATCCTTGTATTGTATTGTATTTGTATTGTATTGTATCCTGAATTATCTGATTCACTTAACCTCTTTTAGTCTCCATTTTCTTACCTGTGAAGTTCATAATATCTACTGCGCAAGGTTAATCTAGGAATAAATTTTAGTATAGATGGAAAAGTGTTCCATAAACTACTAAGCATCTTAAGAGTAGATAGTAATTATTAATGGATTTCATATGTACCTACATTTCCTCATTTAATCTTCCAAAATAATATTATGAGGTAAGCAAATTTTCATTTTACAGGCATAAAAATTAAAGAAGGCTAAATAACGTGCTTAGATTAAAAATCCAAGTGATGGAGCTGAAAGTCAAACTCAAGTAATTCTGTTTCTGAAGCCAGAAAGCCATGAGGAAGAATCATATTTTAATATAAATTTACCTATTTAGAAATACATAAATAATAAAATATAATTAACCTTTTAAAATTTATTCTTGAATAAATGTATTGTACCCAAGACAAAGTGCCTATAAAGAATCCATATTGTAAAATATACTTTTAGTATCACAAAAGATAGTATCTAAACATTTCAAATGTTTCTATTTTAAAGAGAAACCAATCCCAAACAATTGCATGACATTTTGCTATATATAAACATCAACTTGAATTTAAATGTTAAATACATATCTGTATTTTCATATCAAAACAAATATATTAGAAAATGAGTATAGTTCAGGCTTCGCATGCTACCTATAGTCAAATTTGTTTTCTCTCTGGGTAGTAAAGTGGAGAAATATCAAATAACTAAAGAGGCTACAATTAATAATGGGATTTACTATCTTATATTTTGAGAACAGTCCAAATTAATTTTGCATTTGTACAGGAGTAAAAGTGTCTATCAATTTCTTCAGGTTATATCTCCAGGGATGATTTAAGCAAATTATCCACAATTTATGGCATTATATCTGTGAGGGAAAAAAAAAAAAACCATAAAACAACAACATGCCTTGATGTGTGACAAGCATACAATGTTGTCTTATCACTTAACTTCTGTTTAGCTCTGATCCAGGAAGAGAGACAATATCTTGTGAAATTTCTCTCCTAATTTGGCTTTGGGCCAAATTTTGTGGGCGGCAATGATATTTTTTCTGATTATAAACTGGGCAACTTATTTTCCTGCTAGTTTAAAGTAACTGGGATAATATATGCATTTTCATATAAAGTAAACCTAATATTTTGATATATCAATGCTAACCTTTATAATACATATTAATAGAAAGATTTTTAAAATATGAAAGTGTACACTGACAATATTTGTCCACTGAAAAAAGTGCACAACCTAAAGGTTGCAAATTAAGTTTTATTCGAGGATCTTACTGAAGAACTATAGCCTGGAAGACAGCTTAATATAGCTCTAAGAAATTGCTCCGAAGAGGTAAGGGAGGAACCAGGATACATAGGAGTTTTTGCTGAAAAAAAAAAGGATGTAGTCAAACATCAAAAGATTACTGCTAATCACCAAAAAAAAACATTTCAAGTTAATGATTTTAGTGCTTTTCTATGTATAGGAAGATGCTAGAATCTGGGTTAACTGAAATTATTCCTTAGATATGCATCTTAACTATCTAGGACCACAGCACAGAATGCTTTCAGTTTTTCTTGGTTTTCTTCATCCTGAATTCCTCTCAGGGTGCACCACGGTGCGGGGAAGGGGTACATATGCAGTGGCTGATGGCTTGATCCTTGAACAACTGGAATGGCCACAACATTCTTTCTTTACTCTAATGGCAGGCAACAATCCCTGTCCACAAATTATTGAGGTGTTTTAAAAACGTAGAGAGGAAACATGTTATGGAACAAGCATTCTTTTTCTTACTGCTCCCACAGATGATTAGCTGGGCCATGTATACCGTGTGCAAGCCCATTTAAAGGGAAAGCATATAGCAAATGTGCAGTCCACTTCAAACACTCTTTTGACCTAATTTTTAAACCATAATTTTTGAAACTTTTGTATGATTTTCTACTAAAATCTACCCTTCTGTTCCTGGATTTTTTAAATTATATTTTATTAGTGACATACATTTGCTCTGTTCAATATATAGAAAGTATTCTACTTTAAATATACTTTCATTTAGATGGAAACATTGTATATTTACCCAGCAAATTGGGTCTTGCTTTACATAAATTTTCTTGAGTTAAAGTCATAACTATTTTCTAATGTAACCACTTAAATTGTCATTCACATTCTCAAACTAACTCCTAAAAGCTTTGATATCAATAGTATTCTAATTAAAAACATTGGCCATGTGGTCAATAATATATTTACTTTCACAAATGGATATTAATAAACACATTGGCTATGTGGTCAATAATATATTTACTTTCACAAATGGATATTGAATTTTATCAAAAGCTTTTTCTGCATCGATTGAGGTAATCATATTTTTTTGTTTTGTTTTGTTTTGTTTTTGTTTGCTTGTTTTTTGTGGTACGCGGGACTCTCACTATTGTGGCCTCTCCCGTTGTGGAACACAGGCTTCGGACGCGCAGGCTCAGCGGCCATGGCTCACGGGCCCACCCGCTCCGCGGCATGTGGGATCTTTCCGGACTGGGGCACGAACCCGTGTCCCCTGCATCGGCAGGTGGACTCTCAACCACTGCGCCACCAGGGAAGCCCAATCATATGGATTTTATTCTTCCATTTGTTAAGGTGGTGTATCACACTGATTGATTTATGGATATTGAAAAATCCTTGCCTCTCTGGGATAAATCCTACTTGATCATGGTGTATGATACTTTAAATGTATTGCTGGGTTTGATTTGCTAGTATTTTGTTGAGGAATTTTGTGTCTATGTTCATCAGTAATATTGGGCTGTAATTTTCTTTTTTTGTGATGTCTTTGTCTGGTTTTGGTATCAGGGTAATTGTGGTCTCATAGAATGAGTTCTATTCCTTCCTCTGCAATTTTTGGGAATAGTTTCAGAAGAAGAGGTATTAATTCTTCTCTAAATGTTTGGTAGCATTTGCCTGTGAAGCCATCTGGTCCTGAACTTTGTGTTTTTTGGGAGTTTTTTAATCACAGATTCAATTTCAGTACTTGTAATTGGTCTGTTCATATTTTCTATTTCTTCCTGTTTCAGTCTTGGAAAATTGTACCTTTCTAGGAATTTGTTCATTTCTTCCAGGTTGTCCATGCTATTGGTGTAGAGTTGCTTGTAGTACTCTCTTGTGGTCCTTTGTATTTCTGTGGTGTGGGTTGTAACTTCTCCATTTCATTTTCTAATTTTACTGATTTGAACTCCCTCCCATTTTTTTGTTTGTTCTTCTTTCTCTAGTTGCTTTAGGTGTAAGGTTAGGTTGTTTATTTGAGACTTTTCTTGTTTCCTGAGGTAAGTTTGTATCACTATAAACTTCCCTCTTAGAACAGCTTTTGCTGTGTCTCATGTTTGGGATCATCTTGTTTTTGTTTTACAAAACAATATATATGTATTCCAGCTTTGCTAATTCACTAGTATAGGCTAAAGTTTATGATTTGTTCTTAACCTTCATGGAACACATTAAGTTACAGATTCGTGAGATTTATGTTCTTAAATAGAAAGCCATTTACAGCAAAACAGAGGTCAAAGAGGACACAGGATATAGCTTTTCCTTTTACCAAAACCTTCAACTCCTTGCTTTGTCTTACAAATCAGGGAACTTTTCTTAAATGAGTGAATATAAGAATAATTCTTATTAAATATCACTGGAATAACCCAATAGTCTCATCACAACACAATTCAACCACCTGGCTTTACATGAGAGGTTTATGTTCTGATGGTCACTTATTCACATTTAAGGTAAGAAACAGTTTAAAGTGGTTAAATTCTTGTTAAACCCATATGTCAGTCAGAGTTTAGTTAAAAGCAAAAAACAAAAATAAAAACCAACCAAAAAAATCTCTGATTTAGCAGAAAAATCCTTTATCATTAAAAAGATATTGGACAGCTTATTGAGTCACACAAAGGGCTGTAGAACAGGCATAGAGACAAGGAAAGATGATGAGATTCACACTCAGAACTGGGCCAGACAGTAAGCTGCTATGGTCTCCCCCAGTGACTAGCTCTTGCTGTTGAACCACATAACTCTGTTAGTAGGAGAGCCTGAATGTTGCAACTAGTCTACCTGCTATTATTGCCTTTGTACTATTTCTTGTTGCAACTAGCACCATCCCCAGAGATATTATTTGCATTCTTTATGTTCATATGTGGGTACATCTGATGATTATTGTATGTCGATTGCTTATACGTTAGTTTTAAGGGATGCTAGAAAAATGAATATTTACTATTTTCATAAATTGCAGTGGAACACAACTGTCTCTGCCCAACACTCTAAAAGAGGGGATATCTCAATCAAGTAGCAACTTCAGATATTGGACAGCAAAATAGAATGACATATGTTTTCTACAGGCTACAGAATAAGATAGCAGGCTGTTCTAGATGAGAATGCCCTGAGTTATCTTTTGGATTACAGCTGCCAACAAGAGAAGCTGACATAGGTAGGACTTTGATATGCTAGAAATTTACTTTAATTTGGTTAAATCATTGATAGTTTGATCTTTGTGGTTTCAGTATTTGTTACTGCAGCATAGTTTAACCTATAGTGATGGATAGAGCACTTAATACATTGTAACAAAACCACAAAATAAATGAGAAAGGATTAGTGATTGGGTAATGGATGATAAGAATACAGATATAATAGTATGAATAGCCTGAGGTCCATGTTATACAGTGGCAAATTGTGCCTCCTCAGCCTAGAGGATGAAGATTGGAAGCCTAGATTGGAAAACAAAAGATTTGTATTGTGTGCTGGTTACCATTGCCTACATTTGGAAAGATATTGAAGAAAGAGATGAGTTCCAAAAAGAAATTGGTTGATTTGCAAGCAGGGATGGAAAGACATAGAGAAATCTAGAATTTGGAGTCTTGTAAGGTTTGAGAAAAATGAATGGTTTTAGAACCCAACTGGTAAGACATGACATTTAAGCAGGCTTTGAGGAAAAAGTCTTACTTAATTTAAAATGTCTTATTTAAATTAAATGGATCAAGGTAAAGATCAAATTAAGAGTGTGACCATTTTGGAATTTTGGTTTTCATTCTCAGTGAAATACAAAAATATTTGATGGTTTTGGTACAGGAGTACCATGATATTATTTGCCCTTTTAAAACATTATTTACTTTGTGATTAAAAAAAAAAGACTAAAGAGGGGCAAAGGAAGAAACTAACATGACCATTGATATTACCTTGTACTAATTTAGGCATGAGTTAATGACTGGGATTTAAATCAGGATGCTAATCCAATAATTACCATTTTCTAATTTATCTACAATATAGGTTGCTTTATGATTAATTTGATTAGAAAGAATTATCATAAGAATTTTTGTTACCATTCTACCATCATTTGGTGACCACACAAAGTATTTCTGGTTCATGTAAAAAGGCTCTCTCAGTTAAGGACCTGAGCTAATGGATTAAAGCACCTGGTAGAAATATATTTTTATTTCTCATCATGATTAGGGAAACATAGCCACCAGAGTGAAAAATTTTAGAAAAAGTCAAACTTAAAAAATTCTCATGAGAAATTGTATCACAGAATTAATTTAAAATAGGACTGAGCTCTTTTCTCCTGTGGGCAAGAAAAATAGATATGCTGGCTTAAAAGCTAGTCTCCATTTCCAGTTTCAAAGTTCCAAGTTTTGCACCAAAAAAGTAACTTTTTGGTTAACTATCCTGACTTTATTCTACATTTTAAAATATTATATTGTTATTCATGTAACCTCCTGAAATTGCTAAGATACGCTAGTTTTTACCCCAGTGATTTCTAACAGGAAATTTTAATACCTATGGAGGCGAGAAAAAGAAACACTTAAGGAACTGTGCATTGCAGTTGATTGATTACAGTGGCCAAAGCTAAGACTCCTAAATTAAGAGGTACACATGTGTTCAGCCATTCATCTGAACAAAGAAAAAAAATCTATAGAAAGGAAAACATTATAATTCAACAAAATGGCCATAAGTAGTTAAACCAATAATTTGAAAATAAAATACTGGCAAATTTAGTTGCAATTTCTTAAGATAAAGGGACTCAATAGCTCTACAAGTTATTCTTTTTTTTTCTTTAAAGATTTATTTATTTATTTTTGGCTGCGTCGGGTCCTAGTTGCAGCCCGCAGGATCTTCATTGAGGCATGCGGGATCTTTCGTTGTGGTGTGCGGGCTTTCTCTTCTCTAGTTGTGGTGCACAGGCTCCAGGGTATGTGGGCTCTGTAGTTTGCAGCACTCAGGTTCTCTAGTTGAGAGGTGCACAGATCAGTAGTTGTGGTGCCCAGGCTTAGTTGTCCTCCTGCATGTGGGATCTTAGTTCCCCGGCCAGGGATGGAACCTGTCTCCCCTGCATTGGAAGGTGGATTCTTTACCACTGGACCACGAGGGAAGTCCAACAAGTTATTCTTAAGGTCTGGGGATTTTAAAATTAAAAAAAAGAAATTTACTCTTATTTAGCAATTTGAATCAATAGAACTTTATGATCATGCACCAATGAATATTAATAAAGAGGGAGGAGTTAAGCATGAAGGTGAGGTGGCATTTTAGTTGATCTGAATGATTCATCCCTTTCCATAAAAATATTTATTGAATGCCTCCTCTGTGCCAAGCACAATTCTAATCACTGGGAAATACAACAGTGAAATGGATGGACAAATTAGGAAAAAAACATCAGGTAGTGCTATGTGCTACTAAGAATCATAATGAAGAAAAGCCTTTTTGAGGAGATGGTATTTGAGATGAGATCTGAGTGACAAGAAAGAGGCAGACACAGATAGGTGAAGAATATGCCAAGCAGAGACAGCAACCATTTCAAAGACTTCTTGGGTTTTCCAAGATATAGGAAGAAGGCCAGGAGGGCTAGCATGTAGTAGGCACAAGAGTAAAGCAGTATGAGCCTGAGGAATTAGTTCAAGATCAGATAATACTGGATTTTACAACCCTGGCCAAGATGTTTGATTTTATTCTAATAGAAGTCACTGGATGAAATCAGAGTGGTGTAATCGGCTGTGTGTCTCTAAAAACTACTGTATTTATGCTTTGGAGAATGTCTTGTTGAGAGGCATGGATAAATGCATAAAACTAGTAAAGAAATTCTTCCTGTGATCCTCAAGTGGCCTATGGTATGTGAGGCATTACATCAAGCACTTGTAAAGCCCTTCCAGCATACTTGCAAGATAGGTATCATTGAAGAAGTCTGTAGATGAGTCAGATAACTTACATAATGTACACTAGGTGACAGAGGTCATATCTGGTGACACAATTGAATCCTGGTTGGATCTGCCTTTAAATTCCAGGTTTTTACTACCCTGCTGTGTTGCCAGGGTTCAACCCCTTCAGATTTTATTGTGGCTTATTCACCAAAAATTCACCAGATGTATTTGGCTGGTGGAATATTAGATATGGAGAGTATAGAGTAAATGTCTGTTATTTGTTGAATTAGAGACATAAGCTAATTAAGAGTGGGATTTTATTTTTATTTGCCATTTTTGGTCCCTGTGATAGTTAATTTTATGTGTTAACTTTACTGGGCCACAGATGCCCAGATATTTGACTTACATTTTGGGTGTTTCTGTAAGGATTTTTTGATGAGATTAACATTTAAATTGGTAGGCTGAGTAAACCAGATTGCTTTCTTTAAAGTGGGTGGGCCTCATCCAATCAGTGGAAGGCCTGAATAGAACAAAATGCTGACTCTCTCCTAAGAGGAAATTATCCTGCATGATGACCTTTGAACTGGGATATTGGCTCTGCAGATTTTGGACTTGACATCCTCCATAACTATGTGAGCCAATTATAAATAGATAAAACCAGTATCTCCTATTGTTTCTGTTTCTCTGAAAAACCATAACTAATACAGCCTCCATGAAAGTGTAAAAGCAAGAATTTATGTGTTTGATCAATGGAGTTCATTAGATAGATGAAGCACTAAAGAACAGAGTTTTAGCAAACCACAGAAAAAATTACTCCAGAAGATATGATGAGGTAATCTTATAGGATTGTTCCAGCACCATCTAGTGATGATTTGACAGGCAGTACTTTGAGTGATTTTAGGTAGACTATTATAACTAGGATGGCATATTCAATTTCTACCTTCTGAGCAATTCTGAAAGACACTTAAAACTTATGTCCCTAGAAGCAGGAAAGGCCTTTGATTTCTTCAGAATTATTTATTATGTTTACATGTGAGAGGGAAAATGTGTGTTCATCAGACTCATTATATATTTACCTGGAATACAAAATGGGATAAAATTAAATCAATGGAACCAAAAAGTGACTTTTTATGAAAGTTCAATAAAAATGACAAAAGTTTGGTTTTACCAATCATGAAAAAGAAGAATAATTCTAAATTACTATTATTAGGAATAAAAATGGAGACTTCATCATATTTACTAAAGATATCAAAAGTACAACAAAATATCATCAACAAATTTTAAGCCAATATAATTTAAAATTAGAGGGAGTGGACAGACTCTATGAAACCTACAAGTTATTGAAAATGAGATGAAAAACATCTGAATAACTATATGATAATTAATTAATTGAATAACGTATAAAATATCTTCCCATAAGATAAACTCTAGGCACACTTGGCTTCACTGGAGAATTATATGAAATATTTAAAAAAGAAATAGCACCAATTTCATATAAATTCTTTCAGAAAACAAGAGGATACACTTTCCAATTAATTTTAAAAGTCAGGATTACTCCAATAGTAAAACTATATACAGATGTTACAAAAAAAAGGAAATTGCAGACTAATATAGTTTTTGAATGTAGATGAAAAACTCAACCAAATTTTAACAATTGAATCCAGCAATATATTGAAAAGGTGATACATCACTGCAATTGGTGTGGGTTTATTTGTATAGTTGGTTTAATATTTAATAAATATAATTTACCTTGTTAACAAACTAAAAATGAAAATTATATGCTTATTTCAATAGATGCAGAAAAAATAATTGTTTTAAACAAAATTTAACATTTATTTTTGAGGAAAACTCTCAGGAAAGTGGAAATAGAAAAACACTTACTCTACCATCTTAAAAGATATCTCTGAACAAACTGAAACTAATATAATAACTTAATCATAAAAGATTAAAAGATTTATTCCCTGAATCAGAAATAAAGCAAGGATATTTTCTCTTACCACTGCCAGTTAACATTCTGCTGGAGGTCCTTGCCAGTGCAACAAGGCAAGAAAGAGAAATGAAAGGTTAGAGCAGAATTAGAATAACAGAATATCAACAGGTCAATGGATAAACAAATTTTAATAATTGTCAGCAAAATAAATGAAAAAACTATTGATAATATGCAACAAAATTAATGAGCTTCAAAAACATATGTGAAAAAAAGACAGACAAAAAACAGTGAATTCTCTATGATTCCAATATATAAATTAGTAGAACAGTGAAATCTAATCTGCAGTGGTTGCTATAGACAATATTTATGTCCCCTTAAAACTCCTGTTGCAACCTAATCCCCAATGTGATGGTATTTGCAGGTGGGGTCTTTAGGGCTTGATTAGGTCATGAGAGTAGACCCCTCATGAATGGGATTCCTGCCTTTATAGAAGAGGACTTAGAAAGCTGCCTTGTCCCTTCTGCCACGTGAGAACACACCAAAAAGGTAGCCATCTATGAACTAGGAAGTGGGCTGTCACCAGACACCAAATCTGCTGGCCCTTTGATCTTGGACTTCCCTGTTTCCAGAACTGTGAGAAATATATTTCTGTTGTTTATAAGCCACTCAGTCTATGATATTTTGTTAGAGGAGCATGGACAATCTAAGATAATAGTAGAAATCATGTTAGTGGTTGCCTAGAGTAGGGGTGTTTGGGGAAATTTTTTGCAAAATAACATGAAAGAACTTTTGAAGGATAGATTGTTTAAATGATGTTTACAGAGTGTTATACATTTGTCAAAATTCAAAGAACCTTCTACTTTTAGTAGGTGCTTTTTATGTAATGTTATTTTTACTCAACACAGTTGCTTTTAAAAATGCCCATAGGTATGTCAACCCATTATTTGCCATATATGAGAAAAATGTTTTTCCAAATTTATTATTATTTCTTGGCCAAAATTTACTTTCTTCTATACTGTTTATATTTCTCTACATCGTTCAAAACCAAATCCGTACCATCTCTATTACTTGGAAGATACAAAGACATAGCAAAATGTCCAGTATTGTGAGCAAATTGGGTTATCTTTGCATATGAGAAATAGCAAAAGTGTTGTTATGACCTGGAAAGAAGCATGTTTATGGATATTTGAATATATCTGTTGAATATAAGTGAGATACAGATCCAAGGAAGCTTAAAATTTTTGATCACATGTAATTCAGTGATATAAATGATCATAGCCAACGTAGTTTTTATGACTTCTTGTGTAGATACAATTGTTGTCCCTTCCATGCCTCTCATCTCTTTTATAATTCATGACTTTTTTTATGAATTTAAATTCATAAATTCCTCAGTTTGGACTCATTAATTTGGGAGAAGCAATTATTGATTACATTTTATTTGTCTGATTATTATCTCAATTATTTGTTAAACTGTTCCAATGTAAAGAAAGCACACATATAAATCTCTGGATTGGTCTGTTTAAAGACCCTGAGCAATGGTTGAAGTTGCATGGGTATATCAGTGTCTTTGCATGCAAGCAGAGAAAAACCTTGGGTACAGCACAGATTATAATGCCAATTAGTTACCTAAGTCTGGAATAGTTATGGCCATTATGTTCACTGAACTGTATCCAGTTGGCAGAAGTTAATCTATGGGGAGAAAGTCTAAATATCAACAAAACATGTTTCTGGTTAGATAATAAAACCTTGGTGGAGCTGATCAGTTGACAGTCTTCCAACTCTGAGTCTACTTCACACCTGCTTCATCTGTTTGTTTTAGATGGCCTCTGGTTTACACAGCATCATATTTAGAAAAAGCAAACTATTCCAGTAATCTAATTGCCAATGCTGATTTCTTGACTTAGTTTAAGAAATTTCAGTGAATAATGACAAAGTTTCTCATATAAAGTAGAAACTTTTGCCAGGACATGCTATTCGATTAGGAATGTGACAATTTTTTTAGACAAAAATGTCCTCTCTAAGGAAGCTTATAAGAGAAGAGCCTAAACCTATTCAGTGTGTCTGAATGTTAAAACTCAGCAAGTCTGAAATATCAACGGAAACTAGACCATCTAGGTTGTCTATTCAACTTTTTTTTTGTCTTTGGGGTGTATTTTGAAGGATATAAAATAATAAACTCAAGGGAGCATTATATTAATATTTTATTACCTCAAATAAATAATTTATTTAAAAATCATTAGCAGAGGGGCTTCCCTGGTGGCGCGGTGGTTGAGAGTCCGCCTGCCGATGCAGGGGACACGGGTTCGTGCCCTGGTCTGGGAGGATCCCACGTGCCGCGGAGCGGCTGGGCCCGTGAGCCATGGCCGCTGAGCCTGCGCGTCCGGAGCCTGTGCCCCGCAACGGGAGAGGCCACAACAGTGAGAGGCCCGCGTAACGCAAAAAAAAAAAAAAAATCATTAGCAGTAATAAAATATTCTACACTTTGTCCAAGTCAAGATAATTAGAATATAAGAATGTATGGTAGGAGAGAATAAAGCCACATGAGACATAAGGAAGTAATTTTTTATAATTTTCTGAATTTGGCGTACCAAGATTACTCACCATGATATATACTCATCTCCTTGGTTAAAATAGTGCATTGAGAGTTTATAGTGGGAAAAACAGTATAAATATTGGAACCAAATTCACATCCTAGTTCTGTCATTTAACGTCTTTGTGAAATTAATTAACAATATCTTCATCTGTAGACCAGGGGTAATTATATTTATTTCATAAGATTCTTTGGGAAAGAAAAAATTGAAAAGTATCTATCAAGTAACAAAGATAATATATACAATTCCCAAAGTTAATGTTGGTGCAAACCATTTTTTCACATAGGAAAATCTAGAAAAAATTTTAATATATTTTCCTTAATAAAATGGTGTCCTAAAATTCTCTCTACTTATTGCTTGGATGAAACAATATTACTAAAGAGAATTATTATTTCAAGGCTCCAAAATCCCTGTGTCTCTTAAAACTAGTTCTTTAAATTATTTTCTCTGGACTTTGCTATGTCTTCTATAAAAATTCACCAACGAAGTAAATACCTATCTAGTTTTTAAGTGTGCTTCTCCAAATCTCATTCTTTAAAAATGTAGTTCCAGAGGGAAAAAAGAAAAATAAATAAATCCAGGAAAAATATTAAACAATTGCTCATTTCTTTTTACTCTAGCCCTATTTCCAATCCTAGAATACAGATCTTTCAACATTGAGCACCTAGGGTGTGCTAGATTTTAGTGTTGAAGGCTAAAGATAAAAATGTGAATGGAACATACTATATGATTTTAAGATTCTCCAAATCCAGTTGAAGTGTGACACATTAATATCAGTATAATTTCAGCGTAAAATGGTAAGTCAAGTATAGATTCCCATGGAGTGTGATGGAAGTGTAGAGGAGGTGAAGATGTTTTTTTCCAGAAGATATTTCAGTGCCACAAAATGAAATAGTTCTTGATGAAAATATTGAAGATTGAGAGGGAAAGATATACCATGCAGATGATGAAGCAGCTTGAGCAAAGTTATAGATATTTGGAATGGTAACTGTTAGTACTGCAGTATCATAAGATTTGTATGTTTGGACTATACTGTGTCCCTTATGTGTAATTGAAAAAATTGAGTGTAGAGAATACTTATCCTTATTTTATAGACAAGACTTCTCAAGTTCAGAATGTTTAAGGGAATCAACTAAGATTGTTCAGCTCATGAATTGGAGATCCAGAACTCAAAGCCATTCTTTTTAAACAAGCATATTAACCTATGTCTAATTTTACAGCTGACTAAATTGACCACTGATTTCATCTCTACAGATTCAACCAAATGTATATGTCTATCAAAGTCATATATACATATAGTTTGAAATTTTGTTTAGATAATTGTATATTCTTTTGGGAAGCTTTCGTATTTCTGACCCAGTTTCAGGTTTATCTCAGATGACTACATTTGAGTTTAGAGAATGGGGCAAAATTGGTAATTACCTTTCTGTGTGATAGCATTTGAACAGCAACTGATTGCCTGCTGAAATGTAAGGGAAGTAGTTGTCAACAAGATTTAAAGTTACTGTCAAATTTATACAGCCACACAGGAAAGGTTACAGGAGGAACATGATTTTGTTGAAATTAAGTACCAACAACTACTGGACCATGGATATGCACATTGGTTATCATTAATGTTTGACACCTGCATCTTCTCTGAGATGTTTAAGTTGTTTTTCTTGTCAGAAACAAAGTGCACTACAGTATGATCCTCATCAATTTTCTTTAAAATTTAGAATACATATTTGTGTCTATGAATCTCAGTCAACAAGGGTATATTTTCTTTTTAAATATTTTACTTATTGAAAATCACGAAGTGGTGGGCCGCTGAATGAGGAAATAGTTGGGATTTCTTTCAGAGTGAAATTATTTGACCTAGAATGACAATGGAAATGAAAACAAATATATAGATACCTTCCTGAGACATATTGAAGAGGTGTTGATAAATAGGCTTCATATGTTGCATCATTTTGCTCTCTTCCTTGATATTAGAATAATGTATTTGGTAGGTGCTAAAAGGTTGATGAAACTATGAATAGTTAAAAAGAAATAGAAGCTTCAGACTTCTATAAATCAATCAATTCTCACCAATTTTTAAAAATATGCCAAGAAATTTTAGATTTGGAGGTAAAAAGACAAATATGGTATACTGCTAAACTTCAAGGAGTTTACAGTTTAGTAGTTGCAAGAGGAATGTTTTTCTCTTTTTGCGAGATGCTGGTATTTATTGTACAAAAGCAGACTATTTTGCTAATTGTCATAAGTGAAATAGAACGTTATAGTTCTAAAGTAACTATATCATAAATTAATTGCTAAGGCATGCATATGACCAGATTTTTCATTGTGGTATTATTGACTTACAAATATAACCCAAGATTTGAAAATCAGACACATCATATATTGACCCCTGGAAACTTTTCAGAATTTTTAATTTTTTCAAAATATCTCAATTATAGGAAGGCATATCTCTTCCCAGCTTGTCACTGATTTTAGTATCAATTTTTAAATCTTATCCTCCTTGGTAGGTCTCAGTATTTCTCCTTAGTCTCTTTCTATATAAACTGTCTTTATATGTCATATATATATATATATATATATATAATTATTGTGTGTGTTTGTGTATCTTTCTACACATCTGGCTTATCTTTTCCCAAATGTCAACCTCAGTAATTATAGGACATTTGGTCAGTATGAAATATATCTATAATCTGAACATGCTTAACATGAAGACAAGTACTTTTGTCCAAGTATCTAGGATAGTATCTGGCACATAGTATGTACTCAAGTAGTTGAGAGACTAGAATTATAATAAAATATTACTCTGAAGTTCTACCTATGCAACACTCTCTTAGAGTACTAGAATATTAAAAAGAATTGAGAAAGAATTCAAACTTGTTTTGCTTCCTTTAAAAAAATAACGAAAGCATGGATAATGCATGAGTAATATAATTATGTCAACAAACTAGTTTCCATCTCTCTTTTGATACATACAGTGGTCTTAAAGGTGTGAGAATCCAAAGACAAATAAAAGGTAAATGATGCAGGTTTGCCCTCAACTATCTGTAAAGTCCTTAGGTGGTAATAATAACCAACTTTACATACGGGGTTCATACATAACCTATGAAAAAGTGCCATTGCCAGCAGTTAGTGAGTATGGAAATTGCTCAGTTCCTCTAGTAAAACCAACTTTTATATGGCTACTAGAAGATTTTTAAAGGTTAAGGTTTTGATATGTGAAACTTTGGACTTCAATATTGGACAAACAGCAGAGACTCAAACCTAGCTGTTAAGAATACTTCACTAGAAATGTAATTACCTGTATTTCCTTATGAACAACATATGTCCCCTTGAGGGCTGTCCTTCTCGCTCTAATGTACTGCCATTTGATCACAACACAGCCTGTGTGGTTTTATAGCAGCATAAGAGAGATTAGTGACCTGATGTGTAGTTGCCAAATAGTCAAAGTATTGCTAGCAAAGCATACTCTCTGACATTAATCTCTCTCTTTTTTTTTTTAAACTGCAATGCTAATTTATTACAAATATGGCATAATGAACCCAGGTTACTTTTCTTTTCTAATTTTATTTATTATTTTGGCTGCACTGGGTCTTCATTACTGCGCACAGGCTTTCTCTAGTTGCAGTGAGCAGAGGCTACTCTTCATTGTGGTGTGCAGTCTTCTCATTGCAGTGGCTTCTCTTGTTGCGGAGCATGGGTTCTAGGCACATGTACTTCAGTAGTTGCGCAACACAGGCTCTAGAGTGCGCAAGCTTCAGTAGTTGTGGCACATGGGCTCAGTAGTTGTGGCTCGTAGGCTCTAGAGCATAGCCTCAGTAGTTGTGGCGCACGGGCTTAGTTGCTCTGCAGCATGTGGGATCTTCCCAGACCAGGGATCGAACCCGTGTCCCCTGCATTGGCAGGTGGATTCTAACCACTGTACCACCAGGCAAGTCCTGACATTAATTTCTGAATATCTGCCTCAATAGATATATCAGTTAAGAATGGAAGCAGTAAACTGGATAAAAACTGTTTTTCTTTATTCTGCATCCTGAAAGACAAATACAATTACTGAATAGAACTAGTGACAGATAAAATGGTTTGAAATTATGTAGTTCAATGGTTCTTGACTCAACTGGCTGCATTTTCAAAATCACTACCTATCCACCAGAATGGCTATAATAAAAAAGACAGCCAATAACAAGTGTTGGTGAAAATGAGAAGAAACTGGAACCCTCATGCATTGTTGGTAGGGGTGTAAAATGGTGCAACCACTTTGGAGAAAAGTTTGGCAATTGTTTAATATGTTAAATAAAGTGTTACCTTAAGACCTTAGCATTTACATCCCAAGAGAGTTAAAAACATAGTCCCACAAAGACTGGTTTGCAAATGTTCATAACAGTGCCAATCATAATAGCCAAAAGTGCAAAGCATCCAAATGTCCCCTGCTGGTTAATGGGTAAATTTCATGTGACCTATTTATGCAGTGGATTTATATTTGACACTAAGATGGGTGAAATTACTGGTACATGTCAAAATGGATGACTTTAATAACATTATGCTAAGTGAAAGAAGCTGGCCACAAAAATCACATATTGTATCATGCCCTGTATATGAAATGTCCAGAAAAGACAAGACTACAGAACAGAAAGAAGACTAATGTTGGCCTAGGCTGAGATGGGAATAAGAGGTGACTATCAATGGGCATCATGTTTCTTTTGGGTGTGTGGAAATGTTCTAAATTCAGATTGTGAGGATAGCAGCACAACTTTGGACTTCTACTAAAAATCTTTGAATTGTATGATTAACATGGGTCAATTTTATGGTATGTAACTCATACCTCAATGAAGCCTTAAAAATTAGATGCCAGTTATCTCCTTCTCAATTTCCTATCTGTAATTAATTAGTTATTTTGGTACAATGATTGTATATTCA
The DNA here is from genome assembly GCF_949774975.1 of Lagenorhynchus albirostris. Taxonomy (NCBI): domain Eukaryota; kingdom Metazoa; phylum Chordata; class Mammalia; order Artiodactyla; family Delphinidae; genus Lagenorhynchus; species Lagenorhynchus albirostris. Next base: position 94,538,491 of record NC_083096.1, read on the forward strand.
CTTCTTTAACTTTCCTCATTAGTTTTCTTCTATGAAAATTTTAGTGCCTGTGTGTGTGTGTGTGTGTGTGTGTTTTAGATTATGGCTAAAATGTACTTTTATTTTATTTATTTATTTTTTTAACATCTTTATTGGGGTATAATTGCTTTACAATGGTGTGTTACTTTCTGCCCCATAACAAAGTGAATCAGTTATACATATACATATGTTCCCATATCTCTTCCCTCTTGCGTCTCCCTCCCTCCCACCCTCCCTATCCCACCCCTCCAGGCGGTCACAAAGCACTGAGCCGATATCCCTGTGCCATGCGGCTGCTTCCCACTAGCTATCTACCTTATGTTTGTTAGTGTGTATATGTTCATGACTCTCTCTCGCCCTGTCACAGCTCACCATTCCCCCTCCTCATATCCTGAAGTCCGTTCTCCAGTAGGTCTGTGTCTTTATTCCTGTCTTACCCCTATGTTCTTCATGACACTTTTTTTCTTCTTAAATTCCATATATATATGTGTTAGCATACGGTATTTGTCTTTTTCTTTCTGACTTACTTCACTCTGTATGACAGACTCTAGGTCTATCCACCTCATTACAAATAGCTCAATTTTGTTTCTTTTTATGGCTGAAAGATAAATTAATTACTTAACATTGTATATATGTGCCACATCTTCTTTATCCATTCATCCGATGATGGGCACTTAGGTTGTTTCCATCTCCGGGCTATTGTAAATAGAGCTGCAATGAACATTTTGGTACATGACTCTTTTTGAATTTTGGTTTTCTCAGGGTATATGCCCAGTAGTGGGATTGCTGGGTCATATGGTAGTTCTATTTGTAGTTTTTTAAGGAACCTCCATACTGTTCTCCGTAGTGGCTGAACCAATTCACATTCCCACCAACAGTGCAAGAGTGTTCCCTTTTCTCCACACCCTCTCCAGCATTTATTGTTTCTAGATTTTTTGATGATGGCCATTCTGACTGGTGTGAGATGATATCTCATTGTAGTTTTGATTTGCATTTCTCTAATGATTAATGATGTTGGGGATTCTCTCATGTGTTTGTTGGCAGTCTGTATATCTTCTTTGGAGAAATGTATATTTAGGTCTTCTGCCCATTTTTGGTTTGGGTTGTTTTTTTTTTTTGTTATTGAGCTGCATGAGCTGCTTGTAAATTTTGGAGATAAAATGTACTTTTATACTCCTGTTTTATAGTATTTTAGAGAACATTGATGGAAATTAGATATATAAACTTTCTAAAACCTTGTAAAATTTATAGGAAACAATAAGGAAATAAGAAATGCTATCAGTATGGAAAGAAAGACAAAATTAATATGTTAAAAAATCCTGAAAAGCTGATTAAAACATTTTGTGAAGGTTGACATTGTGAGTGACTGCTTCTAGTTCTTTATTATACTGCATGCACTCTGGTTTAAATGTCACTTACTCATCTCCAAAGGCCAGAAACAATCTCTACTTATGTTTGCATATGAAGACGGCACTGGGGAATGAAATTATAACTGCTCAAGAAACATTTCTCTAAAATGCATTTGTTTTCTTTAATGGCCCAAAGTATACAAACAAAATTCTCTGCCAAAATTCTCTATATTCATCAGCATCATAATAAAATGAGTAGAGGTAACATTTCAGTCTTAGATGGACCTTTATGCTCTTCTAGATCATAATCAGTTATATTTAATAATTAGTATTATAAAAGCATTAAAAATACAGTGAGATCATTGTATATGATCGTTGATCTTGAGAGAAAGAAACCTCTGTGGGAACTTAATATAAATGGGAAGGAATCAGTTGATCTCATGGCTTCCATGATTCTTGATCCTGCTTTTTCATTTTCAATTACAGCTGTTTTATATTTTATTTCTACAGAATATAACACTGATATAACAGGATAGCCTGATTTTATTCCAGTTAAAAGAGTGCTATATTCATATTATATACTTATAACTAATAAACACTGTTGAATTATCTGTCTTAATTGTAATACATTATTTATTATATAACTGTGTATGTCTCAGCCTCAGTGAGAAACATTAATTTTTTAGGAAATATCTACTGGCAGATTTTGGGTTTTGGAAGTAATTTTGAGAGTATCTAGTTGCTAAGGAAGTGGGAAACTTTGTTGGAATGCACTGTTTTAAACAATGCTTTGCAAAATATTCTGAAATAAAAAATAGTATTGAAAAATTATACTCATGATGTTAATTAAATTATTGTCCCCAGAAATCATGCTTAATAATAAACATGAACATTCAAAATCTTATGTAAAAATTATGACTTGAGGGGCAATTCAGAGAGACAAATTCTAGGGAACAGCATTCAACATTTCCTCTTTCCTGCTGTTCAGCTTATATTTCTGACTTTCCCTTTTAATTGCAAGTTTTTAAAACAGAGAATTGCAAAATATAGAAATGACCCAGTTTGGAGACATGTATAAATGTTTCCTTCTTTCAACCAGCAATTTAGACATGAGGAATAATAGCTGGCATATAAAGAATAAAAATACTTTCCAATATAACTAAAATTGCATCACCGAGACTCTTTTAAAAAGCTTAAAAATTATTCAACCATCATCCTATAATATTCTTTGTACTGTCTCTAGTGTTATTTTTTATTTTTATTATTTTTTTGTGTGGTACGCGGGCCTCTCACTGTTGTGGCCTCTCCTGTTGCGGAGCACAGGCTCCGGATGCACAGGCTCTGCAGCCATGGCTGACAGGCCTAGCCGCTCTGCGGCATGTGGGATCTTGTCCACATGTCTGTGTCCCCTGCATCGGCAGGCGGACTCTCAACCACTGCACCACCAGGGAAGCCCTTTAGTGTTATTTTTAACAGGGAAAAGATTATGTTTGGCATTTATTAACTTCAATTTCAGAATTATTGTCAGAGCCACTAAGTCATGGCTTTGGTTTGTTTTAATGATGTTTTAATTGAATTTATATTATAAACGAGAAATCTGAAATATAGCTTTTTTAATGAGTGATCTTAGTGTCAAGGGGTTATTAAATCAGATCATAAAAAGATTCATGAGAAAGAATATTCAAATGACATAAATTCCTAAGTTTTTAATTGCCATAAAAAATCTCAGATATATACAAAGAGTAAATTCTGTGAGCCAGGCACTGTCTTGGGCAGAAATATGAGATTTTTTTTTATGAATCACAGTCAGTCAAAGAATAAAAGCAATAATATCTGTGGAAAAATATTTTGTAAGTATATGTAAAATAATACGTATTTTGACCTTTATTTTAAAATTAAAAACACATGGAATAAAATATTATATATTTATTATGTAATTGTATAATGCAAATTTAAGAACCTCACTTATTTTTCTTGCTTGTCTTGCTTTCCATATCATTTTGCAACACTTTCTTTCTTAAGCTTTCTTCCCTTGTCAACATTCTTCTTACATCATCACAGTACATAAATCCAGTAATTTCATCTTTAAATATTTACTTTCCCATAATTCCATATTTAACTCTTAATTATCTTTCTTATGCTTAGTGATTATATGATATTTTCCCCACGCTTTTACTTTCAACCTCTCTTTGCCTTCATATTTAAGTGTTTTTGGCATAAACAATTGTCTTGTTTATTTTTATCCTGTCTGACAACCTCTCCCTTTTACATGGAGTGTTTAGTCCATTTACGTTTAATAGTAGGCATTGATATGACCATTTTTACATATATCATCTTGCCATTTGTTCCCTATATGCTTCATTTGTTGTCTTTTCCTCTCTTGCTTATTTCCTGTCTTGCTTTGGCTGAAGTGAGTTACTTTTAGTTTTTGTAGTCTGTTTTATCTTCTCTATTTAACTGCTTTACTCTACATCTTTATTTTTTTAATATATACATTTATTTATTTATTTTTGGCTGTGTTGAGTCTTTGTTTCTGTGCAAGGGCTTTCTCCAGTTGTGGAGAGCGGGGGCCACTCTTCATCGTGGTGTGCGGGCCTCTCACTGTCATGGGCCTTTCCTGTTGCAGAGCACAGGCTCCGGACATGCAGGCTCAGTAGTTGTGGCTCACAGGCTTAGTTGCTCTGTGGCATGTGGGATCTTCCCAGACCAGGGCTCGAACCCATGTCCCCTGCATCGGCAGGCAGATTCTCAACCACTGTGCCACCAGGGAAGCCCCTACTCTACATCTTTTTACTAATTGCGTGAGAAATTACAAAATGTATGCTTAAGTTATCACAGTATATCTTGAATTATAGTCTCCTCCACAAATAATGTAAAAACATTACAAGAGTACAATTCTATTTATTCTTACCATAGTTTGCATTCTTACTTTTTAAAAACTTTTACACATGTTCTGAACCCAAATGTACATTATTTTTAATTTTGCTTTGAGCAATCTTTTAATTGTTTTATGTATATACAGACATTTATATAATGAAGATTTTTAAATTCCTTTTTTATATTTACTCATATACTTGTGTGTTTTTTTTCATGCTCTTCTGTTCTTCTTCAGATCTTGCTTTGATCTGTAATATTTCTCTTCCTTCCAAGAACTGTTTGCTGTTCTTATGCATAGATGAGCTAGAAGTGATGTCTGTCAGCTTTTATTTGGCAGAAAACTTCTTTATCTTGTTTTCATTTTTGTATGATATTATTTCTGAGTATAGAATTTTAGTTGGACAGTTTGTTTTGGAGTGTTCTTGCCTCTTTCCATTTTCTGGAACAGATTGTGTAGAAAGATATTAATTCTTGTTTAAATATTTGCCAGAAAATCTTCAGTAGAATCATCTGAATTTGGAGATTTCTTCTGGGGAAGTTTCAAATTATAAATTAAATGTCATTAATGGTTATAGTATTATCCAGGTCCTCATTTTGGTGGAGTTTTTGTAGTCTGTGGTTTTTTTTAGAAATTGGCCTATTTCTTTTGAATTTCAATGGACAGTTGCTCATATAATTCCTTTTTACTTTTGTAATGACTATGAGATCTCCTGTTTTATTCATCATATTGGAGATGTGTCTTCTCTCTTTTTATATTTTTCAATCTTACTAAAGGTTTATCAATTTTATTGATTGTTTTAAAGAACGAGCTTTGCAATTCATTGATTGTCTCTAATTTTTCTTCAATTTTATTTATTTCTACTCTTATCATGATTATTTCTTTCCTTCTGCTTGCTTTGAATTTATTTTGCTCTTCTTTTTCAGTTTCTGAAGGTTGGAAGTTAGACATTGATTTGACAACTTTCCTCTTTCTTAATGTAAGCACTTAGTGCTATGAATTTTCCTCTCAGCACTGCTTTAGCTGCATCTCAAAATTTTGTTATGTAGTTTTTTCATTATAATTCTGATCTACTTTTGTTTCCATTTAGAGTTTTCCTCTTGGACTAATCAATTATTTAACAATGTGCTATTTAATTACCAAGTGATTTGACAATTGCCTGTTTTTTCTATAATTTTTTTATAGTTTGATTTCATTAGTGTCAGAGAACCTACTTTGTATAATTTTACTCTTTTAAATTTGTTAACATTTGTTTTATAACCTAGAAGATTTTCTATCATGGTGAATGTTCAATGAGTACTTGAAAGAGGTGTTTATTCTGCTATCATTGAGTAAGATGATCTAAATATGTTAAATAGATCCTTTGGTTTACTGTTTTGTTTCAATCTATATCCTTCCTCATTTTCTTTCTATTAGCTCTATGAGTTCTAGTAACATCCCCAGCTATAACTAATTTATTTATCCTTTCAGCTCTATCAATGTTTGTCTCATGTAACTTGAGGCTCTGTTTTTTGATGTTTACACATTTAATAATGTTATATATTACTGTTTTTATATATATATATTATAAATATATATATTATATATATATATATTATATAATGTTCATCTTTGTCTCCAGTAAATTTCTTTGCTCTGAAGCTATTTTATCCACTGTAAATATAACCACTCCTTCTTTTTAAAGTATCTCCTTGCTTGGGATAGCCTTTTCTATCTTTCTACTTTCCACCTGTGTGTGACATTGAATTTCAAGTGTACTTCTTAAAAATGGCATACAGTTGGGACCTATTATTTATCCACTCTCAATCTCTGTTTCATAACTTATATTTTTAAATCATTTACATTAAACATATTCCTATATTAGGGCTTACTACTGTATTGTATCGTTTCTTTTATATTTGTTTTTCTGTTTCTCTTTCCTTGCCTTCATGTGCATTATCTTGTATATTTTAAAAAATTTATTTCATATTGATTTATTTAAAGTGTGTTTGAGTATATCATTTTCCATAGCTTTCTTATGAGTGGCTCTAAATATTTCAATACACATATGACTGTCAGTCTACTGGAATAAACATTTCACCACTTCAAGTAAAGTGAGGAAGGCTTATTTCTATTTAACTTCCTCTATCCTCCTTACTTTTAAATATTATTGTCAGGAGTGTTAGTCTGTGTTATAATTTCTACTTGAATTATTACATATATTTATAAAACACATGAGAAGGGTAATCTATTTCATTTAATCATATTTGCATTCTTTCCATTTTCTTTCTTTCTTAATACTCCAAGATTGTCTCTTTATCATTTCCCTTTTTTTGAAAAATGTCTTTCAGTCATTCCTTAAGTGTAGTGATATGTCCTGTTAATTTTCCTGTAGGTAATAATGTCTATTTCTTCATCTTTTCTGAAAAATAGTTATCTGGATGTAAAACTTAAGGTGGATAGTTTTTTTCTTTCAACAGCTGAAAAATGTGCCACTTCCTATCCCATCCATGATTTCAGATGAGAAATTCAATCTTCATTTAAATCAGGGTTTCCCTAGAGGTAATGTTTCATTTCTCTTTGGTTCTTTTCAAGGTGTTTTTCTGAACATTAGTATTCATAAGTTAAATTATGATGTAGCTTAGCATAGATTTCTTTGGGTTTACCCTACCAGGTGTTAACCCAGTTTCTTTAATTTGTGGGTTCATAATTTTTGCCAACTTTCAGAAGTTTTAAGCTATCAATTCTTTGAATATTCTTTCAGCTCCACTGCCTTTCTCCTTGCACTTTTTGGACTCTGATGATTCAAATTTTTGATCTTTTATTATTGACCTGCAGGTCCCTGAGGTAGGATTTTTCTTCCCTTCCTCCCTCCTCCTCCTCCCTCTCCCCCTCACTCTCTTCTTCCTTCCTCCCTCCTTCCCTCCCTTTCTTCCTCTCTCTTTCTTTCTTTCTTCTCTCTGTTATTGAGATTGGGTAAATTCTCTTGATTTTTTTCTCATAAGTTTTCTTCACTCTACTCTTGAGCTCATCGATCAAAATTTTACTTTTTGTTATTTTAGTTTTCTGTTATATTTCACTTTTTATAACATCTGTTTCTTTGCTTAAATTTTCTATATTTTATTTATTTTAAAAGAATTTGTAATTGCCTATTGAATGTTATGATGGCTGCTTTAAAATCCTTATTAGATAATTCCAACATCTTGGTGTTAGTATGAGTTAATTTCTTTTTCTCACTTGTTTTTATTTTCCTGGTTCTTATTAAGATGAGTGATTTTTTGTTGTTGTTGTGTTCTAGTTTTTTGATCATTATGGTAAGAGACTCTTGGTCCTATTTAAAGTATTTTTCAGCAGGAAGTCACATAGTTTAAGTTTTCCATATAGGTCCTGGCCAATTTTGTGGACTGTTGTTCCAATGATGATTTAATTTTCTGTCTTTGAGATACTATTTTGTCTGTTTGGTTTATCTCACACTAGTGGAGCTCACAGTTTCCTGTTGGTACTGCCTGAGGGGATGGAATACCCTTCACTAACTGGGCTATCTGGTGCTCCTAGCTGAGGGAAAGGCATCTCCAGCCCATGGAAAAAAGAGCACTTCTGGTTAGTGCATTGTTGTAGCAAAATCCCCCTTGCAGTTACTCTTGCACCGTGCAGGGTCTCTGGGTGGGTGAGGGAAGTATCAGGTCCAATGGCAAAAGAAGAACATTTCTTCTAGTGGCATATTATTAGTGTGCTCCTGTTGATCCTACTTGCCAGTTCTTCCTGACTTGCCTGATGTTGTCAGTTGGGTTCCTGTTTGATCTTGGTGGGAGTTGGGAGGTGAATCTACTTGGGCTGCCTTCTGTTGCTAGTTCGGAAGTCAGGAAATGCCAAAGTCAGTAAGGTTTTTTTTATTGAGTGGGGAATTGTAAGAAACCTTGTGCTATGTTTTTGTTTGTTTGTTTGTTTGTTTTTTCCCCAGTACTGGGATTCCTAACCTATATGCCTTCCTTCTTTCACCTGTCAGAATTTGTCTTTGGTTATCTATTGCCCAGGGTTTATAGGTACACTTAGCAAAGAGAAACAGGGAGAGATAAGTCCATGGCATTTTGTCTGGATCAGAAGTCTCTATTATTTATTTTGAACCTATACTTTATAGCAAACACTCTTTCTTTTCCTTTTCCAAGAATTCATGGCATTTATAATTTAGTAGAAATAAATACAACTAATATTTGATTACAATAATCTGTGATACATTCTGTAATAAAGATATTATGAACTATTGTCAAAGTTCATAGCATGAAAACCTAATATATTCAATTGTGATAAGTCAAGACATTTTAGAATAAATTATCTTAAAACAAGAACTAAAGTTAGGGAGCTAGATAAAATCAGGGGTGAAACAGAGAGAATATCATGTGAAAGAGTTTGTATGCAGTAGATGCAGACACTGGATATCCTTGAAGTACCAGGAAGCTAGTGAACAGTTTTAAGAAAAGGAATGATAAATATTTTGCAATATCACCCTGAATGCCATGTCAACTACTGAAACGGGAAAAAAAAGGAGATTGAATGGGAATAGATAATAATAGTATTTTGTTTTGTATCAAGAAACATAGGGCCTAATAGATAGTTGGAAATATTTGGTTACTTTGTAACACAGTTCATCAAAGTCTTCATCATGAGAAAATGCCTCTACTGAGTCAGAACTGATTCTGTATCTCTAGCATTTTGAATCACCATTCCTTTTCTATCTTCCAAAAGAAAACACCAAGCCCCACTGCATTTTTCAGCATGGTAGACAGTCCAGAGCCAGAACTAGATATAATGACATGGAGTCTGCATAAACAATTAAAAATAACACTGCTCTAAACACACATAACCAAGCATTTAATTTAAATTTAATGAAACAGTTCTTCTATGTTGTCTGATCATAAATATTAATGGACCTGAAGAAAGCATTTTGCTAAACAAAACAGTTAAGATCAATAAAATGACATGAAGAATACATGAAATTGAATATTCAAAAGGCTAACTATTTGTCAACAACACAATGTGTAGGGCATATTCTCTTTTTTAGTTATAAAGTAAATGACTATATTTTTCAAATTCTGGCCAAAGAAGAGTTTTCGTGCTCTTCTGGAAATAATTGACCATTAAAGAGATTATAAACACAACAGTATCTGCTGAAGCAGAATAGATCAAAAACAATCTATATTTGTTTAATGGAAACTACTTGGTTCATACCACTTGATTTTCCAACTATATCAAGGATGAAATCTATGTTTGTTACATGGTTTGTGGAAAGATTACAAGAGAGAAGCAAGGCAGAGAAAGGGAGAAAGTTGATGTTATGCAATTAGTATTTGTGAGCACTAATTATTTCTAACAGTATGTTAGATAGTTTATTTATGACATTGAATTTTATATAAAATAATTACTCCTAATTTATAGGTAAGGAATTATATCTGTATCACACAACTATTAGCACACATTGTAGTAGGTGATTTGGACCTACAGTCCAATCTAATTCTAAGGCTCATACCTTTTATTTTTACCACACCGTATGGCTCCCCCCCACATAGTAGATAGAGAGAAAGATAGATATTTAAAATTTTAAAGGACAGATGAATATACATTATATTACTTGTTAATTTTTATAGCATATTTCCAGAAGCATCTTCCAGACAAAGATGATTATAATCACAAGCCCTCATAGTATAAGTAGGATAAGAGGGAAGGGCTTAAATTAAAACACACTTATTTACTCAGAATGGGAGAAAATATTTGCAAATGAAGCAACTGACAAAGGATTAATCTCCAAAATTTACAAGCAGCTCATGCAGCTCAATATCAAAAAACAAACAACCCAATCCAAAAATGAGCAGAAGACCTAAATAGACATTTCTCCAAAGAAGATATACAGATTGCCAACAAACCCATGAAAGGATGCTCAACATCACTAATCATTAGAGAAATGCAAATCAAAACTACAAGGAGGTATCACCTCACACCACTCAGAATGGGCCATCATCAAAAAATCTACAAACAATAAATGCTGGAGAGAGTGTGGAACCCTCTTGCACTATTGGTGGGAATGTAAATTGATACAGCCACTATGGAGAACAGTGTGGAGGTTCCTTAAAAACTAAAAATAGAACTGCCATACCCAGCAATCCCACTACTGGGCATATACTCTGAGAAAACCATAATTCAAAAAGAGTCATGTACCTCAATGTTCATTGCATCTGTATTTACAATAGCCAGGACATGGAAGCAACCTAAGTGTCCATCGACAGATGAATGGATAAAGAAGATGTGGCACATATATACAATGGAATATTACTCAGCCATAAAAAGAAATGAAATTGAGTTATTTGTAGTGAGGTGGATGGACCTAGAGCCTGTTCTACAGAGTGAAGTAAGTCAGAAAGAGAAAAATAAATACTGTATGTTAACACATATATATGGAATCTAAAAAAAAAAAAAGTTTCTGAAGAACGTAGGGACAGGACAGGAATAAAGATGCAGATGTAGAGAATGGACTTGAGGATACGGGGAGGGGGAAGGGTAAGCTGGGATGAAGTGAGAGAGTGGCATGGACATATATACACTACCAAATGTAAAATAGATAGCTAGTGGGAAGCAGCCACATAGCACAGGGAGATCAGCTTGGTGCTTTGTGACCACCTAGAGGGGTGGGATAGGGAGGGTGGGAGGGAGACGCAAGAGGGAGGGGATATGGGGATATATGTATATGTATAGCTGATTCACTTTGTTATAAAGCAGAAACTAACACACTATTGTAAAGCAGTTATACTCTAATAAAGATGTTAAAAAAAAACAACTCACTTATTTAATTTATCATTTTCCCTCCTCTGTAGTTGTTTAAACTAATATAATGTACATGTACATTACTATGAATGAAATTATAAGATAGATTGGAAGAGTATCAACATATATGAAAAAATATAATTTATCATGCCAATACTATGTGATATCACAAAAGAAATCTTGGGAAGGGAGAAATCAATGTGCAGTGACATATCAGGTTTCATGGACAAGGTGATATTTAAGTTGGGCCTTGACTTTGGAGTAAGAAATGTATAGATGAAGGAGAGGGGAAAATCCTATCTCTGGATTTATACAGGGAACTATAATAGATAGATATAGTTGGAATAGATAATCCAATTCTAGAAAGTCACAGACTGAAGGTTATGATCACCTCTTCTTATTTTTCTTAAATCTGCAACCACTTGATTGAATGGTTTCAGGCTCAGTCTTGCCTGAGTCTACATTGTAAGATAGGCAGAAGGACACGCAGGGGCTCTGGGCCTACAATTTCTAACTTAGCTGATAGACAAATTTACAATAAGCATCCCAGTGTTATTGATTCCAAGCTCGTTCTGCTCACCGCACAACAGACCAATAAATTAGGAGACGAGGTATTGGGGCAAGGAATAACAGCTCTATTTGGAAAGCTGGGTCTGAGAAAATGGTGGACTAGAGTCTTAGAGAACCATCCATCTTACCAGGGTCTGGATGCTAGTTTATTTTATAGAACAGAGAGAGGAGGAGGTGAGGAGGTAAAGTAAAAAAGCCTATTAAGTTTTGCAACTATTTCCTGGTTTTGCCACACTTGGGGAAGGATGTGTTAATTTCTTCTTTCCTGCAGCCATTCACAGGTGGACAGGGTCAGGATGTTTCCCTGTGAGCTGTACAAAGGTATTTTAGTTTAAAGTTCAGGCAGAGGGGGCAGGGTTCCCTGAAATAGGCCATTATGTATGCATGTAGGCAACATTATGTATGCATATAGGCAACATTATGTTGTTATAGGCAACATTCCTTTAGTGATTAACTTGTAACAAATGCAGCAGAAAGCAAAGGCTAAAGTAAAAGAAACAGATCTAATATGGAGTCAGATTTGTTCTTCCCTATTACACCAAGTCTTTGTTATTTTTCTGATATTTGGGCTTCCCCATGTTATCTTTAGTTTTGATAATGAATTTGTTGTTTGGTATATATAAATTAGTTTTGGTCTTAGTAAATGATCTAATAATTCATGCTCTGCAGATATTCTACTTGTCTTATTTTGTCCATGTATATTTCTGTCTGGAGCTCTTCTCTAGAAATCTAGCCCAGCAAATGTGTATGTCTATCTCCTAACAGCACTCTCAAATGCTGACTTGCAGAAAGAAAATATTTCCGAGTTGTTTATTTTTTTTTTCTAATCACCTTGTGATCCTGTCACAATATGTATCACAATATATAACCTGCCTGCCTATCAAAATATATAACTCCCCCCACAAAAAAAGAATATATAACTCCCTCACACTCCTCTATTTTCAATTAGATTGGACCATTATGACTAGTCCCTAGCAATGTCAGATGTATCTCAAGACAGAGTTCTATCTGCTGGTATGGGTATCATTTCAGCATGTGCTCTTTATAATACAACATAAAATCAAATTTACCTTCAACAACCAGCTTTTATGGTAAAATTATAAGTTAGGAATTATTATTGTTGTTATTTTCCAGATGAAGAAACAGATTCAAAGAAGAGGGAGAATCCAAATTTAAATCTAACCCTGTCTCCAGAATCTGGGCTCATTCTGCTTCATAACACTGTCTTGCATGTTACAGATGAGTCTGCTATTTGCCACATCTGTGTGCCACATGCCACAGAAATAGACCCATCTTGTTGGAAGAATATAGTACTTTCATTTGCAAGGTTTTCCATTTGCCCTATAGACCAGCAATTATCCAGGCAAGAGACCCACATGCTGTTATAAGAAAGAGTATATATCGAAGTGAAAGAGTTGATGGAATTTGTCTAGCAGTATTATACAAGATGGATAAAGTAGTGGTATTTTGGAGCTGTCAAGAGACATTTTCTAGTATCTTTTCTTAAGTCATTTAGTGATTTTACACTGGTAGCCTGAAATGGGCTATGGTGGGATTATTTACCCAACAGATATTGGCAGAGGCTTAAATTTGAGCATTTTCTTTTCAGAAAGCTTGTTGCTAAGCATGTGCTAGCATACCACAATATAAGGGGTATGTTATGGCAAATTTACAGTAGACTAGTGGAGAGTGTGTAAAGTTATCCAGAGCCAAGACTACAATGTGGTAAAAGGAAATATAGAACAACAATGCAGTTAAGAGATTATCGAAATAAATAGTTTATAGGATTATTAATTAGCTTTAGGAAATTAAGAAACTATAAGGCGATATACTTAGACGATAATGCCAACTCATTCAACAAATATTCAATGACCTGTTAGTATTTAAATTATTCTTACAAGGATGATCCTTGTAAGACAAATATTGGTTCCTTCTCTGTTCATGTAATTTGTCTATATATTTTATAAACCCTGCAATTCATTGTAACTGTTTTTAATCTAAATAGTCCATTATCTTTTTTTTTTTTTTTTTTTTTTTTTGCGGTACGCGGGCCTCTCACTGTTGTGGCCTCTCCTGTTGCAGAGCACAGGCTCCGGATGCGCAGGCTCAGTGGCCATGGCTCACGGGCCTAGCCACTCCGCGGCACGTGGGATCTTCCCGGACTGGGGCACGAACCCCTGTCCCCTGCATCGGCAGGTGGACTCTCAACCACTGTGCCACCAGGGAAGCCCCATTATCTTTTATATAATAAGAAAATATTATTTTTTCATGTATTTACATTTCCAGTGCTTTTATTTCCTTTATCCCTTTAAATAAATCCATATTTCCTTTGGGTATTATTTTTCTTCCAGCTGAAGACTGCCTTTAACAACTCTCATAGTGCAGGTCTCCCGCTTATGAAATTTTTCAGGTATTGTCTGTATAAAAATTAATTTATTTTTGAATGATATTTTTGTTGGTGCAGATTCTAGATTGACAGATTTTTTTCTTCATTAGTATTTTAAAGATAATTGCATCATTGTTCTCTGACTTGTATTGTTGCCAATGAGAAATACGCTGTCATATTTATCTTTGTTCTTCTGTGCCTAATGTGTATTTTTTATTGTCCTCCTTTTAAGAATTTCTCTTTATTACTAATTTTAAGCCACTTATTTATAGTATGTATAGGTGTAGTTTTTATGACATTTTTAGTTTTTGGTATTGATGTAGGTTCAGAGTTTTTATCAAACTGGTTAATACTAACCATTATTTATTTGTATATTTTTCTTCCCCACACCCCATTTCTCTCTCAGAGACTCTCATTACTTTTATCTTAGCCTGTTAGAAGTTGTCCCAAATCTCACTGATGCTTTACTCATTTTATTTTCAGACATTCCCTACATATTTAACTTTGCATAGTATTTACTGCCATGTCTTGAAGTTCATTAATTTTTCCTTTTGCAATGTCTCTTCTGCTATTAATTTCATTCCACAAATTTTCCTTCTGCAGACATTATAGATTTTATCCCTAGATGTTTGTTTTGGGTAGTTTTATATCTTCAGTGTCTCTAATTTTGCATGCTCAATCTTTCATCTATCTTCTTGACTATATGAAATACAGTTATAATAACTTTTTAAATGAACTTGTTTAATAAGTCTATCAACTGTGTCATTTATTGATAAGTAATGATTTACTTTTCTTCTCTGTATATATTTTTCTACTTTTTGCATTCCTGGAAATTTTTGATTAAATGTCAAACTTCATGAAGTTTTTGGTAACCTTGTTGACTTCTTAATATTTTTTGCATTCTGATTTATTTTATTTATTTAAGCTTTGTTACGCAGGACCAGAGAAACATTTTGTTTAAGTCTAATTTTTACCCACCACTGAGACAAAACCATTCTGAGTAATCTTCTTGGTGTCCTGTGAACAAGGTTTCTCTCTCTCTTCTCTCTGTCTTTGTCTCTCTCTCTCTCTGTCCTTCTCTGTCCCTCCCTCTCTGCTGTTGGGAAGAGGAAATTTTCCTGGCCCTATGCTAATCCTGAGAAATGTAACATATAATCATTTTGAGGGGTTCTTTCCGCAACCTCACAAACATGCACTGATCACTACTTAGCACAAAACTTAAGGATATCTTCTGTAGATCTATTGAAATCCACCTCTTTATAGCTTATTTCTCTCTCATCATATGCCCTGTGAAGTGTATCTGCCTTAGTCTACCTTGTGTCCCAGGTCTATATCCTCAACCAAGGTAGTCCACTGAGCTCTATCTGGGTACTTTCTTCTCTGTACTATTACCTGGAATTTCGCCAGGCAGTAAACTGGAACAGTCTTGGGCTCATCCAGCTTGTTTGTCATTTTCATATTATTGTTCTAAAATGCCTAAAGCCCAATGCCTTGAAAGTTATCACAATATATTTTATCTAGTTTTTCTGTTGTTTTATGTGACAGGAAAAATATTATTCCTGTTACTCCATCCTAGCCCAAGTTATATACATGACTTCTATCTCCATTTTAAATACTTTATTATACTTTTAAATTTATTTTAAAATTTCCTCCATATAATGTTACATGCATCTGAAGATTTATTATTGAGTTAATTTTAAGACAATTTTTTGCTTAAAGTAATATATATAAATAAATAAATAAATAAATATATATATGTATATATATACTCACACTTTCTCTTACATATTCTAAGTAATTGTGATTAGTACTAAAAGTGAAATTTAAAAATTTATATTATTCATGAACTTTGTGATTTTTATCAATGACTTTAAATAATGGACTGTATGTGATCTTGGCTTTGAAATGCAAGCCTTATAATCTGCAAAAACTATCATGTTGCCTTTTGAACTTTAATTTATATTTCCATAACTATGTTACTTCTTGCTAGAGGTTTTCTTCATTGTTTATATATTTTAATCCAACTTTTCAATCTTCTCTGTTTCTCTGTCTTCTCACTATTCTGAAAAATCATTCTAACATTTAAACAATTATTTCCACTAGGCCTCTAGACCCCCAACACAGAACTATGATGTATAAAATGTGTTTCAAACTACTGTGAAATGTTCTCTGTTTGATATCACAAAACATGCACAAAAATGTTTTTAATTTCAAATTGTGTTTCCTCAAATAGTGTCTGCATAATTTTCCAATTTTGGAAGAATTAACCTAGCTAAAATTCAGCAGCTAGGTTTCTTTTCAAGTTCCTTTCATTACTGGGATTATGAAGATCTGTTGATTCCCCTGCCTTAAGTGGGGGAATTTTAATTCCCCTTATCTGAAGCATTAACCTCATTCAGGACTTGAATCCATAAAGATCTATGATTTTAATTTGCTTTGTTTTTATGTTTCTGGTCCATTTAGGTCATTTTTCTTGGTGTAAGTAAATATGTCTTTCTTCACATTTTATTAATTATTGATCTGTGTTTGGAGAACTGGGTGTAGCAAAAAATGAACTGACACAACTGTCTTGACTGAGGTTCATGGTCCATCATGCATTTCATTAGTGAAGCACACTCTTAGGTGTGTGGATGTCAGTCAAGTCCATAAAGCAGAAAGCAAATCTTTATAACTAAAACAAGTATAGTGAGGATTTTTAATGACACAGTTTATATATTTAATATGTAAAATCTTTTCATTTGTCATTTTTCCAGTTTTACTTTTCCTACACATTCTGGTTCATTTGTGAACACTGGGATTTAAAATAACCAAATTACAGTCGATAGAATTCTCAAGAATTTTCTGCTAAAATGATTTATCCCACTTGGAGTACTGCACTTAATTTCCAATGCCCCACCTATCCTCCTAAAACATTTTATTTGAAAATAAGTAATGATCTTTGTAAAGACTCATCACGCATCTAAAACTGACTCTGGATATTTTTAGTACGACTTTCAGACTGCCCCTTCTCCAATTATATCTACCTTATACAAAAGCCTCTATTACTCTTATCCAGTGAAAGCGTTATAGTTACTTCACAACCTGAAATTTTATAGTCAAATTTTAAAGCACATAAAGTGACTAATATAAATAAATACAAAGGATCAAAATTAAGAATTTACTGAGTAAGTTCCTCTTATCAGAAAAATTTACACTTGCATTTTCTATTCAGGAGAAACTCGTTTTACAAAAGTAAACATATACTTATATACTGCTTTTCTCATTGATTATTGTTTCTTATTAAGTTACTCAGTGGAACTCTTCCCATTTATAAGGGTTATCTGGCCATTAATGTGGAATATTTGACATGTGCTGAATGTGCTAATGAAAATTATCACTGACACAGCATTTCTCCAAGCTGTAAAATACAGGACACAGAAAAACTGATTAGTCACCATGACAGAATGAACACTTGAGAATTACTTTTCTTTGCATATCATTTAAAAAAATCAATTAGATGAATGTTAGAGATCAATATTATTTAGTGTAGGAAAACAAAGAAAAAGAGCACAACTCTGCCAGGTATTGCCTCCTAAATTTCTTCTTTTTGGGCAGACAATCTTGGGAGAAGTCACTTAGAAAAAGATGTAATAAAGGTCAGCTTTGGGTTCAAGAATTGCCCTTTTTCTTCTTTTCAAAAGCATGATGCTATCAAATCCAATGCACAGTGAAAAGGTGCCTCATTGGATGACTGTGATATTTTATAAATAAAATTTGAAAATTGCTTTTTGACAGTAAAACAAAAAAGGAGTATTTTATTGTGTCCTTCCCTTTTCTTTTACCTAGAATTTATTATTGAGTTTTTCCTAGTTTTGTGGTTGCTTGTAAAAAGTCAAACCCAGCATTTGGTATTATTTTTGAGACCTATGAATGCCACATAGCAAGGTACTGAATCTGAATTTAAAAGTCCCTGATACAAATTAATTCCATAATTTGATATGTTTTTGAGAAGTTCAAGAGAATTTTTTACCTTTATTATAAAACTATATACAGAAAGTAAATCTATGACTTTCTTATAATAAGTAGCATTATAAGAAATTGTATAGAAAGAATATCACATAATGTTTTGAGAAAAGCCCATATTTAAGCTTTGAATCATTATCTGACTGTTGGTTCTGGAGTTGATTTTGGAGTGTTATGATCTTTTGATCAAAGATGCTATAAATTATTTTTAAGCAACTTAAAAAAAGATAAAATTCAAGGAACATAAATCTCTTTTACTATAATATTATTATGCTATAACAAGCTGCCATGGTCTAATTTGGAAATTTGTAAACAAGGTAAGCTATAGTTTTTGACATCATCTCACTTCTCTATAGTCCTATCTGTTGTTTACATAAGAATGATTTTTATAATTCTTTTAAAGATCTCAACCCTATGTCACTGTCCGTTAAAACTCCCCTATCCTTGTGTTATCTTTTTCCATAGTCTTATATCACTATACACTTTATTTATAATGCTTATCTATCTGGTTTTTCCTTTTAAGTATGTCATTTATTAATTTTTCCTTTAATTTTTTATTGAAGTATAGTTGACTTTCAATATTATATTAATTTCAGGTGTACAATATAGTGATTTAACATTTATGTACATTATGAATTGATCACCATGGTAAGTCTAGTAACCATCTATCACCATACAAAGTAGTTACAATATTATTGACTATATCCCCTATTCTATATATTACATTTCTTTGACTTATTTATTATGTGACTAGAATTTTGTTCCTCTTAATCCCCTTCACCTATTTCCCCACCCCTAACCCCAGTCCTCCTCCACTCTGGCAAATACCACATTGTGCTCTGTATCTATGAATGTTTTTGTTTTGTTTTCTTTGTTCATTTGTTTTGTTTTTTAGATTCAACATATAAGTGAAATCATGTATTATTTGTCTTTTCATGTCTGACTTATTTCACTTAGCATAGTACCTCTAGTTCCACACATGTATCATATTCTGTATTTCTATTTATTTTTGTGGCTATTAGATTTCTGTCTTACTTTTCACTATGCTGAAAGCAGCTTGAAGAAGAAGGACTGGATCTAGTTCTGTTTATCAATATATTTTCCATTACCTAGCACAGAATCAGTCATGTGACAAGTACCTATTGAATGGACACATTAATAAATGAAGGATCCAACCTTATATCTAATATGAAAACTCTTTATGCTCAGAGACCAGACTCACCTTCCAACATAAACATTAACTTTACTTTTTTCTGTGCAATATTCCATAAAGAATAGGCATGGGCCATTTAAAAAATTTTGCCTCTTTTTTTAAAGGAACATTCATATTCCATATGCTTTCATAACATTCAACATCTGCTTCCATTGGCTTATTCATAAATGTATTCTAACTCCAAATATTGATTGCTTAACAACACTTTATTTCTAACCCTTTGTGTTTAAAAATACCTTGTGTCTTGTATAGTCGTTCTTAAACATATTCATTGCATTGTTTCCAGATTATTCAACCATTTCACAATCATTTTTACGTGCCTACAGTGTGGCATACATTGACAAAATGAAGTTTAAAAAAGTATCTTTTGGGGCTTCCCTGGTGGCGCAGTGGCTGGGAGTCCGCCTGCCGATGCAGGGGACACGGGTTCGTGCCCCGGTCTGGGAGGATCCCACATGCCGCGGAGCGGCTGGGCCCGTGAGCCATGGCCGCTGAGCCTGCGCGTCCGGAGCCTGTGCTCCGCGGCGGGAGAGGCCACAAAAGTGAGAGGCCCGCGTACCGCAAAAAAAAAAAAAAAAGTATCTTTTACAATGGCAGCAGAGAAATGCTGTCAGTGATTAGATTTTAATGTGATAAGGACTATTGTAGTGGTGGTTACCAGACATTATAAAAGTAGAGTAATAGGGACTTCCCTGGTGGTACAGTGGTTAAGAATCTACCTGCCAATGCAGGGGACACAGGTTTAATCCCTGGTCTGGGAAAATCCCACATGCTGCAGAGCAACTAATCCTGTGTGCCACAACTACTGAGCCTGCGCTCTAGAGCATGCGAGCCACAACTACGGAGCCCACGTGCCAGAACTACTTCAGCCCCTGTGCCTAGAGCCCATGCTCTGCAACAAAGAGAAGGCATCACAATGAGAAGCCCGTGTACTGCAATGAGGAGTGGCCCCACTCACCACAACTAGAGAGAGCCCATGTGCAGCAATGAAGACCCAATGCAGCCAAAAATAAATTAATTAATTAATTTTTTTAAAAGTAGAGTAATAAGATTTATATCAAAATTGATTCAGATAAATCTTCCCAATAAAGTAATATATTAAGTTTACGGAAGAGATGGGGGTAAGGAAAAATAAGGAGGATTTACAAGCAGAAGTAATAACATTTTTGAACACACAGAAGAGTGTGGCATACTTCATTCTGGTTGGAGTAAAGATTATTGGTGGGCCATATTTGGTAGGGGAGATAATAGAACCAGGGATGGGCAGCCTTATGAAAGGTCCATTGGTAAGGCTATTAGGCAGCAGAATTTTCTCCTTACAAAGAAAATAACTCATATTCAAAGTCATTCCTAACTTCCATATTTTTTTACCTTGGACCTGATCTTGTGATCAGGTCTTATAAATTCTCTCTTTCAGTGGATTTAATATCTTCTCCTTCTCTTTATTACCTCAGGCACTTGATTGGTTCAGGCCTCCTTTACTCCAGAAAGAGTACAATAACCACCCACCTGTTCTTTTTGCCTTATATCTTGACCTTGCAGCCATCCTACAGTTATCATACTGTCTCCTCAGAACTGTGTTCTCAGCCATTGTTCTTCCATATTGTACCTCTAAGCACTACAACTCCCCTCTTAGAGGATGGAGAATAGTCTTTTCCTTAAGAAAAGGTAGGATAAAGTTTAGATGGTACTTAAAATTATTGAAAATGGTAGATGGAAAGGTTGATGTCATTTGTTTCCATGAAGTGGAAGGAGATGGTGTTGAGACAGTTAGAGGAAAAAGGAAAACGTTTGGAAAATCTACTGAGTTAAATAGAACTAGGAATATACGGAGGCACTGTTGGTCATCACTGAAACTTAAATGTGATTTGACATTAAGAACTTACAGTGGCCAGATTCACATTATGTGAGTGTCTCCAGTAACTTTAGGAATTTGTAGGACTCAAAGAAAAAAAATGAGGAAAAAAACCCAAAGAAATGGCAACAATAATTTGCCCACACTTGATATCTGATCAACTACTAAGACCTATGGATTTTATTTTATTTATCCATATTTTCCACTTACTTTAATTGAAAAACTCTTGTTTAGATCATAATGTTTTTCTGTCCTGGAACACAAAATGATTGCCTAATTTACTTCCTACTTTCTATCAACTATTCAAACTTTAATTCAATGATTATTTATTAATACCTACTGTGAGTCAGGCACCATGCTAGTCCTGCTATACAAAGGTAATTAAAAATAACTCTCATACAGTTTATAGTTTAGTATAGGTGATGGATTACATACACAAATGGGAAATCACAATAAACAAAGTACTACAAAGAAGGGATATATGTTGATATTAAATTTTATAATGAAGCATTTAACATAATGAGGGCAACAAGGGCTTCTCTGACAAAGTGAAAGTTTAGCTTACATATGAGTGATGAAAGTGAAGTCAATTAGGTTAGGAGATGAAAAACAGTCCTTGGCAAAAGGAATATTATAGCTATAAATACCGTATTGTAGAAGGATGGATGGTACTCAGGAAATGAAAAAGTTGGAGAAGCTAGAGCATGGAGAAGAGGATAGTATAACTCAAGAGAAAGCAGAAGAGAGAAATGAAGGAAAAATCCTTCAGATCATTGAAGACAAGAAGATAGGGCTGAAAAGTTACATAGGGGTCAATTCATTTAAACTTCTTTAGACCAAATTAAAGAGCAGTGGGAACCCGTGAGTGATTTTAAAATAGATGTTTATTGTGGATGTGTGGCTGTTGGTGTGTAGGTGAGTATGAGTGTGAGATATGGTTATTTTATATTACAAATAGTCAACCAGATGCAGTGCAGGAATGATTAGAGACAGGAAGAGTAGATGCAGATGTATCCATTAGAAGCCTAATGCATAAAATTAGGCTAAATTTAATCTAAATTTAAGTCTAATTTAATCTAAATTTAAGTTTAATCTAAATTTAATCTAAATTTAAGTCTAATTTTAATAGGCCTATAGCCAGTTGGTTTACATTCAAATGACTTATGTTGACTTAGATTCACTTGGTAGGACTGGTGAAGAAGAATAGATTGCTAAGATGCTGGATTTATTTAAATGTTAAAATCAACTGAAATATGGGTGTGGGGCTAAAAGTAAGGGAGGTATCCAGAATTCTGTTTCAGGCTACATATTTGCCTTAGGTCTTTCCTACTGTATATCATCTTTCCCACTGCCACCAGAGTTGTAATTCTCAAACACTGCTAAGATTTGGAAGCTTCCATGCATAAAATCATTAAAAAAATATATCCTACACTATTTTAAAGCTAAAAATCCCTAGGATGTTATATTCTTTTTAATGTTTTCTACCACTCCCTAACATGTCATTTTCTTCCAGTTACACTGAACTACTTAGCTTTCTTCTTAAGCATAATGTATTTGTTCACCTCTTCTGGCTTAGTTTATGCTGTTCTTTATCACCTTCATCCTTCTCCATTGTTCATATCTATCAAGGCTCTGATGCCTGGCTCAAATATCAAATTTAATTGTTATATCATATGTGACTTACATAAAATATATTGTTATCACTCCACTTCCACTCTATGAGCCCATGGAATTTTATAGCAGCAACTGAACAGCTTCTTTTATGTAGTATAGCTTGGTGTGTAACTCTCTGTGTCCTTCCCTAAACTCTACCATCAGTCATGAAACCTAGAAGAACAAGGACAATTTTCACTCCTCAGTGAATAAAAATAGTGAGTTATTAGTATGTATCTATTATGTATGACACTCTCTGCTATTTATTTAGTATGCTATTACAAGTCCAATTTATGATATATAATTTCCACTTCAAAAATAAGAATATTAAAGAGAGTCAGTGAATTTCCCAAATCAAAATTGATATGGGAAGAACTGAGATTTTATTTTATTTTTTTCTGGGTTTCAAAATCTGAGCTCTTTCAACTGGAGCAATTAATAAAACAAAGCTTTAAACCAGTGTCCATTTAGCTAGGAGAAACAAATAGTATCAATCAGTATTTTACTCATTGTGCATAATGGATCTATGATAAGTTGCCATAGGAAGGGGTTAACATGTAATAAATGATTTGGAGAAATCATTTTTAAGGAACGTGTATAAATTTGTGTGTCATCAAAATTTAACTTAAAAAATTAAATAAATAAATAGAATAACAACAACAACAACAACACTCTGCAATTTTTTCTTAACAAAGAAATTCTAATTCCTTTGCCCTATCCTCAAGATTCAGTAAGACTCCAGTGGGGGCCTAGAATCCACATTTTTAATATTAATCTTAGTTCCTTATTATATAACTAGTCATAAACAATATTTTGAGAACCATTGTTCTAGAATCAGACAGTTATGAAAGTAGAGCTTGCTTTACTAAATGTGTGCAAATGTTAGAGGGAGAAATAGTTGCATTGTTCTGTTACTGGCAATCTGACTATAGTCAGCCATTGAGAATGTCTATACAGTTTACATCCAGGCTTCACATAAAGAATACTTAAAGAAAAGAAAATAGAGGGCATACATTGAAAGAATGTGTCATGCTTTATTCTCCCAGATTCTGACTAGAACTTGACAGACATACTTATCTATCTAGGACTTTGAAAGGAGCACAAGTATTTATCTCCACAAAACTTCAATAACAGAAATAGACTGTAACCTTTGTGAGATGCCTCACGAGACATGACCATATAAGACGTCCCCATTCTTTATTGCTCAATAAGTAAAAATGCAGTCTTTAGAAAGTTTACCATTTCTATTATTGATATAAAATAGTTTTCAACTATTTCAGAGTGTATCCAATGTATAAATACAATTTCTGGAACAAAGGAATTATTTGTATAAAGATTGCCTGCCTTAATAATGGAGTGCTTATAATTATACATGTAAAATATAGTGCATATAATATCTATCAACTTACTCATATGCTATGAATAGGTGTAAATAAATGTGACATTATTTAACTTATATTTTTGCATAGGATGGTATGGAGGAAATTACTTAAAAATTATCTGTTGAGTTTTGATATTCCCAACCATTAATATATCACTTCTTTCATCAATTTTTATAAAAATATATCAGACATTGATATGGGAAGCTTAAATTTTCTTTATATCCTTTTTCTCTTTTCACAGATTGATTGTTTTATATTCTATTACAACATCTCTACTTACTGTTTATAAACTAACATGTGTTGAATACTTAAAACATGTCTTCAAACATTATAATCTATGTGAGATGATCTAGATTTTAAGATTAGAGTTTCCATGGAAATGTAATGTTTTCATCCAACCTTAAATAAATCTATGTCATCAAACTGGTAATGCACTTTAAAAATACAAATCTATCACTTACCCATTAATGGTATGTATTGCAATATACATGCTAAGTTTATGTCTTCAATGCTTGAATGATTGAATGTAGGTATATAAAACACATTTACTATTTCATAAAGTACTTAAAATAAAACTTTACTTAAAAGGCAATATTTTTTAAAAGTACTTTAATGTTTACAATATCTTTGTGTGGGATCCTTATGAAAAGTTTTATGTACTGCAGCCCATATAATTAAAACTATATTGTAGAATATGAAATATCTAATGTCAGACAAAGAGGAGATGATGTTCATTAAAGATTTTGTGTTCTGGGATCAGTTGTTTTTATTGCCATTGTTTTTCATGTCTTTAATTTTCTTTTAATATTGTTTCAATGTCTTTGATTATCTTATGTTTGTCTGAATAAAAGCTTGAATACTAGATGCATTCTTAGTGAAGCAATTAATGTTTCATATCAAGAGGAAGAGCTACCAGTGAATAGATAAATAGACTGGTTTTGGGGAGTCACTAAGATTGAACACCAGTAGAAAAGAAAGAACTGAGAAGAGAAAACAAAGAACACTTACAATATCTCAAAGGCAAGAGGAAACCAAATGACAGAGAGAAAAAAGAGTAATACAAATGGAGTGGGATCATTTAATGAGATATATTGACAGAGGTAAGAACCTATAACTCTCACTAAGATAGCCTTGACATTCCCCTCAGCTTGACTAAGCTTTAGATAGTTTTTTTCCAGACCCCTGACCTCCCTCTTCTTAGAGCAATTATAAATTATATAAATATATAAATTATTTCTCCTGTTCCTTTAAGAGGTAAATCTTCTCCCAGCCTCTTGCCAGTTCTACTTTAGAACTTGTCTTTCTGGAAGATCTGAAAGCCACACCTTTGTATTGTAATCATCAAGAAAGATAATGCCTCTGTCTCCCAGTCTCCATGTGCAGGTAGGAACCTAACTTCTAGGAAGTGTCAATTAGCAAACACAGATGACCTAATCACATTGACCAACCTCTCCCCTACTGTCCTCCAGTACTTTCCACTGGTTCAACCTAGTGCTGAAAAACTCTCCCAGTGTTTATTTTAGTGAGGTTGATTCAGTCTCTCTCCCCTCTTGCAATAGTCTTGAATGTTTTCCTTGACTGTTTAACTTGTCGGCTGCAAATTTTCTTTGACAAATCTTAACAATATTATAAATGATAGACTCTGACTTTTTAAAATAAAATACATAGGGACTTCTTTTCTTTCCTTCTTTTATATTCTCCTTCCTCCTGGAGGTCTTGCCTCTCTTCTTATTTAAATTTGATGTATATGTCTTTTAAAAGTCACTGTCTTGCTAAAAGATGATTGGTTCAGTTATGCCAAACAATTCTGCTGGAAATCAGAGGTGGGCCTTTGGAATTCTCCTTTTGATCTTCCAAGTTCTGGCACAGCTGACAAAGACTCTTCTTGGTAAACATTCTTTCCTAAGGTAATGGAAATAACAGTAATATTGAATAAATTCTCAATAATTACTTCTATTTTTAAAGTTGTGAAAGGAATATGTATGTTATATATAACACTTTCTTTTCTACTCTTCAATACTGAACTAAGTGATTTTTTAAAAAAATTACTCATTAATTCTATGTTCAAAATAATCTTACTGTGCCTAATTGCCCTTTTTTCAGATAATTTTGAAGCTGACTGTTCTTTCTGACACTTTGTTTATAGTTTTCCTAATCCATTTCTTTTAACTCTCATTTTCTATATTTCTCAGTGTTTCCCTGGAGTCACTCTTTTCTTAAGAACAGGCCCTGTAATCCCTAGGAAATCAGTACTCCCTGAAATATGATTTTCATCCTGATTAGCTATACTAAGACTCAAACTGGGCTCTTTGTTGAGCAGTGGGCCTACCCCAGTATACCCTGGTGAGTTGAGCTCAAAAGCTATTTGTTAGCTTAGTTAAAATGCAGTAACAGATTTGGTATATAAAATTTCTATTAAGTATATGTGATTCTTTGAAAACTAAGTATGCAAGGTAAAGCAATTTGCATTAATATATTCTAAATAATTATGACAAACAGTTGTTTACTTCCCTTTAGAACTAATGTGTGGTTAATGTAAATATACTAAAGTATTCTGAGTTATTTAGATACAAAATATATTACATAATAAAAAAAGTTTAAATATCAGTCATACCTTCGAAGCATAAAGAAAAACATAGATAAAAACTCTGCAAATCTAGCTTAATTTTTAGTCCCTTCAAAGAGATCAGCTCATTAAAAGTTAACACTTTCTTGGGGACTTCCCTGGTGGTACAGTGGTTAAGCATCTGCCTGCCAATGCAGGGGACACAGTTCGACTCCTGGTCTGGGAGGATCCCACATGCTGCGGGGCAACTAAGCCCGTGCACCACAACTACTGAGCCTATGCTCTAAAGCCCACAAGCCACAACTACTGAAACCCGTGTGCCCTAGAGCCCAAGTGCCTCAACAAAAGAAGCCACCACAATGAGAAGCCCGCACACCAAAACAGAGTAGCCCCCATTTGCTTCAACGAGAGAAAGTCTGCACGCAGCAATGAAGACCCAACGCAGCCAAAAAAATAAATAAATAAATAAAAGTTAACACTTTCTTATTATAAACAATTTACTTTCAAATTATATTGCCCCTTACTATCAACTTCCACTGATATCTCAATCGACCATATGATTAAGTGTATTTTATTCAGTCTATTCCTGTCATACAATTTGAACTTTATCTTAATGACTTTTATTTTTATGTTTGCAAGTTTATTAAACTAACTTTGTCTTATTTCATTTTTTTTAAATTTTTTTTGCGGTACGCGGGCCTCTTACTGTTGTGGCCTCTCCTGTTGCGGAGCACAGGCTCCATACGCGCAGGCTCAGCGGCCATGGCTCATGGGCCTAGCTCCTCCACGGCATGTGGGATCTTCCCAGACCAGGGCATGAACCTGTGTCCCCTGCATTGGCAGGCGGACTCTTAACCACTGCGCCACCAGGGAAGCCCCTGTCTTATTTCTTAATGTTCCATTATATGCTATTAAAAAAACTTTAGCTTAACATAGACAAACATTACTGACTTTCCTACACAGTTTAATTGTTCTATTTATTTCAGGCATCTCTTTCATTGTTATTAGCTTCATATTTTATTATATTTTAAAAAATTTTCCCTCGTTTTATGTTTGTATCTTCATGTAAAGTCAAACTGATCACAGAGAATTTAAATCATTACTTAAAACATTATTGTTGCTGATTTTACGATATGACACCAGTTCTTTGTCAAAATAGTCTTTGTGAATTTGCACACTTTGTGAACAACTGCTGTCAGAAAATACTCTTAAGTTGCAAATTTAGAATGTAAATGCCAAGATGTCCATGAAAAAATAGAGGAAACTTTAGAGACTCTGAAATTTTATTGATATATTTATACAAAATAGAAAAAAATAATATAATTATAGTTATAATAATGATTAAGCACAATATAAGGCTCACTATATGCTGGTAACTCTTATAAGAGCTTTACATATTTCAATTCATTTAATCTTCCAAATAACACTGTTACCATTCCCATTATGCAAATGTGAAAACTGAGGAAAAGAGAGTTAACTTCATACTTATACAGTATTAAAATGATAAACAAATCTATTATAAAAAATTGGTGGTGATCCTAAGAGATAAATGCTACCCTTGTTAAAAAAGAAAAACACTATCAAATTTTCAATATATTTAGTTGATTTTGTTCAAATTTAAGTGTTCTACTAATTGTACCTGGAATTAAAAATGATTTTTCTATATTTTCTATTTTCATGATTTTGAAAAAATAATCCCAAAGTTATAGGCTGGATAGTAAATGTTTCTTTAAAAACAACATTACATAGCAATATAGCAGGATTTGTTAGCCAATAAGAACACTGTTGAAATATGTTACCATTGCTTGCAAATTAATTCAATGGCCTATGCAAATTTCCAAGGTCTTGTATATCAATATTTTCTCTGTTAAATAAAAGTATTAGAAGTCTGTGGCTGTTGTGAATTTTAAATAAAATAATTTAATATAAAACCACTACCATAGAGAAGGTACTTTATAAAATGTTACTAACCTTTCTCCATCCCTCCTTACCTGAAGTATTTAGGCTTTCTCATAATCAGGTTTTTGCTTCCTTCAGTACATCCCATGCCTTGGAAATTACTTTTTCTCTCTTATCATTGTGGTTGTCATGCCAAGTATTTGAATTGGTAGAGCTGGTGTTACAGAAACCACTTATTTTTATGACCATGAAACAAAAGTGTATTGGTAAACATAAGTGCTTAGATAAGACACATGCAATATCTAGCTTGAGATGTGCAAACATGACTAAATGAAGGAATGTATGGCATTACCAATTTAAAAGAATGGTTGAAATAAACTGTGGAAAGAAATTTGGATTTTAGGAAAGTTTGGAAACAGGAGCTTACATACTGTCACTAATCTCTCTAATATTAAGGCTGTGTTTATATGTGTATAGTAAAGAATTTAACTTGCCCCAAAGAGTGGTTTGGCCTTTGCCCTTGGGTTCTGGGAGGTGATCTCTAAGCCTTTGGAAAGTGCTTGTTAGAGTAATTTTATTTGCCTGTGGGCTTGGGTCACTTCGTTATTTTAACAAGGTAATTTAGAATGATACTGGCAATAATCTAATGATATGGTTTAGGGTGAAGGCTTTGGTTCACATGGTATGAGTTTGACCTCCTGAAGGACTGGAGGCTGAGATTACTCACTTGAGAAGTCTACCTTGTTTATGTGATTGAGTCCCAATAAAGACTCTAGACTCAAAATTCAGGTAAGCTTCTCTAGTTGGCAATATTCTGTCCATATTATCATACATTAATATCAGGGACCTAACACTGTCCATGACTCCAAACATAGAAGATCTACATTTGGAAATTTTCTGGATGTTGCCCTATCTGCCTCTTCCTTTGGCTGACTGAAACATTTATCTTTTAGCCATAAGAAACCTTAACTATGATTATAACAGCTTTCAGTGTTCACTGCAAGTCTTTCTAGAAAATTATTAAACATAAGAATAGTTTGGGGTATCCCTGAACTTGCAATTGTTATCACAAGTGAGAGCAGTCTTTTTGGACTGTTCCCTGATTTTGCAGTATGTCAGTTTTATTTATTTAACACCTTGTGGGAAAACATATCCACCAAAGATATTCAAGTTGTATGTTCTGTGGTAGAAATGGGTTAGATATTCAGCAAACACTTTTCTTCTCTCCACCTCACTGTTAAATATTGTCCAGTCTCCCTTATATCTTGGTAAGATCATGTGGCTAATTCTCACCACTGGGCTATGAACACAAGTCAGATATAACATAAAGGCTTAGACAGGTAATGATGGGAGTATCTACTTAAAGTCTTTCTGACTTTACTTCCAGCTATCAGCAAGATGCCACCAAGGCAGTCTTAAACATACATATGAAAGATCCTGGGAAGGAAGAAAGATTCTAGGAACATATACTACATGTGGCAATAGGAAAGTTGCCTGCTCCCTGAGCTGCAACCACTTAAAAACAATGACTTTGATGTGAGTGAACATATATCTTTAATTTGTTAAATAAGATTTGGAATGTTTTTTGTTACCAAGCATCTGACTAATCCATCAAACCCATGCTCAGCCAACATAGAGAGAATGACCAAACTCTCTCTGCTTCTCAGTGAAAAATTCAAGGAAAGATACACAGAGTGGCTTAGTTTGAGTCAGAATATGCACGCCCCACTCCCCAGTCCCTGGAAGAGAGTAGCAGATCAACTTTTACTTTCAAAGAGGATCCATAGGAAATGTATAGATAAGAGGAAAAGAAGACCTTAAAAATAGGTGATGGACAGCTAATCCTATTTGTGTCCATCATAGTGGAGTTTGGGACCTCAAGTTTGTTTCTCAGATGATTTGCTGCTACTATTGATAAAATTTATGTCTGCCGTGAATGTTCCTTTTATTGCTATATAAAATATACAAGCTATAAATTAAAGTTGTAAGCTTAAGCTTATTGACAGGGTGAATAATATTGTATATCTGTATGTATAAGCATGAAACTTTGGTCACCTATGTGTTAATTGTCCCCTATTTTACCTGCATTGATTGTTTTCAATTGCATCTATGTAGAGAAGTTAAATTTAATCAAAAGTAAGAGCCATGATTGATCCAATCAGCCTGCTCAGTCTGTATGGGGCATTTTAGATCAAGTGGGACTCTCAGATTTAATTAAATCCAGCTGTCTTCTATACTTGTTTAGTATTTACACAATACCCTACCTATGGGCTTGACTTTCCTTCCTTCCATATTGAACTTACTCACTGTTTTTAGTTTGTTTAGCTACAACATTTAGTCTGGGTAGAAGCCAGCCATTGCAGTATTTGCTTGTGAGGTACAAAGCTTTATTAAGATAATTACAAATGTAATACGTTCTGCTAATTCTGTAAAATGATCAGTAGTATGTTTCATATCTTCCCAGGAGAAATCAACAAATGGAAAGAAAACTATTTCAAAAATGTTGATGCATTTCAACAATATATAGAGCTGGCAGAAATTAATCAGGGAGAGCTTTCAAGCTGAATATTAGACATTGGTCTTTGTATATGAGTCTGACTCTGTGCTGGTTGTTCTCACAAGTTCTATCTCATCCAATTTTCCCAATTCTATAAAGTAGGTATTATTAGCTTGATATTACCAATGAGGAAATTGAAGCCCAGAAAGACTAAGTAACTAATTTATACTTATATATTTAGTCACTGTGTCCAGATCAAAAATCTTGTCATCTGAAATTAAACCAAGTGTTTTAGTATGTAATTTTTAAATAAATTTAGATGAATCTACAACTATTAGGTTCACAAGTGATTATTACATATGAGAATATTATATGTTAAAACATTGATTTCCTCAAAAGGAACTTTATTTTTTTTGCTATTTAAAAGAATTTTATTGGAGTATAGTTGATCTACAATGTTGTATTTAGTTTCGGCTGTACAGCAAAGTGTATCAGTTATATATATATACATATATCTACTGGTTTTTAGATTCTTTCCCATATGGTAATTACAGAGTATTGAGTAGAGTTCCCAGTGCTATATAGTAGGTCCTTATTAGTTATCTATTGATATTTTATATATAGCAGTATGTCAATCCCAATCTCCCAATTTATCCCTCCCTCCCCCACTCCCCCCACTTTCCCCTCTGGTAAACATAAGTTTGTTTTCTAAATCTGTGATTCAATTTTTTTGCCAATCTGTATATCTTCCTTGGAGAAATGTCTATTTAGGTCTTCTGCCCATTTTTGGATTAGGTTGTTTGTTTTTTTGATATTGAGCTGCATGAGCTGCTTGTATATTTTGGAGATTAATCCTTTGTCAGTTGCTTCATTTGTAAATATTCTCTCCCATTCTGAGGGTTGTTTTTTCATCTTATTTATGGTTTCCTTTGCTCCACAAAAGCTTTTAAGTTTCATTAGGTCCCATTTGTTTATTTTTGTTTTTACTTCCATTTCTCTAGGAGGTGGGTCAAAAAGGATCTTGCTGTGATTTACGTCATAGAGTGTTCTGCCTATGTTTTCCTCTAAGTGTTTTATAGTGGCTGGCTTTACATTTAGGTTTTTAATACATTTTGAGTTTATTTTTGTGTACGGTGTTAGCGAGTGTTCTAATTTCATTCTTTCTCATGTAGCTGTCCAGTTTTCCCAGCACCATTTATTGAAGAGGTTGTCTTTTCTCCATTGTATATTTTTGCCTCCTGTATCAAAGGTAAGGTGATCATATGTGCATGGGTTTATCTCAGGGCTTTCTATCCTGTTCCACTGATCTATATTTCTGTTTTTGGGCCAGTACCATAATGTCTTGATTATTATAGCTTTGTACTATAGTCTGAAGACAGGGGGCCTGATACTTCCAGCTCTGTTTTTCTTTCTCAAGAATGCTTTGGCTATTTGGGGTATTTTGTGTTTCCATACAAATTGTGAACTTTTTGTTCTAGTTCTGTGAAAAATGCCATTGGTAGTTTGATAGGGATTGCACTGAATCTGTAGATTGCTTTGGGTAGTATAGTCATATTCACAATGTTGATTCTTCCAATCCAAAAACATGGTATATCCCTCCATCTGTTTGTATTATCTTTAATATCTTTCATAAGTGTCTTATAATTTTCTGCATACAGGTCTTTGGCTCCTTAGGTAGGTATATTTCTAGGTATTTTTGTTGCAATAGTAAATGGCAATGTGTCCTTAAATTCTCTTTCAGATTTCTCATCATTAGTATATAGGAATGCCAGAGATTTCTGTGCATTAATTTTGTACCCTGCTACTTTACCACATTCATTGATTAATTCCGTAGTTTTCTGGTAGCATCTTCAGGATTCTCTATGTATAGTATCATGTCATCTGAAAACAGTGACAGATTATCTACTTTTCAAATTTGGATTCCTTTTATTTCTTTTTTGTCTCTGATTGTTGTGGCTAAAACTTCCAAAACTATGTTGAATAACAGTGGTGAGAGTGAGCAACCTTGTCTTGTTCCTGATCTTAGTGGAAATGAATTCAGTTTTCCACTATTGAGAAGGATGTTGACTGTGGATTTGTCATATTTGGCCTTTATTATGTTGAGGAAAGTTCCCTCTATGCCTACTTTCTGGAGGGTTTTTATCATAAATGGGTGTTGAATTTTGTCAAAAGCTTTTTCTGTGTCTGTTGAGATGATCATATGGTTTTTATCCTTCAATTTGTTAATATTGTGTATCACATTGATTGATTTGCATATATTAAAGAACCCTTGCATTCCTGGGATAAACCCCAGTTGATCATAGTGTATTATCCTTTTAACATGCTCTTGTATTCTGTTTGCTAGGATTTTGTTGAGGATTTTTACCTCTATGTTCATCAGTGATATTGGCCTATAGTTTTTTTTTGTTGTGACATCTTTGTCTGGTTTGGGTATCAGAGTGAAGGTGGCCTCGTAGAATGAGTTTGGGAGTGTTTCTCCCTCTGCTATATTTGGAAGAGTTTGAGAAGGATAGGTGTTAGCTCTTCTCTAAATGTTTGATAGAATTCACCTATGAAGCCATCTGGCCCTGGGCTTTTGTTTAATGGAAGATTTTTAAACACAGTTTCAATTTCACTGCTTGTGATTGGTCTGTTTATATTTTCTATTTCTTCCTGGTTCAGTGTCAGAAGGTTGTGTTTTTCTAAGAATTTGTCCATTTCTTCCAGGTTGTCTATTTTATTGGCATAGAGCTGCTTGTAGAAATCTCTCATGATCCTTTGTATTTCTGCAGTGTCAGTTGTTACTTCTCCTTTTTCATTTCTAGTTCTGTTGATTTGAGTTTTTTCCCTTCTTTTATTGATGAATCTGGCTAATGATTTATCAATTTTGTTTTTCTTCCCAAAAAACAAGCTTTTAGTTTTCTTGATCTTTGCTCTCATTTCCTTCATTTATTTTTCATTTTTTTCTGATCTGATCTTTATGATTTTTTTTCCTTCTGCTAACTTTGGGGTTTTTCGTTCTTCTTTCTCTAATTTCTTTACGTGTAAGGTTAGGTTGTTTATTTGAGATTTTTCTTGTTTCTTGAGTTAGGATTGTATTGCTATAAACTTCCTGCTTGAAATCGCTTTTGCTGCATCTCATAGGTTTTGGGTTGTCATGTTTCATTGTCACTTGTTTCTAAGTAGTTTTTGATTTTGTCTTTGATTTCTTCAGTTATCTCTTGGTTATTTAGTAGTGTATTGTTTAGCCTTCATGTGTTTGCATTTTTTACAGTGTTTTTCCTGTAATTGATATCTAGTCTCATAGCGTTGTGGTCAGAAAAGATAGTTGAAACAATTTCAAATTTCTTAAATTTACCAAGGCTTTATTTGTGATCAAAGATATAATCTATCCTGGAGAATGTTCCATGAGCACTTGAAAAGAAAGGATATTCTGTTGTTTTTGGATGGAATGACCTATAAATACCAATTAAGTCTATCTTGTTTAATGTGTCACTTAAAGTTTGTATTTACTTAATCTTCATTTTGGTTGATCTGTACATTCGTGAAAGTGGGGTATTAAAGTCCCCTACTATTGTTGTGTTACTGTTGATTTCCCCTTTTATGGCTGTTAGCATTTGCCATATGTATTAAGGTGCTCCTATGTAAGGTGCATATATTTTACAATTGTTATATCTTCTTCTTGGATTGATCCCTTGATCATTATGTAGTGTCCTTCTTTGTCTCTTGTAATAGTCTTTATTTTCAAGTCTATTTTGTCTGATATGAGAATTGTTACTCCAGCTTTATTTTGATTTTCATTTGCATGGAATATCTTTTTCCATCCCCTTACTTTCAGTCTGTATGCGTCCCTAAGTGTGAGGTGGGTCTCTTGTAGACAGCATATATTTGATCCTGTTTTTGTATCCATTCAGCCAATCTGTGTCTTTTGGTTGGACCATTTAAAGCATTTACATATAAGGTAATTATCAATATGTATGTTCCTATTACCATTTTCTTAATTGTTCTGGGTTTATTATTGTAGGTCTTTTCCTTCACTTTTTTTTCCTGCCTAGAGAAGTTCCTTTAACATTTGTTGTAAAGCTGGTTTAGTGGTGCTGAACTCTCTTAGCTTTTGCTTGTCTGTAAAAGTTTTAATTTCTCCACTGAATCTGAATGAGATGCTTGCTGGGTAGAGTAATCTTGTTTGTAGGTTTTTCCCTTTCATCACTTTAAATATG
Source organism: Lagenorhynchus albirostris (assembly GCF_949774975.1). Taxonomy (NCBI): domain Eukaryota; kingdom Metazoa; phylum Chordata; class Mammalia; order Artiodactyla; family Delphinidae; genus Lagenorhynchus; species Lagenorhynchus albirostris. The sequence continues at coordinate 94,573,747 of NC_083096.1, forward strand.
TCCTGCCACTGCCTTCTGGCTTGCAGAGTTTATGCTGAAAGATCAGCTGTTAATCTTATGAGGATTCCCTTGTATGTTATTTGTTGCTTTTCCCTTGCTGCTTTTAATATTTTTTTCTTTGAATTTAGTTTTTGATAGTTTGATTAATATGTCTCTTTGTGTGTTTCTCCTGGGATTTATCCTATATGGGACTCTCTGCACTTCCTGGACTTGACTATTTCCTTTCCCATATTGGGAAGTTTTCAACTATAATCTCTTCAAATACTTTCTCAGTTCTTTTCTTTTTCTCTTCTTGTGGGACCCCTGTAATTCAAATGTTGGTGTGTTTAATGTTGTCCCAGAGGTCTCTGAGACTGTCCTCAATTCTTCTCATTCTTTTTTCTTTATTCTGCTCTGTGGTAGTTATTTCCACTATTTTTTCTTCCAGGTCACTTTTCCGTTCTTCTGCCTCAGTTATTCTGCAATTGATTCCTTCTAGAGAATTTTTAATTTCATTTATTGTATTGTTCATCATTGTTTGTTTGCTCTTTAGTTCTTCTAGGTCCTTGTTAAACGTTTCTTTTATTTTCTTCATTCTATTTCCAAGATTTTGTAACATCTTTGCTATCACTACTCTGAATTCTTTTTTCTGGTAGACTGCCTTTTTCCTCTGCATTTGCTTGGTCGGTTGGGTTTTTACTTTGCTCCTTCATCTGCTGTGTATTTCTCTGTCTTCTCATTTTGCTTAACTGACTGTGTGGGGTCTCTTTTTCACAGGCTGCAGGTTTGTAGTTCCCATTGTTTTTTGTGTCTGTCCCCAGTGACTAAGTTTGGATCAGTGGGTTGTTTAGGCTTCCTTGTGGAGCGGACTGGTGCCTGTGTTCTGGTGCGTGAGGATGGATCATGTCTTTCTGTTGGGCAGGAGTGCATCCGGTGATATGTTTTCGGTTGTCTGTGAACTTCTTATGATTTTAGGCAGGCTCTCTGCTAATGAGTGGGGTTGTGTTCCTGTCTTGCTAGTTGTTTGGCATGAGGTGTCCAGCACTGTAGCTTGCTGGTTGTTGAGTGGAGTTGGGTCTTAGCTTTGAGATGGAGATCTCTGGGCAAGCTCTCGCTGATTGATATTACTTGGGGCCTGGAGGTCTCTGGTGGTCCAATGTCCTTAAGTTGGCTCTCCCACCTCAGAGACTCAGGCCTGACAGCTGGCCAGAGCACCAAGACCCTGTCAGCCACATGGTGTCTATGTGACTTTGAGCAAGCAACTTAACTTCTCTGTGCCTCAGTGTCTATTTCCTCATCTATAGACTGATGTTTGACAGAGATGCTTTACAGCTGTACTTCAAGAGATATACAGTGGTCAACTTCCCTGGAACCGGCTCCAATTTCAGGAAATGTACTCTGACATGTTGACCTCCAAATGGAAAAATCCTTTCTTTTTATGAATAAAGGTGACTTTTTTTTTTTTTTGGTGGTACGTGGGCCTCTCACTGTTGTGGCCTCTCCCGTTGTGGAGCACAGGCTCCAGATGCGCAGGCTCAGTGGCCATGGCTCACGGGTCCAGCTGCTCCGCAGCATGTGGAATCTTCCCGGACTGGGGCACGAACCAATGTCCCCTGCATCGGCAAGCAGACTCTCAACCACTGCGCCACCAGGGAAGCCCAAAGGTGGCCTTTAAGATCCAGGTTTCAGGGAACTGGCCCACGGTGACCATCCCTGTTTCACATCAACATGATCTCAGGCACAAACCTCCTTGTTTTTCAATTTTATCTTTAAGTTACTTGTTGAAACAACTGGCCCGTGGTCCCAAGGACGATTGCAGCTTCAGCCGGTGGGGTCCCTCCAGAGCCTCCAGCCTCAGTGAGGTCACCCTCCCATTGGGCTCTGGGGCAGCTTAGTGACAGAGGAGGGAAGAGACCCAAGCCTGGAATTCATGTTTGTAGACATTTTGATAATGGTCGTTCTGACCAGTGTGAAGTGATACTTCGTTGTAGTTTTGATTTGCAATTCACTGATAATTAGTGATGTTGAGCATCTTTTTATGTGCTTTTGGCCGTTTGTATGTCTTCTTTGGAGAAATGTCTATTTAGATCTTCTGCCCATTTTTTGGTTGGGCTGTTCGTTTTTTTGACATAGAGCTGCATGAGCTGTTTGTATATTTTAGAAATGAATCCGTTGTCAGTCGCTTCATTTGCAAATATTTTCTCCATTTGTTTATGGTTTCCTTTGCTGTGCAGAAGCTTTTAAGTTTAATTAGGTCCCATTTGTTTATTTTTGTTTTTATTTTCATTAGTCTATGAGGTAGATTAAAAAAGATATTTATGCAATTTTTTTTTGTGTGTGGTATACAGGCCTCTCACTGTTGTGACCTCTCCCATTGCAGAGCACAGGCTCTTGGATGTGCAGGCTCAGTGGCCATGGCTCATGGCCCAGCCACTCTGCGGCATGTGGAATTTCTGCAATTTATGTCAAAGAGTGTTCTGCCTATGTTTTCCTCTCTGAGTTTTATAGTGTCTGGCCTTACATTTAGGTCTTTGATCCATTTCGAGTTTATTTTTGTGTATGGTGTTAGGGAGCATTCTAATTTCATTTTTTTTACATGTAGCTGTCCAGTTTCCCCAACACCACTATTGAAGAGACTGTCTTCTCTCCATTGTATATTCTTACCTCCTTTGTCATAGATTAGTTGACCATAGGTAAATGAGTTTATTTCTGAACTATCTATCCTGTTCCATTGATCTATATTTCTGTTTTAGTGCCAGTACCATATTGTTTTGATTACTGTAGCTTTGTAGGATAGTCTGAAGTCAGGGAGCATGATTCCTCCAGCTCCGTTTTTCTTTCTCAGGATTGCTTTGTCTATTCAAGGTCTTTTGTGTTTCCATATAAATTTTAGAATTTTTTGTTCTAGTTCTGTGAAAGTGCCATTGGTAGTTTGATAGGGATTGCTTTGACTCTGTAGATTGCCTGGAGTAGTATATTCATTTTGACAATATTGATTCTTCCAGTCCAAGAACACAGTATATCCTTCCATCTGTTTGTGTCGTCTCCGATTTCTTTCATCAGCATCTTATAGTTATCAGAGTAGAGTTCTTTTGTGTCCTTAGGTAGGTTTATTCCTAGGTATTTTATTCTCTTCAATGCAATGGTAAATGGGATTTTTTCCTTGATATCTCTTTCTGATCTTTTGTTGTTAGTGTGTAGGAATGCAAGAGATTTCTATGTATTAATGTTGTATCCTACAACTTTACCAAATTCATTGATGAACTCTAGTATAATAGTTTTCTGGTAACCTCTTTAGGATATTCTATGTATAGTATCATGTCATCTGCAAACAGTGACAGCTTTACTTCTTCTTTTCCAGTTTGGATCACTTTTATTTCTTTTTCTTCTGTGATTGCTGTAGCTATACCTTCCAAAACAATGTTAAATAAAAGTGGTGATAGTGTACATCCTTGCCTTTTCCTGATCTTAGAGGGAATGCTTTCAACTTTTCACTGTTGAGAATGATGTTAGCTGTGGGTTTATCCTATATGGCCTTTATTACGTTGAGGTAAGTTTCCTCTTTTCCCACTTTCCGGAGAGCTGTTATCATAATTTTGTCAAAAGCTTTTTCTGCATCAATTGAGATGATCAAATGGTTTTAATTCTTCAGTTTGTTAATGTGATGTATCACACTGATTGATTTGCAGATAGTAAAGAGTCCTTGTATCCTTGGGATAAATCCAACTTGATTATGGTGGATGATCCTTTTAATGTATTGTTGGATTCAGTTTGCTACTATTTTGCTGAGTATTTTTTGCATCTATGTTCATCAGTGATACTGGCCTGATACTGATACTGGTAATTTTCTTTTTTTGTTGTGTCTTTGTCTGGTTTTGGTATCAGGGTGATGGTGGCCTCATAGAATGAGCTTGGGGGTATTCTTTCCTCTGCAGTTTTTTGGAAGAGTTTCAGAAGGATAGGTTTTAACTCTTCTCTTCATAGAATTTGCCTGTGAAGCCATCTGGCACTGGACTTTTGTTTGTTGGAAGTTTTTTAATCACTGTTTCAATTTCAGTACTTATGAATGGTCTGTTCATATTTTCTATTTCTTCCTGGTTCAGTCTTAGAAGGTTATACCTTTCTAAGAATCTGTCCATTTCTTTGGTGTTATCCATTTTATTGGCATATAGTGGTTTGTAGTAGTCTTTTATGATCCTTTGTATTTCTGTGGTGTCAGTTGTAACTTCTTTTTCATTTCTAATCAAAAAGAAATTTAATGCCACTACTTTTTGAATGGAGGAATTACTGAATTCCTGAGTTTTACATACATAAAAGATATTTCTCTATTTTAATGTATTAGAATAAAGCTCTTTTTTTAACATAGATTTTGAACCATTCTTGAATACTGAAACACTTCCCTCAGCCTTGTAACTATATTTTGAAAGCATATGTTTAGGCAATGCATTATAGAATGACTTTTTAATTTTAGTGAATGTGCTAAAGGAAAAATATCTTTGGAAAAATTACTAAAATTGATCAGGTATGTAACTACAGTTTAAAGATACTATTGATCTTTGTACTTGAATTCTCTACAGAACATAAAAATAAGAAGAACTATCATGTACTGATGATTATTTCATAATTCATTCATCTATTGTCTTACTAAATGTTGAAGCTACTCAAAGTTAAGATTTAGGCCCTTTCTTTTTAGTCTGTTCTCTCTTCTTAAGTATCCACATATAATTTTTTCTCAATATTTTTTTTGTTAACATTCTGCAGAGGGGCTATTATATTTTGAATTAGCTTTGTGAGACTGTGAGAACTTTTCAAGGACATTTTGTGTTTAGCTTATTTTTTATACCTTAAAGAGAAATAATGTCACTGTAATGTATCAACTGCTTTTTAATAACTTCACTTGATAAAATTACCTAATAGTATAAGCTGTATATTTTAGTATTACTCAATGTAGAAACTTTAGGACACTGCAATTCATTAGTGGGTTATCTGGGAAGAAATATTACAGTACACTAAAATGTTATAAAGTCAGTGCTAGGTTTAAATTCTATCTCTGATCTTATAGCTCCTTTTCTTCACCTGGAAAATAAGGATAATAAATTCAAGATCATATGGTTATTCTGAGGCTTGAAAGAGATTACACACACACACACTTAGCATGCCAAAGTCCTGAGAAGAAGACAGGCAATTACAATTAAGCAAATAGATGAGTGAGATAATATCAGACTCTTCATTTCTGGTCTAAAATGTAAATTTATTATGACTTGGCAGCAGGTGGTAAGAAACCTACTTTATTTGATGGAGGAAGAAGGGGTCTAAGGAGAGGAGACATTTTTGTTGAGGAGCAGGAGATTATAGAGAGTTAATGGATATTTGAGGAGAGAAGAACATACTTTTGGTGAGTGGGAGAGCCAACAAACTCAGAAAATGTGATAGAATTTCAAGTCAATTTTATGTTTATTTTGGAAGTTGTGCTCAGAACATTAAAGTATATCCAATCATCAAAGCTAAAAGTTTTTTCCAAATGAATTCAGCCCCATGGATGCAGGTATGTAGAGTAAGTGGATAATTGGGTCTAACCACAGCTGCTGTTGTTGTTTCTTCTTTAGGTGAATGTAAAGGAGAAAGCAAAAAGAAAGACCATTCAAGAATCATTATGCTGTACACCTTAAACATATAAAGTGCTGTATGTCAATTATATCTTAATAAAACTGGAAGAAAAAAAGAGGTATTCAAAAGTGTTTACAAAGGAATAATTATAATTGATGCATGAAGGAAGTTAGTGATTACAAAGAAGGGTAGAGGTCAAAGGATAAGCAGTTTTCTTGAAGAGTTGTTTTGCAAAGGTCATTTGAAAAGTGAAACTATATTCTAAAGAAGTGTCCATCCAGTTCAAGTTCTATTTTGGTAATTTGAAGAACAAAACTTGTCTGTACAGAAAACAAAAGCAATAAATACTCCTTCATTAATATACAGTTTACCAGATTCTTAGGATGAAAGATCTTATATATATATATATATATATATATATATATATATATATATATATACACACACACACACACACACACACACACACACACATATGGCCTCAGATTGGTAATCAATTGCCAAATGACATTTAGCAAGTTAAAAGAATGCAAGATTTTGCTGGTCTTGAAAGGCAGGGATGCAAAGATGCTTGGGAAAGGAGAAGATGCAGTGTTTGCCTACCTCATTATTTTTGCATCCCTCATAATTTCACTGCTAAATTCAACCACTTCCTTATTCAACAGTTTGCTTCTCCTCTAGAGAATGTATATAATATGTTCTGCTTCTATTTAACTGGTACTCCTGAGTGTCTTAGGAGGACAAGAGATAAAAAATAACAAAGTGGAAATTTTTGAAAATGAATATGATAAAATCTGGGAAAAATGGAAAAAAGTTGAAAAGAGGGGAAAATAAAATGGACAGGAAAAAAGGAAGAAAGGGAAAAGAAAATAATATGATGAAGGCATGAATAAGAGTAGAAAAATTTGTGAAACCTAAGAGAAGAAAGGGAATGAGATAAAACCTAATATAGGCTAGGTGAATACAAAAGAAAGCAAGGAAGTTATTGTGAAAGTACAGTGACAGAATTAGTTAAGTGGGCATTTTTTTTTTCTACCTAAAGGAGCAATGGTTCTTTTTATGTGGTTTAGAGAATATATCAGTATGAATAATAGAGTTAACCCTCTTAGAAGCAGGGACATACTTCTGTGACATTGCAACAGACTGGAATATTGTGCAAGAGATACTAAATGCACACACATGCACACGATCTCTTAATTTTTAAAAATTTTAGTCTAAATTACTACTGAAAGCTCAACTGCTGTGGCCTTATCTAATCTGGTAGCACCTGCAACACCAGAAAAATCTCATGTCTGTTGCCTTCTTAAGCTCTTCTCTGACCTCAGCTGCTTGGATCATATTTTAGTATAAAGAGACCATGTCACTTGGGAGATGGTTAGTTTTATCTCATTTTAAAAACCAGAGTCACCTCAAGATGACATTTCTTCTTTCCTTTGACCCATTCTCTTTTTCTTTCTCAAAACCACAAAAATCAAAGGAAACACTGAAATCTCTTTCCTTTATGTTATCCAACTTGCTTTCTTAGTACTGTTCAAAAAAGTGACCTTGGAATTCTAAAAAGTCTAAAATGGCTTGGAGAAAACTTTCCAGCAGATGTTGCTTGATATGTTTTCAAACCAACACATTGCAGAAAGAGACTTGAGATAATTGAAAACTCCACAGGCTCAATTCTTTTGTGTAATGAAATAAACTAAGTGAACTGTTACAATGTTTGGAATTAATATAGTTTGATACCAGAAAACCCAAATGTACCCCACTTGTTCTCTAAAACTAAATACACACAAGCCAAGCATTTCATGCACTAAAGTTGACTTTGGTGACTAATTTCTTCCTTGTTACTTGGTATTCCAGCTGTAAAGAAGGTGAATAATCATTTCATGTTATTTGAAGTGCTAGACAAAATATCTTCTCTGAAATATCAGTGGAAGATTTGTCATAAAGTATTAATTATCAATTCACAAGTGTTACAATTATTCATCAGCAACAACTCCTTAAGTTTCTGCTATAAATAGGCACTCTTCTAGGTCCTGGAGATGTGGCTCTGAGCAGTATGAATATCTTGCTGCTGTAGAGCTTATATTAACACACATAAGTTGATTTAAATAGAACCCTGGTGCAGGTAAGGAAATGGCAGAAGGAGTAGCAGAAAGAACCTCTTGGGTACTACATACTCTGAAGGGTTTTCTTTTCTCATCAAAACAGTAAATCTAATGAACCTCACCAAAACTACGGTAGGACAGGAATAGTACTAATTGTACTGACAAGAATCTCTTGCAGAAAGGATTACTGTACACGTGCAATGTTTGTTATATTTGGGATCATGAACAGCTAGAACTATAGAGTGACTATTGATTAAATTTGCAGTTAAAATTAAAATGTAAACTTGAGAGACATTTCAGATACTAGAAATTCTATGACATTAGAATAGTGGCTCTCCTCAAACTGAGGAGAAATGCATTAATCAGCCTGTGCTATAGATTGGCCTGAACTTAGAGGACAATTAGAAGTTGAGGAATTATGAATATAAAAGAAGAAAATTTCAGAAAGGATTATGTCATATTCATTCTTTAGTTTTTCCTCATTAGTGACATAGCTGAGAAAGGACCACAATATCTCATAAAAAGAGCTAATTACATCATAATTTATGTCATTATAAAGACAAAAAATTCCCACAAGTAATCCCTCCATGTAAGTAAAGAAAAACTCAGAATATGCTAAGCAACATGTCAGGTGATCAGTGATGAGATGGCACTCTTGAGTTCAAGTTCAGGCTCTCAGAATTGCATCCATTTGAGGTGTAACTCCTTTACCTATAAATAAACAAGTAAGTAAACTAACTAGAAAAACAGCTTAATAATGGTACTTGGAGATGGCTCTGGGAAATCATACACAAAAATGGAAAAAGGTTCAAATCTGAAGTCAGAGAAAATGAGATGGCATAGAGTGGCCTCCCTTCACTTTTGAATGTGGCAATTATAGATGAATTTATGAACTATATGAAGGGCAGTCATATTTAAAATGATGCAATTTAAAACATTTATAAGAGGGATGTAGTGGTACATAGATACAAATATAGATGAAAAGAATTATCATTTGACTATTCAAATGAATTAATAGAAAGTGCCTTAATGTCATAAATCCCATGCTCTGATGTTTTTTTAAACATAAAGAAAAAAAAAACAAGCCATTTTCAGAATTGCTTCATCAATATTATAGTGTAAAATATCTTTATTTCCACTTAATAAAACTGATTTTTATTGATGGTATAAAATGTTGTTATTAGTTCTATTACTGTGAAAAAGAACATTAAATTAAATTTTAGACTTAATACTCATAAGTACTCAATAAAATCAAGAGCTTTCAATGAATTAAATTCTTTCTCTAATTTACTTATTTATTGTACAATTATTTAAATGATTACATTTCCTTTGTCAGCACCATGAAAGAGTGCCAAACTTATATAATGTTTATTCAAAATAGAAATGATTCAGAATATGCTACATTTCTATCCCAAATTTAAAGAAAACAAATGTCTCTTTTATTTAAATTTATTATTTATAAATTTAATAATTTAAATTTATTAAATTTAAAGAAAACAAATGTCTATTTTATAGCTATATATCAATGTTTGTATGTGTCATGTGAGTGGTGACATTATTATATAAACAGAAATAGATCAAATCATGTCTTATCCAACAATGCTTTTGTCAAATTCATTTTAGTTAAAATAGAAAGCAGATCCATGCACATACATGTGTTAAGAGATTTTTCATGGCATATTATAATATTGTTAGTATTCATTTCTCATCAAAATAATATGAAAATCAAGCATGGTTATATTTTCAGTGAAAAGTGAATGGTGTTTCAATAGAATAGTAATACTGATAAGAATACAGATCATTTTCAGAGAAGAAGTTGAAGAGTAATGGAATTTGACTGCTATACATAATTCATATCTTTTCCCTGAATTATTATTAGTAGTAGTAGTACTTCATCTGCCATTTGGAAAATAGCAGCATGGTATTAGAAAAAAAAATTCTACATCACTCTTTTAGTCCAAACATTTGATACTTGGAGCTACTTGCATTTATAAAAGTTGTATTTTTTTAAGAAATTACTTGTCCATTTTATTGCATTATGCATAGAATAGATTATTTTATCAAACTTCCTTACCTGAAAGTTGTCTCCTATTTAAATACAAAATTTTAAACTATTATTTGATGGTATTTTATGCATTTTATTCAATATTTTATTCTAAAGAAAATTTGATATTTATTTGGAATTTTTTTTACTGAGCCACATGTTTAATTTTATATTACATTTTGTACACTACAGATGAAGGATATAAATCTGTAAAAAGATTAAGTTACTTTCCCAGTAAGGAGTATAATAGAACATGAATCCTTATCTGTCTGACTCCAAAGTCAAAGCTCTTTTGGACTTCTTATTCCATTTCTGATAGAGTAGTTAAAATCAGACCAATGCATTACTACTAAGAAATAAAAATAATAAAAATTTAAAATAAGAAATAGGAAAACAGTTTGGAAGTTCCTCAAAATATTAGTAATAGAACTAACATATGGTCCAAAAATTCCACTTCTGGGTATAGATCTGAACAAAATTAAGACACTAATTTGAAAAGATATATGTATCCCAATGTTCATTGCAGCACATTTTATAATAGCCAAGATATGGAAGCAACCTCAGTGTCCATCAACAGATGAACGAATAAAGAGGATATGAGATATATATATATATATATATATATATATATATATATATATATATATACACTAGCTATAAAAAGAATGAAATTTTGCCATTTGTGACAACATGGATGGACCTGGAAGGTATTATGCTTAGTGAAATAAGTCAGACAGAGAAAGACAAATACTGTATGCTTTCACTTATACGTGGAATCTAAAAAATAAGACAAATGAAGGAATATAACAAAACAGAAACAGTCTCACAGATACAGAGAACAAACTAATGGTTACCAGAGGGGAGAGGTGTGGGGAGAGGGGCAAGATAGGGGAAGGAGATTAAGAGGTACAAACTGCTAGGTATTAAAGAAATGTTACAAGGATGTAATGTACAGCACAGGGACTGTAGCTGGTACTTTATAATACTTTTATATGGAATATAAAGTATAAAAATATAGAATCACTAGGTTGTACAGCTGAAACTAATATAATATTGTAAGTTAACTATACTTCAATTTAAAAAAAAGAAGAGATGAAGAAAAAAGAAGAAACAACCACATGACACTGGAGAATTGATGAAAAAGATGACTTGAGGGGATAACATCTTGGAGAAAGGTTTGGGAAAGCACTCAAAAAAATGAACCAAAATCCTGCAGTTACTTTTTCCTTCAGGCCATTTTCGGATACATTACCCATAGCAAGGATACATGAAAGATAGTTAAGCTAGAGTTGCAGTGAAAGGGACAATGAACTGAGTACCACATTCTACTCTTTTTTCCTTTAAAGCTTCTTCTGATTTCTAAAGAGCATGGGACAGAAGCAAATGATGGGCATAAAAGACCTCACAAATGCAGAAATGTATGGACAGTTTCACATTTCTGGTGATAGAAGTATAGAAATTGTGTTGTAATTTGTAAACTGATACACGTTGTGATTCATTCAACAAACATGTTTTATACTCTGTGAATACACAGAGAAAGAAATGATTTCAGCTGGAGAGTCTGTTGAGGAGTAGATAATTTGAAAGTTTTCTGGTAAATGAGCAGGCATTGAACCATTTTCAAATGTCCCCATATTCACCCATATGCAATTAGATATTCTCTCTTAAGTGATCCTAAAGTATTTTGCTCACACTTCTATTACATTACCTGTATTAATACATTTTAATTATGTTTTACACTTTTTATCTGACTCTCCTCTCCCACCAGCTTCTACTAGCCTGTGCTCATGTACAGATAGAGATCTCATTTTATTCATTTTATTTCAATGATGTAAGAAAACATATGTAACCAATATGCTCATTGAATAAGTGGAGAAGCTATTTGTGAGTCCCAGAGTAGCTAAAAGATTTCACAGAAGTTTGGGATCTAGGCCAATTCTTTTTTTTTTTTTTTTTGCGGTACGCGGGGCTCTCACCGCCCTGGCCTCTCCCGCCGCGAAGCACAGGCTCCGGACGCGCAGGCCCAGTGGCCACGGCTCACGGGTCCAGCCGCTCCGCGGCATGCGGGACCCTCCCGGACCGGGGCACGAACCCGTGTCCCCTGCATCGGCAGGCGGACTCTCAACCACTGCGCCACCAGGGAAGCCCTAGGCCAATTCTTATATGATGTTCGGGTAGAAGGTAATCAAAACGTAGAACTTCTGAGGAAAGAAAATATCAAGAACAAAAATGCCTAAATGTGAGGCATATGGTAAATCTTAAAAAGAATTCACACAGATATGAGCAAAGTTTGAGTTTCCAATAGGGCTGTAACACACAGTATGTTTTGGAAAAAACTGAGACTAGGAGATTGTCAAGTTACCTGACTCCCAGGCCAAGACATTTTGACATTTTCCTGAAGACTTTCTTCGGAATTTCTAATGTCATTAAATTTTTTGAGGAAAACAGAAATAAGATAAAATAGCCCTAAATAAACTGATCTAGCTGTGTTGTAAATTGGTCTTGCCTGTAATCTGGGAAATCTTTAAGAGAATCTTTAAGTTTTCTTCGTTGTAAATGTATGCATCCAGTAAATAATATACTCAGCATTAAGCTTTAAGCAAACTAGTTGTATTTTTTCAACTAAATGTTTTTTGCGTTGATAGTTCAGTGACTAATATTACTTTAAGAAGGATTAACTGTACAATAATATATGACTTGTTTTCTGGCAGATTCAGAAATGTTTTCATGTCACAAAATAAGTGCAACCCAGAAAATAGCACCACTATTAACTTGTAACTGGCCATTAATATAGATGTAATTTTTGTAGTTTTTTGTCTAAATATATGTATTATCTTGGTGGTTTGTGAAATGTTAGTGAGATCTGTCAGTTGCAAAAATTCCGTCACTGACGTTTCAAAAAGCAGAATAGTCAAACATTCCTTGTGTCTCTAATTAAGGAAATAACCATATCATTTACTATAAAGTTTCTATTTTAAACAGAATACTTAAAATTATATTTAGAAGAATTTTAAATTATTTGAAAAGTTAGGAAATGATACCGGTATTTCTCAGTATTGCCTTTGTTTGAAAAATTTATATCTATGTTTAGGCAGTTTGTTGAAGAAAAAAGTGTATATAGTTTTCTACCTTTTTAAAATTAAAGTGTTATTTTTCTAACAATCTGACAACCCACATAAATTCTGAACTGCTTTTATGATGTTTTTCCATTATTTTTTTGTTTCTTGCTAATTGCTTTTCTTGCCCAATTTCATTTGCAGTTTGAATAAATAAACTGTTACTTTCTGCCTGCAGGTTACTAGAGGAATAGTCAATATGCAGCTGTAATAAAATCATAAATTTCTTTGAACAGGCAATTTCCAACTTACACTTCCACAGAGGGTTTTTAAATATCTACTGTTAGAGAAACAACTCTATGAAAACTGCAAAGTTTTATGCTAATTCATAAAGTTTGGATTCAATGAAGATGGAATCAAGATGATGGGTTGTTATATTTTGACACGGCAAAGAATAATCTAACTGACAGTAAAGGTGGACCCTTTCTTCACATTTATTTGATATTTATATGCTTCTCAAATTCAGTGAACAGGAGACTTGGTTTTGGTAGTGATCATTTAGTATGTTATTGGTGCATCATCCAACTCGAAGGTTTGATAAACTTAACTAATTTTAATAGGTGGTATTCAAAGTCAAACTTCATTTGTTTTGTTTTCTATTTTTGTTCCAATACAACAGTAAACCAGTAAAATATATCCACTATAGCCAACAATTTCAGCCTTTGGTTTTACTTTAATAAAATCCTAAGTAAATTTTAAAACTCATGCCTATATTTCTAACTGCATTTGCCTAGGACTGAGATAAAAAAATAATAAATATATAAAATCTTATTTGAAACATGATAAAAGATATGCAGGACTACATTAATAATAAAATTTAGAATCCTTTAGGGAAATTGCATTCTTATTTGCAATTGTGAGGCTTTAGTGATATTTGTTTTTCAAATATTCCACTTCACAAAAGGATACATACATCACAAGTATACTTTAGCATAAACAATTGTGGACTATTCAATAGCATAGTAAAATATATTTAATTTTTTTTAATTGAGAAGCACAAAACCTCTCAAGTTAAATTTGATTTTTGAAACTATAGACATGTATATTCTAATTATGTTCATATTTATTTCTAAAATATTCTATTAATAACTGTTTTCTTGAAATACAGAGGCAAATTCCAGGTAATCAACTTCCCTGAAATGATGTTAAGAACTGACTCTTATTCTATGAATCTCTTAAGGGTCAGATAAAGGACACATACTACCTCTTGAAGCCAATGGGTGATTTCTCCTCAGGTAAATTCTCTATTAAATGCTACATGGAGGTGATGATGTCCTAGACCTTCTCCCTTATTCAACAGTTTGGAAATATTTCATCAGTCTCTGCTAAGACTCCCCACTGGTTTTGGTTTTTAATAACATTAAAGTGCATATAAGTTCAGCAATTTCCATTTACATGGGAGGACAGAAGAAAGAGGGCTTCCAGAGCCTATTAGTGCAGGAAGATGTTTATGGAGAAGGGTCATATGCCTGGGGTCATTGTTCTAAAAACTTTCAGATAATTAGGCTAAAATTTGCATAAACATCAGAAATTTGGTATGCTCATCTGAAATGAGCTGTTTGAGGTCATTTGTACAATTTTACTGTGATGAGCATCAGAGGGCTCTAGCCATGAGCTGTAGTATTTTATTGATTATGAAAGAATAAAGAAGGGTGGACCAAAAGCAGAAAACTCCATATACATACAATAATTAAAGAAAAATAGAGGGGTTATGACACATAGGATGGGAGGTGGAAATAAAAATTAAAAGGCTTGAGAGTAAAAGGAATAATTGCAGAGAAGTATATTCTGAGAGATAAATATATCTGACAATAGAAAAATAAAACAATGTATCAAATTTAAATTAATTCAGGAGCAATTCTATATAAATTAGTAATGATTATGAACTATAGAATGATTTGTGCATATTTTATAAATTTCAAATATGTGAAATATCTGATAAGCAATATGAATTTCTAGGTAGAGCCCTGAAAACTGCTTTAATAATTTTCTGATACCTACTTATATTTAGCAAGATAATTGAAATATAAACAATTAATATACCAAAAACTTTAAAAAATATTGTTCTTCCAAGTAAATTAAAATTATTCTGTACAAACCTCAAGTCAGGATCAATTTACTAAAAATTTTGACTTATTAGATGCCAAAAGAAGAGTATTGTGTGTTGTAAAAACATATTTATAAAAATATATTGCATGAAAACTTTTAATTTAATACACTAAAAGAACACAAACAAATAGGAAGTTGTCTTATCTTGGAAAAAGTTGTGAAGATATGTGGGTTAAACACTATCATCTTGTGAGAAATAATGTTTTAAAATTTATTTTTCAAAAAAGTAAAATTTTTGTTAGTTTTCATAGAGTTAAGAAGAGTCAAGAAAAAAGGGGGAAATTAACCTCATTCTGCTATGACACATCATTTCATTAGTAACAAATACTTCTTGAGACTTGGGAAAAAAATCAAAAGGCTTCTTTATTGACCATGAATCTGGACAACATCATTATATACCAGAAATAACATTGTCTCTTTAAATATTGTGGGAAGTTGTTCAGAGTTGTTGTAGATAGAATAACGGCTCCCCAAAGATGTTCATATTCTCATACCCAGAATCTGTGAATATGTTAGTTTTTGTGGCAACAAGGAATTTAGGTTGCAGATGGAATTAAGTTTGCTAATCAGTAGATCTTAACATAAGGAGGTTAACCTGTATTATCCAGGTGAAACTAATGTAACTACAAGGATCCTTAAAAGTAGAAGTGGGAGGCAGAAGAGAACAATCAAAGGAAGATGTGATTAAAGAAGAATGGTCAGAAAGAAACAACATTGATGACATTAAAGATGGAGGAAAGGGGGCCACAAACCAACGAATGTGGGAGGCCCCTAGAAGATAGAAAAGGCAAGAAAATGAACTTTTTCTGAGAAGCTCCAGAAGGAAACACAACTCTGCTAACACCTGGATTTTAGCCCAGCAAGACCTGTGTTAAATTTTGAACCTACAGAACTGTAAGATTATATTTTTCTGTTGTTTTAAGTCAATAAGTTTGTGGCAGCAACATAAAATTAATATGGGAGTTGATAGGTTTTAAAACTTTTATTTTGAAATGCAATACACCCACAAACACACACATATACACAAAACATACATTTTATATAAATAGAGTTACTCACTTTGCAACTTTTTTCTGTCTGTCTTGACTCATTTCACTCAATATAGTTTTACAATATATTTTTCTTCTGTGCATTTTTATTACATATTGTATCCTAGTTTAACATAATTTGATAATTTATCAACTCACTGTCAAAGGACAATAAGTTAATTCCCGTTTGATGGTAACAATCTTCTATGGCCATTTTTAAACATGTATCATAGTGCATATATTTATGAGTTATGCTGATATATTTAGTCAGGAGTAAAATTACATCCAATGTGGACAAGACTCCCATATACAAAGAATAACATAGATAATAATTTTTTCTGCTATCTGAACATTTTTGTTTTCTTTTCTTTTTAATTTTCAAGTGCCTGTGTATTATTTATCTATTTGTGGTTTTATTTGCATTTACACTGCTTGGGTATCATAGAGTTCTTGAGTTGGCGGCTCAATGTGTTATTTTTTATCAAAAATATTACAGCCAGTATTTGTTTTCAAATATCACATCTGACTTATACCAGTACTTTTTCCCCCTCTTCTTGTTGGAATACAATCACACATAAGTCAAAATCATTTTTCTCTATTGGTCCCCCAAAAGTGAATGACAAGTTTTCCTAGATTGTCACATAATGGTTTATTGTTGTTGTTTAAACTTTAGCCTACTAATTCATCACAATATTTTATTTTTTTTATACATTTAATGACTTAAAAGATATTTTGTTTTACTTTTTTATTTCATTACACCGGTAATGTAGTTCCTGATAATTCAGCTCCTTTCTCAGAACATGCATTATTAAGTTATATTTTCTCTCTTTCTCTCTCTCTCTGTGTCCCTGTCTCCCTATAATATACATATTGTTGCACATGTGTGTGTGTGTATATATATATATATATTTGATGTTGTTCCTTGATTTTATACTGACCCTTAAATATAGGCCTTTAAAGTGTTCTTAGCAATATAAGCATAAATCCTTATGAGCATACATTATAAATCATACATGGAGGATTGCTCAATTTACTTGAAATATGTATAATATTTTATGTAGCACAAATTTAAAATGTATGATTTTCAACTTATGTAAATGATAATTCTTTTCCAAAAGATTTTATAATTTCTTAGCAGTCCTGGGCTCTATGGTATAATATACTTGAAATAATAAAGAAAGAATATTGCTCTAATAAAACTTGGAAAGATCCCATACTCAATATAAAATATAAGAGATACTGAAAACCAGATATTCTAATTTAATCATCTATTTGCTAAGCAAGTACTGAAGAGCTACTACACATGAGACACAATTATATGGGCTAGTAATTCCTTGTCTAAGAAAAGAGACATAAACCTTGTCTTTAAGAAAAATGCAGTTTAGGTACTAAATTCACAGTACCAATATTTTGCTAGTTTATTGATATAATTGGATATTTATGGGTATCATTTTTTTTTGAGTTAGAAAAAAGAAAACTTTTAGAATTGTCAGTTCATATTAGGTTGACTTCATGAAATCCCTATTCACCTTGGAGATTTTATTCCAATGTCTTGCCTACTTTTATTTAATGCTCAGGTTCTCAAAGTCTTATAACTGGATCATATGAAAGAAAATGACATCTCCAGGTGACTTTGCATTTATAAATTGGAAATTAATAAGAAATTTAATTTTATCTAATATTTAACATTTGATAAAATGTTAAATATTTTATCTGATATCATTTGAAGTTTGTACTTAAAAACAAAGTGTTGAGAATAGACTGACTATGCTGTTGTATTTCAAGATATAGAGAAGCTTTATTATAAAGATTGTAAATACTAAATACTTGAGTATATCTAAATAATCACACAGATAATTTCCTTAAATCTTCCACCCAGATGCTTAATATTCTTTAGAGGTTAGTTTCCTAAGCCATGTGCATTATGATAATTCACAGAGGTAGTATGTAGGAGCTGTGAATAATGGTATTGTATAAAATGCCTTATAATCTATAACTGCTAATAGGCCTCCAGTGACTACCAGCTCAAGATTTAAGAATTGGATGTTTCATCAAGAATAATTCACAACTGGTCAATGTTCTGCTGATGTAATAACATGACCTTGATCTCTGTACCAGATCATGATTGAAAAATAATTAATTCCATTCCTTAGTCCACACTAGTAGTGATGGATGACATCATTTATCAAGACATTGGGAAGTTATCTAGGAAAACTTATATCCTTAACCCCTCTGCTACCTAAAGTAAAGGCAGATTTGTAAGGTCGGTTTTTGCTATGTCTGGGAGGAGATTTATAATCATTGTTCTGTGCTGCCTGCATAATATATAAGCCTTGGGAGTATTCTAGCTATGTGCTTTCATTTCTGCTATAACTATAATATTAGAAAACATTGAATTAATGTGCAATTGGTATGCCTGGAGATCTCAGGTCAGGATCACCCATGACCTTACAATTCAGCCACAATGGGCTTTGATTCATGGTAGAACTTATAATTTTTACTATTTGAAAGTAGTTTTCCTAAATGTTTAACCTATTACAAGCAGAAATCTTGAATTAATTTCCACTTTTTTGAGCTGGCTCTACCTCAACTTTTGGTGCAGTATTTTGTCCCCTTGAATACTGACATGTATTGTAAAAAAAAGAGTGCATGCCTGTCCACATTTTTCATATAATACAAAATCCAGGAAAATGAGATCTAAACAAAAAAGATCACTGTAAGTAAGTTAGTAATTTTGGGCATTTGAGATAATTGTGGCAGACATTGGTCAATGTTTGAGGGTCTAGGAATGACTGTGTTCTGAAGCTGATTCATTTTCCTTGTGATTATGTGTGACCTTGAAAACTGACTAGATGTTCTCTCTCTTTGATAATGTCTTAATATACGGGTATAGTTTTAGATTTTTGAGGCCCTAGATACATTATGTAGTATCACGCAATGCATTTTACAAAGAACCCAGACCATGCCTGCCAAATCACATCACCCCATTCAATTTATTTTCTCTTTATTTATAAGGACGTCAAAAACAGTGCGTTTTGATAATATTTCCCCACCTCAAGGAACATAAACATCATTCTGATTTACTCATTTATTTACTCTCCTTTATGCCAATTTCTCACTTTGATTCCCCTCCACCATAGGCAGTGATTCTATCCATAATATATTTAATGTTACCTTTAACTTATGTAAATGTTTTGGTTACATATATCCTTCTGTTCTTTTTTCAATTGATAGTACATTTTTAAATTGTATCTTTTCTATGTGTACATTTGCTATGTTGTTTCTAATTGTTCATGGTACTTGAGGGTGTTTATCTAATATATATTACCTCTTCACTCTTTAAGCAATAGACACCAAATTACTGGACAAATTCCTATTACCAGAAATAGTATTGAAATGAACATCCCCACTGGCCCCCACATGATTAAGAATTCTTTGAGATAAACATTCAGGAACACAATTGCCAGATCGTATTTTTATTTTGGTACCTAATTTGGCTGATTATTCACAGTGACTCCCTCCTATCCAGAATGGTTGCACCTTGAATTCTCACAAGAGCAGTGTGTAAGGGCTCCTCTACATGTACATCCTAGGTAAATATTTGCATTATACAGCATCCTAATTTTGTCTTTCTGATTGTTCCAAAGTGATACTTCTTATTGTCTCATCTTTTAATTACCCTGATAAAGATGAAACTAAAAGTCACTTTATAGTTTTACTAGAATTTGAATTGTTCCCTGGATACTGCCTCATTACATCCTTCAGCCAATTTTCTATTGGGCTATCTGGTTTTGGTTCTTTTTGTTGTTGTTGTTGTTGTTGTTGGCTTATGTGCTCCTATTATATTCTACTCTATGTATACCTTTGCCCAAGATGTTCTTCTCTGAGCAGAAATCTTTAATATCTGTGTTATCAAAACATTTTTTTATTTATCTGATACCTTGTATTTTTCTCATTTTGCTTAAGAACTTCCTTATGCTGAGGTCCATTGCATTTGCACTCATCCAAACAAGATCAAATTATAATTATTGCACTTGAATTAATACCTTTATCATTGCACTTGAATCCTATGTTTTGTTAATGTTCTTTTTGTTGTTGGTGTTGTGTTTTATTCAGTAGAATATATGTCATAATCATATTTATATATCCAATGTCTAGCAGAGTACCAGCATATAGTAGGTTCTTAATAAACATTTATTCAAATAAAGCATTTGGACATAGCACTGAAAAGTGGACAGATGGTCAAGGGGAAAAAATGAAAAGTGAGGTGGTTACTAGTGATACGGGCAGATAGAGTCTGTGTAAAATCTTGCCCTCAGTACAGCCTCCAGTCAGGTTCACAGAGTTAGTTCATCAATATTTGCTTTCCTGGTGGTTCAACCAAACTTTTTCCTCCCACCATCTCCTATTGCACTTTTCCACTCCCTCTTATGCAAAGAATGCCTTCTACTCTGAGTAGTAAAATGATGTCTAAGGTGATCAAATAATCCTGCATACCTGCGTGTTTCTTTGTAGTACATAATTGGATTTACCCTTAAAGGGACAACTTCTTGTTTTCTCTCTTAAGCATAATTTAAAATTTCCTCAGTTATTTCCTTCCATCATTTACTTCATGAGAAACAGATTGAATATTCAGATTTTAGGGAGAGAGTGATTCTTGGGTTCAAATTACAAATCTACTATAAACTAGAAATATAAGCTTAGATTGTTTCTTTAAATAATCTTACCTTCATTTCTTTTTTCATTCCTTGAATAAGATCTAATGAGGGGATCCATTCAAAGCTCTGAGCATAGAGCCTGGGCATATAATGAGACTCAGTATTAGTTTCAACCCATCAAGATAAAATTAGTGAAATTAAAAGAAACTTTGCAATATGAAATCCTGATAGACCTAATGCCATCTTTTCCCTCCAACAGATACTTCTAGTAAGTGTGAATTATATGTGTCTCAGACACAAAGTTCATTAAAAACAGAAAACTGCATGGTTGTAAAACGTTTAATTGATGAAAAAGTCAATTTGGCTCATGTTATGACCCTGGGTAACATATATCTTTACTATTTACTCCACATATTGGGTATATTTCTTCAAAAGTTCCAGTATGAGATGCATTTAAACTATTCTTGTTTGCAAATACTTAGAATTTGAGACTGTAGAGATTAAATGGCCTTATGGCATAGTAGTACGATTATAAGATTTCTAGAAAGAGACAGTTACGGTAACAATTTTTTATGTTCACATTTGCACCTTCTCTCCAGCAGCAGAGCAGACTTATTGTTAATCGTTAACCACAGCAGTACATTTATGTTTCAGGAACAACATTTTATTCCTCAGATATTTCTCCCCATCCCTTTATTTTTATTCAAAACAAGAAGATAACAGAGACTACCATGCTTTATTTTGTCTTTAATTATTGATCATATTTTAAAACAGGATTGTAAAATAATGTCTATTAATAAAATCTTATATCAAAAATATAATTCTACAGTTATCTACTATATTTTCTACACTAACATCTTTTCCACCTCAAATGAATCTTTACTATCAGCATGGGACTATTCCATGATATTTCTCATATAGTGACCCCACTTCCCTCCAGCTTCTGTCCCAGTGCTCTATTCTATAAAACAGAAGGTCTTCAAGGAGTTGTCTATACTCTAATTTCAGTGTCTCTATTTTCTTTCATTATTTCTCAAGCTCCTTTTAATCATCTCCACCATCCTGTCAAAACTTCACTTGTCAAGGTCACCAATGATATCCAGGTTGATAAATCTAATTATAAATTTTCAGTACTTATCAGCGATATTGCTCAAATTTCAGCAATATTGGGTTCAAATTTCAAATCTACTATAAACTTAGACATTTTCTTTAAATATTCTTATTTTTTATTTTTTTCCTTACTTAAATGAGAGGTTAGAAGACCACTCCTTCCTATGGCAACCTCTTCACATGCTCTTAGATGTCATTTGTTTTGGTCCACCTTCTACTTCCTCAAGTACACTTTTAGTTCTTTTATTTCTCCTTATTAACGCTTTCTCTTTCTACACACAACTCCTCTGTGATTTCATTCAATCCTGTAAATTTAAATATATGTATAACCCAATGTTTACACAATTTATAGTTCTAACACAGCACTCTCTAAGTACAGTTAATATATACATTTGCCTACTTTCTCAGTCTGAGTATCTAGAGAGTGTCTCAAAAATAACACATGTAAAACCAAACTTGTGTCTTTCTCTTCTAAACTTATAGTCTTCCTGATTCCTATAAATAGCAATGTCATTTTCCTATTGCTCAGGGCAAAATCTTGAGTCTTCTTGACTCATTGTGATCATGAGATGCATAACTGCATGGGAGTTTTAACTACAGCAAAATTAATGATTAGGGTAGAGTTTAAGTCTATCCCTTGTTTTCTTTAATCTTTATTTTTCCTCAATCAGTAAAGTTTTTGTATATATGAAGGTAAGACGTGGGATCTTAAAATGTATGGAACCTGCCTTGCATTAACTAAACACTGAACACAAAGAGACATCTTCGAAGTATCAATCTAGAGATGACATATAACAAAGAAACTGGACAATGACAGGACAGAGAATCATCAGCAGAAACATGCAACTCATAGGAATAACCACTGAGAAGACTCAAAGGAGAATGATAGATTGGGTTACATAATCAAGATCTTCTTAAAGCATTCTGACAAGATGGATACTATTATCCTTAGTTAGCAATATAACCAGTATTCAAAGCCATGGTTTCATTCAATCAATCAGTCAACAAATATTCATTGAATGAATATTATATGGCAAGTATTACCCTAATTTCTGAGTCCCTGTCTTCATTGATCTTACATATTCATTGATATTTTTTCATAGAAACATAATACCACAGTGTGACCAAGTGAGGGGAATGAATGCCACTATAAATATGATGAACACCAATAATAAATAAATTTCTGTAAGTAAGTAATTTATGCATTGTATTTATTGAATAAAACAATCCATTATCAAAGGACAAAGTTTACCCATACAGGAAAAATCATTAATGAATGGAAATGACTTACATCATTAAAATTTTAAAAAACCCACAAAACTTGAAATTATTGAATAACAGTTTACAGATTATAACATTAACTTAGTTGAACATAGTATTTTTAATATTTAAATTAATATATTGTTTTTATGAGAAAAATAGATATTATGATAGCATTAAAATATTTTAATTCTTCAAAACTTGACAAATTACAGTACCAAAAGAATAGAACCACAAAAATAAAAGGGCTTCTTCTAATGATTATATTGTGTGATAAAACATTATCATTATAGCACAGTGCTAATTTTCTAAGTATTTTCTATAATATGGGTTTCAATTAAAAAATAAAGGGTTATAAAATACTCAAATGTCTACAAATCCCTTTGGATGTTGGCAGGATAGATTTTCTCTTATTGGGAATAACAGAAAATTATTCAGAACCATATGTTCAATGTATTATTTGTGTGTAAAATGTCTGGTAGTTTATATGTTTACATTTCATATGTAAATAAGTTTTAGCTGAAAGTCATTAATATGAGAGGTATAAAAATGAAAAATGAAGGGTACCTCCTTACTTGAAGATCTTCCTCTTTTTTGGACTTGTCACATTGTTGAATGTATATAATTATATCCTTTCTCACTGGCACTATTGAGCAGGAACCCTGTCAATGTTTGATTTATTACATATCTGAAATGTTGTTGATACTCAGTGAGGCAGCGAATAATCTGTTCCCTAAAAGAAGTTACACACATTTAAATGTGTGAAATTTTCATTCCTCTAGAGCAGTGCTTTGCTAAATGTAAACAAGGGACCAGGTACAGGCAGCAAAATGCTGTTACTGATAATGTACTTATAAGATACGTACAGTGATTGAGAATAAGAATTTAAAACCTGTTATAGTTATTTACCATTGTCATGACATCCAAGTGCATGATCAGTCGAACTGTCTCTACAACAGGGTGTAGATGGGTCTAGATACTCTTTAACTCATATTTTGAGTCATACGTGGCAACTTGTTATAATATTTTGTCAGACTGTCAACTAAAGTGAAAAATCTGAGAAAAAGTCCCATTATTAGGCTTACTGTTACTAAAAAGATATATACAGTTACAGAGACATGAATAATAGATAGAAACAAAGATGTTTGCATGGAAATGTTATATGAATCTATGACAATAAAAATAGCTTGAATTCCATTTTCTAATGGTGCCCATTTTGTGACAGATTCAGGAAATAGCTAATGGTATGAAGAGTACATAGAGAGGGGAAGAGAGAGCTACAGATCCAGGGAACGCAATGCAAAATTAATACCCAAATGTCTACATATGAGCATATATTATTCAAGAAGACAAGCAAAGACAAAGAAAAAATCTTGAAAGAAGCAGGATTAAAAAAAATTTAAAAATAGAAGGACATGGATATGAATTACAGTGAATTTATTAGAAACCAAGTAAGCAAGAAGAAAGTTGAGCAAAATTTTTAAAGTGTTAAAAAATTAAGAAATAAAAAGCACCTAGAATTCTATATCCAAAAAATATATCATTTAAAAATTAAGGGGATATAAAGACTTTGTCAGATAAACAAAATGTTAGCAAACTTATAACTCACAAACATACCCTTCAAGAAAAAATAAATTCTTCAAAGAGAAGGAAAATGATAAATGTTAGAAACTCAGATCCTACTCAAGAAAAGATATTTGTAAACAATAAAATGAAGCAAAAACCAACTGGTGATACTGGTAAAGTGAAATGATTCATACTATAGATATGATTGAAATCACAAAATAAAATATGACTAATTTTTATACTGAATAATATTAAACCTTTGATGAAATAGATAATTCTCTAAAAAAATATAATAAATAGTGTCTAGTAGAGAATTAGAAAACCTGGATAAATTAATAACCTAGAGGAAATTAAAATATAATGTTAAAATTCTCAAAAAGTCATTGTGTTCATGAGAATTTATTATTTTGTCTTCCAAGCTTTCAAAAAATAGAACATTCCTATACTATTTTAACTACTCCAAACATATGCATGTATATATGTATGTATTATGTATGTATACATGTGTCTGCATAAACAAACATATACACACTCACACATATATTTTTTTCCCTCTATCACCTCAAAACATTTTATTAGGTACAGCCCACATTTTTTAACCATAAGTTTTCCTTGTTTCAGATTATGTGTTAATAATTTCAGAAAAATTTAAAAGATTACCATACTATGGCATTTATTAAATTGTTCTTTTACTAAATGAGGTTGTTAGGTGAAACTACTGACATTTAGTGCTTTATAGTTCCCAACCAAATTAAATCACTGGTCCAGGAGAAAAAAGGGATTTCAGGGTGTTACTTTTTGTTCTATTATAAAAAAACTTCCGATATTTCTATAACCTATATAAACATGTATATTTCTATACATTTAAATTGTTCATATATTTTTGAGTTCTATAATTTTATTTTATGATATCTCTTTTTTTAATAGCAGATTTATTTATTTATTTAACATCTTTATTGGAGTATAATTGCTTTACAATGGTGTGTTAGTTTCTGCTATATACCATAGTGAATCAGGTATACATAAACATATATCCCCATATCTCCTCCCTCTTGCGTCTCCCTCCAACCCTCCCTATCCTACCGCTCTAGTTTGACACAAAGCACCGAGCTGATATCTCTGTGCTATGTGGCTTCTTCCCGCTAGCTATCTATTTTATATTTGGTAGCGTATATATGTCCATGCCACTCTCTCACTTTGTCACAGCTTACCCTTCCACCTCCTCAATTCCATTCTCTGTCTGCATCTTTTTTCCTGCCTCACTCCTACGTTCTTCAGAACCTCTTTTTTTTTTTGGATTCCATATATATGTGTTAGCATACAGTATTTTCTTTTTTCTTTCTGACTTACTTCACTCTGTATAACAGTCTCTAGGTCCATCCACCTCACCACAAATAACTCAATTTCATTTCTTTCTATGGCTGAGTAATATTCCATTGTATATATGTGCCACACCTTCTTCATCCATTCATTGGTTGATGGACACTTAGGTTGCTTCCATGTCCTGGCTATTGTAAATAGAGCTGCAATGAACATTTTGGTACATGACCCTTTTTGAATTATGGTTCTCTCAGGGTATATGCACAGTAGTGGGATTGCTGGGTCATACGGTAGTTCTATTTGTAGTTTTTTAAGGAATCTCCATACTGTTCTCCATAGTGGTTCTTTCAATTTACATTCCCATCAACAGTGCAAGAGGGTTCCCTTTTCTCCACACCCTTTTCAGCATTTCTTGTTTGTAGAATTTTTTATGGTGCCATTCTGACTGGGGTGAAGTGATACCCCATTGTACTTTTGATTTGCAGTTCTCTAATGATTAGCGATGTTGAGCATTCTTGCATGTGTTTGTTTGCAATCTGTATATCTTCTTTGGAGAAATGTCTGTTTAGATCTTCTGCTGATTTTTGGATTGGGGTTGTTTGTTTTTTTGTTATTGAGCTGCATGAGCTGCTTGTAAATTTTGGAGATTAATCCTTTGTCAGTTGCTTCATTTGCAAATATTTTCTCCCATTCTGAGGGTTGTCTTTTGGTCTTCTTTATGGTTTCCTTTGCTGTGCAAAAGCTTTGAAGTTTCATTAGGTCCCACTTGTTTATTTTTGTTTTTATTTCCATTTCTCTAGGAGGTGGGTCAAAGAGGATCTTGCTGTGATTTATGTCATAGAGTGTTCTGCCTATGTTTTCCTCTAAGAGTTTGATAGTTTCTGGCCTTACATTTAGGTCTTTAATCCATTTTGAGCTTATTTTTGTGTATGATGTTAAGGAGTGATCTAATCTCATACTTTTACATGTACCTGTCCAGTTTTCCCAGCACCACTTATTGAAGAGCCTGTCCTTTCTCCACTGTACATTATAGCCTCCTTTATCAAAGATAAGGTGACCATATGTGTGTGGGTTTATCTTTGGGCTTTCTATCCTGTTCCATTGATTTATATTTCTGTTTTTGTGCCAGTACCATACTGTCTTGATTACTGTAGCTTAGTAGTATAGTCTGAAGTCAGGGAGCCTGATTCCTCCAGCTCTGTTTTTCTTTCTCAAGATTGCTTTGGCTATTCGGGGTCTTTTGTGTTTCCATACAAATTGTGAAGTTTTTTGTTCTAGTTCTGTGAAAAATGCCAGTGATAGTTTGATAGGGATTGCACTGAATCTGTAGATTGCTTTACATAGTATAGTCATATTCACAATGTTGATTCTCCCAATCCAAGAACATGGTATATCTTTCCATCTTTCTGTATCATCTTTAATTTCTTTCATCAGTGTCTTTAATTTTCTGCATACAGGTCATTTGTATCCTTAGGTAAGTTTATTCCTAAGTATTTTATTCTTTTTATTGCAATCGTAAATGGGAGTGTTTCCTTAATTTCTCTTTCAGATTTTTCATCATTACTGTATAGGAATGCAAGAGATTTCTCTGCATTAATTTTGTATCCTGCTACTTTAACAAATTCATTGATTAGCTCTAGTAGTTTTCTGGTAGCATGTTTGGGATTCTCTATGTATAGTATCATGTCATCTGCAAACAGTAAGAATTTTACTTCTTCTTATCTGAATTGGATTCTTTTTATTTCTTTTTCTTCTCTAATGCTGTGGCTAAAACTTCCACAATATGTTGAATAATAGTGGTAAGAGTGAGCAAAATTGTCTTGTTCCTGATCTTAGTAGAAATGGTTTCAGTTATAATCTCTTTTTTTTATTATCTCTTTTTATAAAGAAAAAATCTGTCTACTCAATATCACCTCTCAAGCAAGTAGCTAGTTATGCTGTAATATGGAAATGACATATCCTTCAAAGCAGGAAGAATATGAAACTGATCAAAATGGAATGCAGTGATGATAATAATGCAATGATGATAAAAAATGCGATTAGTGGCATCTGTGTTAATGGATAACACACACGGTGTAAAAAAGTAAGTGATATGAAAAAGAAATGTTTTGCTAAAATTTAATAATTATCTTTATTATCTTATTTGTTTTATTACTATAGTATGATAGGATATCATAATGGTGTTTGAAGACATGGTATTTGAATAACAAGAATAAAATGTCACCATTTGTGGTCATATGTCTTTGTTTAAACTAGTGCAGAGTCTATGAAGCATGTATGGTTTGAAGCATTAACTCTAAACACATCAACCATTTATCTTTAACAACATATATACTGAGCTTACTAGATGAAAAAGTCTATTTTGAGTAACTCTCCTTATTTTGTACTGTAGGAAAGAGAAAATTAATAAAGTAGTTTCATTTTAATATTTGCATATTCAAGTGATAAAGCCTTTGTCTAAACATACTAAGAAACGGATAGTGCATCCACACCACCCTTCTGGGGAGCCTGTGCAGCCACCATTGCAAGGGTCCGGGGAACCTGGGACAACTTCCCCAGGTGAATGCATGGTGCGCCTCAGGCTGGTGCAACATCCCGCCAGTCTCTGCTGCTGCAGGTTTGCCCTGCACTCCGTGCCCCTCACTCCCCATGACCTGAGTGAGCCAGAGCCCCCTAATCAGCTGCTACTTTAACCCCATCCTGTCTGAGTGAAGAACAGACACCGGAGGGTGACCTGCATGTAGAGGCGGGGCCACATACAAAGTTAAGACCCGGGAGCTGTGCGAACAAAGAAGAGAAAGGAAAATTTCTCCCAGCAGTCTCAGGAGCAGTGGATGAAATCTCCACAATCAACTTGATGTACCCTACATTGGTGGAATACCTGAATAGACAAGGAATCATCCCAAATTGAGGAAGTGGACTTTGAGAGCAAGATTTATGATTTTTTCCCCTTTTCCTCTTTTTGTGAGTGTGTATGTGTATGCTTCTGTGTGAGATTTTGTCTTTATAGTTTTGCTTTCACCATTTGTCCTAGGGTTCTGTCCATCCATTTTTGGCTTTTTGTTTTTTATCTTAATAATTATTTTTTATTTTAATAACTTTATTTTACTTTATCTTAATTTTATTTTATTTTATCCTCTTTCTTTCTTTTTTATCTTTCTTTCAATTATTCTCCCTTTTATTCTGAGCCATGTAGATGAAAGGCTCTTGTTGCTGCAGCCAGGAGTCAGTGCTGTGCATCTGAGGTGGGAGAGCCAACTTCAGAACACTGGTCCACAAGAGACCACCCAGGTCCACGTAATATCAAATGGCAAAAATCTCATAGAGATCGCCATCTCAACACCAACTCCCAGGTTCACTCAACGACCAGAAAGCTACAGTGCTGGACACCCTATGCCAAACAACTAGCAACACAGGAACACAACCCCACCCATTAGGAAAGAGGCTTCCTAAAATCATAATAAGGCCACAGACACCCCAAAACACACCACCAGACAAGGACGTGCCCACCAGAAAGACAAGATCCAGCCTCATCCACCAGAACACAGGCACTAGTCCCCTCCACTAGGAAGCCTACACAATCCACTGAAACAACTTTAGCCACTGGGGACAGACACCCAAAACAATGGGAACTACGAACGTGCAGCCTGCAAAAAGGAGACCCCAAACACAGTAAGATAAGCAAAATGAGAAGACAGAAAAACACACAGCAGATAAAGGAGCAAGATAAAAACCCACCAGACCTAATAAATGAAGAGGAAATAGGTAGTCTACCTGAAAAATAATTCAGAATAATGATAGTAAAAATGATCCAAAATCTTGGAGATAGAATAGAGAAAATGCAAGAAACATTTAAAAAGCACCTAGAAAAACTAAAAAGGAAACAAGCAATGATGAAAAACAAAATAAATGAAATTAAAAATACTCTAGAAGGGATCAATAGAAGAATAACTGAGGCAGAAGAATGGATACGTGACCTGGAAGATAAAATGGTGGAAATAACTACTGCAGAGCACAATAAGGAAAAAGAATGAAAAGAACTGAGGACAGTCTCAGAGACCTCTGGGACAACATTAAATGCACCAACATTCAAATTATAGGGTTCCCAGAAGAAGAATAGAAAAAGAAAGGGACTGAGAAAATATTTGAAGAGATTATAGTTGAAAACTTCCCTAATATGGGAAAGGAAATAGTAAATCAAGTCCAGGAAGCACAGAGAGTCCCATACAGGATAAATCCAAGGAGAAATATGCCAATACACATATTAATCAAACTGTCAACAATTAAATACAAAGAAAACATATTAAAAGCAGCAAGGGAAAAACAACAAATAACACACAAGGGAATCCCCATAAGGTAAACAGCTGATCTTTCAGCAGACACTGTGCAAGCCAGAAGGGACTGGCAGGACATATTTAAAGTGATGAAGGAGAAAAACCTGCAACAAAGATTACTCTACCCAGCAAGGAACTCATTCAGATTTGATGGAGAAATTAAAATATTTTCAGACAAGCAAAAGCTGAGAGAGTTCAGCACTACCACCAGCTTTACAACAAATGCTAAAGGAACTTCGCTAGGAAAGAAACACAAGAGAAGGAAAAGACCTACAATAACAAACCCAAAACAATTTAGAAAATGGGAATGGGAACATACATATCAATAATTACCTTAAATGTAAATGGACTAAGTGCTGCAACCAAAAGACACAGATTGGCTGAATGGATACAAAAACAAGGCCCATATATATGCTGTCTACAGGAGACCCACTTCAGACCTAGAGACACATACAGACTGAAAATAAGGGGATGGAAAAAGATATTCTATGCAAATGGAAACCAAAAGAAAGCTGGAGTAGCAATTCTCATATCAGATGAAATAGACTTTAAAATAAAGACTATTAGAAGAGACAAAGAAGGACACTACATAATGATCAAGGGATCAATCCAAGAAGAAGATATAACAACTGTAAATATTTATGGACCCAACATAGGAGCACCTCAATACATAAGGCAAATACTAACAGCCATAAAAGGGGAAATCGACAGTAACACATTCATAGTCGGGGACTTTAACACCCCACTTTCACCAATGGACAGATCATTCAAAATGACAATAAATAAGGAAACACAAACTTTAAATGATACATGAAACAAGATGGACTTAATTGATATTTATTGGACATTCCATCCAAACACAACAGAATACACATTTTTCTCAAGTGCTCATGGAACATTCTCCAGGATAGATCGCATCTTGGGTCATAAATCAAGCCTTGGTAAATTTAAGAAAATTGAAA
The DNA here is from genome assembly GCF_949774975.1 of Lagenorhynchus albirostris. Taxonomy (NCBI): domain Eukaryota; kingdom Metazoa; phylum Chordata; class Mammalia; order Artiodactyla; family Delphinidae; genus Lagenorhynchus; species Lagenorhynchus albirostris. The sequence goes on from NC_083096.1 coordinate 94,604,939, forward strand.
TTGTATCAAGTATCTTTTCCGACAACAATGCTATGAGACTAGATATAAATTATAGGAAAAAATCTGTAAAAAATACAAACACTTGGAGGCTAAGCAATACACTTAGCCTCCAAGTGTACTTAATACACTACTTAATAACGAAGTGATCACTGAAAAAATCAAAAAATACCTCCAAAAAAATGACAATGGAGACACGATGACCCAAAACCTATGGGATGCAACAAAAGCAGTTCTAAGAGGGAAGTTTATAACAATACAATCCTACCTTAAGAAACAGGAAACATCTCGAATAAACAACCTAAACTTTCACCTAAAGCAAGTAGAGAAAGAAGAACAAAAAAACGCAAAGTTAGCAGAAGGAAAGAAATCATAAAGATCATATCAGAAATAAATGAAAAAGAAATGAAGAAAACGATACCAAAGATAAATAAAACTAAAATCTGGTTCTTTGAGAAGATAAACAAAATTGATAAACCATTAGCCATACTCATTAAGAAAAAAGAGAAGACTCAAATCAATAGAACTAGAAATGAAAAAGGGAAATTAACAACTGACACTGCAGAAATACAAAAGATCATGAGAGATTACTACAAGCAACTCTATACCAATAAAATGGACAACCTGAAAGAAATGGACAAATTCTTAGAAATGCACAACCTGCCAAGACTGAATCAGGAAGAAATAGAAAATATGAACAGACCAATCACAAGCACTGAAATTGAAACTGTGAATTAAAATCTTCCAAAAAATAAAAACCCAGGACTAGATGGCTTCACAGACGAATTCTATCAAACATTGAGAGAAGAGCTTACATCTATCCTTCTCAAACTCTTCCAAAATACAGCAGAGGGAGGAACACTCCCAAACTCATTCTACAAGGCCACCATCACCCTGATACCAAAACCAGACAAGGATGTCACAAAGAAAGAAAACTACAGGCCAATATCACTGATGAACATAGATGCAAAAGTCCTCAACAAAATACTAACAGAATCTAACAGCACATTAAAAGGATCATACAGCATGATCAAATGGGGTTTCTTCCAGGAATGCAAGGATTCTTCAATATACGTAAATCAATCAACGTGATACACCATATTGACAAATTGAAGGAGAAACACCATATGATCATCTCAATAGATGCAGAGAAAGCTTTTGACAAAATTCAACACCCATTTATGATAAAAACCCTGCAGAAAGTAGGCATAGAGGGAACTTTCCTCAACATAATAAAGACCATATATGACAAATCCACAGACAACATCATCCTAAATGGTGAAAAACTGAAAGCATTTCCACTAAGATCAGGAACAAGACAAGGTTGCCCACTCTCACCACTCTTATTCAACATAGTTTTGGAAGTTTTAGCCACAGCAATCAGAGAAGAAAAGGAAATAAAAGGAATCCAAATTGGAAAAGAAGAAGTAAAGCTCTCACTGTTTGCAGATGACATGATACATGACATGACATAGAGAATCCTAAAGATGCTACCAGAAAACTACTGGAACTAATCAATGAATTTGTTAAAGTAGCAGGATACAAAATTAATGCACAGAAATCTCTGGCATTCCTCTACACTAATGATGAAAAATCTGAAAGTGAAATTAAGGAAACACTCCCATTTACCATTGCAACAAAAAGAATAGAATATCTAGGAATAAATCTACCTAAGGATACAAATGACCTGTATGCAGAAAATTATAAGAAACTGATGAAAGAAATTAAAGATGATACAAATAGATGGAGAGATATACCATGTTCTTGGGTTGGAAGAATCAACATAGTGTAAATGACTCTACTACCCAAAGCAATCTACAGATTCAATGCAATCCCTATCAAACTATCACTGGCATTTTTCACAGAACTAGAACAAAAAACTTCACAATTTGTATAGAAACACAAAAGACCCCGAATAGCCAAAGCAATCTTGAGAACAAAAAACGGAACTGGAAGAATCAGGCTCCCTGACTTCAGACTATACTACTAAGCTACAGTAATCAAGACAGTATGGTACTGGCACAAAAACAGAAATATAGATCAATAGAACAGGATAGAAAGCCCAGAGATAAACCCACGCACCTATGGTCACCTTGTGTTTGATAAAGGAGGCTATAATGTACAGTGGAGAAAGGACAGACTCTTCAATAAGTGGTGCTGGGAAAACTGGACAGGTACATATAAAAGTATGAGATTAGATCACTCCTTAACACCATACACAAAAATAAGCTCAAAATTGATTAAAGACCTAAATTTAAGGCCGGAAACTATCAAACTCTTAGAGGAAAGCATAGGCAGAGCACTCTATGACATAAATCACAACAATATCCTTTTTGACCCACCTCCTAGGAGGAATGGAAATAAAAACAAAAATACACAAGTGGGACCTAATGAAACTTCAAAGCTTTTGCATAGCAAAGGAAACCATAAACAAGACCAAAAGGCAACGCTCAGAATGGGAGAAAATATTTGCAAATGAAGCAACTGACAAAGGATTAATCTCCAAAATTTACAAGCAGCTCATGCAGCTCAATAACAAAAAAACAAACAACCCCAATCCAAAAATGGGCAGAAGACCTAAATAGACATTTCTCCAAAGAAGATATACAGACTGCCAACAAACACATGAAAGAATGTTCAATATCATTAATCATTAGAGAAATGCAAATCAATACTACAATGAGATATAATCTCACACTGGTCAGAATGGCCGTCCTCAAAAAATCTAGAAAAAATAAATGCTGGAGAGGGTGTGGAGAAAAGGGAACACTCTTGCACTGCTGGTGGGAATGTGAATTGGTACAGCCACTATGGAGAACAGTATGGAGATTCCTTAAAAAACTACAAATAGAACTACCATATGGTCCAGCAATCCCAGTACTGTGCATATACCCTGAGAAAACCATAATTCAAAAAGAGTCATGCACCAAAATATTCATTGCAGCTCTATTTACAATAGCCAGGAGATGGTAGCAACCTAAGTGTCCATCATCAGATGAATGGATAAAGAAGATGTGGCACATATATACAATGGAATATTTCTCAGCCATGAAAAGAAACGAAATTGAGTTATTTGTGGTGAGGTGGCTGGACCTAGAATCTGTCATAGAGTGAAGTAAGTCAGAAAGAGAAAGACAAATACCGTATGCTAACACATATATATGAAATCTAAGAAAAAAAAGTGTCATGAATAACCTAAGGGCAAGATGGGAATAAAGACACAGACCTAGTAGAGTATGGACTTGAGGATATGGGGAGGGAGAAGAGTAAGCTGTGACAAAGTGAGAGAGTGTCATGGACATATATACACTACCAAACGTAAAATAGATAGCTAGTGGGAAGCAGCCGCATAGCACAGGGAGATCAGCTCGGTGGTTTGTGACCACGTAGAGGGGTGGGCTAGGGAGTGTGGGAGGGAGGGAGAGGCAAGAGGGAAGAGATATGGGAACATATGTATATGTATAACTGATTTACTTTGTTATAAAGCAGAAACGAACACACCATTGTAAAGCAATTATACTCCAATAAAGATGTAAAAAAGAAATGGATAGTGCATATCATTTTAGAATGTATAACCCTATCCATTCAATAACACATTCCAAAAGAGTTCAATGTTTTCTTTAAAGCCATATATCTAGCATTATTGCTAGCATTACATGTTAAGATCAAAAAAGTCCATAAAAAAAAAAAAACTACTTTACTTACATATAACCAAGTACACCTATTCCTAATAAGTTACTGTTTATCCCTAACATTAACATACAGTGCTTTTTAAGATAAATCTCATAATATCCCCTGTAATGGACACACTGTATTTATGAGATCTTATAGCCATATTTCTGTTTCATTGGATAACTACTTATCAGCAGATGAAAACTCTGGCCATTTAAAATATAGACACAACAGTGGTATGCTGTTCACATTTTACACATCATTAAACATCGGTACTTCATATGAGCAATTTATAATGGAAGGCATAAATCTACATGTACAGATCACACTATGGATTTAACATATATACAGAGGATCAATAGATTGTCTTTTTGACTGGATTATATAAGCATTTTTTCCCACTGAATACAAAGTTAAATGCATTCAGTGTTTAATAGAGGGAAAGGACGCTGTTAGCCAGGTTAATGCAACATATATTAAAGCATAAGGGTCAACATGCTACAATAATTTTTCTTTTGTTTAAAGGAGGGTGAGAAATTATTAATAAGTAGATTCTAACAGAAAACTACATATTTTAACAAGTTAAAGAAAATGCTGGGAATTATCTATAATGCCTTTAGATAAAGAAGCCGTGGATTTGATTGTGTTATGATTAATAGCTAATGACTCACTAACTACATTGGAATATTGACTTACATGCTATAAATTTATTGTTAATACATTGCAAGACAATGACCTGATGGACAAAGACTTTTTTAATGAAGAATAGAACACTGATTTTAGTTATTATTTAATTCACCTTAGCAATTTAAACACATTCATTAATAAACTTATTTTTACCATTATACTATACTTTGTGAAAAAATAATATTATGAATACAATTATTAGATAGGGTCTCTATCATACATAATTTTTATTCTACATTTCTTCATCTCCCAAATTAATCATCCTAATTTTTTACTTCTAAGAAATAAGATATTTGTTTGTAGACTTTTAATGCAATAAATTAGGGTTTTTTTCCTCTGTGCCTGTGTGTTTTTATGTGCATGTTATATAAAGTGCTGAAGTTTATCAAAGCCTGTGCAAAAAAACACATTTCAGTAGAGTGAATGCATTTTACATTTTAACAGAAATACACAACTGAAAGCATATTCCATGCTATTTTTCAAATGTATCTAAACTGTATTAGAAAATAAAATTTGTTTTTAAAGTTACTAAATTTAGACTAGCTATGATTGTATTTTCTCAAATTGTATTAAAAATACAAATATCATCAAGTGAAGTTTGATAAATTATTTCAATATTGAAGACTTCCTAAATGTCTAAAAATTTAGCAATGAATCAACCATAGATTTTGTCAAGTTAGCACTATGAGCTAGCTGGTGATATCTTTAATCCATATTATAACTTAAAGTTTTTGAAAAAAATACATGAAATAATGGGATTTCATTTTATGGTAAAAGCAAAATGAAATTGTTATCTTAAACACTTTACACAAATTTTTAAAAGGATGACTTAGCTGACGAAAAGCAAGGGAAAAATCCTGAGTCAAAAGCAAACAAAAGTTAAATTATAAGAAATTAATAATCATAACCATTCTTGCTATCACACACAACACTATTATGTGACAGACACCATATTGAGGACTTTCCACATATTAATTCTTTCAGCCTTTGTACAATCCTCTAATTTATGCACTATTAGTATCTCTATTTTATAAATGCAGAAGCAAGGTACAGAGAGTTTGGATAAATTGTTGAAGACTACACAGCTGAACTTAGAGCTATTAATATTATCTTTTTAAAAAATGTTTGGTAATTTGTGTGAGAATTTGTTACTTGCATCTAAGTTGCAGAAGTTTTGATAAATAATTGTCCAAAATATTCCCTATTATCTATTAAATGTCTAGAATTTCTAAAGTAATGTCTTCTCTCATCATGATATTGGGGATTTGTGTTTCTTCTCCTTCTTTCCTGTTTGGTCTGGGTAAAGTTTTATCAGTTTTATTGATCATATAAAAAACAAGCTTGGTTTTGTTGATTTTTTATAATGTTTTATTTCTCAATTTCATTTATTTCTTCTCTGTATTACTTTTTTCTTTGCTTTGGGCTGTATTTGTTGTTCCTTTTTCTAATTTCATAAGGTGGAAGCATTATCATTGGTTTAATCATTAACCTTCCTAGGATTTAATGCTATAAATTTCTTACTAACAACTTTTAAGTTGCATCCCAGCAATCTTGATATATTTTGTTTTAATTTTCGTTGATTCTTTTTATTTAAATTTCTCTCACATTTATTCTTTGTAAGTTAAGAGGAAGTGTTTTGGTTAATTTCAATATATTTATACCTTTATAAAAATTGATATCATTTTAATTCCATTTTGATTTATCCCATTCCTGAGCCCAGGATATGATCAATTTTGGTAAATGTTCCATGTTTTCTTTAGATGCTATTTATCCTCCTGTTTTGGGGTAGACTGTTCTATATATGTTTGCTAGGTTGAGCAGACTGATGTCATTCAAGATTTCTATAATCTTAATCATTTCATCATTTTGATTACTAAAATCTCCCATTATAATTTTGAATTTATTTCTCCTTGTATTTCTTTCAGATTTTGTTGTGCATTTTGAAACTATAGTAATTAGATACATAAATGTTTTGGATCATTAGTTTCCGTTGAAAAATCAATCCATTTATACTTATGGAATGCCTTATTTATGTCATTTATTCCTTGCTTTCAAATTTATTTTGTTGTGACCGAGTGGTTAAGGTGATGGACATGAAATTACTTTATATTTTATGGCTATTCCAAGGCTCTATTGATTTGTGTTAGGGCAATGTATCTTTTTATACTTATATTAAAAGTTGATTTCTTATGAATGACATATAGTTAACTCTTACCTTTTTATCCAATTCGACAAGCTCTTACTTTTAATTTAATTTGAATTTAATGCAATTATGAAGATGTTTGGGTTTGCATCTGCCATCTTGCTACTTGTTTATTAATGATCCAGTCAATTCTTTGTTTCCTTTTCCCTCTTGCCTTCTTTCATATATATAAATATTTATACTTAATTTTCTTACTTGGTTTAATAGCTATACATCTTTCTTTTGCTTTTTTAATGGTTTATAGTTGGCATTTTTAGGTACGTTATATGCCTTCAAATAACATTTATCACTTCAGAAAAATGTATCTTTATAACAATTACTTCCATTTTCTCCCATCCAGCCTTTGTGGTATTGTTGTCATATAATTTACTTCTACATATGTTACAATACATTGGCAGTTATCTTTTAGAGAGACTTAAAAAATAAGAAGCGGGCTTCCCTGGTGGCGCAGTGGTTGAGAGTCCGCTTGCCGATGCAGGGGACATGGGTTCATGCCCCAGTCTGGGAAGATCCCACATGCCACGGAGTGGCTGGGCCTGTGAGCTATGGCCACTCAGCCTGCGTGTCCGGAGCCTGTGCTCTGCAAAGGGAGAGGCCACAACAGTGAGAAGCCCATGTACCACCAAAAAAAATAATAATAATAAAAAAATAAGAAGCAATCTTTATATTTGTCTGCATATTTACCATTTCCATGGCATATTATTCTTTATTCTAGATCCAAATTTTCATCTAGTATCATTTTCCTTCACCCTGAAAAATGTCCTTTGTATCAGGTTTCCTAATGCTGTTTTGCTAGCAATAATCTCAGGTTTTATGTCTAAAAAGGTCTTTTTGCCTTTACTTTTGAAATAACTTTTTACTAGATGTAGAATCCTAGTTTGATTATTTTTTCTTTCAGCAGTTTCAAAGATTTTCAGCACATGGTGTTGTCTATATTTCTACCTTTTCTTCATCTTGGATCTTTTCTACTGCTGCTTTACTTTCACTAATCTTTATTTCCACAGTTACTCTTATGCAGCTAAACACATCCTGTTTACTTTTCTTTTCAGATGATGTATTTTCATCTCTATAAGTTTTATATAAATCTTTCTTTATATCTTCCATACTTCTTGACGTGCTCATTATTTCTTGTACTTTCTTATATATCCAGGGTGTAGTTGTAACAGTTTTTTTTTTTACGTTCTTGTCAGCTAATTCTTTCATCTCTTATCTGGGTATGTTTCTATTGATTGATTTTTCTTCAGTATATGGGCCATACATTTTTGGGTCTTGACATCCCTAGTAATTTTTTTTTCTTTTTGTAGGCAGGCTGAAAGGAGCTTTCAATGTAGGGCTAATGTAACCCCATTTGAAACAATGTCCTTCAGATGACTGTTTTACATCCTATGTATTAAAAGGACTTTTCACTCTGCTGAAAACAGATGATTCCCAATCCTCTATGAGTTTCAGAGATTGTTCTGCTTTTATCCTTCCAGTGTCACCCCACCCCACCCCAACCCTTAATAATTTCCTCATATATAGACACAGAAGTACTCAGCAAAAGATAATAAAAGACCAATATCAAGATTTATTTGATAAATCTCTCTGCAGTTCTCTCCAATTTGGTTTTCTGCTCCAGAAATTCTAACAACTTAGTCTTCCTAGTACTCCAAACTCTCTCCTCAAATTAACAAAACTGCAAAGTCTGACTACGCCTGCAGTTTCCTATTCTGTGGCCTGGAACTTCTCTCCAGTCAGTGAGATAAGACTCTCACTATGCACAACTCATTTGTTCCCTTCCTCTCACTGTTCTTCACTGACTCTTGACTAATGTATGAAAAACATTGTTTTTGTTTGTTTGTTTGCTTGCTTTTGCAGTACGTGGGCCTCTCACTGTTGTGGCCTCTCCCGTTGCGGAGCACAGGCTCTGGACATGCATGCCCAGCGGCCATGGCTCACGGGCCCAGCCACTCAGCGGCGTGTGGAATCTTCCCGGACTGGGGCATGAACCCGTGTCCCCTGCATCGGCAGGCAGACTCTCAACCACTGTGCCACCAGGGAAGCCCAAAAAGATACTTTTATGTATTTGTTCTGTGTTTCTGATTGTGGAAAGAGGGAAGGTAAATTTAGTCTCCATAATTCAAACATTGCCAGTAGAATTTTAAATAGAATCAACCAGAAAATGACATGATGAATGAATTAATAAGTCAATGGAGAGTTTATTAGAAAGAGATCAAGAGGACAAGTGAACTAGGGTTTGCACTTGAAAAGATTATCTGGAATATGGTATAGAATAATAAAGATGAAAAATATAAAAGAAAAAATAAGAACTACCCAACATTTAGTAGTAAGCATATATTATTTTTTTATTGTGGTAAAATACAAAGAGTGTAAAATTTACTATCTTAAAAGTAAAGTCTATAATGCAGTACTGTGAAGTACATTCATATTGCTGTGGACCCATCACCACCATCCAACTCCAGACCTTTTTTTATCTTGCAAAACTGAAACTCTATACCCATTAGATAATAACTCCATTTCCTTAGTTCCTGGCAACTGTCATGCTACTTTATGTCTGTGATTTTGACTAAGTACCTCATATAAGTAGAATCATACAATATTTTTATGACCAACATAATTACATGATTCACTTAGCATAATGTCCTTAAAATTCACCCATGTTGTAGGATATGTTATAATTCCCTTCCTTTTTAAGGATGAATAATATTCTATTGTGTGTTTATAACACATTTTGCTTACCCATTCATCCATCATTGGACAGTTGGGTTGCTCCCACATTTTAGCTATTGTGAACAATGCTGCTATGAACATGGGTGTACAAATATCTGAAGTCGCTGCTTTCAATTATTTAGAGTATGTACCTAGAGGTGGAATTGCTGGATCATATGTTAATACTACCTTTAATATTTTGAGGAAACGCCATACTGTTTTCCACAGTGATTGTACCAGTTTGTATTTCCACTAATAGTGCACAAGGGTTCCAATTTCTCCAAATCCTTGTCAACACTTGTTACTTTCTGGTTCTTTTTGTTTGTTTGTTTGTTTTTGGTAGTGGCCATCCCAGTGGGTATGGGGTGGTATCTCACTATAGTTCTGATTTGCATTTTCCTAATAATTAGTTGAACATTTTTCATATGCCTATTGGCTGCTTATGTGTCTTCTTTGGAGAAATGTCTATTCAAGTTCTTTGCCCATTTTTGAATCTGATTTTACTGTTGTTGAATTTTTGGAGTATATATGTATTTTGAATAGTAATGAATATTTTGTATATTAATTAATTAAGGTATACAGTTTGCAAATATTTTCTCCTATTCTGTGGTTTGCTTTTTACTGTGTTGGTGGTGTCTTTTTATGATCATTTTTTTTCATGAAATTAAATTTGTTATCTGTGCCTTTGATGTCATATCTAAGAAATCATTGCCAAATCCAATGCCGTGTGGTTTTTTTCCCAAGAATTTTACAAATTTAGGTCTTACATTTAGATAATATATTTAAACTGAGTTAATTTTTACGTATGATTTTAGGTAAGGATTCAACTTCATACTTTTGCATCTGGATATCCAGTTTTTTTAGCACCATTTGTTGAGTAGGCTATCTTTTCTCCATTGAATGATTTTGTCAGTCTTATTGAAAATCATATATTCAAGGGTTTTTTCTAAACTCTTTGGTTTATTTTATGGACTGTTGCCTTTATCCCATTACCACACTGTTGGTTTACTGGAGCTTTGTAGTAAGTTTTGAAATCAGGAAATGTGAGTTATCAGCTTTGTTCTTTTTCAAAATTATTTTGCCTCTTTGGGAACCCTTGAGATTCCATATGAAATTTAAGATAAATTTTTCTATTTACACAAAAAATAGTTATTATCCTTTTGATAGAAATTGCAATATATCTGTAGATCACTTTGGATAGTATGTTATCTTAATAATATTGTCTTCCAATCTATGAACATGGGAAGTCTTTGAATGTATTTATTTCTTTTCAAATTTCTTTCCGATATTTTGTAGTCTTTATTGTTAAATTCTTTTACCTCCTTTGTTAAGTCAATTCCTAAGTACTTTATTCTTTTTGATATTGTAAATGGAATTTATTTTTAAATTTCCTTTTCAGATTATTTATTTTTAATGTAAAGAATTGTGTGTTGACATTTTGTGTGTGCTACTTTGCTAAATTTGTTTATTAGTTCTAATAGTTTTTTGTGGGTTCTTTAGAATTCAACACATATAAGATCATCTCATCTGTAAAGAGAAATAATTTTAGTTCTTCCTTTTCAATTTGAATGTGTTTTCTTTTTCTTACCTAATTGCTCTAACTAGGACTTCGAGTACTGTGTTGGAAGGAAGTGGCAAAAGTGGACATCCTTACCTTGTTCCTGATCTTAGAGGAAAAACTTTCAGTCTTTCACCATTGAGTATGATGTTCATTGTGTCCTTTTCATATATGCTTTTATTATGTTGAGTTGGTGTCCTTCTATTCTTAGTTTTTTTGAGTGTTCTCATTATGAAAGATGTTGAATTTTGTCACATTTTTTCTGCATCAATTCAAATGATTATGTGTCTTTTATTCCTTTATTCTGTTAATCTTGTGTATTATGTTGATGAGTTTTCATATGTTGATCCATCCTTGCTTCCAGTATTAATTTTCATGCTGTATAATCCTTTTAATATGCTTCTGAATTCAGTTTGCTTGTATTTTGTTGAGGATTTTTACATCAATGTTTATAAAGGATATTGGTCTGTAGTTTTCTTTCAGTGCATTTGTCTGACTTCAGTATCAGAGTAATTAATACTGGACTCATAGAAAGTTAGGGCATCTTCCTTCTTCAGATTTTTGTTAAATTTGATAAGAGTTGGTGCTAGTTCTTGAAATGTTTGGTAGAATTCTTCAGTAAATCTATCTGGTTCAGGAATTTTCTTCATTGGAGATTTTGGATTACTGATTGAATCTCCTTATTAGTTATAGGTTTATTCAGTTTTTCTATTTCTTCATCATTTTGTGTTGGTAGGATTTGTATATCTAGAAATTTGTTCAGTTTATCTAGGTTATACAATGTTTTGGCATTCCGTTTTCCACAATGCTCACTTATAATCCTTAATATTTCCATAGAATATATATTAATGTCTGCACTTTCTTTTATGATTTTAGTAATTTGAGCCTTTTCTCTTTTGATGGTCCATCTAGTTAAAGGTTTGTCAACTTTATTGATATTTATGGAGAATCAAATTTTGGTTTCATGATTTTTCTCTACTATTTTTCTGTTCTCTATTTCATTTATCTCTGCTCCAAGCTTTATCTTTTCCTTCCTCCTACTAACTTTGGATTTAGTTTGTTCTTCTTTTTCATGTTTCTTAATTGTGAAATTAAGTTGTTGATTTGAGATTTTTCTTATATTTTTTAATCTGTTTGTAGCTATAAATTTTACCCTTACCACTGATTTGGCTGTGTCCCGTAATTTTTTGTACTTGTGTTTTTATTTTTATTTGTCTGTAGTGTTTTCTTATTTTTCTTATTATTTCTTATTTCATCAATTGGTTGTTTAAGACTCTGTTGTTTAATTCCACAATATGAATTTTCCAGTTTTTCCTTCTGTTATTGACTTCTAATTTCATCCATTGTTGTTAGAGAAGATATTTCGGTATGATATATATTATTTTTAATCTATTGAGACTTAATTTGTGGCTAAACCTATGATCTATCCTGAAAAATGTCCCAAGTGCACTTGAGAAGAATGTATATTCTGTTGTTTATGGGATGAATTTTCTGTATATGTCTGTTAGATCCAGTTTGGTTATTGCATTGTTCAATTACTCTATTTCTTGACTTATTTCTGGTTGTTCTATCCATTACTGAGAATGGAGTATTGATGCCTCTAAGTATTATTTTAGAGGTGTCTATTATTCCCTTCAATTCTGTCAATTTTTGCTTCATATATTTTATTAGTCTCTTTTTGGTGTGTAAATGTTTATATTTTTATGTCTTTTTGCTGAATTGAATCTTTCATTAGTATATAATGTCTTTTTACCTTTTGCAACCTTCTTTGATATAAATTCTATTTTGTCTGATATTGGTATAGTCACCACTTCTCTCTTTTGGGTGCTATTTTCATGGAATATCTTTTTACATCACTTCATTTTCAACTTATTTTGTATTTGGACACAACCTAAGTCTCTTGTAGATGTCATAAAATTGGATCATGTTATTTTTTTTAATTCATTCTTTAAATCTTTGTCTTCTGATTAGAAAGTTTAATCAATTTACATTTAAAGTAGCTACTGGAGTAACTAAAGTAGTTACTGATATAAGGGACTTACTTCTGCTATTTTTCTATTTATTTTCTATACCCTTATATTTTATTTTTTGTCCTTCAATTCCTTCATTACTGTCTCTTTCTGCATTTAGTTGTTTTTCTGTAGTGAAGCATTTAAATTACCTTCTAATCTTATATATATGATATATATATATATAAGACTACATATATATCATATATATATCATATATATATATAAGACTACATATATATATCATATATATATATAAGCAATTTTCTTTGTGGTTACCACAGGGATTATATTTGATATCCTGAAGTTATGACACTCTCATTTTGTTTTATGTCAGCTTAACTTTATTGATATAAAAAGCTCTGCTCATTTAACAGGCTGTCCTCACTATTTTCAGTTGTTGATATAAAATTACATATGTATTCATTATGTGTCGAACAACATAAATAAATAATTTTTGATGCATTAGTCTCAAATTATGTAGAAAGCAAAATGCGGAGTTGCAAGCCAAAATTATAACAATAATAGTTTTTAGACTAATAACTGTTTTCAAAAAAATATGTGTCTCTCAATACATGTAGATAACAGAAAGTGGAATTACATATCATTGTTACAATAATACTAGTATTTATAATTTTCCATATATCTACTTTTTTAAGAACTTTATGTCTTCATAAGGCTTCAAGTCTCTGTCTAGTGTACTTTTATTTCAACCTGCCGAACTCCCTTTAGGATTTCTTGCAGGGCAGGTCAAGTTTAACAAAATCCCTGGACTTTTATTTATTTGGGAATGTTTTAATTTCTGTTTCACTTTTGAAGCATAGTTTTGTTCGATATAGAATTTTGGGTTATTTTTCTTTTAGCACTCTGAATATGTCAGCTCACTGCCTTCTGGCTTTTGAAGTTTTTGGTAAAATAATCTGCTTATAGTCTTTTGAGGATAACTTACATGTGAAGAGTTCTTTCTCTCTTGCTGCTTTCAATATTCATTCTTCGGCCTTTGATAGTTTACTTTCTTTTTTTTTTTTTTTTTTTTTTTTTGCGATACACGGGCCTCTCACTGTTGTGGCCTCTCCCATTGCGGAGCACAGGCTCCAGACGCGCAGGCTCAGCGATCATGGCTCACGGACCTAGCCTCTCCATGGCATGTAGGATCTTCCTGGACTGGGGCACGAACCCATGTCCCCTGCATCAGCAGGCGGACTCTCAACCACTGCGCCACCAGGGAAGCCCCTTGATAGTTTACTTTCAATGTGTCTTGGTGTTGGTTATCTATTTATGGTTCTCATGAAATTTGGAGTTTCCTTCCATTACTTATTCAAAATTTCTCCCTGCCCATTTCTGTCTCTCTTCTTTCTCTGGAACTCCAACAATGCATTTGATGGTGTCCCACAGGTCCCTTAGGATCTTCTCACTTTTCTTCAATCTGTGTTCTTTTTGTTCATCAGACTCATAATTTCTATTGGTCATTTTCATGTTTTCTGATTTCTTTCTTCTGTCTGCTCAAATCTACATTTGTTTCTCAAGAGAATTTTTCATTTTAATTATTTTACTTTTCAGCTCCAGAATTTATTTTTAGTTTTTCTTTTTAGGTTCTCTATCTTTTAGTTGATACTTCTATTTGTTTACACATCATTTTCCTGATGTTCTCCAAGTCTTTCTTAGTTTTTTGAGCAACTTTAAATAGTCATTTTAAAGTATTTGTCTAATGTATCTAGTCTTTTTTTATGGATAGTTTCTCTTGTTACTGTTTTTCTTTTGACTAGGTCTCATTTTCCTGTTTCTTTGTATGCCTTGTGATTTTTTGGTGAAAAATGGATATTTGAATATAATATTGTGGCAACTCTGGCAATCAGATTGTCCTCCTTCCCCAGGGTTTTCTGTTTTTGGTTTTTGATCTTTTTTAAAATTGCTGTAGGTTGTCTCTATTTTAAGGGTTAGCCTGATTGAGCCTTCTCAATCTTTTCTGAACCTACACCTTTTCCTGGGCATGTATGGTGAGTTTCTAATTTCCATCATATATCCAGTTTATTTTGAATGTCTTAGTCTTCAGTATCTGGCTCCCAAAAGGGGAAAAAAAGAAAGTGAGAAGGGGGTAAAAAAAAAGGACCACTCTTTTAAATACGTTGGAATTTATTTTACCCAGAAGGATAGGGGCTTGCAACATTGGGAGAAGTTACTACAACGATGGCCACTCCCTCTTTGTCTGCATTTCTGTGATAAGAATCAGCAATCAGTGACCAGAGCACAGATTTCCCAGTATTTGGAGAACAGGGTCCTTTCTGCCTATCCTAGCTCCTACAAGTTGCGCACAACCTATTTCATATTCCCAGAATCCTCTCAAGTATACATTACTTGGGAAATAGAAATAAAACCTTTTCAAAATTGTCTACTTATCAATTCTTTCAGCACTTACACCATTTCAGAATCATTATCACAGAGACAATATTCTATGATCCTATCTGTATTAGTCTGTTAAGGCTACCATAACAAAATGCCAAACACTGGCTAACTTAAACAGCAGAAATTCATTTTCTCACAGTTCTGAAGGCTAGAAGTCCCAGGTCAAAGTGTCAGCAGATTCTATTTCTGATAAGAGCTCACCTCTCAGCTTGCAGACAGCCCCCTTCTCACTGTGGTCTCTTCTATGTATATGCACAGAGAGAAAGCTGTCTTGTATCTCTTCATTTTCCCATATTGACACCAGTCCTATCAGTTTAAGGTTCTACATTTAGAAGCTTATTTAACCTTTATTACTTTATAGGTCCTATCTCCAAATACAGTTACACTAGGGGTTACGGCTTCAAAATATGAACCTTGAGGACACACAATGTGGTCCATAACACCATCCAATTAAATTAAAAAGCAATAAAGATTATAACTGTCAAACTCATACATATTATGAGATTAAAACTTACTTTAAATAATGATAAAATTAGATAAATCATCACTACTTTTGCAAATTTATAACACCAGTTATTTGTTTTGCTTTTCTAAGGCAATGGTGGGAAGATGTTTACAGTTAGATTATTATAACAAAAGTTAATATTATTAACAGAGTAAACACATTTATTTTAATACCTTTACTTTTGTAGTTCAAAGTCCATCCTGTCTGGTTCAATTGATAGTACTGGGTTTAAAAATATTCTATTATGCATGTTTTGTTATTCAAATTATAAATATGTATATATTTATATATATGTATATATTCATAAATTTATTTTTCACTGTTTGGTAAGTTAGAAGTTGGAAATACTTTCTTTAACCTCTGGATCATGGCATAGTATCTCCCCTGGCATAATAATTATTCTCTATTGCTCCTCCCCTCACATGGTTAACTCCTCTACATTGTATTAGTAAATACACTAAAAAAAACCTTCCAAATGTATGTATGTATGTGTATATATATATATATATATATATATATACACACCTTCTCCATGTAACATTTAATATTATATTATAATTGCTCTGTAGCTCTTTCTATTCCTTTTTATACAGAAATCTCAATGAGGCAAATAGACTCTCTTTTGATTAGTTTTATCCATAGAACTCAGTAAAACAAGAATGATATACATATTAAATGTTCATTTTTTGAATTAAATAAGAAAAAATTCTTGATTTACCCTGTGTTACATCTCTCCAACTTTCAATGCAGGAGTACTGTTTCTGATTGTCAAATTAGAAAGCTGGCAATTCTAGTACACTACCAATTCTAGTACACTCAGGAATGTTTCCAGTTGTATTTCCTATGTAGATTCTAGTACACTTAGACTGTTTCCAGTTGTATTTCCTATGTAGACGTAATATCAAACAGACTAGAAAAACTCAAAAATAATTTAGGTCTTAGGTGCTCATAATGAAGAATAATGTTCTAAATTTTTGTAGCACTTGATGAGGAACCCATTGCTTCATTGTACATTAGCTTCTTTTACACAGTAGAAAACTTTGGTTGGTGCTAGTAACCATTATATTGATAAATAGAAACTGTCTAGGTGATGAGTAAGCCAGAAGATTCTACTCTGCTTTGGAGGCTTCTGAAACTCTTTAAGTACATTTTCGGGTGTCAAAGTTGTAGTAAATATTACTGGTATTACCTTGAGTGTCATGGATGCCATGTGGCCTATCAGTGCATATGACAGCAAAGATGATTCCTGCCTTAAATACAAATAATGTCCAATTTGAGAATCCTTGACAGAGGATGAGAGGGAGAATTTCACTTAATATGTATTCTTTTTATGATACTCCAGGAATTAAGAAAAAGGTTTTCATTATCAGGCTGTCTATGCAAATTGCATTCTGTCTTTAATAAACAGTTAGTACTGCTAAAGAAAATAAAATTTAAAAATTCCTAGACTTTAAAAGCAACCTATTATTTCTACAAGTGGGTATATCTTTAATTTACTGCTGTTTTAATTTACTGCTACTCTACCTGAGTGTATTCTGTGTAATTAATACCACTCCATATAAAATTATTGCATTATTACCACCAACTATGTATATGAGGGAATCCCAATTACAAAGGTGAATCATTATAGATTCTTTTTTCAAAGCTGTGATGCTAAAGAAGATAAAATGATTTTTTATCTAAAGCACACAAAATGACAGGTTATGTATATATTTAAATTTTTAGCACCAAATAATTTGGTGGTAGACTGGATGTGGAGTGTGAGAGAAAAAGAAATGATTCAGACCAAGTAGAAATGTGGAATTAAATTAAATGGGGGAATATTGAAGAACAAATAATTTGGGGAGCAGAGAAATCAATATTTTTGTTTTGGAGAACTTAATTGGATATCCATGTGGAGGGAATTGTTAAGGAGACAGTTGAATTTAAGGGACTTCACTTCAAGAAGACATTGGGGCTGGAGATAAAAAATTAGGAATTGTCATATTTCACTTTTAAAGTCAGTGTACTAGATGAAATTACTGAGGGAATGCGTATAAACAAAGAGGAATTTAGAACCTAGGAGAAAAACATAGAATGGTACTCTGGAGGCCAGATGAAGACACCTTCTCCATCTCCAGCCTCTGGTATGTAAGTTGCATGAGAATAAACCCTGTCAAGAATGTTCTCAGGGCACCATTAAGGTTTAATCAGGGCAAAGAGGAAAATGGGAAACAAATCAGAGAAAAATTACATGTAGGAGATTTTGTTAATAATTTACTATGCATTCAAGGCAGCACAGAGGATGAGTTTCTACAGTGAGGTGGGATATGTGACTGGACCAGAATAGGAGAATTACAGGGCTGTATGGGGATGAGAAATCAAACTATAAAGTATGACAGTTGAGTCTTGTGCTTCTTATGATGACTAGAGGTAAGCAGTAATGTCTAGTATGTTGGGAATATTCTTGATGATCTCTGTATGGCAAGGGTATGACCTTTCTGTACAGTGGTGAGGAAGGAGGGAAGAGGCTTTATCACTTGGAAAAAGTGGGTGTCCTTTTCAGTGACAGCAATGACAGTGACATTGGACTATGAAAATCTCTGTAAGCAAACCATGTTTTCTCCACTGATGATAATTTGTAGGCAGATGGCCCTAGATGGAACCAGGGCCATGTGAATTCTCTCTATTGACTTCTGTCAACTATTTGGCGATTCAGCCAATGTTCATAGTTATGCATTCTTACCAAAAGGCTGAGCTCTAAAAGTCCCAGATTAAATCAAGCTTTTATAATATCATAATTATTTTTAAAATTTGCTCAACACTTCATATAATTTTCTTAGTAGAGCCCTGTGGAATATGCAATTTAAAATTTCAATATGTTGAATTTCAGTGATGTGATTACCTGAAGAGCAGAGAGTAAATAAATGGCATGGTCAAGATGTTGCAAACTTGAGCATTCTGTTGGACACTCCCTTGTTTTTTCTTGAGGATCTAAATGTTTAATTGGCAATCTAATCTCATATTATAGCTTCATGAAACTATTTTCTAATATTGTTTTTTTCTTTTTTACTTTATTTGATGTTTTAAAAAAGGATATGAAAGTAAGCACACTTCCACTCATATGCAATGCCTATTTTAAAATAATATTTATATTAATATATTCTTAGGTGGTATTTAAAAATCAAGATTTGTAGAAAAGGGAATTGTAGAATTATTGGGCTATGTGATTGATTCTGAGCCTGGAATGGTCATAGTACTTCCTGTCTATAGGATAATTCTTGCCCGGATTATTTTCAAAAGCAAGCATAAATCTACATAATACTCTTTCTGTAGGTGCACTTTTATTCAATTTACTTTCTGTTTTAGGAAGCAAAAAAAAAAAAAAACAGACTATGAAGCTCAGAGACTGGTGATAATGCAATCAAAATTAAGACAAATTGAGTAAAGCATATAGAAATCAATAATATTACCAACGCTTACTATTACAATTAAGTGTAATTTAAGATTTTAAACCCAAGTTATGGTTTAAATCTAATATATATGAACTGGTGGCATACCATTAATTGATTTATCCATCTTTCAAACACTCATAAACTATCTCAGGATAGCATAACACAACTAAGCACTTTAAATCATGCATCTATGATACTACAGTCAGTGATGATAATTTTCATGGATGCATGTGTGAAGATAGGTGAAAATTTGTCACATAATAATTTTTAAAAACTAGCACTGACATTGTACTGTATTAGTACTTAAAACACAGAAGATTATAATGATAATTATTGACAGTGCATATTTATCTCACATAGTAAAAATTTTACTGCAAATATATTCTTACAAATCCAGCTTCAGAAATGCACTTGTTATAATTCATCATGGTCTTCATCTTTTGTTCCATTAACAGACAATAGACTTGTATATTCAAAGCCCTCTTTAATACAAAATGTTATCTACAAACAAACACTAAAGTTCCTTTGTGAATAATAACATATGATAAGGTTCTTGATAGGATTCAAAATATACTACTGAATTTTTATCCCAATGAGCAGCATGTTCAAATCCCAAGTTTTGGGACATTGTAACTCTAAGTTATAGAGAAAAAATAAACAAAATAGGATAGTTTCAATGAATATCTTTTCACATTCATCACTAATTTGTGTTCTGTAGATAATTCCACATCTGCTTTGATAACAGAGCTATTGTACTCACATTTGTTTTTAATAATGCTAGGCAAAAAGCAAATACTTGCAATAAATACATTGGTACACAATGCAGTAAATTTCTTATATGACCGCTATACATTTTGCCATAGTATAAACCATGGTTTGTCACTGGTAGGCATATACCTACATACCTAAAGATTTAAAATTTTACATATCAATATTTCAAAAAAGTCTTTATTTGGCTTGATCCCTTTGCTCAAAAGGTTAAAAACATTTTAATGCCAAACCAAGTTTTCTGAACACATTGGAGAAAATACAACTGGAGAAACTGTGACTATTACGTACAGTAAGCAAACAAGGTCTTTAATTCCTCTTTAGCATGTTTCCTCCTATGTTAATAACTGGTCCACGTATATTAGAGAAATATTTCAAACACTTTATAGTTATGGAATGAAATAAATACATTATTATAGCATGGAATATATGAAGAAAGTAGAATATGTCAATCCAAAATCTGAAAAAAAGACAATTTTTCAAAACAATTCATGAAAAAATAGATATGTTTAATTTAGTCATAGTAGATATAATTATTTGATAAATATGAAAACACCTTGTCTTCCAAAAATATAAACAAATAGTAGCAAAACAAGAAATGGGAGAAAATGAATATTGAAAGTCATCATTTATTGGAAAATAAAGAGAATATTTTTATAATTAATGTCATAAGCTTATCCAGCTAGTTTGACCAAAACTGTTTTGTAAAGTTGAAGTCCTTATAAAACCAAATACTAATAAATAAGAAATATTGTACTATTTAGTAGGAAAACATTCATAGAAGATTTGAATTGAATGTTGTCACAATTAGCTAATGTAATACACTAAGGTTCAATTTATATTGTCTTCATTTGTAGTATCTTTCTCTTTCTGATATTTCTAATCATACATCTCTTGAATAAACCTGATTAGTGAGGTTACTTATTTAAATCACCACAGTATAACTCAAAGTAAATAATAGCTTTGGGCAACAATAAAATGTGACTGATGGCCCTGTTCATTTGAATACTGTAAGCAAGAAGCAGAATCACTCATGGAAAATCATGATTGGTGGAATGAATAAGTGGTAATTGCTTCACATTAAATAAACAATAGACACTATCATATATTAATACATTCACAGTTTATTACAGTTTAGACAGATATTCTAATCAACACTGACAGCAATTGAATAGATTGGTTGCACCCAAAGGTGCTGTTTATTAATTTATCTTAACAAATAATGGTGTTATATCAGGGTAAATTATGTTTCTTCATATGTTTCAGGTTTTTGTATTGAAACTTAAAATGAACAGAATGCTTACTTGTTTGTCCTTTTTTAAATGTAAAATTACTTTAGATCAACATTTTACTGGGTTTTTAAAAGAAATTGTTTTTGTTTTTGAATGACTTTAAAAAAATAGTAACAAAGGATGCTATTCAAGCTGTTAGTCAAACTGTCAAATTTTATTGAGAATTTTATATTTACTTTTGTCTTACTTATATGTAAACTAAGAGTAGTAACCTGTCCGATTTAACTTTTAGTGTGTTTGAACATGTAAATATGATAGAATAGGAGAATAGTTGAAAGTTTAAAAAAATAGTATAATGATTATGATACAAGAAATTTAATTTAAAATAAAGTACTTTTAAAATACAACCAAAAAAAGTTGTATTTGTGTCCACTCCGTAATATGTAAACAACTACATGTAACTAGGATCCTGCCAAACAATCTGGTGTACTCCAAGTATATTTGCTTTTCCTTGTCTTTGTTCTATACACATACTGCTCAGAATAATTCCTTTTTAAATTTTCTAATGTGACCAACCCTTTTTATTTATTTATGTGGTTTGGTAAGAATACTTAATATGAATCTATCTTCTTAACAAAATTTTAAGTGTACAATACATTATTGTTAACTAAAGGTATATTGTTGTATAGCAGACCTCTAGAATTTATATAATTGAAACTTTATACCCACTGAACAGCAGCACCTTATTTCCCTCTCCCCTCATCCCCTAGAAGCCACTATTTTACTATCTGGTTCTATGAATCCAACTATTTTTGCTACTATATACAAATGGAATCATATGGTATCTGTTCTTCTGTGAATGGTTTATTTTACTTAGCATAATATCCTGCAGGTTCATCCAAGTTTTCACATATGGCAGGATTTCTTTCTTAAGAGTGAACATTCAATTGTATGCCTATACCATACCTTGACTATTTTGTGATTATGCTGCAACAAATATAGGTGTGAAGATATCTTTTCAAGATCTTGACTTCAGTTATTTTAGATATATATTCAAAAGTGGGAATTCTGGATCATATGTTAGTTCCATTTTTAATTTTTTTAGAAACTTCTATACTACTTTCCATAGAAGCTGCCCCAATTCACATTCTCATGAACGATGTACAGGGTTCCAATTTCTCCACATCCTCATCAACACTTGTCTTTTTTTTTTTTTTTGACTAGCCATTCTAATATGTGTGAAGTGATATTTCACTGTAGTTTTAATTTGCATTTCCCAAATGATTAGTGATGGTGAACATTTTTTCATATACCCGTTGTCCTTTTGTACATCTTCTTTGGAGAAATGCCTACTCAAGTTCTTTGCCCATTTTCCAATCAGGTTATTTGTTGTTGTTGTTTGTCATTGACTTGTAGGAGTTCCTTATATTGTTCGAATATTAACTCCTTATTATATATATATAGTTTGCAAATATTTTCCTTCATCCTTCAGGTTTCCTTTTTATTCTGTTGATTATTCTATACTTTATTCAGAAGCTTTTTAGCCTGATGTTGTCCTACTTCTATATTTTTGCTTTTGTTGCTTGTACTTTTGGTGCCATATCCAAGAAATCATTGCCTAGACCAATGTCATGAAGATTTTTATGTACATTTTCTTCGAGGAATTTTATAATTTCAAGCCTTATGTTTAAATCTTTAATCCATTTTGGGTTGATTTTTGTGTATGGTATAAGATAAAGTTCCAATTTCATTCTTTTGCTTGTGGATGTTTTTTCCCACTACCATTTCTTGAAAACTCTCTCCTTCCCCTATTGTCTATTCTTGGCACCCTTGTCTAAAATCAATTTACCATATATGTATGGGTTTACTCCTGGGCTCCCTATTCTAGACCCTTGATGTATATGTCTGTCATTATGCCAGTATCATAGTGTTTTAATTACTGTAGCTCTATAATGTGTTTTGAAACCTGGAAGTGTGATGTATCCACTTTTGTTTTTCTTTCTCAAGATTGCTTTAGCTATTCAGTGTCTTTTATGATTCCAGTTGACACTTAGAATTGCCTTTCTTTTATGATAAAAAAATGCCATTGGGATTTTGACGGAGATTGTATTGAATCTGTAGATTTCTGCAGGTAGCAAGGACATTTTAAACAATATTAAGTCTTCGAATTCATGAAAGATTCAACCTATATTTTTGTTTCAAGTCTCAGCTACAATTTTTCTTTCCTGTTAAGAAATCTTTCCTGATACTCTTTTGTTTTCTCTCTAGATTGCTCTATTATAACATTTGTAACATTAAATTATAAAAGTTGCTTGTTTCTCCCACACAGTGGTATGTTTCTCCTACACAGTGCAGAACAACAGAAAAACTGTTTCCAAATGGAAACAAGATCCTCACATACACACACATATATATGTATATGCACGTACATATATATGTGATATATACACATGTGTATATATATACATATATGTAGATATTATATGTATTCTCCATACATATTTTACTATATATTTTGTTTCTATGACAAATTTTATACTATTAAAATAATGCTTTGACTCTAATAAAATCACATTTTAGAATACACCTTCAAGCACTATATGCAAATATATGCAAAATATCTATTCATCTATGAAACAACTTTGAATCTCTCTCTCTCTCTATATATATATATTTCTCTCCATATATATCATTATATAATCATATATATATGCATAATATACATTCTAAGTATATATGTGCTGTTATTGAACAAATAATATAACTTAATTTTCCAGGATAGTTCTCCCTCTGGCAGATTTGTAAAATCTTTGAAAACGTTAATTCAGTCTGCTATTCAACACATCTGTGAACTCTCTAGATATAGTTATTTACAATTGAACAACTAAAATAAGACTAATACTAATGTGGGAAGGGATAGGGAGTTTGAGTTTGACACGTACACACTGCTGTATTTAGAATGGATAACCAACAGGGGCCTACTGTATAGCACAGGGAACTCTACCTCATATCATTTAACAACCTAAGTGGGAAAAGAATTTGAAAATGAATAAATACATGTGCACATATAACTGAATCACTTTGCTGTACACCTGAAACTATCACAACATTGTGAATCAACTATACTCCAGTATAAAATAAAAAATTAAAAAAATAAAATAAAACTTTGGATTAGCTTTAAAAAAAGACATACTAATGCATATATAAGAGGGTTTTATCATGAACCCTTATTCATTTATTAATTTATTCCATTCATTCAATAAATGATATATCTGTATGCATCAGGTATTTTACTTCATACTCAGCATGAAATTACGAGCACAGCATGCAAAGTACCTCTTCTCACAGAACTTAAAATCTAGATAAAGAGACACAAAGAAAGTAAACAATTAAATCAAATTAATATAATATTAATGTTTAGAAGAATCTGGTGTCAAGGATAAAGATAAGATGATGAAAGGAAATCTCTATGAAGAGGTAATATTTATCTCTACCTGAGCATTTAAAAGGAGATAGATGTACAAAAATAGGAAAAATATTAATTTCTTTTTAGTAAAGGTAGTGACACATGCAAGTGTCTCAGTCTAAATAATGCTTAATGAATGTAAAAACTAAAAGGTGAATAAATTTGAAAAGTATGTAGTAAAAAATGGGGAAACTGACACAGGTAGACATGGAAGCTAAAAAGGGGTAAATTATTAGGACCTTGTGGGTCATAGCAAAACATTGGGATTCAATTCTAATGTCAATGGAAAAAATCATTGAATGGAAACAGTGTGATCTGATTTCCACTTCGAAAGTTTAATTTTGTTGCTTATGGAGGATTGATTGGATTGAGTCAAGAATTGAAATGGAGATACCAGTTAGGTAACTGCTGTGTTCTAGACAGTAGATTTATCTATGCACCACAGATACTTTTTGCAATTGCTGTATGATGAGATGAGACAAAATACTAAAGAAAGAGCAGATGTGATTCTTTTTCAGAAATTATAGAATTACAATTTAGTGATCAAATGAATTGTAAACATTTTACGTAATTCATTTTATTAATATGAATTTACTGGGTTATTGACATACACTATGCTACATTTTGCTTATATCTGCTCTATAAAAATTATAGATAACTATTGTTTCCCTGGGTACATTGAAAGGGTAGTATCTTTTGAGTTTAGATAGACACCAAAGAAAAAATTTGAAAGCTATCTTGTTATAAAGGTATTTCCATTGACATTTCACTACAGTCCAGAATTATTCAATTTTGGATGGAGTCACATTAGAAAATTTCACAGTCATCTTTAATTGCCATATGGATTGTAATATTTATTTTGAATTGACTAACAAGTTCTCATTTTGTAGGATGATAAAACCAGGAGAGATAAATATTATAAGCAGAAGTTTACTCTATAATAGAGTTAGTTGTATGATCTACCTTTAAAGCAGATAGGTATCATTTTCTTATCTTCCAATCATCTGAACCTAATAAAGAATGTGCAACCTTAAGACTTCATAGGATACAGAACTCACTTTTTAGTATAAAAGATGAAAAGTCTAGATATTTGCTTAATCGGCTACTCTGACTTTTAGAACAGAGCCATGGGGCCAAGGAATACCTAATTGGATTTTAAAAAAATACAAAACAAAACAAAGCTCAGTTATCTTGAATCCAGCATTAGTGATTAAATCTCAAAATAGAAACAATGAAGAATTTGAGCACTTTATATGATTAGCCGTGAGTGGCACTCACCGATTGCCAGGCTTTAGGAAATCATGTAAGGTTTTCAGATTGCAGAAGGTGGGAGACTTTCTATTAGTCAGGTAACACTAACAGCAATTCTGTTAGGTCATTATTAGTGTCATTCTTATTTTACAAGTGAAGATAAAGAGGCATAGAGTGTTTACACAATTTGCCAAACTAAAAGGCGGTCAGTATGAAACAAGCCATTAGGGTTCGGAGTTTGTCCTCTTAATCACTACACTACATTGCCTTCTTCACCCATATAGAAATAAATGTTTTCCAAAGCTATTAAAACACTTTTCAAAGATTCTGACACATTATTCCTCAAGGCTTTTGTGAAATAGACATATGAAGTGTCCTATAAGGGGATTTAGATGCAAAATGGTGATTTACAGATTATAAGCCCACTCTAACTTCTTTATTTCCATCATCTCTACTTGGAGATTACTTTCATTTCTAGTCAGTCATGAGAATAAACTATTAATTGTTTGCTTGGTTGATTGTCTGGGACTGATTCTCAATAGTGGCTGATGATTAATATGTATGCCATAATCCCTTAATATAATGACACTCTTGAAATTCACTTCTGTTGAAAATGGTTCATTGAGTTTAGTGGGCATGGCAGAATCCTGTGAGAGGCAAAATGACCAGGGCAAACTGAGTACTGTAAACAACAGGGCCAGGGTGAAAATTAGAAGCAACTCATGTGCAGGAGTCTTGAGTAGTAGCTAAGATCACATGATTGGTAACCTGCTAATATTCCATTATTAATAATTTTAAAAATAAAATAAAACTAGGCTTAGAAAATGGAACCTGGATTTCAAATAATAGAATCATGACTATTGAATTAATTCCTAAGTCAATTTAGTTCACAGACTCAGAAAGACCTAGAATAATAAGACAAATACATCCTCAGAATCTTCTTTCTGGCCTTCTCCAAAGAGAAAGGAATAACTATACAATCAGAAAATGAAACCCTTAGATCTTTTGAGTATTTGTCAACAGTAGCTCTAATTTTTTTTTTTTTTTTTTTTTTTTTTTTTTTTTTTTGCGGTACGCGGGCCTCTCACTGTTGTGGCCTCTCCTGCTGCGGAGCACAGGCTCCGGATGCGCAGGCCCAGCGGCCATGGCTCACGGGCCCAGCCGCTCCGCGGCACGCGGGATCCTCCCGGACCGGGGCACGAACCCACATCCGCTGCATCGGCAGGCGGACTCTCAACCACTGCGCCACCAGGGAAGCCCAGCTCTAATTTTATATTAATCTGAAGACTAGAACATCCTCTTCTTTTCTTAATTATAGTGGAGGCTAAAGTACCAAGCAAAGAATGAGGGCCTGAATGGAATTCACCTCATGGTAAGCCTACTTTGACTCTAAAACGAATCCATTATTCTTTCAAAAATTTACTAGATCTGTAGTTAAGGAATAAATATGTTCTACAATTATAAGAATTCACATATTGTCATTTGACCAAAGAAGTAAAGTCTATTATGAGAAAGTCCAAATGGAAACTCCTACAAACATGTCTTTATTTTCCAAAATAGTAGTTAGAGCACAGACTCTTGAATCAGAACACAGGTTAAAATCACAGTTCTAACACTAAATGCTTTGTGACCTTACACAAATATCTTAATGATTTTGGCCTTTAAATTCTATGTATGTACTTGAATATTATATATTTTATAGAATTGCTATGTATTTTATAGAGCACTTATAAAAATGTTTGGCACATAGCAATCATATATTAGTGTTTGATCACTCAATCAAAAACAATACCACTACTTTGGAAAAGTTCAAGGAAGGTTATTCAACCATCTAAAATTTTTAACAGAAGAAATAAATATTTCTCTCACATCCCCTTATAGTTATCAGTTACTAAGACTGACCTGGTCACTGCCACTGTTCACTCTCCAGTACCATAAACTTGAGAACCAGTCATCCACCTAGTGGAAGATGATCATATAGGAATCTTTCCATCATGAAGAGGGCAGAAGTTTATTTGCACCGCTGTAGACAGTTGTTTTGGATTATATTGCCTTCCCTGCCCCTGCAGGATTTCCATCCTTACATTTGGAGAATGTCATACACACTGCTCTGGCAGTCCACTAATGCTGCTTCTGAGCAAAAAACTTAATTTACTACAATGAAAAAAATAAAGATGATCATCTGGTCTTATACATTTCATGACTCTGATATGGGTAGACTTTATTAAAACCTTTTAATTTCTCTTAGGATACAATTCAGAATGCTTAGTGTGGCCTACATAAACCTACATTATTTGGCTTCTGCCATTTTTTTTTTCACCTTTAGTTTTTTTAAATCAATTTTTATTGGAATATAGTTGATTTACAATATTGTGTTAGTTTCTGCTGTGCAGCAAAGTGAATCAATTATACATATTCATATGTCTACTATTTTTTAGATTCTTTTCCCATATAGGCCATTACAGAGTATTGAGCAGAGTTCCCTGTGCTATACAGTAGGTCCTTATTAGTTATTATTTTATATATAGTAGTGTGTATATGTCAATCCCAATCTCCCAATTTATCCCTCCCCTCCTTTCCCCCTTGGTAACCGTAAGTTTGTTTTCTACAGCTATGACTGTATTTCTGTTTTGTAAATAAATTCATTTGTACCATTTTTTAGATTCCACATATAAGCAATATATGCAATATAAGCAATATACTTGTCTTTTAGATTTTTAGATTTTTTAGATTCCACATATAAGCAATATATTTGTCTTTCTCTGTCTGATTTACTTCACTCAGTATGACAATCTCTAGGTCCATCCATGTTCCTGCAAATGGCATTATTTCATTCTTTTTTATGGCTTCTGCCTTTCTCAAAGCCTAATCTCCAACTACTCTTTCCTCAATTCTCAGTGATTCAGCCAAACAGACTTTTTTTGCACTTTTCCTAATACCTCAACCAATATCAAAGCCCTTGTATGGGATGTTCCTGAGCCTGTAATTCTCTCTACCTCTCTTCCATTTCTTAGGTAGCCCAAATTTAATCATTATTTAGATGTCAGATAAAATGAGGCTACCACAAAGAAATCTCCCCTTACTTCACAGACTGCATCAGGGTTTTTTTCCTTTCTGTACTTTTTCATCTTTCTTATCACAATGTAATTAGTTGTTTAATAACTATTTCTTGCATCTCTGTCTTTGGAATTCAGCCTGTAAGAGGATCATTTTTTACTTATCTATTTCTGAATTCATATTATCTAACACTATATTTATACATAATAGGTACTCAAAAATATTTTTGAATGAATGAACAATGAATAAATTATTTCATTGTAAGTTAATTTCTCACAACTTGTAGTCTTATAATGAATGAAAGAGTGGAAGGACATTCTTCCTGTCACATCTTCATCCTTTCATGATAGCAAGGTAGTAAATTACAAGGTGAGAACCCTTATTCTAACATTCCTCCCAACATACCAGCCCCATATCTCTACCCCATGTCACTTCATCTAACACTAATCAATACACTAGCAGCAGTCTCACCCATGGAGAGTACCCTAAGCATTTCAAAAATATTGCATCTTCAGTTTTAAGTCTACATCATCAAACTATTTGTGACTTCTTTGATTTTATGAGAGCACTTTTTTATTATGGGCACATAGAACATTTGTAATAAGCAAATTATCTGGTAAAGGGACAAATGTATTCCTATCTATTGAAAAAAGATAGTTGCACATCCAAACCCGATGCTCAGATTATGATGATACATTTGTCAAAATACAGTACAATTATGTTATGAATAAGAGGTTGATTTCATGTTTTAATTTTAATGGAGATTGGATATTTGAATTCTGTAGACATGTATCTGAGTTTAATAACCATCAAATGCATGTTCCTATTGAATGACTGAGTCAATTATTTCTCCAGAAGTAGTTATGAAGAGAATTTTAAATGTGTAAGAATAGTAATAGAAAAACTCATGAATATTCTGTTTCCAAAATTAATCACAAGTCAACTTCATTGTTTATATTTGTGGAATCTTATTATATTATTTGGAGATACTGATTGAGTTACAAAGCAATGGAATGCTAATAACTTTTGGAAGGGGTAAAACAATTAAAGGATATTAATAAGCCAAGTAGAAATTAGCACAATAATCTCATCTGCTACATATTTGGGTTTGGACTTCCATTTTTCTGAAAGAGATTATTTTCTAACCTATAGATTTCATAGTATTGGAAAGAAATCTTAAAATAGTAAAATATAATAAACAAAATTTTAGATTTTGTATGTTGTACTTTTAGAGTAGTAAAGCAATGGTTAAACGTTGCCTTTTATCTGTAATATACAATTCTTTATTACGTGATGTTTGTGTAGGTCCAGATAATTTGGGATATTTCAAACACTTTAAAGAGGGTATAGAAATGTTAAACATGTTTAAGACATGTTTGCCTGCCCAGCCACTCCACTAACACCATGTCCCCTCAGCGTTCAGATACGACTGCATTTAGATGCCACCACTGGTTGTATACAGGGAAGAGAAGGGAGAAATAGAAAGAAACGGGAAAATAATCATTATAATACAGCACAGTCTAAGGTTAAAGAAACATAAAGTAAATGTTTGGAATCTGATAGGATATTGTACTTCAGGAGATATGCCAACTATGTTTTGCTATTGTCTTGACAAGATCTGTAGGAATTTTTAAACCTATCCTGTCAAGAAAGAACAGGGAATAGGCTATTGCCTATGGAGCTATAGAAAGTACTGGTGATAAAAAGAAATAGATACATATGATTGAAATTCAGAATATTTATTAAATGAGTTATGGTTTTAGAGAAGTTATTGATAAGGGCATTTGCTAAGAATAATTTTTAACTAAGCAAATATAGAAGATTAAAGTGATCATCTAATATGACATAGTGTAGTATAACCTTATTCCAACCTTGAGTGTTAGCTTTCTTTTATCCATTCATAAACCTTTTTATCCATACTTCCATTATTTCATGCATTCAGCAGAAATTAAATAATTTTGTGTTAACTGTGTTTCAAAGGAAGAATAAAACAAAAGTCTAATAAGAGAAAATTCTTGTCCTCAAGAAAATTTCAATTTTCTGTGGGGAGTTGGGAGAGCAAACATTTATATAGTGGAGGAAATTTTCAATGAGATTGAACTTGATTTCAAGGGAATGGTTATAGAAGACATCAAAACAAACTTGGAGAACAGTTAATAGTTCCACATTATTGAAGTATAATGTACATAGGTGAGAAATGGCAATAATTGAGGTCCAGAAATGGTTAGGAGAGATTGATCATGGTTGTCCTATCATAATGTCAAGAAATATATATTTTACTTAATAATCAGTGAGAAGAGATTGAAGGATTTTAGAAAGGAGATATTACTGGTGATGTAGAACACTGATTTGGTAAAAGACAAGATTGTAAGAAGTGAGTCCAGTTAGAGAACTGGTATAGTAGTTCAGATGAAAAATATTCTGCATTTTCTAATATCAGATTATTAGAGAAAATAGAAAAATATTTTAAATTTATTCATAAGGAGGGGATCAATAGAGCTTAGTATCTGATTTTGAGGACATAGATATTAGCACTGGAGGTGATGAAAGGAAATAATTCAGGATAAATCCAAGATGCAAGTGACTAGGTAGAGATATTTTGACCAAGATGTAGCATAAAAGAAAACAAGTGAAGATTTTTAACTGTTTGGTTGGTGGTTTTGTTTATTTGGGGACTAGAGGTATAGGGTGATGGGGAAATATAGATGATAACTTTAGAGATGGATATAAATTTTAATGAATTTTGTAAAGGTAAATATATTTCCCAAACATATGGTAATTTGATAAAACATTCAGCCTTTATTTATTTATTTATTTTTATAATTGAATCTTTTTCTCTGTCCTTGTTTTTTAAGTGTCCCTCAGGTGAGAGAGCAAAGGCTTCATGGTTCGTGTATAATTTATTTCCAGAAATTGTGAGGGAGAACTAGCACTTATAGACAGTATTCCTAAAACTCACAAGGGAACTATAGATGTGGCTTAAACAAGGAATATTCAGAAAACTAAAGTTTTATTTTTGCTGCCATCATTTGGCAGTCCTTCCAGGAAGGCACAACTGTGGATTTTCTCCTTCAAATAAGTCTTGTTTTAAATAAGACTAAAATACAAGGGGAAGGGGGTGGACTAGATAACTGTAACCAGCTATTTTTGAAAAAGATTAATGCAGCAAAATTTCATCTAATACTAATTTAGGTATAATTTAGAAAGCATTCTTGTGTTGCACCATCCATCATAGACACTGAATATAGAAAAATAAATAAGTAATTAACACATGTTTATTATTTTATGTAACTTCTTGATCCATTATATTCATCTAGGAGAGTTGCTAAAAGGGGAAAGGATTTGTTTTTCAAATTCAAATACATTTTATGGTACCAAATAAAGCACATTATAATGAAAGTCCTTTGCAAGTATTTCCTTTAGCATTCTAAGGTCAGTTCACTGAAAAACTAAAACACATTGTTAACTGTGTGTCCTATTAAAAGGAGAATAAACATTTGCTAATCACCTTTCATTTTGCCACACATTCTTCTAAATATTTTTGCAAACATTGTCTCATTTAATTATCACAGGGACTACTTAAGATAGAAATTATTGTCTCAACCTTTCAAATGAGGGAACAAATTTTCACAGATTTTATTTTCTCTAGGTTATTCAGCTAGGAAGTAGTAGCTAGAATTTGAACTTGGACGATTCTTAATTCTATGCCATGTCCAATGGGTAAATAGAGAATGCAAAAAAAAAAAAAAGAGTTTAAAAGGTAATTCCCCAAGTGAATATTTTAAAATTTTGCCTCTGTACCTATAAATATGTCATCTTTTTCAAGTTCAGGTAAAGCCTAGTAGGTCAGAGCAGACCAATGTTTCAGCAGAAAACTACTGCACATGAATGGTAGATTTTTAAAAATCACAGTTTTATAAGGATGAGTTACATTAATCAAGTGTTCATTAGTGATCCCATTGTTCTCTGGAAGTCTTCGTGGATAGCAACTTTAATGACACTTTATTTTACTTGGAATGTGTACCTAACTCAATTCACTGGAGTCTAAATTTCTTTAGGGAGGGCCCCTTTTATATTTGTTTTCTTATTCCTACCACCTCATATAATATTTACTGTTCTATAGTCATTTAACTAACTGTTCAAAAATGAATGGGGGAACAATTAAATGAACATAGACATTAATAAAAGAACAAACAAATGACTATCAAAATATGATTAGGAAATGCTTTTCAGTGCCATCTCAGCAACCAAAAGATAGTTTACATGGTACTTTTCACTGATTTCAATATGGCACATCTGTCAATACCACAATCATAAGTTGTTTTCGGTACTTTTTTGACTCATTAAGTAAATTATTTCATTCCCAGTGGATTTTTAAAAGAACATATAATTGTTAACCAAGATAGAAGATGTGTATTTCTTATGTTAAGAAGCATGGGGCACTTTTCAATATTTAAGTAAAATTTTTTTTTACAAAATTAGAGTTAAATCATTTGAAAAATAAATTGGAGCTTAACATGATGCACATGGTCCACAGAATCAACTCTGATGCTCTTCTGATTAGAGTGCCTTGCTGCGGCCCTGTTGCTGGGTGGTAGCATGA
The DNA here is from genome assembly GCF_949774975.1 of Lagenorhynchus albirostris. NCBI lineage: Eukaryota > Metazoa > Chordata > Mammalia > Artiodactyla > Delphinidae > Lagenorhynchus > Lagenorhynchus albirostris. The sequence continues at coordinate 94,638,493 of NC_083096.1, forward strand.
TTGCTGTGTGATAGACTTTGCAATACTCAACTCCGTCAGTCAGTTATACAGCTGGAGATAGAGATAAATTCAGGACTCTAGTTATGTCTGTGACCTTTGCTGATAATGAATCCTGTAGGCTCATTAGTTGAAATTTGAAGCATTTTAAAATTAGTTGCCTTTAGTTTAATGAAGTTTTTTCTTGCTTGGAAATCAGAGCAATGGTAAATACTTCAACAAACTTAACAATCGTTTATTACAGGCTAGTTGTGACCTTGAAGAGACCTTTTTTTTTTTCAATTGTAGTGCACATATTATATAGAGTACATAGGAAGGGCTTTATTTTAATTATTATAATCACTTTATGTATTAGGAACTTTATTATACTTGCAATCATGTGTACCTCACTAAGATATATTAAAATCTCTTCTAAAATCACTTATGCTCATATTCATGATTTTAGTGTTTCATTTGTTCAGCTTATTTGGCCATATGATTGTCATATTGCTCCAGGCACAAAAGCAACCACTCTGACACTCATTTTTTTAAAAAGAACATTCCATTATGTATATGCCTAATACAACTGGGAATCGATACCAACATTACAAAGGGAAAAAAAAATCATGAAATGTAGTGTGACATAGAAGAATAATTTACTCTGGAGGAAACTGGAGTTTTTAATTTCCATATTTTAAACTTCTATTTTTATCTGTGCACAAAAACAAGTTGAAATATTTATTCATTGGATCAATTGCATAGTGTGTGTTTATAGATGAAAATAGTCATAATTTTTTCAGCCAGAGTTTGTATCTTCTGGTATTGACTATTCTATAGCTGCTAGATTATGATGTTTCATAATTATGTTGGGACATATTTTTCTATGCTTTTTAACTACAGAAGCCACTCACTTCCATCATTCAGAGTGCATATACTTGAGTTGTTTTCATGAAAGTAAGATAAATTTTCAGTGCAACATTCATACACTGACTTTACCAAGGTATCACTCCTTTAGAGCTACCAAATGGAGATAAACTTTAGAATGGATTCAAAATTTCTGTGTATGAAAAAGTCTTTGTATTTCCCAGGGCCTTTATAAGAATTAGATGAGAAAATGTCTCTGAAGCAATTAAAACAACTCTGGGACATAGTTAATCAGTGTCTTAGGAAGTTCAATAAAAATGTTATTGGTATAGTGAAATAATATTGATAAAATAGGTCCCATTTCTTGAACAACCAAAAAGTATAATTTTTATAAAAATCTTTCATTAAGTCTAGATGAATTTGAAAGACAGAATAAAAACATCCAATTAACTGTACATTAATATACTTATAAACTGTCTAGTTAGATTTTTTTCCCAATGTTGGCTCAACATATCCCTAGTTATTTATTGAATCATTTATTTTTCTTCAAATGGCCTTATATATTTTCTATATATCTATTTACTTTAAAATATTTATCAAGTACCATCACTTTCAATTTCCAGCCCCACTCTTAAAATATTAGCACTTAAGACAGGAAAAAATATCCCAAACTTTTTGAGTATTTAAGCTAGATGGAACTTTAGGAATTTTCTACTCTTCCCTCTCATTTAAGTATGAGGAAACTGAGGTTGAGTGGCATGGGTGATATATATAAGGTCTCTTGCTTATTCAAATTTTAGTACACTGTAATCAATGCTATGCATAGATATGGACATTTTCAGAAACAAACACTCTTATTCAAATAGGTAGGAAGGAAGGAAGGGAGGGAAGAGAAAAACAGGGCTGGAAGGTGGGAGAAAAAGAAGAAATGGAATTACAAAGCCAAGCACATAAGGCAAGTAAAAGAAGGAGGTATGTGTGTCTTATGGCCTCAAAATATGATTACCCAGGAAGCCAGAATATCACAGCATTCAGACTCAAATGTGTATGTTAAAACTGACTATGAGGTAAAAAAAATTACAAATAACACCACACTCTTGCATGTGTATAGATGCCTAGTAAAAGCAAACCAATAAGCAAACTTCTGTGCTCTGTGTGAAAAAGATTTCTAGGTGGTGGTGTTTGTTTGTTTTCTTAGTCATAATCCATATCAGTATTTTATTGTTTACAACAATTGAGATAACTTTTTTATTTTAATAATTGAGAATGTATTAGGTAAACCTCATCAGAGCATTGGTGTTTAAACACTCCTTGAAACATTAAAATGGTTAATTTTTTGATGATAGGTATTTTCCTCAACAAAAGTATAGCAATGACTATGCCTTCAGTTCTGTATGTTGGCCATGTTGTACCTTTCAAGACTTTGCTTTGCTAGCATCATTACCAAGCTTCTAGAATTTGAATCATAGTTATGGCATGTGAAATTACTACATTCTCTCTTGTCATATTCTTTTGTGATGACTTTTGTTCTAAGCTCTTTTGGTGTATGCAAAGAGAATGGAGTTAGAGCAGTTGGCCAGAAGTCCATAGACTCCCTTTGTGAGAGATGATGGGATACTCACTGGTCTAATCTTCTCTTTTATTTTATTTTTTTTATTGAAGTTCAGTTGATTTACAATATCATGTTAGTTTCAGGTACATAGCAAAGTGACTCGGTTATACATATAAATATGTATATATCTATACTCATTTTTTAATGCTTTTTCATTAGATTTTATTACAAGATATTGAATATAGTTCCCTATGCTATATAGTAAATCCTTGTTGTTTACCTAGTTTACATATGGTAGTGTGCATCTGTTAATCTCATACTCCCAATTTATCCCTCCTACACCTTTCTCCTTTGGTAACCATAAGTTTGTTTTCCATGTCTGTGAATATGTTTCTGTTTTGTAAATAAGTTCATTTGTACTATATTTTAGATTCCACACATAAATGATATCATATACTATTTGTCTTTCTCTGCCTGACTTACTTCAATTAGTATGATAACTTCTAAGTTCATCCATGTTGCTGCAAATGGCATTATTTCATTCCTTTTATGGCTGAGTAGTATTCCATTGTTTGTGTGTGTGTGTGTGTGTGTGTGTGTGTGTGTGTATTTATATATAGATATATAAAATGGAATATATATACCACATCTTCTTTTGATGGACACTTAGTTTGCTTCCACATCTTGGCTATTGTAAATAGTGCCACTATGAACATTGGGGTGCATGTATCATTTTGAATTAGAGCTTTCATCATTTTTAGTTATGCGCTTAGGATTGGGATTACTGGATCATATGGCAACTCTATATTTAGTTTTTTAAGGAACCTCCATACTGTTTTCCAGAGTAGCTGCACCAACTTACCTTCCCACAAACAGTGTAGAAGAGTTCACATTTCTCCACACCCCCTCTACCATTTTTTTTTTAATTTTTTTTTTGCTGTATGCAGGCCTCTCACTGTTGTGGCCTCTCCCGTTGCGGAGCACAGGGTCCGGACACACAGGCTCAGTGGCCATGGCTCACTGGCCCAGCTGCTCTGTGGCATGTGGGATCTTCCCGGACCGGGTCACGAACCCGTGTCCCCTGCCTCAGCAGGCAGACTCTCAACCACTGCGTCACCAGGGAAGCCCTACCATTTATTATTTGTAGACTTTTTGATGATGGCCCTCTGACATAAGGTGATAGCTCATTGCAGTTTTGATTTCTCTCATTTCTCTAATAATTTGCGATGTTGACCATCTTATTATGTACCTGTTGACAATCTGTATGTCTTTGGAGAAATATTTATTTAGGGCTTATGCTCATTTTTGGATTGGGTTATTTATTTTTTTGTTGTTGAGCTGTATGAACTGTTCATATATTTTGGAAATTAAGACCTTGTCAGTCACATCATTTTTAAATATTTTCTCCCACTTTATAGGATTTTTCATTTTGTTTATGGTTTCCTTTGCTGTGCAAAATCTTATAAGTTTGATTAGGTCCCATTTGTTTATTTTTGCTTTTATTTCTATTGCCTTGGGAGGCTGACCTAAGAAAACATTTCTACCATGGTGTCATGTCTTATATTTAAGTCTTTAAGGTCTAATCTCCTCTTGACATGAGAGGTAACCTTGGGTAAATAGACAATTGAAATTTGCCAGGAGTCTGAGTTAAGGATTATGTATTGTAAGTAAACCCTGAATCTATTTATTTACAATGCATGGCTCCATAGTCACAGAAGATATGTTAATGAGTCCAAGCTCATGCTGCTCGCTGCACAACAGGCCAATAAATCAAGAGACAAGTTGTTGGGACAAGGAATACTGACTATATTCAGAAAGCCAGAAGACCAAGAAGATGTTGGACTAGTGTCCCAAAGAACCATCTTGCTGGGATATGGATGCTAGTTTCTTTTATAGAAGAAAGAGGGCAGAGGTAAAGATGTAAAGTAAAAAGGCCATACGTTGTTGCAAATATTTCCTGATTTTGGTCAAACTCTGGATGGGATGTGTTAATTTCTTCTTCTTGCAGCCATTCACAAGTGGGCTGCATCAGAATGTTTCCTATGAGCTAAGCAAAGGTATGTTAGGTTAACAGTCAAGCATGGGAGGGAGGGTCTCTGGAGATGGGCCATTAGGTATACTTTAAGCTATAGGCAACATCCCTTTAATGATTAAGTTGTAGGAAAATGCAATAGAATACAAAGGGTAAAGTAAAGAAACAGATCTAATATGGAGTCAGATTTATCCTTGCCTATTATAGCTATGCAGTTTTCTGGGTTATAAAATAGAGATTTTTTTTATAGCATAAATAATTTGCCACATTTTAGTACAATAACTCACATACTTCATTTAGAGAACTCATCTATTCTGGGTCAAAGAACATTTAAGTAATGCAAGAAAGTACTTTCAGTGTTCTCCAGATCTTTCACTGCTCTTAGCCCCTTGATTGCTTCTATTCTTTGTCAGTAGTAAACTTTGAGAGAAGATAAGATTTCTGGTTTTAATGAATCTGATTAGAAAATCTGAATCTTTGTATACTCAGTATTCCCCAAAAAAGTTTAAAAATATTAAATATGGCATTATTAAAAACAAATAGCAAATTAAATTTGAAACTTAAATACTTTGTGTGAGGCTAAAACAATAAAATGGTCTACTAAAAATGGCAAGCTATCATTGTAGGCCCTCTGAGGAATTTTGTTTTATACAATCACTTCTTTATCAATGCTGCATAGATATTTAATACAAAAATTCATATATCCAGTTGTATAATTTAAATTAGTCCAAAATAGATATTTAGTGAGATATTTCTACCAGAGAACCTATGGCAAGACTAAATGTTGCAATTGAACATGAACTTAATCACTGGTATTCTTCAGCTAAAAGCAATATAAAAACAATCATCTCATATTTAAAACAGTAAATAAAAGAGGGTGTGCCATTTTTATATTAAAAGTTAGCCAACAATTTAAATAGAAAATTGGGCTAGTTAGCATTTTATGCTAAAATAACACTTGTGTCTCAGTCATGCATTTGACATGAACTAGATTATATGTATTGAAGGTTGAGGGCTCTTGCTACCTTAAGTTAATCGAACACCCACATCAAGGTCTTTTCCATTTTTAGGCCTTTAGATCTGCTTTTCTTCTGCCAGAAATACTCTTCCATTTTTCTTTACATATGCCTCCATTTGATGGTTAAGAATCGATTAATAGTAAGTCCCCTACATACAAATGAGTTGTGTTCTGAAAGCGGGTTCATGAGTGCAATTTTTTCGTAAGTTCAACAAAGTTAGCCTAGGTACCCAACTAACACAGTCGGCTATATAGTACTGTATTGTCACACAAATAATACACAAAAACAAACAAACACAAAAAATAAAACATTTTTAATCTTACAGTATAGTACTTTGAAAAGTACAGTAGTACAGTACAACAGCTGGCATACAGGGGCTGGCATCAAGTGAACAGGCAAGAAAAGTTACTGACTGGAGGAGGGAGAGGAGGTGGGAGATGGTAGAGCTGAAGGATTGTCAACAATAGGAGATGGAGGGCAAGCTGCAATTTCACTCATGCCTGACGTTGATGGCACAGGTTCCAGTTCCTTGCTGGATTCAATTCTATCTACCCTCTTGAAAAAATGATACAGTGATGTCTGGGTAGTAGCTCTTTTTTTCTTGTCATAGATGATACGGTAGCCCTGGATTGCATTCTGAACAGCTGCTGCAACCTTAATGCACTGTTCTACATTCGGGTCCTGTGCCTCAAAAGCTAACAGTGCCTCCTCAAATAAAGATAATCCCCTTGCCATTTCCTGTGTCATGAATCTCTTTGGTTCTTTAGTTAATTCTTCTTCCTCTTGTCTCTCTTCATCCTTTCTCTGGGTCTCCAATTCCATCAGGTATTCATTAGTAAGCTCCTCATGTTGCACAGTAAGGAGTTCAATGTTATAAGAACAAGCGACATCTACCATCTTTTCGCCTTGCTCCACTCTGTCAATTATTTTCACTTTTGTTTCCATCGTTATCGCTTGGTGCTTCTTAGCAATACCTGTTACATCACCGCTGCTTTTATGCTTGCTTCTGGACATCCTGGGCTTAAAATAAAGATATTGTACTACTGTACTCTATACAGTGTTGTACAGTAAAGTACACAAAAGCACAACCACTTGTAGAGGATGCATGCAAGTGACAATGTACTCCAGACATGTGAACTAACTTATGTGATTGGACATGTAAACACACGTTCACATCTTTGAAAGTTTGCAACTTGAAGGTTCATATGAAGGGGACTTACTGTAATTGTAATCTCTGACAATCTTACTTAGCTAAAGTGTCTTCGTCCCCTCAGTCATGTAGTCACTCTATCTTCATGTTAGTGTTTATTGGACCTGAAATTAACTTATTTATTCAGTTGTTCATAAAATTATTTTCTCTCTGTCCCCACTAAAATGTCAGCTCCTGGAAGTCAGAGAGTTTGTCTATTTTGTTTACAGTTAAATTTCCCCAATACCTAAAATAAGATCAGGCACACAATAACAAATAAAGTAAATAAAATAGAAAAATACATAGACTAATTCATGGAATTTTCTAGAATTTTATGTATTTTCTAATGTAAAGTTCTTTTGATATGTTGATAAGACACAAATATGATAAAGTCATCTTACCAAGATGGAATTCATTTATTCCATCTTCAATGATAGGAGGCTACAAGGATATCTATAGATAATACAAGTACTCAGTTTTCAAGTAGTCAGCTCGAGTAATCAGTTCAAATCCCAAATTTTTCACCCAAAACTTGCAGTCAGAAATACACTTTCATACTATTATTAAATCATTTACAGTCCATTGAGTATTTGTTTGCTTCAGTTGCCAATCATTTTCATCCCTTGGAAAAGACTGGATTTAACTGTGAACTTTTTCAGAAAATATGACCATTCAGCCACATCCCCAGAGATTTTGATTCAGTATATCTTGGATGGGACTGAGTGTCTATATATTAAAACTTCACAAGTGATTTGTGGAGGCTACAGCACTAAGCATCATGAGCCCCTTGACAAAAGATATTTTTCTTTATTCATCTTTTGGATAGAGTGGGTTAAAAATAGTAAAACTGGAAAAAAAAGAAATGGTTTGTAAATAAAGTGAATAGTTAAGGAATATAAATTAAGCAGTTCATACACTGGTTAATTATTCCTTGAGTACAAAATAGTTAATTTTAATTCCTGTATGATTTTGCATGGCTCATACCTTCTTAGCCCTTTGTACTACTACATGGAAAATACTAGGAATTGGTGGCAAAGAGAAGAGAGAAAGAAATGAAAGACCATATTAGTAAACCAACTGTAGTCAATGAATGCTCCTCTTTGACAGTGAAATATATTTCTTACTTTGCCTTCCAGTGAACTCACAGTTTCCAAAATTGACATTGAACTAATTTCTTCCTTGGTAATAAGACCCTGCTATGTTCCCAGCTAATTTGCTTGGTTCTTTCATAATGAAGTCTAGGAGACCTTGTCTTTCAAATTTATTTCTATCTGCAAGTTCTATAACTTCAGAAAGATACTTAAAACTTAGGGAAAATGTGCCTATTCATTCATTTACTTCAACTTAGCCTAAAGGAGTAATCTTAATATTCTTATTTATCTAAAGTGCAACTAATATTAAATATCCTGAGACATATAATGAAAACTTCGCTCAAGTTTCCCATATTTCCACCCAACCCCCCCCCAAAAAAAATATCTCACTTGGGTAAATTTGCTTGTGTAAATTCACTACATAGTTTTCCATTGCCAACCTGATCTATTATGCTTTGGCTTCAAGCCAATATTTTATTTTCCCTGTAATGTATGCATAGAAACTTTGCAATTGTACCATGTTAAATTTCCATACACTCATAGTTTACCCAACTCTTTTTTTTTTTCATATTCTTAATTCACTAGAACGTTTGAAAGAGAGGAATGCAAAGTTAGAGAGAAAGAAAAGTAACAAAGATGAAAAGCATTTTATTTCACTCTCTGGAATCAAAATAATTCTGCCCATTCAGGTTAATGTATTTCTATCCCATGTTTGTGCTAAATTAGATTATTCCCACTTTGTTACTCTTTTTGTATCCCAAAATATTTTGTTTTTTTAAAATTTGTTTTAGAAATAATTCATTTCTTTTCCTATAGAAAGTTTACAATGTTGAGTTTTTTTTCCTCTGGATTATGCCTACTAATAGTTCAGTTTTATTCACTTAAACAAATGTTTATTGTCCTTTTCTATGTACCTAACAACATACTAAATAGTATACAACAAGAATATAATGAAGTCACTGTCCCAAAGAAACTTACATTTTAGTGAGAAATATAGACATGTAAACACATTAATTCAGTTCTATAGTGTAGAAAAAGATATATGCTCGTATATCAATAGCATAAAGGCAGAGAAGTAGAAGCAGGGAAGCTAATTACTGAAATGAGAACGTTGAAGAAAAGAAAGCAACAAGCCAAGGGTAGATTCCTGAAAAGCCTACATTTGAATGGGCAAGAAGAAAGCAAAGAGCTTACAAACAGTCATAGAATAAACAATCATGGAGAAACCATGAGATAAGAAGAGAGATGTGCCATAGGAGTGAATGAGGAAAGAGTGTAATGAAGGGGGCATAGTTCAATAGAGTCAAATACCACAGAGAATTTCTGCAAGACATGGCTTTATAGGTTCATATGTTGTGGCAATATGAATGCAATTGATAGCCCTTTACTATCTAAGGAACTCTCTCCCAAATGGTGGAGATATCATATTGTTCCAAGTTGGAGGAAAAATAAGACAACAAAAGTAAACTGTGGGATCATAGATGTTAGCTAATCTTTCAAAAAGCTGAGTCAGGAAGGGGTAATAAAACAAACAGAAACCCATGGATGATATTCTCTACCTTAAGGCTGAGACTCAGAATCTAGAGTCTATCAATGCTTCAGGAGAAATTACACTATAATTCCCTCCTGAAATGGTCTCCAAACTTCAATGAAAATATTTATGTACATAAATGGATTGTTCTGATAGTCCTGAGGAAAGAATGAGGGGATAAGGAGAAAGAAGAGAGACCTGACGTATTGTACTTCAGCTTTGTGCTGCCTCACATTGAGAAAGAGCATCCCTCTATCATGTGAATTAGCACCCCAATGTCCAGACAGAGCAAGGAGGCTGACACACAGCAGAGTTTAGGGAAGCAGGAAAGGACACCTTATCCAGAAAAACTCTTCAGAAAGGAAAACTTCAAGACAAGCAGCAAACAAAATGATTTGCTTAATCTTGATGGCTGATAATACTGACATGGAGAAGAAAAGTACTTGTACTACATTATGCATCTCTTTAATATCTTTGTCTTTCCCACAAAGTGTTAAATACTTATGGTCATGGATCTTTTATTTATCTCTGTACCTCCAGTATTTTTATATGATAAGAAGGTGAATATAAGAATTTTTTTAACATCTTTATGGAACATAATTGTTTTACAATGATGTGTTAGTTATAATTGCTTTATAATGCTATATAATTAGTTACAATGTTGTGTTTAGTTGCTTTACAATGTTGTGGGGTTTTTTTAACATCTTTTTTGGAGTAGAATTGCTTTACAATGTGAATCAGCTATATGTATACATATATCCTCATATCCCCTCCCACTTGCGTCTCCCTCCCACCCTCCCTATCCCACCCTCCCTATCCCACCCTTCTAGCACCGAGCTGATCTCCCTGAGCTATGCAGCTTCCTCTCACCAGCTATCTATTTTACATTTGGTAGTGTACGTATGTCAATACTACTCTCTCAAATCATCCCAGCTTACCCTTCCCTCGCTCCATGTCCTCAAGTCCATTCTCTACTTCCGTGTCTTTATTCCTGCCCTGCCCCTAGGTTCATCAGAACTTTTTTTTTTTTTAGTTTTTCTTTATTGCTAGTAGTTAAAATTCTTATTGGTGAGCTAATAGGATGTTACCCTTAAAAATAATCTAACTTGCATATTGTTATTAATAAAATGACATCTTGTGATAGAGTATTGGAAAGATAAATCAAATTAATAATTATTTTAAAGGATAAAAAATGTCCTTGAAAAATAAATCTTGCTGAAGTTGGCTGATGTATTGTGATAACTGATGACATTAACCAAACTTTGACTAAAAACAGTAAGACATAGAATGAAAAAATACTTAAATATTGCTTATGGTTTGAGGAAATAATAACAAAGAAATAACACTGATTGTTTATTACATGCCAAGCACTTTTTGAACTTTGCACTTAATAATTTTTATAATCATCACAATAACCTGAGACAGATACTAATTTATCCCCATATACAAAAGAGGTAATAAAAGCACAGAGTAGTCAAGAAACATACTCAAGTCTGTGAGACTAATAAGCAATGGAGCAAAAATCAAACTCAAGTAATTTAGCTCCATGTGTTTACATGTCTATACAAAATTAAACAGTATACCAATAGAGTTAAAAACATGGATATAAATTAATAAATTAATTAAACTTAAAAAATTAGAAATTAATTTGAGGGTACATACTGGCAATATTCAATCATGAATTATATGCAATTGTTTATGTCAAATACTATTTTTAAAAGTGTGTTAGTTAGGGTTGTATGTCTCTGTCCATATAAATATAAGAGAGAGAGAGAGAGAGAGTGGGAGAGATTGAGATTTATTATAAGCAGTTATCTCACTTGATTATGGAGACTGAGAAGTTTTAAGATCAGCAGTCCACAAACTGGAAACACAGGAATGTCAATATGTAGTTCTAATACAAGGCCAAAGGCTTGAGAACCAGGAGAGCTGATGTTATAAGATTTAGTCTGTAAACTGGCAGGCTTGAGACTGAAGAATAGCTGATATTTCAGTCTGAGTCTAAAGGTCAAAAAATTACCAATGTCCCAACCCATTTAGTCAGATTGGTTGGGATTTCTTCAGGAGGAATTTCTTCTTACTTAGCTTTTTTGTTCTATTCAGTCCTTCTAGCGATGGCTGAGACAGACCCACATTAGGGAGGAAAATCTGCATTACTCAGTCAACTGATTCAAGTGTTAATCTCATTCAGAAGCATCCTCACAGACACACCCAGAATAATGTTTGGTCAAATATCTGGGGACCTTGTTGGCCCAATTAAGTTGAAACATGAAATTAATCATCACTGACCTAACCCATGTCAACTTGGCAACGATTTGCATCAGTTAAACTACAAGGAAAGACAATAACAAGGTCATAATTCTCCCTAACATGATATAATGATCCTGTATACAGCTGAAAACTTACTAATCCTTTCCCCACAAGAGGAGAAAAAATTCCTTGAATATTATTACTCTTCTCCTTGATATCACATAACTTAAATATTATGATGTCAAGTTAATATGCCTTTTGTTACATGATAAAACATTGAGAGGAAAGAAAATAAAGATATTTGCCATATGTACGTACATATACATATATTTGTATACCTACACACACACACACACAAAATATTCATAACAAAATAATGAGGACATACTCACGACAATTATAGTCCTTGTTTCCATAACTTGTTACGTGGTTATAGCTGGTATTTATAACTCTAGCTTCTCCCATTACCCATTCTGTATTCTCTTTGCCTTCAGCAAGTACATCATCTCACTGTGGTTCTTTACCTGGTGGGGTGACCAATAAGTTCACCCTGAAAGGTCTCGACAATTAGTAGTCCGCCTGGATTGGGTTTTTTCTCAAATTAATTTATTTTATTTTAGTTTTGGCTGCATTGAGTCTTTGTTGCTGCGTGCGGGCTTTCTTTAGTTACAGCTAGTGGGGGCTACTCTTCGGTGCAGTGCATGGGCTTCTCATTGTGGTGGATTCTCTTGTTGTAGAGCACAGGCTCTAGGCACACGGGCTCAGTAGTTGTAGTTCATGGGCTCTAGAGTGCAGGCTCAGTAGTTGTGGTGCACGGGCTTAGTTGCTCTGCGGCATGTGGGATCTTCCCGGACCAGGGCTCAAACCTGTGTCCCCTGCATTGGCAGGTGAATTCTTAACCACTGCACCACCAGGGAAGCCCAGATTGGGTTGTCGTAGTTTTCCACTTACCTTAATCATAGGGCAAAGTAAAACTAAAAATTGCACTAAAAGAAGCCCTCAGGGATCTCCTATATTCTAGACATACTCCATTGTAGAATAGTAGTCCAAATTCCCCTTCATAGTCAGGATCAACCACCGAGCCAGCACAGCAACTCCCTTCTTCACCTGTTGATTGAAAAGCATGAGGGCCCCAAAGTGGCTGGACCAAAGTCTTAAATCTAGTTCAACGGAATCACTGCTGTGTCTCCTGGTAGAATCATTCCTCCTTTGGAGCTAGACCTCTAGGCTAGCAGAGCTTAAGGTTGCAGGAATAGGAAGCAAAATCTTGCTAGCGGGGCAGTAGGGGTTATAGTAAGTGGTGCTACTCCCACTTCCACTTCTGATTTCTCGACCTATGATTCCCAGCTATAGGAGAAAGAGCACCATATATTGGAAGCTGATTAAGAGCATATACATCCTTCTGAAGAACCTTGCCCCAGCCCTGCAAGGTATTGCCACATAGCTGGTACTATAATTGAGTCTTCAAGAGCCTATTCCACTGTTCTATCAAGCCAGCTGCATCAGGATGGTAGGGAACATAGTAACACCAGTGAATTCCATGAGCATAGGCCCATTGCTGCATTTCTTTTGCTGTGAAATGAGTCCCTTAATAGGAGCAATGCTGTGTAGGGTATCATGATGATGGATAAGGAATTTTGTAAGTTCCAAATGACAGTTTTGTAAGAAGCATTGAATGCAAGGAAAGCAAATCCATATGAAGAGTATCTATTGCAGTAAGAACAAAACATTGCCTCTTTCATGATGGAAACAGTTGAATGTAATCAACCTGCCACCAAGCAGTTGGCTGATTACCCTGGGGAATGGTGCAATATGGAAACTTTGGTGTTGACAGATTGATCACTCAGCAGTATCCTTAGTTAAGTTGACCTTGGTGTGAGAAAGTTCATGTTGCTAGGCCCATGACCTTGCCACCATGACCACTTTGTTCATGTGATTATTTGGGCAGTGATGGGATGACTGGGGAAAGAGGTTGCCTGGTATCCTATTCCTCCTCTGTGAAGTTACTATTTGATGAGCATTCACATAAGACACAAATATCTTCACATTTTTTTGCTCACTTAGAGAAGTCTATCCACATATCTCTTCCTCAAATTTCCTTGCAACTAATTTTCCAGTCACGTTCCTTACAAGTCCCTGATCATCCAGCCAAACCATTGGCCATAGCCTATGAATTGGTATATAATTGTGCATCTGGCCATTTCTTGTTCTAAGCAAAATGAAAAATCAGACTTATTGCTCAAAGTTCTGCCTACTGGGAAGATTTCCCTTCATCATAGTCCTTAGGGCTATCCAGAAAGTGTCTATAATGCTACAGCTGTCTACTTTTGGGCGGTACCTGCATACTGTACAAAACCATCAGTAAACCAGGCTTGTATCTTCTTTCCTCCTGTCAACTGATCATAGTGAACTCTCCTTGAGACCATAGGTACAAACTGAAAGAGAGAAAGAAATGTAGCAAGAGAAGGGACCAAGGGCATTTGAACCACTTCATGTAACTTACTTGTGCCTTTAGGTCCTGCTTGGGCGTGATATCATACACACCTCTTCCATTTTATGATGGAAGGCTGCTGTGCATGCCTGACTAAATTTTGACATTGGGCTGGAGAGTTGATATATCCCAGAGGTAAGACACTGAACGTGTATTGCTGGCTTTGCCAGCTGAAAGCAAATAGCTTCTGAAAATCTTTATTGACAGGGATGACAAATGAGGCATTTTCCAGATAATATTTGCATGCCAGGTACCAGGGGATGTATTAATTCACTCAAGCAATGAAATCATATCTCATATAGCAGCTGTAATTGGAGTCATCACCTGGTTAAGTTTATGAAAATCTACTGTTATTCTCCCAAGATCCATATGTCTTTGGCACAGGCCAAAAGACAATATGAATGAGGATGTAATAAGAATCACCACCTCTGCATATTTCAAGTCCTTGAGTATGACAGTAATCTTTCTGAAATCCCTCCAGAAAAGTCATATTGCTATGGGTTTGCTATTTTTCTAGGTAGAGTCAGTTCTAGTGGCTTCTCCTTGTCCTTTCCCAACATAATAGCCCTCACTCTACATGTCAGGGAGCCAATGTGGAGATTCTGTGAGTGACTAAGTACGTCTATTCCAGTTATGCATTCTGGAACTGGGAAAATAACACAGGATGGATTCAGGGGCCCACAGAGCCACAGTGAGACAGATTTGAGCTAAAACTCCATTGTTCACCTGACTGCTATAACCTCTTCTGACTTTAGAGCTATAGTGATGTTCTGGGTCTCCTGGAATCAAGGTCAGTTCAGAGCCAGTGTCCTGTAGTCCCTGAAAGAACTGAGTATTTCCTTTTCCCCCAATGCACAGTTACACTGGTAAAAGTCCATAAGTCCCTTTGGAAAAGGAAGAAATCTTAAGATACATTTATGGCAGTGTACTGGGGTCTTTCCTCAAAGAAGACCCAGTCTTCCCTTCATTCAAGGGTTCCTGGGTCTATAAACTGGCTGAAATCTGGGAATTAAGGGACCATGACTCTCTGTTTTTATGATTCAGGTTAGACTTCAAATTTTTGATGATTCAGGTTGACTTCAAATTTTTCTGGTTCTACAGATCAAGTAACAGTAGAATAGGCTTCCTGTCTATTCTACTTCTAGGAATACCATGATCAACTAACACCATAGGTCTGCACTAGTCAGACTATTCTGATTGCTGCTTTGACTCTGCTGTCCATTGCAGTAACCAGTCACATCTTGCCTTTGGCGGTTAAAAGCCAGCACTTGACCCCTGCTACCCTAGAACCCAATTACTACCATTGCATTTAAGTTTCTCAACTCAGTGACTGCAGTTCCAGCTGTGAGATCTGTGAAGAACAATCACAGAACTCTTTAAGGATATGAGGCTCCTCTCACAAATTTATTTCTCATAGTTGTGGTGAAAGGTATGTCCTCTGGACCTACCCAATGTGGATGAGTAGGTCTTAAATGACAAATCCACTCTAATGTTCTAATTTCCCTATACCTCTGAATCCTTTTCTCTGCACTAAACCAACAAAGGTTCCAACTTGCTCACTGTGGGCCAGCTTTTGGTCCATATTTCAGTCAAACAACCAAAAGATCTGTCAGAAGGGGCTTCCCTGGTGGCGCAGTGGTTGAGAGTCCACGGGACACGGGTTCGTGCCCCGGTCTGGGAAGATCCCACATGCCGTGGAGCGGCTGGACCCGTGAGCCATGGCCACTGAGCCTGCGTGTCCAGCGCCTGTGCTCCACAATGGGAGAGGTCACAACAGTAAGAGGACCGCGTACCACAAAAAAAAAAAAGATCTGTTAGAGCCCTTTCTAAATTCCTGAGCTACATTAAATGCAGAGTCTCTGCCATGTCAATAAATTTTGCCTGATCCAACTTTATGTTCTTTTCACCATTATCCCACACCCTCAGTAGGCATTCCTACACATGTCCTCTGGATTTCAGTCTATATAAATTAGAAAACTCAAGTAGTTCTTTTGTAGTATTGTGCACATCTTCATGTACTTTGTACCTCACCTTTGGAGGGCTGCTAGGATGTGAGTCTAATTATAAGACTAAAAGCATAGTGGAGTGATGCCAGTGGGTCCCGAGGACAATCAGTATGGTCTTGTATAGTATCTACCTGAAGGAATGCCATTATTGTTTCCCCAGGCAATATAGGGTTAATTCTCTCAGAGGAGGGTGGAGAGGCACTGGGGGTAGGAAGGCCTCTTCCATTGGCAAGGAAAACTCATCAGAACTTAGGGACTCAATATCTCCAGCTTCATCAGAGTCTTCCCACATGTCCCTATTCCAACATTCAGGACCCCATTCCTCCCCAGTCAGTGGATCACTTTAAGGGTAGACACACTGTGTGGCTGGGAGTTCAACTCTCATTGAAATTAGGTCAGGCAAGACTGAGATTCTGAGTTGGATTTTCAGCAACTTAAGGGATGACGATGTTGACCTTTTCTGACCCTTGTGACTTCAATCAAATAAAGCTTGGACTCTGTCAACCTTTGCCCCAATTCTAAGCTGAATTCTCCTATGCTCCAGCCCTTTCATGAATATGCATGCACCACCCAAGCCCCTTCATGAGTATGCATGTACCCTTAGCTTAAAACTTCCCCAATTTTGCTGTTCGGGATACAGTGCTTTGGGAAAGATCCCTGGTGTTCTCCTTACTTGTTGCAAGCACAATACTATATCCTTGCTTCTCCTGATCTTTAGCTTGGTTGTATCTTTTGACTTGACACCTACAAGAGAAGAACCCAGTTTTTGGGTAACACTATGGTGATACTTTATATATTTCTATTGCCAGATCATGTCATATACTATCAGTTTTCTCCTTACTACTAGAAATAGAATCATCAGCATCTTTAAATCTAATCAGATTAGAGAGCCAATTCCAGAAACTCTAGAACCAATCAGAAAACTCTTCCTTGAAACTGTATTCTTCTAGAACCATCTTAGATGCTAAAATCTGTATTAGTCATAACTCTCCTGGGAAACAGAACCAATAGGGTGTGTGTGTCTGTGTAAATGTATAGAATTGACACATGTAGTTATGGAGGCTGTGAATTTCCATTACCTGTAGTCAGCAAGGTGAAGACCCAAGAAAGCTGATATCTGTGTCCACAGGCCTGAAAACCAGAAAAGCCAATGAAGTAAGTTCCAGTCTGAAATCTGACAGGCCTGTGACCCAAGGAGAGAGGTGTTTCATTTTAAGTCTGAAGTCCATAAAAGCCCAAGTCCCAGCAGGAGGAGTTCTCTCTTACTTAGCCTTTTGGTTTTGTTTTATTCAGGTCTTCTATTGATTAGATGAGGCCCATCCACATTAGGGAAGGCAATCTGCTTTACTTAGTCTTCTGATTCAAATGTTAATCTTGTCCAGAAACACCTTCACAAACATACCCAGAATAATGTTTGACCAAGTGTCTGGGCACCCTGTGACACGGTCAAGTTGACACATAAAATGAACCATCACAGATCGTAAATATTCATTTGTTTAGTTTCAGATAAAAATAATCATGAGATATTCTAACACTTTCTTCTTGTACCACAATAAAATATCTTGTAGTGTAGTGTAAAACTATTACGCTATGCTAGACTGCTGCTCAAAATTGTCAAAATAATGACCACAACAATGTTATTGATGAAGTAGCAGGCAGAGCAACTGAGAAAAATAGTAATTGGAAATTAGTAAAAATTAACATGTGTGCTGAAAGCACATACTAGAAAATAAGTCATGTTTCCTCACTGCATGAGGGAAAACATAATGATGTGAAGAATTTTTCATATAAAAAGAAATAAATCATTGTATTACAGAGAATGCATAGAGTAGAGAATGTAGGGGAAAAAATAACATGCATAGTTTTAAAATCTAGATTAGAAAGTTTGTGTAATAACCTGACAATGGGAAAATGTGGGGAACTTTAATTGCTTGAAAAAAACTGGTACTAGAAATGCTAGGTAACCTAAATGAATCTCATCATTCATTTTGGGAGAATTTCTTTAAATATGTAAGGCCCATTTATTGAGATGTCATTGAACATGGAAGAGCAAAATAAATTAAAGGTGGTGGGGGCAGTGGATAAAAGATAAGCTAGGCTAAAAAAGCACCAAAAAAAGAGAAAAAATATAAAGTAAACGAAAAAGTAAAAGGGAAAATAGGACTTCCCTGGTGGCGCAGTGATTGAGAGTCCGCCTGCCGATGCAGGGGACACGGGTTCGTGCCCCAGTCTGGGAGGATCCCACATGCCGCGGAGCGGCTGGGCCCGTGAGCCATGGCCACTGAGCCTGCGTGTCTGGAGCCTGTGCTCCACAATGGGAGGGGCCACAACAGTGAGAGGCCCGTGAACCCCCCCCCAAAAAAAAGGGAAAATAATGTGTATGTATATAGTTTAGAATAAACATGAAATAATACTATTAGACAAAGCATTGATGAAATTATTCTAATCTTTAATTGTGGCTATTTGACTCATCATTTATTAATTTGAGCAGGAATTACATTAAATACAGTGGGGAAGTAAAAGTTGTAGAATGTGTTATTTTGGCCCTCATTACTTTTTTATTCCAGAAAGTGAAATAATAAATAAATAAATAAATAAATAAATAGATAAATATTCACATGCATAATTAGAGGTGTTGGTAGTAGTGGTGAATACTAAGCATATTAATTTGGGGCGGGAGTTAATTTGTGAAAAGAAAATTCTTTAAGAATGAGAGAATTCAAGGATGAGTTAGCTGCGAGAAGGGGTCAGAAATTATAGCATATGATTATAAATCTCATTATAAAGCAGTCAGCTGAATATGAGACAATTCATCCTTAACATATTCCTATATCCAACATACTCTTTAAGCTAAACTGTTAGGAAGAAAGATTTCCTTGGGGCTGCCAGCATAAATTAGACTTTAAGATAAAGTAGACAAATAAATGTTTCCTTATTTCTCATCAGCTGAATATTGGAATTCCTCCACTTATTAGGGTCACCAAACAGATCTAAAAAGGAAAAAATAATTAAATAAAATTATGGCTCAGTGGAAGAGAGGATTAGTACACTGGTTTTTAGTCAGATTAAAATGTCTACAATTAATCATGGAAAATCCTCCTCCAACTCCTTTATTGGGTGACTTAGAAGGCTGCAAGATTGAGGGGTCCCAGAATAAAATAGTTTTACAGCTGTTCTAGACTGTGATGTAAGCTTCCCTGCTGCTTCTGCTCAGGTTATATGACTTAGAAGATCCAATGTTACTGGAGGAATCCATAAAACTAGAAGTTTTTGTAAAGTCCTCAGCAAGCCTTGATAGAAGTCACAAATCTGACTCCCAGAGTTTTGGAAACAGAACACATCTCCTGATCCAAAGCAATACTATTTAAATAGCAGTTCCTGGTATGCTTCTGGGACCCATTAAAAACTAAGCATCTGGCTAGAGGACAGTGACTATGAAGTTAATTGTCTTTCTTAAGTTGGATATTTGCAGGATCAATATATCATAAGTCATAATGGATACAAAAATATCACTCTACAATGGTAAGAATATATTTGACATTTGTTCCAATCAATTCCAAATAGCACAAGTAAACTACACAAAGAGGTGGACCCAGACACCCATTTTACTTACCTCGGTTGTGGCAATGCCTGTCCTTCAACTCAATGCTTTTTGCTTGGTGGAAGTTTTCATGTGACCAGTAGGCAGGAAGGGAAAAACAAACAAACAAACAAAAAACAGTCCTGGTTTAGTGATATATGTTTGCTTGAAATGTAGGTATTTGCTAAAAATGAAATATCGTCACACTAGAGCCTCACTCAGTGGTGTTCCTAATGGACAGTGAGGAGTGGAAATCATTCAAATGAACAGAGATACATACACGCAGTGTATGTGGCGCTTCCACTTTGTATGGAGGAGGAACTAGCCTGAGATAAGAAAATAGACAAATTCAAGGGCAATAATAAATGGTTTGGCTGATGGGTCAGGCATCTAACTAGCAGATAATACACAAAGAGTTCTGGACAAAAAACAAGTGAATTGACCTGTAGAAGTGAGTAAAAATTCTGTGGATCTTTTTGTCTCACTATCAAATCCCACCAGAGAGCATCCACTGGAGAAGAAGCACTCAACAACCAGGTAGATGAGATTTATTTCTCAGTGACCTTCAGTTAACTCTATTCTTAGATATGCTGATGTTTTGCAAGGGGCTGCAAATGGAGTAGCATGGTAACAAGGATAGAGGCCACGTAAGTGTTCAACAGAATGGCTTCTCTGACACCAAGACTGATTTAACTACTGCTGCTGTTGAGTGTTCATCTGGCCAGTAGCAATGAATGATGCCAATTCCTTCATATGATAACATCTTGTCAAAAAAACAGCCTGTGATTTAGAGGAAAGTTAATTACATCTGTCTCCTTCAATCCTGGATGATTCAGTGATTCATCTTTATTGGAAATGACACTTGCTCTAGATATAGTTCTCTGCCTATAATTTCTCTGCAAATTATAAATTCACTGGCTTAGAGAATTCCTGACTTACATTCATGGGATACCATATGATAAAATCACCAACCTAGGGATACATCTCATGATGAAGGAGATGCAAAACTGTGCATGACCACAGGACCCAATTATTTTGTACATCCTCATTCAGAAGCACTCATTCTAATAAAATAGTGAAATAGCCTATTAAAGACCCAAGTAAAGCTCCAGTTTAGGTATGACACACTCTGTGAGATTGGACTGCAGTCCTCATAATGCAGTTTATACATGAATAAACAACAAATATATGATGTGTTTCTAATAATATAATACACAGGTTTGGGGGAAATGGGCTGAAACGGGATTGTTTCCTTGCATCATCACTCTCTCTCAGTGAACAAACTTATTATTTGTGCTTCTCATTTGCAAAATCATGGGTCTCATTGGATTAAAGATCCTGAGAGAGACTGTATTTTTCAGGGGAGCCTGTAAGGACACAGGAAGTTTCAGTGAACCTAAAGCTATTACCTAACTGATTAACTACTACCTGGCACTTACGGACCAGCAGACCAAGAAAAGAATTACTCTGCTGAAAGAGTTAATTGAATGTGTGGAGCTAGTGTTGCCACAACACAATGGGGACCAGGATGAGTAGGTTAAAAATTCAGTGAATTCATCAAGATTTCTCTGTTAGTCTTTGCCTGATGATAACAATGAGCTGGCATGGACAAGGTAACTAAGAGCTTGGACTGTACAGCTTAGTGCAGTTGAGGTACTGAAAAAATTACACAAAATCCAAGAAAGGGATGATGAGTATCAATTAGGGCTCTGAGACAAATTGCAATAATAAGGATTGTAGTTTGCTCCAATAACCACAATAGTTAAGTTTGTCTTTGAGAGATTCCTGCAATTTAAAGCCCATATGGCAGAGATTTATTGATGGAAGCATAGATTGTGGCAGGCATTTTTGCTGTACCTATCACATCCTTTCACCTTACCATGATTTTAGCTGTAATTGCCAGCTGGTCCTGTAATGTCAGTTTCTTCCAAACTAAAATGAATACTGTGGACTTTTCCATTTTTTTCCTCAGCACCTTCTCCAAAACCACAGGATACAAGCTCACCCAAGAAAAGCCCAAAATTGATGAGGGAAAATAACAGTGTTGTAGTTAACCCTCAATTAATGGGCAAAAGGAGCTGGTGGATGAATGTCCCAGCCTTCTGTCTTTTGGAAAGACAGTGTGGAAATGATTCTATATATTTAAGATCCTCAAAAAATTTAGCCCCAACTATTTAAAGCAATATTTCAATAATGTATCATTATTTTTTCTTTTCTTTATTAGCTGTGTCACTCTGCCTACTTCCTGCTCTATCTTTGAAATCATCGTGCAAATAAACTACCTACATTCCAGTCACTGTGTTAGGCACTACTATCAGGGGACTCCAAACTGAGAAAGGCAGAGGATGTCTTATTTGCCATTGTATTTCCAGTTTTCTAAAAATCAATTCCTGGTATATGGTAGTACCCAGTGGTTATTTATTTTCAAATACTCAAGGTTATTGACCATAGGGGAAACAAATATCTAAGAGACCAAATAGTCTGACTAGAGTGGAAACAATAAAAACATTGTCTATATGTGTCCCTAAATTTTTTTCTGAACAGAGAAGAAATTAGAAGGATATAAAAACTGAGATATATATAGTTAGATGATAGATAAATTACTGAATAAAAGCTCCCAAAAAACAAGAGAAAAAGGAAGGGAAAGTAGTAACAGTCCTAAAGAATTGGAAAAAATAGTGATTAAAATGTTACTCTTTAATCTCTCACCTCACCACCACTCTCTAATTTCTATTTGATTCATATGCCTGTATAATTATTCTATTCCTATGCACATCACTTTGCTGTTATTGATTTTGTTTTCCCTTGCAATAGCCCAATGTGACTTTCATAGCTCTAGTTTTATATTGATATCAATTTCTAGTTCAAGTTTACAATGAGACTGTCTGAACTACAAATCTTAATTTATGAAAAAGCAAGTTTTCTTGGTGTAACTGTGGCTATAGCAGTGTGGTCCCATATCCTGCTTCCCACTCAGCAGTGTAGAACAGCAGAATTCCACAAGAACATTGGCATTTCTCTCTCTCTCTCTCAAAAAAAAATTATATATATATATATGAAGAAAATTATTGCTAAAGATACTTCATAGCAAAATAATATTTTTCAATTTTAATAGTGGATCTTTATCTGTATAACTATAAGTATTAAATAATATAGAATTTCCTTTTTATAAAGAAGTGATTCTTTAAAGCAATTAGTTGAGAAAATTTGAATTTCACAGTTTAAGGAAGTTTTACTTGGACTCATGAGACTGCTATATATAATTTTATTGAATCTTTGTTATATTCCATGAATATTATAACTAATATGAATGTGATGCATCATCTTTGATATGGTATTTTAAAAGAATTACAGAAAATTTGATGTTCACGTGTGTAGTAAAGTTTAATGCTTAAGAACATATTGATAATTATATTATATATATATATATTTAATTTATATGTGCAGAAAATACCCAGCAAAAATACCAATATTATGCTAGAATTTTAACAACAACAACAAAAACCTGGTGAATTCCTTGAGCTATTCTTGACCTAAAACAGATTCTTTTTAAGCAAAATTGTATATGCTTTATGGTGGTTGGCTGGAAAATTCAAAATTTCTTTGTTGAAAAATTGGTTCATCATTGTTTCACAGCTACAAATTTTCCTGTCTATACTATTGTCAGGTCAAGAGACTTTGTATTTTATTTTTCTCTTTTTTTGCTAAGCAAGGATGACCAATTAAGGATGTTAGAAAGAAAATGTTTTCCTTCTAGAATTTAATTAGTTTGACTTTAACTCAAGAAAAGAGATTCTGCTAGCTGTCAGCTACTACTTGGATAACTAGCTAATTAAAGCTCCAAGGAAACCTATTAAAATTGTTCAAAAGTCAAGTCCCCTTTAAAAAATCTCTAACTTTGCCATACGAGTGATGGTGATATTATTGCTCACATATCTTGTTTATTGCATTTGTGAGCCAGGATATACCATCTATTTAGCTCTCCCCTTTTTTTCCTTTTTCCTTTTGAAATACATCAACATTTGATATATAGCATTTTTATTAGGCTGAAATATATCGTGATAAAACATATGTAAGAGCAATTTAAAGTCCCTTTCTCTGGGACAATTGCCAAGGTATTCCATTTTGTGTATGTGTGCTTTCAGAACACTAGTTATTACACTAATAAAAAATCCTGTTAAAATAGAACATGGAAATTATTTACCTATTTTTCTTATTCAAGGCACGGTCAATTTAATAATTTGGATCTGCTGGGCTCAGAGAGGAGACAATATCTAGAGCGAGATTTTTAAGCTTGAGACTTGTTAAGGAAATAAAATGATTTGCTGTCCATGACATTTGTACATTTTAGAGTATAGAGTTTGTCCTCTAATAGAAGTCTCTGGTTTCCCCCTTGAGAAATAATGTGACAGTCTCCATAGAAAAATAAAAACATAGCTCTAGGTAAATTCACATACACACGTATGTATCCTTTCCATTTTTTTCCTATTTCTACTAGTTCTGCTCTATGTTGTGGTATCTGCTTTCTACCTGGGGACATTGATTATGAGTCTTAGTCTTTGTACATGCATGTGCTCAAAGATTAATTTTTTTTTTACAGTTTTAACTTCACTGTTTTAATACCATGAAATACTACAAAACATTGTACAAGTATACTCTTTACTACATGGAGATGGAATAATACATTTGTGTTTTTACCAGAATCTGTATCACCCAGTACTAGCCACTGTACCAATGGCTTTCCATAGTGATCTTCTACTACTCTTACAAAGTTTTATCATGAATAAAAGCTATAAATTGATTTCTATGAGAAGCTTTCCTTTCTCCAATATTTTCTGCAGGGTGATAGCTATGACTTTGAGATATTGCAGCTCTCTTTCCCTCTGAACTTACCACATGGGTTGCATTGTCTCTGGAATGCAAGTCAGCTCAAAATTCATAAACTAACACACTGAAGAAGGAGGCTGTAAAACCCTTTCTGTCAGGAGGAATTCATTTCTATTTAGAATGACACCTGGAAACCAGTGCTTAGTGTTTTAGCAATAGAAATGCCAATATAATTTCTGGAAAAGACAATCAAACTGTCCCTAGGAATGCTGGCCAAAATTTTACTTGTTTATACCTCCATGTAAATCAATGCTTTATTCTTAGTATAGTAACAAGTACCAAGTACCAACTTCATAAACATTGGTTAATAAAGTGGTCTAGTCTCTATGGCATCGCCAAATGAATGCTTCATATTTCATTTTAGAACTGGTATGAAGGATAGCATAGGCTTCTAATTTAAGAGGGCTAAATCTGGGAGTCAGTTGTTACAAACTATATATTGATAACAGTATTTATATATGTAAATTTTTTGAGAAGAGAGACAATCTTCTCTAGATTCTCAATAAAAGCTTTATTATTTAGAAATTTTTATTGTTTTAGAGCATTATTTCTTTGCATTAAAAGCCCTCTTCACAGTTGCCTAATTGGAAAGAGATAATATGCATTTTATTCACCAAATCAAAAAATGGGAGAGGCCAGCTAGTGGCCATAAGGAGGACTGGAACCAGAGACTTAAACTTTATTCTCTCTCTGTCATATCACCCTAACCTTTCACTCTGTGAGTTAGCTTGTACCAGAAGCTCTGAGCTTAACTCCTTATAGACTTACATCCAATAAAAGGAAAAAAAAAACCCTTTCCTTCCTATAACATTGTTTTTAATCCCAGAGAAGGTTTCTGTTAGTCCAGTCTCGATCATTTACACCATGTGCAAGAATGTCTAGGGAGTTTGATACATGAAGAAAGATACTGGTCAGGTAAAATCATAAATGTTCTAAACACAGCCCAATACATATTAACTGACTATTTGAAATGATGAATATAAGAGAAGGAATTTGCCGTATTAAAGGATTCAAATTGCTAAGTGAAGTTCAAACAGTCTGAAAGAATAAGTGTAAGACGATAGTGAAACACAAATATAGATATCTACATACAGTTGGCAACTCAGATCTGGAAATTGGATTGTAGTCATCAACATAAGGATCGTTTCTAGTAACATGAATAGGAGTGGCATGCAAAAAAATCCACAGGCTGATGATGGGGGAACATACAGCATAATGAGGATTAACAAAGGAAAACACATGTGGTTAAAGAAATAAGAGAATCAAGAGAGTGTACTGTCAAAAAAAGTCAAGGGTGAAGTGAGTTTCTGGAAGGCAAAATCATAAAGAGTTGCCAAATACTACTTCAAGAGCATTCTCTATACTTAAAGACTAAGCAAAGTTCATTAGATTTGTTTACTAGTGAGCTTGTAAAAAGGTTATTTTGTTAGTGAGTGTGGGGGAAAAATTGAGTGGAGTGAATGAGTACTTTTAAAAAGTAATGTGTGTGTATGGTGGCGGTAAAAAAAAAAACAAAATTTTTTCCCCTGAAATTATAGCGTTATCAAGAAAAACTGGTGAAGGGGAGGAAATTTAAAAATATATTAGGGCAGAGAAATGGTAAGTAGAAGAGAGAAGATTCCAGTGAAAAGTGAAGGACTAAATATTAAAGGACGGCAAATTCTGGAAGATAAAAGAAGGAATTCAATCAAGAGGATAGATTAAAAACATTAGTATTGAAAAGCATGGCTGTTGCTTTTCCTCAAAAATTAAAAAAATGCAATATTTAAATTAATAATCATCTAAAACTGATGAAAACTATGAAACCATAGTCCGGAAAAGAAGTATCTCAAGCAGAAGGTAATAAAGAAGTCTACAAATAGCTTTATGGACATCAAAGGCAGGGAGAGAAGACAGATCACCTAGAAAAGAATCACAGGTCAGGAGACATAATCTGGGAGGAAAAAAGCAAAACAAAAACATTCAATTGGAATTGTATACTCAACATACCTAAAGTTAAGGAACCAAAGTCAAAAAAATCACAGAGTAAAACAATAACAACAAAATTAAAACTAAGGAAGAACATTAGCAGAAAATTTAAGAAATTAAACTAGAAAGAAAATAATTCTAGAAAGCCAACCTAGAATGTAAGAGAGCATGGTGAACAAACATGAAAGGTAATGATTAAAGTAAATCCAAAAATTACTGCCTGTATAAATAGTAACAAATAGAAAATAGTAGAGTATGGGGGTGTGTGTAACAAAAAGTAACAGTATTAAAATAGTTTATAGCAATGTTATTTAAATCAGGCTAAAGTTTTATAAGTATTATTTTTCAGGAAGGACTGAACAAGTTATTGTTTGATTTAATGAAAACTACTTTAGGTTAGTACACTTATAAACAGTAATTCTACTTCTAGGAATTTTTAATGATAATTAAGTGGAACTATGAAATGCTAAAAAAAGAAAGAAAGAAAGAAGCCTGCATGTTAGTTTAATTAGACAAATATCAAAACTATACAACCCAACATAGAAAATGGTAATTGATGTTCTTATAAAACACAATATTATCAACTATTTTAAATTATTGTAACTCAAATAATAAAAAGGGAACAAAGGTTTATATGTATACATTCATTATAACTATTATAAAATACAACAAGAATAAAACTGGTTTTCACTAAAGATAAAGACTAAGAAAATATATCACTAAGTGTACTGTACTTATCTTCATTAGTAAGACTAAGCATTATAGTTTAATTTTGTGGATGTATCTAATTTTCTCTTTAGTTCTATTAACTTTTATTTCCTGAATTTTGAAGTTTTTAAATTAAATTTGTGTACAGTTAGAATATTTTAGTTTACTTAATGAATGGACATACTTTTCATTATTAATTGTCTTTATCTTTGGGTATTCTTCCTCTTGAAGTTTCCTTTTTTTGAAATTCAGAGAGTAATATTAGTTTTTTTCATGCATAGTATCTGCATGTTATATTGTTTTTCATCATTTAACTTTCAACCTTTCAGTGTCTTCACACTTAAAGCAATTTATTTAGTCAGCATATTATAAGGTTATGCATTATTATGGAGCCTGACAATCTGTCTTTTAACTGGAGTACTTAATGCAATTACACTTAATGTGAGTATTGAGATTGCTGGTTGTAGATTATTATTTTACCCTTTGCTCTCTCTTTTGCCTGTTTTTTTGTTTCCTTTTCCCTGTCTTAAATTGGGTTAATCAAGCATTTTTTAATATTCCATTTAATCTTATGTTTTAATCTTTTTAGCTATACCTCATTGTGTTAGTTTCCAGTAGTTATGTGAGATTTAAATGTGCTTTAAATATGCATCATTAACTTATAATAATCTACCTTAAAATCTATTATACTACTCTACAAAAATTCTAATGTCTTTATCAGAGTCTGTTTCCTATATCCTCCCATTTTGTGCTCCTATCCTCATGTATTTTACATCTCCATAATTTACAAATGATACAATATATTGGTGTTTTTCCTTAACCAGTCAATAAGCTTTTTACTATTTTACAATATAAAAATTAAAGATGTATTAATTTGGGTACATATATACATTTCTATAATTATACATGGCCTTCTGGATATTTGGGCTTTTTCTTCAAACTTAAGAACTTCCTTTAGCATCTCCTATAGTAAATACTCACAGAGATAAATTTCCTCAGCTTTTTATTATCTGAAAATATGTTTATTTTATTTCCTTTTTTTGTGGTTCTCCTAAATATACCCTATTACAATATAATTTATATACTTTTCTGAAAGTTTTGACAAATATATACAGTTGTATAACAATGACCATAATGAAAATGTAGAATGGTTCTATCACTCCTCACATTTTCCTAGTGCCCATTTATAATCAAACCTTCCCTCAATCCCAGCCCCGGGCAATTCATGGATCTGTTCTTTCTCCGTATAGTTTTGCCTTTTCAAAAATTCATATAAATCGAATCATGCAGTATGTGAACTTTTCAGTCTGCCTTCTTTCCATTAATAGTATATTATTTGTTATTCAGCCAAGTTGTTGCTTGTCTCAAGAGTTTGTATTTTATTTTATTGGTGAGTAGTATTCCATTTTATGGATGACAGACAATTTGTTTATCAATCCATCAGAGAGCAATTATGAATAATATGCTATAAATGTTATCATACAGGTCCTGTGTGAATATAATTTTTCATTTCACTTAGAGAAGTGAATAGGATTGCTGAGTCATGATAAATATGTTTTACTATATGAGGCACTATCAAAGGATTTCCAAATTGGATGAAGTATTTCACATTCCCACCAATACCGTATCAGAGTTGCAATACTGTTCTACACACTTCCAGCATTCTCATCAGCAGTTGGTATTGTCAGATTTTTTAAAATTTGATTTTAATTATTCTAATTGGTATGTAGTAATATTTCATTGTGGTTTTATTTTAAATTTTTCTGAAAATCAATAATATTGAGAATTTCTTCATGTGATTATTTGCTATCTGTATATCTTCTTTGTTGATTTATCTATCCAAATATTTTGCCCACTTTTTAACTGGGATGTCTATATTCCAGTTATTGAGTTAGAGAATTATTTTTATATCCTAGATATAATCACTTAGCAGATACTTCATTTCTAAGTATTCTCTCCAAATATGAGGCTTGTAGTTTCATTCCCTGAAGAGTGTCTTTTAAATAGCAAATGCTTTTATATTAGGAGTCTAATTTATCTTTTTCTTGTTTTCCTTCTGTGGATTATATTTTTGAAGTTGTATCTGTAGAATCCTTGCCTAATCTAAAATCACAATAGTTTTTACTTCCAGGATTTATATAGACTCAAGTTTTATTTCTAGATCTAGAATCAATTTATAGTTTAATTTTTCTACCAAATGAATTGGTAAAAATTATTTATATATTGCACAAGATGTATACCTAAGAATTTGTAGCAGTGTTTTTGTAATCTCAAAATTTATGAAGCAATTAAAATAATCTAGACTTTAAGTAACAAGGTTGAATTGCACAAGCATATTTTGGAAAAAATCTGACAGGAAACACATACAATATATCACCAATTGTTATAAAGAATTAAAATATACCAAAGATCTCTATATATCAGTAAAAGTACTGATAAGTGAATCTGGACTATAAACCACTAATTAAAGGATACTATTTCATTCTGAAGATGAGAGAGGAGAATAAAATTGGGAATGTGTACAAAAAGACTTAAACTATATTTGAAATGTTTGTTGCTTAAGCTGTTTTATGGTTATGTGGAGATTCATTATACTGCTTTTAAAAATTTTAAGTGATATAAGTTTGTAAAATTCCAAGGCATTAAAAAAGAAACCAATCATATATATATATAAATTTTAAATGTATACATATAATATTTAATATATATTACATAATACTGAATATATAATATAATATATTAGCTATTATAAATTTGCTAATTTTAGCAATTATAGTTATCTTTCATTAGTTTCTCAAGTTTTTTGTATTTTATCCAAGTATAATATTCTAGAAACAAGTTTATAAGATAAAGCAAAAATAAACTTTCAAAAAAAGTTGCTAATAATTTCTAATGTTATGTCATCCAATGAATCTAAACCCAAATATCTATAAAACAGATGGAACTTAATTTGGATTCATGAAACATATGTTTCTGTTAATTGGTCTATTTTATCTATTATTAGTATTTCTAAATATCTTCAATAATGAAAGGAAATATATATTGCCTTAAATTCCCTTGATATTGTTCAATACTGTTTCATGTCAGGTATAAAATTAAATTTAAAATTATAAGCATGCATTATTATGAGAAAGAATGGCATTAATTAGAAATAAAACTATGTTCTAAATTATATTTTCAGTGAAACATAAATGACTTGGGACAGTAATTTGATAATAGCATCCTAAATGTACTTGAGTTACTGAAGATGCTTAGTTAATCCTACAAGTGCTTGTAAAAAATTAATTAACAGAAATTTCAATTTCCCAGCAAGAGTTAGCCAATGAGAGACTGTCACAACCCAGTGAAAAGCCATGGACTCTTTGTTTACTATAGCCCTCTCAAATTCCCTCTCCGCTCTGTAAGAGTTCTGTAACAACTCTGTAAGAGTTCTCTTTATTTCTGCTGGACACTTGCCACCATGGTTAATAACCATTGCATGGTTAATGCAATTCTTTTCTGATTCTGAGAAAACACATTTTTTGGCTGAATAAATAATTGTCAGTCTATTTGTTTTAGATAAACATGCTCAAACATTTAAATTATCAACAAAAGTCATATTTTTGGATGGCCGAACTAGAGATATAACTTCATACAAACTTAATATTGCTTCAACTAGATCTCCCAAGTTGAGATCAAGCTGGCCAGAGGGAGTTAAAAATAAGTAAGCTAATCGCAGCTCTACCTTGATTACATTGACTTTGTTTTATTGATTGATGATAGCAACTAGGATTTTTGAATTGTCACAGATTAATTATCATCTGAGTCTATCATTGTTGTAGTTTCTTGGAATTGTGAAGTTTTCCTACAGGTATGATTGAATACTTTTATGTGTAGCAATAAACATAAGTTTCAAAATAATGAAGTATCAAATTGAGAGTAATTTAAAATAATTTTAGACGATATTTGAGATGTATACACGCATTTTTTTATTTTTTTGACATACATCTTTTTGAACCATTTTTTAAATTGAAGTATAGTTAATTTATAATGTTGTGTTAGCTTCAGGTGTACAGCATAGTGATTCAGATTGTTTTCCATTGTAGGTTGTTACAAGATATTGAATATAGGTTCCTATGCTATTCAGTAGGTCCTTGTTGTTTATTTTATATATAGTAGTGTTTATATGTTAATCCCCAATCCTAATTTATCTCTCCCCCCACCCTACTGTCCCTTTTGGTAACCATAAATTTGTTTTATATGTCTGTGAGTCTAGTTCTGTTTTATAAATAAGTTCATTTGTATCATTTTTTTCTTAGATTCCACCTATAAGTGATATCATATGATATTTTTCTTTCTCTGACTTACTTGACTTAATATGATATCTTTAGGTCTATCCATGTTGCCACAAATGGCATTATTTCATTCTTTTTTATGGCTGAGTAATATTCCATTATATATATATATATATATATCATATCTTCTTTATCCATTCACCTGGACATTTAGGTTGCTTCTGTATCTTGGCTATTGTAAATAGAGCTTCAATGAACATTGTGGTGGAAGTATCTTTCTGAATTATGGTTTTCTTTGGATGTATGCCCAGGAATGGGATTGCAGGATCATATGGTAATTCTGTTTTTAGTTCTTAAGGAACCTCCATACCATTTTCCAGAGTAGCTTCACCAATTTACATTCCCACCAACAGTGTACAAGGGTTCCTTTTTCTCCACACTGTCTCCAGTATTTATTATTTGTAGACTTTTTTTTTTTTTGCAGTACATGGGTCCCTCACTGTTGTGGCCTCTCCTGCTGCGGAGCACAGGCTCCGGATGCGCAGGCTCAGTGGCCATGGCTCATGGGCCTAGCCGCTCTGCGGCATGTGGGATCTTCCCAGACTGGGGCTCTCAACCACTGCGCCACCAGGGAAGCCCCTATTTGTAGACTTTTTATCATGGTCATTCTAACTGGTGTGAGGTGATACCTCATTGTACTTTTGATTTGCATTTCTCTAACAATTAGTGATGTTGAGCATCTTTTCATGTACCTGTTGGCCATGTGTGTATCTTCTTTGGAGAAATGTCTATTTAAGTCTTCTGCCCATTTTTTATTAGGTTGTTTGTTTGTTTGTTTTGATATTAAGCTGTATGAGCTGTTTGTATATTTTGGAAATTAATCCCTTGACAGTTTCATTTGCAAATATTTTCTCCTTTTCCTTAGGCTGTCATTTTGGTTTTTTATTGTTTCCTTTGCTGTGCAAATGCTTTTAAGTTTAATTAGGTTCCATTTGTTTATTTTTATTTCCATTACTTTAGTAGATTGATCCAAAAAAATATTGCTGTGATTTATGTCAAAGACTGTTCTGCCTGTGTTTTCCTCTAGGAGTTTTATAATATCTGGTCAGTCTTATATTTAGGTCTTTAATCCATTTTGAATTTATTTTTGTGTCTTGTGTTAAAGAATGTCCTAATTTCATTCTTCTACATGCAGTTGTCCAGTTTTCACTTAATGAAGAGACTGTCTTTTCTCCATTCATATTATGGACTCCTTTGTTGTAGACTAATTGATCATACATGTGTGGGTTTATTTCTAGGCTTTCTATCCTGTTCCATTGACCCATATGTCTATCTTTGTGCCAGTGCCATACTGTTTTGATTACTGTAGCTTTGTAGTATAGTCTAAAGTCAGAGAGCCTGATTCCTCCAGCTCTGTTCTTCTTTCTCAAAATTGTTCTTGCTTTTAGGAGTCTTTTGTGTTTCCATACAAATTTTTAATTCAAGTTCTCTGAAAAATTCCATTGGTAATTTGTCAGGGATTGCACTGAATCTGTAATGCCTTGGATACTGTGGTCATTTTGACAATATTAATTTTTCCAGTCCAAGAATGCAGTATATATCTCTATCTGTTTGTGTCATCTTCGATTTCTTTCATCAGTGTCATAATTTTCAGAGTGCAGGTCTTTTGCCTCCTTAGGTAGGTTTATTCCTAGGTATTTTATCCTTTCTGATGCAGTGGTAAATAGGATTGTTTCCTTAATATCTCCTTCTGGTATTTCATTATTAGCATATAGAAATGCAACAGATTTCTGTATATTAATTTTGTATCTAGAAATTTTACCAAAATCATTGATGTACTCTAGTAATTTTCTGGTAGCATCTTTAGGATTTCCTATGTATAGAATCATGTCATCTGTGAACAGTGACAGTTTTAATTCTTCCTTTCCAATTTGGATTCCTTTTATTTGTTTTTCTTCAATGATTGCTGTGGCTAGGAATTCCAAAACTATGTTGAATAAAAATGGTGAGAGTGGGCACACTTGTCTTTATCCTTATCTTAGAGGAAATGCTTTCAGCTTTCCACCATTAAGTATGATGTTAGTTGTGTGCTTGTCATATGTGACCTTTATCATGTTGAGGTATGTTCCCTCAATGACCACTTTCTGGAGAGTTTTTATCATAATTGGATGTTGAATTTCATCAAAAGCTTTTTCTACATCTATTGAGATGATCATATGGTTTTTGTTCTTCAATTTGTTAATGTTGTGTATCACATTGATTGATTTGTTGATATTGAAAAATCCTTGCATACCTGGGATAAATCCCACTTGATCATGGTGTATCACCCTCTTAATGTATTGGTGGATTTGGTTTGCTAGTATTTTGTTGAGGAGTTTTGTGTCTATGTTCATCAGTGATCTTGGTCTATAATTTTCTTTTTTTTGTGGCATCTTTGGCCTTGGCCTCAGATCAATGATGGCCTCATAGAATGAGTTCAGAAATGTTCCTTCCTCTGCAATTTTTTGAAATAGTTTTAGAAGGTTATGTGCTAACTCTTCTCTAAATGTTTGATAGAATTCATCTCTGATGCTTTCTGGTACTGGACTTTTGTTTGTTGGAAATTTTTTAATTACTATTTCAATTAGAGTACTGGTAATATGTTCATATTTTCTATTTCTTGCTGGTTCAGTCTTGGGAGATGTATTTTTCTAAGAATTTGTCCATTTCTTTTACGTTGTCTATTTTATTGGCATATAGTTGTTTGTAGTAGTTTCTTACGATCTGCCATATTTCTGTGGTGTTGGTTCTAACTCCTCCTTTTTCATTTCTTTTTTTAAAAATTTATTTATGTTAGTTATTTTTTTTTTTGGCTGCATTGAGTCTTTGTTGCTGTGTGTGGGCTTTCTCTAGTGCGGCAAGCGGGGGTTATTCTTCATTGTGGTGCGCAGGCTTCTCATTGCAGTGGCTTCTCTTGTTGTGGAGCATGGGCTATAGGTGCATGGGCTTCAGTAGTTGTGGTGTGTAGGCTCAGTAGTTGTGGCTCATAGGCTCTAGAGTGAAGGCTCAGTAGTTGTGGTGCACGGACTTAGTTGCTCCGCAGCACATGGGATATTCCCGGACCAGGGATCCAACACGTGCCCCTGCATTGGCAGGTGGATTCTTAACCACTGCACCACCAAGGAATCCCTCATTTCTGATTTTATTGATTTGGGCCTTCTCCCTTTTTTTCTTGATGAGTCTGGTTAAAGGTCTATTAATTTTTTTTTATCTTTTCAAAGAACCAGATTATAGTTTCACTGATTTTTTTTGTTGTCTCTATTTCATTTATTTCTGCTCTGATCTTTAGATTTCATTCCTTCTACTAACTTTGGGTTTTGTTTGTTCTTTTTTCTCTAGTTGCTTTGGACATAAGGTGGTTTATTTGAGATTTTTTTTGTTTCCTGAGGTAAGCTTGTATCACAATAAACTTTCCTCTTAGAACTGCTTTTGCAGCAACCCATTGGTTTTGGGTCATCGTATTTTCATTCTTATTTGTCTCTAGGTATTTTTTGATTTCCTCTTTGATTTATTCAGTGATCCATTGGTTGTTTAGTAGCATATTGTTTAGCTACATGTTTGTGATTTTTTGCAGTTTTTTTCTTGTAGTTGACTTCTAGCCTCATAGCGTTGTCATCAGAAAAGATGCTTGATGTAATTTCAGTTTTGTTAAATTTTCCGAGGCTTGCTTTGTGGCTTAGCCTGTGATCTATCCTGGAGAATGTTGCAGGTGCACTTGAAAAGTATGTATATTCTGCTGCTTTCAGATGGAATGCTCTGTAAATACCAATTAAGTCCATCTGGTCTAATGTCTAATGTGTCATTTAAGGTCTATGTTTCTTTATTGATTTTCTGTGTGGATGATCTATCTGACGTGATTTTTTTTTTTTTGGTATGCAGGCCTCTAACTGTTGTGGCCTCTCCCATTGTGGAGCAGAGGTTCTGGATGCTCAGGCTCAGTGGCCATGACTCACGGGCCCAGCCGCTCTGCGGCATGTGGGATCTTCCCAGACTGGGGCATGAACCCGTGTCCCCTGCATTGGCAGGCAAACTGTCAACCACTGCACCACCAGGGAAGTCCTGACATACATTTTTAATAAGAGCTAGTTGGAAACTGAAAAAGAGCATTGGGTGTTTTTTTCTTCTTAAAATGTCAACTTGTCAAATTAAAAGATAATTCATATAGAAAAAACTTATTTTGAAAACTATGAATGTATAGATTGAAATGTTAATTCCTAGTGTGGTGATATGATTTTCATCAGAAAAACTACATGAAATGGAATAATGAGGATAGATATTAATTATGAGCAAATTTAAAATTAGTCACAATTTTCTTCCTTAAGTCTCCCTCTCAATTTACTTATGACTCAGTTAATATGTCATATAAGGCCATCAACAGAAAAAAAATGTTATTAAGAAAAAGTCCCATTTTATGATCATTTTAAGGTATATCCACTTATTTCTACTTTGTAGTTTTTTTGCTTATTTTTTATTATGTTTTATTTTATAAAACAAAAGATAAATAAATCTAAGAAATCAGTTTTAACTATTTCATGTATTTCACAATATTATGACCACTTACAGGAACATGGAAGTGAGAAAAATCTTAAGTTTTGAACAATACTATTGTAGCAAATTCAATTTTCTGTGAACAAGTGGCAGGATTGATAGAAAGTCGAGTGTTTGGGTCTTAATGTATCAAGGACAATAGGAAAGTTAAGTGGAGATGGCTATGTCTGCACTTATAAATGTTTACATTGTATTATTCACAATACACATGCATTTAAAATACAATTAAGTATGCACAGAAATTCAAGGGAAAATTATGTATGGACTATACAGAAGTCATTAAAGGTGGTTGTTATATACAACAAATAACAGTTATTTACTATATACTTCGATATTTTGACATACTTGTACACCTGTGAGGTCATCACCAAAAACAAGATTATGAACATAGCCATTATCCCCAAAACTTTTTTTGCATACCTTTGTAATTACCCTCTCAAGCCTCTCCTATTCCCATGACTGATCTGCTTTCTGTGTTTTCTAGAATTTTACAAGAATATAATCCTACAACTTTGGAGATTTTAAGACTAGCCTCAAATATGCCAATTTGTATCAGGAAGTACACATCTCAATAGTTGACTAAACTCAGAGTTAAAATTTACATAGCAAAAGGACACAAAGCCAGAGCCACAAGAAAAATGAATGAATTAGGTGATGACCAAGGAAGCCATACACAGGTTTCCACATTCTTTTCCCTCTGGGATCTCAAAGGGTGTGCTTTTCTCTTTGGCTATGAATTAAAGGGATATGTGTGCAGTATCCTTCCCCAGAGAAGTGCACCTGAGAGTCAGGGTCCAAGGTTTTTATAAAACTGAAGCTCAGAACCACAACAATGAAACCAATTAAATATCAAAAATGTAGACAGTACTGACAAGCTGGTACAGCATGCTCCTTTGCTCCATATGTGCACAACAAACTCATCAATCATTAACATAAAAGACTTGCTGAGGTCTAGATTCCCTGAGGTTCACCAAAGTCAATCTTGGGTCCAGGTTCTCTTGGAGACATGAAGGGCTAAGCAACAAGACCTGCTGTGTTAATCCTTTTCTCACAAATATATACTCTTTTTTGTTTGGCTTCTTTCCCTAAGCATATTTCATTCATCCATATTATTGTGTTTATCCACTGTTCTTTCCATTTTATTACTATAAAACATTCTATCATATAAATATACAAAAATGCATTCAGTTGTTGATGCACATTTGGATAGTTTCCATGTTTTTTCTCTTAAAAATAATGCTCCTATGAATATTTGTGTACAAACTTTATCATTTATATATGCTTTAACTTTATTGAATAAATACATAAAAGTAAAATAGATAAGTCATTTAATAGGTGAATCCTTAACTATATAAACAATTCCAAAACATTTTTTTCAAAGTAGTTATCCCATTTTGTATTTCCACTAACAGTAAATGAGATTTACAGTTGCTTCACATTCTTACCAATACTTGTTATGGTCAGACTCTTTAATTATAGTCATTCAAATAAATATTTCATTTTTAACTTGCATTTTTATATTAAAGAATAATGTTGGTTATAGTTTCATGTGCTTATTTGCCATCAACATTGTTAACTTCTTTGGTGAAGTAATTGTTTAAACTATTTGCTTATTTTTTATTGAGTTGCTTGTATATTTATTATTTAATTTTTTAAAGAAGAAAACTAAACATAGTTACAGTTTATTAAGCACTTTCTGTTAACCAAGTACTAGAACAGATATTTTACATTTGTTTGTTAATTTTCTGCCCATTACAACCCAGGAGGGCTGATATATATACATATACATGTATATGTATCAATAAATATTAATTTATATACATTTAGTTGAGATATAATTCAAATCTCATACAATTCAAATAACATACAATTTACCCATTTAAAGGGCATAATTCAGTAATTTTTATATTAATAGAAATGAGTAATAATCACCACTATCTAATTTCAAGACATTTTATTAACCAAAAAGAACCCCCATAACCATTAGTAATCAGTCTCTCTTCTCCTCTTACCCCAGCCACTGGTAACAACTAACCTACTTAATGTCTTAATGAATTTGCCTTTTCTGGAGATATCATTATAAATACAATCATACATAAATACAATATAAATACAATCATATGGTCCATTATATCTGGCTTCATTCATTTAATTTTTTCAATATCTACCCATGTTGTAGCATGTAAAAGTACTTTATTCATTTTATAACTGAATAATATTTTATTGTTTGGATATAACATATTTTTGCTTATCCATTCACTGAATGATAGACATTTGGATTGTTTCCAGTCTTTAGCTATTGTGAATAATGTTCTATGGTCATTTGTGTATAAATTATTCAAGGACACATGCTTTCATTTCTTATCAGTATACACCTAGAAGTGGATGTGCTGAACTCCGTGTCTAACTTTTAAAGTAACTGCCCAACTCTCTTTCAAATAAGCTGCCATTTTATATCCCCACCATCGATGTATGAAGATTTTGGTTTTCCTCATGCTCCCCAACACTTGTTATTGTCCATCTTTGACTGTTTTAATTTTGCCTTCCCAATGGGTGTTAGTAGTAGATATCTCATTGTGGTTTTTATTTATTTATTTAATTTATTTAATTTGTATTATTATTCTTTTAACATCATTATTGGAGTATAATTGCTTTACAATGTTGAGTTAGTTTCTGCTATATAACAAAGTGAATCAGCTATACATATACATATACATATATACCCATATCTCCTCCCTCTTGAGTCTCCCTCCAACCCTCCCTATCCCACCCCTCTAGGTGGACACAAAGCATAGAGCTGATCTCCGTGTGCTATCTGGCTTCTTCCCACTAACTATCTATTTTACATTTGGTAGTGTATATATGTCCATGCCACTCTCTCACTTCATCCCAGATTACCCCTCTCCCTCCCTGTGTCCTCAAGTCCATCTTCTACATCTGCAACTTTAATCCTGTCCTGCCCCTAAGTTCTTCAGAACAATTTTTTTTTTTAGATTCCATATATGTGTGTTAGCATATGGTATTTGTTTTTCTCTTTCTGACTTCACTCTGTATGACAGTCTCTACATCCATCCACCTCACTACAAATAACTCCATTTCGTTTCCTTTTATGGCTAATATTCCACTGTATATATGTGACACATCTTCTTTATCCATTCCTCTGTCAATGGACATTTAGGTTGCTTCCATGTCCTGGCTATTGTAAATAGAGCTGCAATGAACACTGTGGTACATGACTCCTTTTGAATTATGTATTTTTCAGGGTATATGCCCAGTAGTGGGATTGCTGGGTCATAGGGTAGTTTTAATTTTAGTTTATTAAGGAACTTCCAAACTGTTCTCCATAGTAGCTGTATCAATTTACATTCCCAGCAAGAGTGCAAGAGGGTTCCCTTTTCTCTATGCCCTCTCCAGCATTTATTGTTTGTAGAATTTTTGATGATGGCCATTCTGACCACTGTGAGGTGATGCCTAATTGTAGTTTTCATTTGCATTTCTCTAATGTTTAGTGATATTGAGCATTCTTTCATGTGTTTGTTGGCAATCTGTATATCTTCTTTGGAGAAATGTCTACTTAGGTCTTCTGCCCATTTTTGGATTGGGTTGTTTGGTTTTTGGATATTGAGCTGTATGAGCTGCATGTATATTTAGGAGATTAATCCGTTGTCAGTTGCTTCATTTGAAAATATTTTCTCCCATTCTGAGGGTTGTCTTTTTGTCTTGTTTATGGTTTCATTTGCTGAACAAAAGCTTTTAAGTTTCATTAGGTCTCATTTGTTTATTTTTGTTTCTATTTCCATTTCTCTAGGAGGTGGGTCAAAAAAGATCTTCTTGTGATTTATGTCATGGACTGTTCTGACTATGTTTTCCTCTAAGTGTTTTATAGTGTCTGCCTTACATTTAGAGCTTTAATCCATTTTGAGTTTATTTTTGTGTATTATGTTAAGAAGTGTTCTAATTTAATTCTTTTACATGTAGCAGTCCAGGTTTTCTAGCACCATTTCTTGAAGAGGCTGTCTTTTCTCCATTATATATTCTTGCCTCCTTTATCAAAGATAAGGTGACTATATGTGCATGGGTTTACCTCTGGGCTTTCTATCCTGTTCCATTGATCTATATTTCTGCTTTGGTACCAGTATCATACTGTATTGATTACTGTAACTTTGTAGTGTAGTCTGAAGTCAGGGAGCCTGATTCCTTCAGCTCCATTTTTTTGTTCTCAAGATTGCTTTGGCTATTTGGGGTCTTTTGTGTTTCCATACAAATTGTGAGATTTTTTGTTCTAGTTCTGTGAAAAATGCCAGTGGTAGTTTGAAAGGTATTGCATTGAATCTGTAGATTGCTTTGGGTAGTAGAGTCATTTACACTATGTTGATTCTTCCAATCTAAGAACATGGTATAACTCTCCATCTGTTTGTATCATCTTTAATTTGTTTCATCAGTGTCCTATAATTTTCTGCATATAGGTCTTTTGTCCCTTAGGTAAGTTTATTCCTAGGTGATTTATTTTTATTCTTTTCATTGCAAAGGTAAATGGAAGTGTTTCCTTAATTTCTCTTTCAGATTTTTCATCATTAGCGTATAAGAATGCAAGAGATTTCTATGCATTAATTTTGTATCCTGCTACTTTACCAAATTCATTGATTAGTTCTAGTAGTTTTCTGGTAGCATCTTTAGGATTCTCTATGTATAGTATCATGTCATCTGCAAACAGTGACAATTTTACTTCTTCTTTTCTGATTTGGGTTCCTTTTATTTCTTTTTCTTCTCTGATTGGTGTGGCTAAAACTTCCAAAACTATGTTGAATAATAGTGGTGAGAGTGGGCAACCATGTCTTGTTACTGATCTTAGTGGAAATGATTTCAGTTTTTCATCACTGAGAACGATGTTTGCTGTGGGTTTGTCATATATGGCCTTTATTATGTTGAGGTAAGTTACCTCTATGCCTGTTTTCTGAGGGTGTTTATTATAAATGGGTGTTGAATTTTGTCGAAAGGTTTTCTGCATTGATTTAAATGATCATATGGTTTTTCTCCATCAGTTTCTTAATATGGTTTAACACATTGATTTGCGTATATTGAAGAATCCTTGAATTCCTGAGATTGATCAACCCCAGTTGATCATGGTGTATGATCCTTTTAATGTGCTCTTGGATTCTGTTTGCTAGTATATTGTTGAGGACTTTTGCATCTATGTTCATCTGTGATATTGGCCTGTAGTTTTCTTTTTTTTTTGGTGACATCTTTGTCCGGTTTTGGTATCAGGGTGATGGTGGCCTCATAGAATGAGTTTGAGACTGTTCCTCCCTCTGCTATATTTGGAAGAGTTTGAGAAGGATAGGTGATAGCTCTTCTCTAATGTTTGATAGAATTCGCCTGTGAAGCCATCTGGTCCTGGGCTTTTGTTTGTTGGAAAATTTTAGTCACAGTTTCAATTTCAGTGCTTGTGATTGGTCTGTTTATATTTTATACTTCTTCCTGGTTCAGTCTCAGAAGGTTGTGCTTTTCTAAGAATTTGTCCATTTCTTCCAGGATGTCCATTTTATTGGCATAGAGCTGCTTGTACTAGTGTCTCATGATCCTTTTTATTTCTGCAGTGTCAATTGTTACTTCTTTTTCATTTCTAATTCTATTGATTTGAGTCTTCCCCTTTTTTTTCTTGATGAGTCTGGCTAATGGTTTATCAATTTTGTTTATCTACTCAAAGAACCAGCTTTTAGTTTTGTTGATCTTTGCTATCATTTCCTTCATTTCTTTTTCATTTATTTCTGATCTGATCTTTATGATTTATTTCCTTCTGCTAACTTTGGGGATTTTTTTGTTCTTCTTTCTCTAATTGCTTTAGGTGTGAGGTTAGGTTTATTTAATATGTTTCTTTTTTCTTGAGGTAGGATTGTATTGCTATAAACTTCCCTCTTAGAACTGCTTTTGCTGCATCCCATAGGTTTTGGGTCATCGTGTCTTCCTTATCATTTTTTTCTAGGTATTCTTTGATTTCTTCAGTGATCTTTGGTTATAGCATTGTGGTCTGAAAAGATACTTGATACGATTTCAATTTTCTTTAATTTACCAAGGCTGGATTTGTGACCCAAGACATGATCTATCCTGCAGAATGTTCCATGAACACTTGAGAAGTCTATTCTGTTGCTTTTGGATGGAATGTCCTATAAATATCAATTAAGTCCAGCTTTTTAAATGTATCTTTAAAGCTAGTGTTTCCTTATTTATTTTCATTTTGGATGATCTGTCCATTGGTGAAAGTGGGGTGTTAAAGTCCCCTAGTATGATTGTGTCACTGTTGATTTCCCGTTTTATTGTTGTTAGCATTTGCCTTATGTATTGAGGTGCTCCTATGTTGGGTGCATAAACATTTACAATTGTTATATCTTCTTCTTGGATTGATCCCTTGATCATTGTGTGTTGTCCTTCTTTGTCTCTTATAATAGTCTTTATTTTCACGTCTATTTTATCTGATATGAGATTGCTACTCCAGCTTTCCTTTGATTTCCATTTGCATGGAATATATTTTTCCATCCCCTCACTTTCAGTCTGTATGTGTCCCTAGGTCTCAAGTGGGTCTCTTATAGACAGCACATATATGGGTCTTGTTTTGTATCCATTCAGCCAGTCAAGGTCTTTTGGTTGGGGCATTTAATCCATTTACATTTAAGGTAATTATCGATATGTATGTTCCTATTACCATTTTCTTAATTGTTTTGGGTTTGTTATTGTAGGTCTTTTCCTTCCTAGGTCTGTTTCCTACCTAGAGGAGTTCCTTAACATTTATTTTAAAGCTGGTTTGGTGGTGTTGAATTCTCTTAAATTCTGCTTATCTGTAAAGGTTTTAATTTCTGCATTGAATCTGAATGAGATCCTTGCTGTGTAGAGAAATCTTGGTTTTAGGTTTTTCCCTTTCATCACTTTAAATGTGTCCTGCCATTTCCTTCTGGCTTGCAAAGTTTCTGCTGAAATTTCAGCCATTCACCTTATAGGGATTCCCTTGTATGTTATTTGTTGCTTTTCCCTTGCTGCTTTTAATATTTTTCTTTAAGTTTAATTTTTGATAGTTTGATTAATATGTGTCTTGGCGTGTTTCTCCTTGGATTTATCCTGTATGGGGCACTCTGTGCTTCCTGGACTTGATTCACTATTTCCTTTCCCATATTAGGGAAGTTTTCAACTATAATCTGTTCAAATATTTTCTTAGTCCCTTTTTCTTCTCTGTTTCTTCTAGGACCCCTATAATTCGAATGTTGGTGCATTTAATGTTGTCCCAGATGTCTTGGAGACTGTCCTCAATTCTTTTCATTCTTTATTCTGCTCCATGGTAATTATTTCTACTATTTTATCCTCCAGGTCACTTATCTGTTCTTCTGCCTCAGTTATTCTGCTATTGATTCCTTCTAGCGAACTTTTAATTTCATTTATTATGTTGTTCATCATTGTTTGTTTGTTTTTTAGTTCTTCTAGGTCCTTGTTAAATGTTTCTTTTATTTTCTCCCTTCTATTTCCAAGATTTTGGATGATCTTTTCTATCATACTCTGAATTCTTTTTCAGGTAGACTGCTTATTTCCTCCTCATTTTTTTGGTCTGGTGTGTTTTTACCTGCTCCTTCATCTTCTTTGTATTTCTCTGTCTTCTCATTTACTTATCTGACTGTGTTTGGGGTCTCCTTTTTGCAGGGTGCAGTTCCATAATTCCTGCTGATTTTGGTTTCTGCCCTCAGTGGCTAAGGTTGGTTCAGTGAGTTGTTTAAGCTTCCTGGTGGTGAGGACTGGTGCCTGTGTTCTGGTGGTTGAGTTTGGATCTTGTCTTTCTGATGAGCAGGATGACATCCGGTGGTGTGTTTTGATGTGTCTGTGAACTTATTATGATTTTAGCAGCCTCTGTGCTAATAGGTGTGATTGTGTTCCTGTCTTGCTAGTTGTTTGGCATAGGGTGTCTGACACTGTAGCTTGTGGTTCATTGAGTGGAGCTGAGTCTTAGCATTGAGATGGAGATCTCTGGGAGAGCTTTTGCTGTTTGATATTACATGGAGCCAGAAGGTCTCTGGTGGACCAATGTCCTGAACTTGGCTCTTCCACCTCCGAAGCTCAGGCCTGACACCCGGCCGGAGCACCAAGACCCTGTCAGCCACATGGTAGACTTAGAGGCAAACTTGTTGCAAAAAAGGTCATGTATTAATACTCTATGTATTTTCATTGTAGTGCTTAAGAAATCTGAAATTTTATGAATGTCCATCAGGATTCAGTACAGGAAGTAGAAACCTCCATATTCTGGAACTCCACACTCCAGAGGCCCTCCTTTCCATGTACTGTCTCTCCCCTTCCATGCCTGTGGTTTTTACTTGAATTTTCCTTTTATTTAAATTTCACAAGCTTACTGGCCATTTGTATATTTTCTTTAGAGAAAACTCTATTCAAATAATTTGCTCATTTTGACCTCTTTTTTTTTTTAAATTTTTACCACATTTATTTTACATCATGATTTTTTAGTTCTTATTAAGTTGATATAATTTGGGGAAATAAATACTCCCTTCCCTTTTTTGTTGCATATGTATTTATAGGGGTAGGAAGAACAGAATATGAGAGAATAGACAAAGGATGTAGAAAGTGGAAAGATAAAGATGAAGAGAGGGATAGAGTGTTCATATGAACCCTTCTGTTAGCAATATCAACCCACAAAGTACAAACTTGTCAACATGAAGTGTTTTCTTTTCACGTGGACTTTGGAAAGAATGAATATGGGATCATATCTGACGTACATTAATTGTATAGCATCATGGTTCTTGTTTCCTATCAGACATGATATGTATATTCTTTTTTTCTCAC
Source organism: Lagenorhynchus albirostris (assembly GCF_949774975.1). Taxonomy (NCBI): domain Eukaryota; kingdom Metazoa; phylum Chordata; class Mammalia; order Artiodactyla; family Delphinidae; genus Lagenorhynchus; species Lagenorhynchus albirostris. The sequence continues at coordinate 94,683,330 of NC_083096.1, forward strand.
TTTTTAAGCTCCATAGATGACATTATTCATGAAGCACTTTTAGTATATTATTCAGCAAATACTAATTTGATCATATCAAACCAATCTTGGTTAGTGGAAAGCACTGTCAGATGCCATATAAAGGTCCTCCTTTCAAGTAACACTTTGTTCTACACTTGGAGCTTCCTATCAGAGGAAGGTCTTGAAGGGCATTCTTCTTTTAGTTGGGTTTACAACTCATCTATATTTCTTTATATATTCTGCATACTACTTCCTTAACAGTATTTGATTTGTATTTCTCCCAGGATGTGGCTTCTCCCACCACTTTCTTAGTAGTGTCATATTTAGCAAAACAATTTTAATTTTGATAAGTTCCAACTATTTACTGTTCTCTTCTTGCTTGTGTGTTGTCATCATATCTGAGAATTAGTGCTTAACCCAGATTGGGAAGATTTATATATGTGTCTTCTTTTAATATGTCTATAGTTTTAGTTGTTAAATTTATCTATAAATTGTTTTTGTATTTAGAGTAAGGTGAGAATTAAACTTTCATTCTTTTTTGCCTCCAGATGTCCCAGCACAATTTGTTAAAAAGACTATCCTTTTCCTCATTCAATTTTCTTGGCACCTATGTCAATTTTTAAAATTTTTACCATAAACATAAGGGTTTATTTCTGGACTTTAACTTTTATTCCATGGATTTATATGTCAATACTTATCCAGTGCCACACTGTTAATGTAGCTTTGTAGTACAGTTTGAAATTGGGATGTGGATCATGTATTATTTGATATTTCTCAAGATTATTTGGGCTGTAATAGGTCACTTGACTTCTCATATGAATTTTAGGGTCTGCAAAAGTCAGATGGACTTTTATATGGATTGTGTGGAATCCATATATACAATTGGGTGGCAATGATATCTTAACAATATTAAATCTTCCAATCCATAACCATGGGATATCTTTTCATTTACATAAATTTTCTTTAATTTCTTTCAGTGATGTGTTGTAGGTTTCAGTGCACTTGCTTTGATAAATGTAAATCTTGCCCTTGCTTTGTTAAATTTATCTTTTATCCTTTTTGATTGCTAGTGTTCTTTGAAACATTTTCAGATTGTTCATTATTAATGTACAAAAATAAAATTGACTTTTATGTAGTGATCTCGTGTTCTACAACCTAGCTGAACTACTCTATGAAATCTAATTCTCTGTGTGTATGTGCGTGTGCATGTGTGTATCTTTAGGATGTACTAAATAAAATATTATGTCTTTACTTCTTCCTTTTTAGGAAGTTTTACTTCTTCCTTTTTAATTTGGATGTCTTTATTTCTTTTCCTTGCCTATTTGCCCTGGCTAAAACTTTCACTTCAGTTTTGAATAGAGTGCTGAGAGTGGACCTTCTTATCTTGTTCCTGATTTGCGGGAAAGTTTAATCTTTCATCATTAAGCATGATGTTAGTGGTAGGATTTTCATAGATGCCCTTTATCAGGTTGAGGAAGTTATTTCTATTTCTAATTTTTTTTCAGTGCTTTAATCATAAAAGTGTGTAGGATTTTTTTTTAAAGTCACCATTTATTGTGAAGATCATTTCGGTTTTTTACTTTATTCTATTAAGATAATATGTTACATTGATTCATTTTCATTATGTTGAACAAAACTTGGTAATATTCTGAATTCAGTTTGCTAATACTTTGTTGTGATTTTGCTTGTATATTTATAAAGTGTATTGGTCAGTAGTTTGTTTTCTTCTGATAGCATTGTCTGGTTTTGGTGTCAGGAAATATTGGCCTCATAGAATGGATTGGAATGAGTTCCTTCCTCTTCTATAATTTAGGATTATTTTGTTGTTTTATTTTTAATTCTTTTTCAAATGTTTGGTAAAATTCTCCTATGAAGCTATTTTGGTATGGGCTTTTACTTCTGAGAAGGTTTTTTTTAATCACTAATGCAATCTAAATTCCTTGGATAGATCTATTTAGATTTTCTGTCTTTTCTTAAGCCACTTTCATTATTTTATTTCTAGAAAGTTATTTCATCTAGATTATCTAATTTGTTGGTGTACAATTGTTTATAGTGTTCCTTTTTAATCTTTATTATTTCTACATGTTTGGTAGTGATGTTTCCTCCTTCATTCCTCAATTTAATAACAGATATTTAAAACAAATGTTTAAAATAATAACTATTGGTTTCAAATTTTCACTTGAGGTTATGAAGAGCTAGAAAGAGTACTACTTCAATTATTTCAAGAGAAAAAGCTGCAAATGTATGAATTTCCTTTATCTCTTTGGAGAGCTGAGCTAGTATTGGAAAAGTTTTTCAATTCAAATGTTTCCTTTGTTCATTTACCTTTCTGGGTTCCACATTTTCCTTCAGTTTTCATCCAGTAATTCCTTACTCACTGACAGTTCTTCATTACATTTAAATTTTGAAATTTTATTCTGAATTTTATATGCTATCAGCAGAAACAGATCCAAATAACATAACACATCACAATCAAAATCAGAACTTCATACTGAAACTAGGATACCAGCCTCAATCAGTTTTGCTAACTGACTCTATTTGTCATATGGAGATTAAGTTTAACTCTAAAAACCCAAAGCACATACAGTAATATTAAGTTTAGAATATTTGAGAATCTTAGGTGTTTAACTGGTAAATTCATGCATGTTCTTAATTCTCTCTTTCCCTTTATAGGTATGAACAATAAAAAATGATTCTTATACTTTGAACATTCATCAGTAATAACTGAGGGCCAAAATTGTTTTTATCTAAAGATACAAAAAGTAGAAATAACTTTTAAAAAGAAAGTAAATGGTAATTCAGTTAATAAAATAAATACAACCTTTAATAGAATGAATGGCTAAATAAATAAATTTTAAAGGTGAAAACATCACCAAAAGATCTTCGATTCAGCATTTCTTTAACTTATTGTGATATATTTTTACAAGTTGGCAAACACTGGCAAAAATTTCTTTCTCACATCTAAAAACAATGTTTAGAAGTATAAATATATACATGAAATACACTACTATTCGTGAATATTTTCTCAATTACACAATGAAATATTACGAAGGATCTAATATTATTTTCAAATACTCAAAAGCCAGAGAAAATAGTGGATGCTGATAGTCCCCTGCCTATATTCACTTAAGCCAGCCTTTGCACTCAAGCTCAGCTTTTATTTGTGTTGGTCTATAATAGTCCATAGCTGTTCCTTTTTCTGAAGGATTACCATTAGCTAAATGGTAGCTTCCTTACCCAGGAGGTAAAATACACCACTTTTTCCAAGTGTGCAATTTTTCCTCCAGATTTCACCATGGAATTCTGATGAGGAATTCTCACTCCAACTGAATGTGCACTTGAATCCCTGTCTCAGACCCTGACCTAAGATAATAACTCAACCTCATTCATTTCCAAGTATCTAGGAAATAAAAGCTATTTAATCAACTTTGAACAATCATCCTACTTGTTCCAAAGAGCCTTGGCCAGAGATATTAATGGTAGTATAATAATATAAGGCTAGAAGCAAAGAAGGGCAGAGGTATTCTCAAATTCTCCAGAACAAATTATAACACTCTTTCCTGTTAGAGAAATAAGTAAACTTGATTCAAGAACAAATTATGCTTTCTCTTCATTGATCAATTATTAATTTTATTGCTAACCCACTTCATTGTTATGACTCTGTGCCTCTGATAAAATACAAGTTTCTGAATATAGAATCTCAATTTTGAACACTTTTTGAAAGAAAGTATTTCTTATATTAAATTTTATTTTCAAACACAGGGTGCACATAACAAAGCAAACATATTTCTCTTCTTCAGTGTAACAAAAAATAATAAGTACCAGGCTAATGCCCTAAGTACTATTTCCATTCCTAGTTAAGCCACAAATCAATTTCATGCCTTTGGAATTTTTTTATCTGTAAAATAAGAGAAGGGTATTGGTTTGACTTAATTCCAACAAATATTTATTCAGTGTCTATTGTATGTTGTTGTGGTCTTTTGACTTCAAGATTAACTACAGTAAGGAAAATGGGCTACTGAATCAAGATCAATATAAATTCTGTAATAGAGATATTTTTTAAAATTCAAGAGGAATTGAATCAAATGGAAAAATTAACATTGATTGAAGGTCAATGGAAACTTCAGATGGAGCTGATATCTGAGGTGAATGTTGATGAATGTGTTGAATCTCAATGGAAAGAGGAGGGAAAATTAATACAAGATTAAATAACAGTGAAGTAAATGCATGCAGACACAAAGGATATGGGATATTCAGGTACATTTTCAAAAGGTAAATATAATAAAAATAAATATGAATTTGTGTGTATCATTACTTGTACATGTCAAATTATATGAAACATTATATTTTTGTTACCTTTTAATAATTTATTCAAACTCAAATAAATAGCATGATTCCCACTGTCATTAAAAAATAATATAAATTACAAAATGGAGCATCATCTGTTTCTCATGTTCATGTCATTACTATTTCAAACACTTTATGGGCCGGTCTATTTCTAGAAAAAGTGACCTTAAAATTTGTTCTGAAAGAGATAACAAAATGAATAAACAATGAATCAGTTATTTCAAAGCTTCCTAGATTATTCTTGATTTCAGGTATGGGCAAGGAGTACAGAAGCTTTTTCAGAAATAGTACACTAGCCATGCAAATTAAAATGCATATTATATGATTGTATGTAATTGAAAATGACAATGATATACTTGAAACATGCCTTTACATGAAAAGAAGAAAGCATCTTTATAAACATTCCATTATAAAAGCAAGCCTATAATCAAAATCATTTTGTTGGACTGCTCTGTAAATTTCTAATGCTTTTTAGTAAAGGCTTTATTTAGTTTAACAGAATGTTCCATCTTTCAACAAAATGTTTTTGAAAAAGTTTAAGCTAATAATAAGTCAAACATTATAATATAATATGGTTAATGAAAATGCCCCAAGCCAAAGAACAGTAAAAGAGAGATTTATCCAATACGTTTAAAAGGTAATACAAAGAAAGATGCTATCTTATTAATTCAGAATTTGCTGCAATATATTATGAGATCAAGTGTTAACCACTTTGGCCAGAATTATACATTTTGACAATGAGGACAAAATCATATCATTAATATGACTGTGACAAAATTTGGATTAGAAAAACAAAGATCCAGGATATTGCCTTAGTTTGCTTTGTAAAAATGTGACCCTACTCAGTTTGCATTTTCCGAAATGATCTAACCTAGTTTCACTGTAGTAATATTCATGTTTGGTTTTCCACTTATATGTTTTGTTTAAAAATTTTAATATATATTAACTTTAATTGTATTATGTATTGATATATGTTATATTAAAGTGATATATCATATTAATGTATGCATTAATATATAATATATAGCTATACTATATATAATATCTATATATAACATTTATTACATCTATATAATTATATAAAAAGTACAACTAATGTAAACATCTTAATTACAAACAACTAGGTAAGCATAAAACTAAAATGATTGAAATCAAATATATATGAGTTTAGTAGAATAAAGAATAGTCAAATATCCACAAGCATTTTTCTTTCAATGAGTGTTGTATTTTTTAGGTGCCTTACAAAACACATATGGTCAGGAAAGATAGTTGTTATTTAAGAACACTTCTATGAAACACATATACTCATTTAAATTAAACAGATAAATCTTGGTTATACCAAGTCAATTTATCCTTGTAAATCTCTATATTATTATGTCAATAGAATGTGAAGTGAACTCTGAAATTCACCTTATTGCCACATCATGGCCAACTGTCATATACTGAACAAGGCCAAACTGAAAGAGACTATTATATAAACGATTATTTTCTGAGTTTGTGAACAGTTTAACCTCATAGACAAAAATAACTTTATTACAAGAAGACTTCATTTGGTTTTACAGAAACTACTCCTTTTACGGGTAGTACACGTCCTATGTACAAAATGCATTTATATTTAGGTATAGCAATTATTCCAGCAGAGTCAGCAGTAACTTCTGCCTATTCCATTTGCTCAAAGTGTGAATAAATAAAGCTTTCTTGTTTGTGGTCATAAATCCTTCAACTTATAGAATGTTTTTTTAATCTATTGTGAGATGTACTCTATTGAACTTGATTACAATAAAAGTGAGAATTTATAACTTCTATTGATTTTTCAAGTCATTTATATTTTAATATATTTCTTATCATGAATAAGTAAACATTCTAACCTTCTAACATAGTAAATTAATTTTAACAAGTTTAATAATGTCATTCACCCCAGTGTTTATCAATATCCCTTTGAGTTAAAAATAATTAACTCAAAAATAATTTTTATATTATTATTACTTTACAATAACTGTATTTAACTTAGTAGAAATCCTGGGAGTTTCTGATTTCATGTTCTTTCACATGTATGTGAGTGGGGTCAGTCTCCAGATCAAAGCACAAGGCTATTCTCAAATGATTTTAGAAAGTTATGAAACATGAAACAACACTTTTAGGAATTAGATAATAGAAGGTATTGGTTTTTGCCTATAATAACATCTACCTACATACTACATTTGCTGCATTCTATTTTTATAAGAAATAATCTGTTATTTAAAAAGGAATATAATCATTTAAAAATGATAACCTGCTATTGCATAAGTTGATTTAAAAAGGAGTGTAATAAGAAGACATATACTGGAAGAAGGTAATTTAAGAGAGAATTCATGTTCCATGCTGTTTTCCAAGAAACCAAAGTAAACTAGAAACAGAAGGTAGAGAATACAGCAAGAAGGAGATATCTATGGGAAACAAAAGAAAAGGAAGGCTTTTAGTTGTGGAACAAAATTATAGAAAATTTAGGAAAGGAGAAAGACAATCAGTATAAACAGGAAAAGTACTGGAAAAGTTTACATGTTATTGAAAAAAGAGCAACAAAATATTAGAATAAAGAATAATTGAATTATTCAGTTGGATAATGTAAAATACAGAAAATAATTAGAAAAGTAATTTTAAAATATTGTGAATATAATAGATATAATTTTAGTTCTACATTACAGTACTATTTTGAGTAGTTTTTAAAATGTATTTTTTAGTAGTTCAATAATTAAAATAATATAACTATGTGCCATAGTATCATTTATTATGTTAGGATGTTAGTGGAATCTAGAATAGAGGATGCAATGAGAAGGAATATGTGAAAGTGTTTTAAATAAAAAGTGATATAATTGCAAGCTATAAGCAACATGACTCAACATTTATCGTATAAAAAGTTCTTTCCATGGAAATCAGTGAAATGAAAATAAGTATCTAGGAAATTATTAGAATAGATGATACTTGTTTCTTATTCCTATGACCTAATACAGTCATCCTTAGGTATCCATGAGGGATTAGTTCCCAGGACCACAACGGATACCAAAATCCGTGGATGATCAAGTCCCTTATATAAAATGGCTAGTCTAGTGGGCCCTCTGTATCTGCAGGGCCTGCATTCACAGATATGGAGCCCTCACTGTATGCTCATCAAAATGAGAAATTATTATTTCTTTGAGGCAGTCTTTTATTTCATTTTTGTTTGCTTCATTATTTCTCCATAGGACCATAATTTATTTTAATCATCTTCTAAAGACCTCTCTCTACAACAGGCAACACCCTGGTTGGTAAATCTATAAGAAATCACTAATCTTTTTAGTTATTTTTTAAAACAAGTTCCAGAGGAATTGGAAATCTATGTCAAAAGTCACGTCACATTAAATGTATTCCAATGAGTTAAAACTGCAGGGACTTATCAATTATACAATTCTTGCTGGTAAAACAGAACAGGCAGTGTTCATATAAATATCTACGAGAAAATTGTATAGGCCTCTATCTATTGACAGTATGCTTGAATGATACCAATTTCTTGTAAATTATCAACACAATAGAACAAATGAGGGTTAACAGATCTTGTTAGTATATTTATATATTTATGAATGCAAAAACATTACTATTACAATAATTGTGCCCCTACTGTCAACATCTTTTTCAGTACTGATGAATAAGAATAAGCATTATCACTGATGTAAATGATAAAGAATATTGAAATCTGTTATCTGTAAAATGATGATTGCTTACAGTATTTTAATTATTAAGGTGATATGAATCTTTTATTTTATTTTGAAAAGTATTAGTATCTAAGGAAGAGAGTTTCCTTGCTTTTGCTTGGAATTGTGACATCCTGTACTCCTGTAGGCATAGGTAACATACAGAAAAGTTACTCAAAAGCAGCAAGGGAGAAGAGCAGAGAGTTAGAATAACATCGATTTGATTTAATGACACATACAAATAATGCATAAACAGTGAAATACTTAGTATCATATATGCATGAGTAGATAAAAAAGTTAAAAACCTATCATTTATGAATTCAACATATAACTCCACAAGTTGCAATCCTGAGTTAAACATATAATACAAAAAAATCTCAAATCCTAACTGAAAGTCCTAAGTAATGAAATAAAGGCAAGTTTTTCATTGCCAGCTTATTTTTATTTTATTATTTTTTCCAGACTTTTAATTAAAATTTTTAATTAATTTTTGTTGGAGTATAGTTCATTTAAACAACCATTATCTCCTCTATTATTTATTAGTATTTTTTTAAATCATGTTGAATATAACTAAGGTAATGTAATTAGAACCATAGCATTGGCTGCATTTCTTCCTTGAAGAATTCTTCAATGGTAATGAGCTAAAGTGCTCATTTTTAAGCAGTCCTCCCATTTGAGAACCATCAATTAGTGGTCTGATTGTATCAAATTGCCTTGAATTCTGAGCAAAGATTTCCATGCTTTTACTAAGTCCTAGGAGAAAACATAGAGGAAATGCACAATCCAAGTGTTTTACTATTTGAAATACAAATTTTTCAGCTCAGAGCAGGTGCTGAAAATAACACCCTGTATTATTTTCCCTTTGAAAATAACACCCAAAGATGCTTCCCCACCAGAAGCTTGAGTGTTGGCCTAAATAGCATAATCGTGATTATATTTATTAATATAGATATAATAACTTAGCTGAGATTACCTTAAAATAGAAAGAGGTTTGTTTGTTATTGATAACTGAGGGGAAAAGAGATCAAGTAAATCAGAGGAGTCTTAGGTTTCGAATTAAAAACAAATGCCAGAGGGCTTCCCTGGTGGCGCAGTGGTTGAGAGTCCGCCTGCTGACGCAGGGGACACGGGTTCGTGCCACAGTCTGGGAAGATCCCACAGGCCGCAGAGCGGCTGGGCCCGTGAGCCATGGCCACTGAGCCTGCGCGTACGGAGCCTGTGCTCCGCAACGGGGAGAGGCCACAACAGTGAGATGCCTGCGTTCCGCAAAAAACAAAACAAAACAAAACAAAAACAACAACAACAACAAAAAAAAAACAAATGCCAGAGAAATCTATCCCCCACAACCCAGTTGCTATAATCATAGCCCTGAAGCAAGATCTAAGATTAAAAGTTTTCAAAAACTACAGGTCTCTAACCAACCCTATATAAACTTTACTTAGCTCACAAGAAACGGATACCAGCCAATAATAACAAAAAGGACCCCAAAAAGCAAAACAGAACCCCAGTAAGCCAACATCAGAGTTAGGGATGTTTTGAGTATCCTTGCTGGTACCTAATAAATGATTGCAGGTATTTGAAGCATGGACTGAAAATGTAATATCATCCCCTTAATTTGTTTCCCCACCTCAGTTTCTGACTTCAGCTTGAAAAATGCCCCTACATTCTGTCCAATTTAATTGTCTACTCTTGACCTCACCTGCGCCTTTTTGCTTGTTTGTTTGTTGCTTTTAATAAGAAGCCTCTTCTTATGCCTAATGGTAAAATTTAACCTTCCTGTGGTTACTGTATTTAGATCCCTATCCTCTTCAAGTTAACCTCAGCTTTACACTTGTAACTGAATTTGACTGTCTTTACCATCACTTGTGTACAGAGGACAGCTCCCAAATTCTACCCTTAGATTTTAGTCTTCTAAGTCATACACACAGCTCCTAAGGATAAATGGGGCAGAACTTCTTGCCAGTATTTAACCAACTCCTGAATTTATAGACATTTCTCTTCTGGCTTTCCACAGCTTTTCTGCTTCTCTTTTTGTGGGTGCTAAAAGAATTTCCCCTGCCTTGTCATCCCAAATCCAAAAATCTTCTATTGAAGGAGGCAGAAGGGAAACTGCTGAAAGATTAGAACACTCCAGTCTTTCATTCAAAATTTAGAGAACTATTATTGGAAAAAATTCGGAAGTTTCCATTTCTTTTAAAATTAGCTCATGATTCTTGGTTTTCTGCTCATTTTACTTCAGGGCTAGGAACTGGTGGAAAAAATACCATAAATATTAGTGTTGTCCCATATGTCAAAAGTCAAAAGGAACCCACAATGTTACAAACTAAATTAAATGCAAGATTTGGAATGTCATGACTGTAAGAATACACTCTCAGAGTAGATTTGTTAGAAAAAAATTGTTCAGGGCTTCCCTGGTAGTGCAGTGGTTTAGACTCCGCCTGCCGATGCAGGGGACACGGGTTCTTGCCCCGGTCCGGGAAGATCCCACGTGCCGCGGAGCAGCTGGGCCCGTGAGCCATGGCCACTGAGCCTGTGCTCCGCAACGGGAAAGGCCACAACAGTGAGAGGCCTGCGCACCGCAAAAAAAAAAAAAAAAAAGAAAAAACTTGTTCATTCCCACATGTATCAGTGCAACTCACCTCTGTGTAGGGGTACTACCTTCTGTTAATGAAACAATAGTTTTTTCAATATTTATAAACTGATACATTTAATAATTATTTTCCTAATGTATCAATTATATATCCACCTGCATTTAAAATAACATATCTGTCTATCAGGTCTCCTTTGGCATCTCCATTTTGAATAGCCTGTCATCATTTCCACTATCAAACTCATCAGAAATAATATATGTCAGTATTTAGGTATGTGTTGTCATACTTCAGTATTAAATCATTACAAAACTACACTTCTGGATAGTATATATCAACTTTTAACTTCCATTAATACCCATACTACATTATGATAACATTACACAATCAACATTTATTAAAGATTTATTTAAGAAGTGTAATGTACATGCAACTTCCAAGTGTTTTTGTAAAGAGAATAACTGATATGATTCATTTTTATATACAGTTTTATTTCCAGAATACAAATGTAGATCATCACATTCCTCTCATACTACAGAACTGGAAAGAAAAACAAGGCCATGATTAAGAGGTATACTTTTTGTTAGATAATTAAAATTATATGATACATGGCATTTTTTCTCGATTGGTTTCAAAAAAAACAGAATTAAATTCTCTTACTTTTTTCTTAGCATGGATGTTCAAATAAATCTAATTTTTATTGAAGTAGAGTGATTTACAATGTTGAATATTAGTTTCTGGTGTACAGCAAAGTGATTCACAGATGTGAATATATATTTATGTATGTATATATATTTGTGAATAGATATATATATTTTTTCAGATTCTTTTCCATTATAATTTATTACAAGATATTGAATATAGTTCCCTATGCTATGCTGTAGTAACTTGTTATTTATCTTTTTTTTTTGCGGTATGCGGGCCTCTCACTGTTGTGGCCTCTCCAGTTGCGGAGCACAGGCTCTGGACGCACAGGCTCAGCGGCCATGGCTCACAGGGCTAGCTGCTCCACGGCATGTGGGATCTTCCCAGACCGGGGCATGAACCTGTGCCCCCTGCATTGGCAGGGGGACTCTGAACCACTGCGCCACTAGGGAAGCCCCTATTTATCTATTTTATATAGAATAGTGTGTATCTGCTAATCCTACACTCCTAATTTATCCCTCCTCCCCCTTCACCTTTGGTAACCATAAATTTTTCTATGTCTGTGAGTCTATTTCTGTTTTGTAAACAAATTCATTTGTATCATTTCTTTTTAGATTCCACATAAGATATATCATGTAATATTCCTCTCTCTGTCTGACTTACTTGACTTAGTATGATAAACTCTAGGTCCATCCATGTTGCTGCAAATGGCATTATTTCATTTTTTTAAGACTGAGTAGTATTCCACTGTATATATGTACCACATCTTCTTTATCAATTCATCTGTCACAGACATTTAGATTGTTTCCATGTCTTCTGTATTGTGAATAGCGCTGCTATGAACACTGGAGTGTATGTATCTTTTTAGATTATAGTTTTCTCCAGACATATGCCCAGGAGTGGGATTGCTGGATCATATGACAATTTTATCTTTTAGTTTTTTAAGGAACCCCCATACTGTTTCCCATAGGGGCTTCACCAAATTATATTCCCATCAGTACTGTAGTAAGGTTCACTTTTCTCCACACCCTCTTCCACATTTGTTATTTGTAAACATTTTAATGATGGCTATTCTACTGGTGTGAGGTGATACCTCACTGTAGTTTTGCTTTGCATTTCTTTAATAATTAACAGTGTTAGCATCTTTTCATGTGCCTGTTTTCTATATGTATGTCTTCCTTGGAAAGATATCTATTTAGGTCTCTTGCCTATTTTTGATTGAGCTGTTTGGTTTCTTGATATTGAGCTGTATGAGCTATTTGTATATTTTTGAAAATGAGCCCTTGACAGTTGCACCATTTGCAAACATTTTCTCACAGTCCGTAGGTTGTCTTTTTGTTTATGGCTTCCTTTCATGTGCAAAAGTGTATAAGTGTGCTTAGGTCTTATTTTTTTATTTTTGCTTTTATGTCATTTACCTTGGGAGACTGACCTAAGAAAACATGACTATGATTTACATCACAGAATATTTTGCCTATGTTCTCTTCTAGGAGTTTTATTGTGTCATGTGATATGTAAGTCTTGAATCCATTTTGAGTTTACTTTTGTGTATGCTGTGAGGGAGTATATTAATTTACATGTGGTTGTCCAGCTTTCCCAACACCACTTGCTGAAGAGACTGTCTTTTCTCCATTGTATATTCTTACCTCCTTTGTCAAAGATTAATTGGCAGTAAGTGTGTGGGTTTATTCTGAGCTCTCTATTCTGTTCCATTGATCCATATGTCTTTTATTAGACAATACCACACCATTTTGATTACTGTAGCTTTGTAGTATTGTCAGAAGTCAGGGAGGGTTATGCCTCCAGCTTTGTTCTTTTTCCTCAGGATTGCTTTGGCAATTCTGGGTTTTTTGTGGTTCTATATAAATTTTAGGATTATTTATTCTAGTTCAGTGAAAAATGTCATGTGTAATTTGACAGGGATTGCATTAAATCTGTAGATTGCTTTGGGTAGTATGGCATTTTAACAATATTAATTTTTCTAATCCAAGAGCATGGGCTATCTTTCCATTTCTTTGAATTATCTTCAATTTCCTTTATCAATATTTTATAGTTCTCAGCATATAAGTCTTTCACTGCCTTGGTCAGGTTTATGCTTAAGTATTTATTTTTTGAAGCAATTTTAAAAGGAATTGCTTTTTTTGTTTGTTTTTACTTTCCCTTTGATATTTCATTGTTAGTGTAAAGAAATGTAATGGATTTCTGTATATTAATCTTGTATCCTGCTACCTTGCTGAATTCATTTATCAGTTCTAGTAGCTTTTATATGGAATCTGTAGGGTTTTCTATATATAGTATCATGTCATTTGCATATAATGACAAGTTTACCTCCTTCCTTCCAATTTGGATACCTTTTATTTCTTTTTCTTGTCTGATTGTTGTGAAGAAGATTTCCAACACTATGTTGAATAGAAGTGGTGAGAGTAGGTAATTTTGATTGTTCCAGATTTTAGCAGGAAGGCTTTCAGCTTTTCACTGTTGAGTAGTATGTACCCTTTGTCAGAAATAGCTTTTATTATGTGGAGCTATGTTCCCTCTGATAAGAGTTTTTATCATGAATGGATGTGGAAAAATATCAAATGTTTTTTCTGCATCTATTGAGATGATCATGTGTTTTCTGTCTTTTGTTGATGTGGTGTATCACATTGATTGATTTGCATAAGTAGACCATCTTTGTGATCCAGGGATGAATCCAACTTGATCATGGTGTATAATCTTTTATATGTGTTATTGGATTCAGTTTGCATATATTTTGTTGAGGACTTTTGTATCTCTATACATCACAGATATTGGCCTGCAATCCTTTTTTGGTAGTGTCTGTCTGGTTTTGGTTTCAGGGTGATGGTGGCTTCATAGAATGACTTTGGGAGTGTTCCGTCCTCTTCATTCTTTTGGAAGAATCTGAGAAGGATTGATATGAGTTTTCTTTGTATGGTAGGTAGAATTCCCAAGTGAAGCCATCTGGTCCTGGACTTTTGTTTGCAAGGAATATTTTAATTACAGATTTTATTTCACTACTACTTATCTGTCTGTTCAAATTAACTATTCATCCTTGATTCAGTTTTGATATGTTGTATTTTTCCAGAAACTTGTCCATTTTTTCTAGGTTGTCTGATTTATTGGCATATAATTGTTCATAGTATTCTGTTATGTTTTTTTGTATTTCTGCAGTATCAGTTTTTATTTCTCCTCTTTCATTTCTTATTTTGTTTATTTGAGTCCTCTCTTTTCTTCTTGGTGAGTCTAGCCAGAGGGTTGTCAGTTTTGTTTATTCTTTCAAAAACCAGCTCTTGATTTTATTGATTTTTCTGTTGTTTTTTTAATCTCTACTTATTTCCTCTCTGATCTTTATTATTTTCTTCCTCCTGCTGAATTTAGGTTCTGTTTGTTCTTCTTTATTAGATTCTTTTAGGTGTTAGGTTATGTTGCTTATTTGAGATTTTTCTTGTTTTTTGAGGAAGGCCTGTGTCACTATGAACTTTCCTATTAGGACTGCTTTTAGTCCTAGTCTCCATGTAATCATTTTTTACTTGATTCTTTTTCTGTGGTTGATTTCTACTTTCATGCTGTTGTGGTCAGAAAAGACATTTAAAATAATTTCTAACCTCTTAAATTTTTTGAGGTTTATTTTGTGTCCTTGTGTATGGTCTATCCTAGGGAATGTTTCATGTGCACTCTGGGTTTTTTTGATGGAATATCCTGAAAGTATCAATTAAGTCTAACTGTTCTATTGTGTCATTTAGAATCTCTGTTGCCTTATTAATTTTCTGTCTTGAAGATCTGTCCATTGATGTCAGTGGAGTGTTAAAGTCTTCTACTATAATTATATTCTTGTCATTTTCTCCCTATATGTCTCTTAGTATTTTTTTTATGTATTTAGGTTTTCTGATTTTGGGTACATTTATGTTAATGAGTGTAATATCTTCTACTTGTATTGATCTTTTTATCATTATATAGTGTTCTTCTTTATCTTCCTTTAGGGACTTTCTTTTAAAGTCTATTTTGACTGATATGAGTATTGCCATCCCCACTTTCTTGTCATTTCCATTAAACATCTTTTTGCATCACCTCACTTTCGATCTGTATGTGTTTTTTACCCTAACATGGGTCTCTTTTAGGCAGCATATTGTAGGCTTTTGATTTATTATACAATCTGCCACTCTGTCTTTTGATTAAAGCATTTAGTTTATTGACATTTAAGATAATTAATGATAGATGTATTTATTTCCATTTTAAACCTTGTTTTACAGTTGATTTTGTATTTCTTCTTTGTTCTTTTCTTTTTCCTTTTGTCGTTTCATGGTATTCTTTTGTGTTATGCTTGAGTCTCTCTTTTTTTTTTTTTTTGCGGTACACGGGCCTCTCACTGTTGTGGCCTCTCCCATTGTGAAGCACAGGCTACGGACGTGCAGGCTCAGCAGCCATGGCTCACGGGCCCAGCTGCTCCGCGGCATGTGGGATCTTCCCGGACCGGGGCACAAACCCGTGTCCCCTGCATCGGCAGGCGGACTCTCAACCACTGCGCCACCAGGGAAGCCCGAGTCTCTTATTTTTTGTCTTTGTGAACCTATTGTATGATTTTGATTTGTGGTACCCTGTTTTTCAAGAATGTTAAACCATTGCTATATCTACTTGTGTTAGACCAGCAGTCATATAAGCTCAAACACATTCTAAAAAAAAAAAAATTCTTCATTTTCTTACTCCTCTCCCCAACATTTTATGATTTTAATGTCCTATTGCATCTTCATGTTTATCCTTTTGCTGATAATTTTAATTATCATTGTTTTCACAAACTTTTTTATTTTTACTTTTTAATCTGTGTACTGGCTTATTAAAGTGATTACTTTCCAATTGTTATATTCTCTTTCCTATAGGATCTAGCTTCTTTTCTATTTAGAGAAGACATTTCAATATTTCTTTTGAATAGGTTTAGTATTTCTGTATTCTTTTAGTTTTTGCTTCTCGGAGAAATTCTTTATCTCTCCTTCTATTCTATATGATAATCTTGCTTGGTAGAGTATCCTAGGTTGCAGGTTTTTCCCTTTCAAGACTTTGAATATGTCTTGCCTTTCCCTTCTGTCCTGCAACACTTTTGTAAAGAAATCAGCTGATAACCTTATGGGGAGTCTCTTGTGATTAACTCTTTGTTTTTCTCTTGCTGCCTTTAGAATCCTCTCTGTATCTTTAACTTTTGCCATTTTTATTATATGTCCTGGTGTAGGTCTATTTGGGTTCATATTGTTTGGGACCCTCTGTGCTTCCTGTTCCTGGATATCTGTTTCCTTCTTTAGGTTTGGGAAGTTTTCAGCCATAATTTCTCCAAATAAATTTTTGATCCCTTTTTCTCTTTCTTCTCCCTCTGGGTTCCATATCATGTGTAGATTGGAACGCTTTATATTATCCCATAGTTCTTGTATATTGCTTTCACTTTTTCCTATTTGTCTTTTTGTCTGCTATCCTGATTGAGTGATTTCCATCATTCTATCTTCCAGATCACTTATTTGTTCTTCTGCATTATTTAGTTTCCTATTTATTGTCTTTAGCTCAGGTTGTATCTCGGCAAATAAGCTTTCTAATGTTGATTGGCTCCTCTTTGTACTTTCTAGTTCTTTGTTACAATGATCTGCATTTCTATCAATAGCCTTCTTAATTCCTTTAGTATTTTTATTACCTTGTTTGAACTTGTGATCTAATAAACTGGAGATGTCTCTTTCATTGCTCTTTCAGGGGAATATTCTTGGGAATTGTTCCTCTGCTTCTTCATTCTACTTACATTTCTTTGACTCTATGAATTTAGGAGAAACAGTTATCTACTTTGGTCTAGAAGGGCTGTTTTCAGGTAAGAATGTTCTTGTGTAGCCCATGTGAGTCTAATATCTTTGGTGCAAAGGCTATTTTTACTATGGATGCCTATCACATCTTTTCACAGTGTATGCTGACCATTATCCCTTTGATAGAGGATGTGATTGTTGTTGTGGTGACCAGAGTCTCCACTGGATATTGGGATGGGGCTCCTCTTTGCTCTATGATTGTCACAGCACTGTCTGGGGTATATTCTCCTTCCCGTTTTTCATTGCTGAAGCCCCCAGATCCATTTCTGAGCTGCAGTGTGATGTAGGCAGGACTGGAGCACTCCTGCTGGAAGAGGAGCCACTGAGTATTCCTCTGCAGGAGGTGTCCACTGGGAAGTGTGCTCTATTGTGTCACCTGTCACCCATTCTGTGGGCTCATGAAGAACATTGTTGGGACTGCCCTTGGCCCTACCTCAACCGTGGTAATGCAGGAAATCAGCCTGAATTTTCTTTAGGCACTGTGCTCACAAACCCACTAGCGCAGATCTGCAGAAGTTAGCCACCAGGACTGCTGTAGTTGTATACCTGGACCTGCCATGGGAGCTATGGAATCTGTCCAGACTCTAGCCCCACCTCTGTGTGCTTGAGCCCACAAAGCCCACAGCTGCTAATGCTGGAACTGCCCCAGTCATGGGAGCACCAGTAATCCACTTGGATATCCTGTAGGCATTGAATTTACAAAGCCGATTGTGGCAGTGCAAATCCTTGGAATTCACAAAGCCAGTGGGACAAAGCTCAGATTTCAGCCCCACTTTAGAAGTTGCATGGCCCCTGGAGATTAGCTAAGATTTCAGCACCGTCTCTGCATGTGGGCAACCTGATGACCCTTACATGCTCCCAAATCTCATAGAGGTGGAGTTGTTGTCACTGTGAGCATGCAGAAAATGAATCTGTTATGGCAGGTCCTGCCCCTCACTTCATCAGCATGTTAACAATTGGGCTTCTATGGCAGACACAAGCTCCAAACTGCATACACCCCCAGTTGTCACCTGGACCACACTGCAGCCCCCTTGGGCTGCTTCCATGTAGCCAACCTCAGTCCTACCCCAAGTCTGTCTCCTAAAGCCAAAGTTTTAGCACCTAGCACCCATTCGCAGCAGCAGATGCCTGCCTCAGGCTGAGGAGGGCAGCGAGATGTCCAGAAACTTCTGTGCTGGTCTCTCTCTCTTCTGCCTGCTGCAATACAGCTGCTGCAGTCTCCTCTATGCCTCTGAAGCTCCCTATCTGTCCTGGCTGATCTTCCAACCGATGAAAGGCATTACTAGGGTGAGGAACAATTCCTCTTTCACAGCTCCCTCCCAGGGGTGCAGATCCCATCCCAATTCCTTTTTTCTTTTTCTTTCATCCTACCCAGTTACATGGTGATCTTGTAGCTTTTGTTGTATGAGATCTTCTGCCAGTGTTCAGTAGGTATTCTGTGAGAATTGTTCCACATGTAGATCTTTTTTCTGATGTTTTTGTGGGAGGGAGGTGAGTTCCATGTCCTCCTATTCCAGTATCTTTGTCTCTCCCTCCAGAAGTTTTAAATTTTAATAATGTCCAACTTAATTTTTTTTCTCCAGCTTAATGTTTTTTTCACATATCATGTTTTCCATGTTGATCTAAAAATTCATTGCCAAACACATAGCCACATAGACTTTCTCCTGTTTTCTTCTAGAATGTTTATAGTTTTGTAATTTACATTCAAGTCTATTACCCATTTTGAGTTAATTTTAGTGACAGTTGTAAGGCCTTATCCAGATTCATTTTATATATATAATAAATTATATGTAATTATATATAATCAATTATAGGTATGTTTTGCATATAATTCATTATATATAACTTTACATAAATTGTATATAATTATATATTTTATATAATATGAATTATATGTAACAATATATATATAATGAATTATATTATATATTTTTTGACATTTAGATGTCTAATTTCCAGCACCATTTATTGAAAAGACTATCCTTTTTCCATTGAATCACTTTTGCTTTTTGGTCTTAAAAGTGGTTGATTATATATGTATGGGTCTACATTTGGGCTTTTTTCCACTGATATATTTTTCTATTCTTGGGCCAGTACCACACTGTCTCAATTATTGTGTTTTATTTTAAGTCTTGACATCAGAGAGTACCTGTGTTCTGATTTTGTTCATCAGTACTTTGTTAGCTATTATAGGTCATTCATCTTTCTATACAAACTTTAGAGTCAGATTGTCAATATGCACAAAATAGGTTGCTGTGATTTTAAGTGGACTGTATTGATCTATAGATCAAATTGGAAAGAATTTGACATCTTAGTAATAATGAGTTTTCCATTGAATAAACAAGAAATAGCTCTTTGTTTATTAGATCTTTGATTTCTTTAATCAGTTTTATAGTTTTCTGCAGTATAGGTTTTATACATATTGTTTTAGATTTATACCTAATCATTTCCTTTTACTGGTCCTATTGGAAATGATCTTGTGTGTTTATAATTTCAAATACCAAATTTTCATTGCTGATATACAGCAAAGCAATTGACTTTAAAAAAAAAAATCTTTGCATGTTACTCCACTCTCTTTTTGCTTGCATAGTTTCTTATGAGAAATCCAATGTATTTATTATTCTCATTTCTTTATAGGTAAGATCTTTCTTTTCTTTGTCCCCTCTGTTTTTTCTTTATCTTTAGTTTCTTACAGTTTGAATGTGATATAACTAGGTTTACATTTTTTTTGTATTTATTGATATTTGCTATTTTTTCTGCTTGACATTTTCTGAGTTTCTAGGTATATAGTTTCTTGTTCTTTATTAATACTGGAAACTTCTCAGTAATTATTGGTTCAAATATTCCTTCAGCTCCATTGTTTCTTATCCTTCTGGCTTCACTTAAAAGAGTATTTCACTTTTACATTGTCCCACACTTCCTGAATATTCTGTTGTGTTCCTTTTATTCTTTTTATTCCTCTTGGCCTTTTCTGTGACTTATCTACAAGCTCATTGATTCTGATTCTATCCTCAGGTACATCTAGTCTACTGATAAGTCAATCAAAGAAATTTGTCATTCATGTTACAGTTTTGTTTTTTTATGCCTCTATTTCCTCTAGATTCTTCCTTAGTTTCTGTTTCTCTGTTTACATTGCTCATTTATTTCTACATGTTATCCACATTTTCTGTTAAAACTCTTAACATATTAATCCTACAGATTTTAAATTCTCGGCCTGATAATTCAATTTGTCATGCCAGATAGTCCAGTGTCATACCTGAGTCTGTTTTTGATGCTTGTGTTTTCTCTTCAGATTGTGTGTTTCCTTGTTTTTCAACATGGTTTGTATTTTTTTGTTGTCATTAAAAGCTGGAGATGACACATCTGGTGATAGGAACTGAGGTAAATAGGCCTTTAGTATCTAATTTAGTAGTAATTGTCTAGGAGTTGAGCTCTGTTTAATGTTTGTTATAGTTGTAGGTGGCAGAGGCCTCCCCTTCCTCTAGTGTCCTTCTTTATGTGTTCCCTGTTAATTTTGGTTTTCTCTAAGAACCCTTCATAGCATCTATGTCTTGCAGCTGTAATCCACAGTTCTTATACTGGAGCCCATTTGGTGTGGTGGTACAGTGTTGGAAAAAGTAAGCATTCTATAATTTTATGATTAAACCTTAGTATTTTAGTCAGTCTCTGTACTTGAGCTGTGACCTTCACAAGCGTTTCTCAACCTTTTCCTCCCCTTGGGTGAGAAAGAAAGGCTAGGGTGTTTGTCATTGGGCAATAGTCTTTCCTCCAGGTCTGATATGTCTCCAGTAAAGTCTTTTCCTTTGGAGAGTAGGTTTTTGTTACAGAGACCATCTGGGGCATATTTCAAAATGATTAAATTTCCCTCCTCTTGCCTGAAATATGAAGGTTTTTTTCTCATATCTTTTCCATGAGGACCTGTTGGGGTTCCTGGAGGTAAAACTAACAAATGTGTGGTGGCCCCTCTCAGACTGGGCCCCAGGCTATGTCATATTTGAGTCTGGTTCTGATGATTGCTTTGTTCCTTCAGTTTGAATTTTTCTCTTTTTTTTTTTTTTTGCCTTTTAGCACATCTTGTAGCTTTTTTTTTTTCTTTAAGCAGAAATGTTATGCTGAGTAATAGTAACTGATATGAAAATATCTTTAGTGTGAGGATTTACGTTATTCTCACTAGGAGTTGAGCTGTGTTGAAGATTTGTTGGAAGTAAAGCTAACAGGGGCTTCATTTGCCTCTACTGTCCTGGTTTTTGTCTCCTCTGTTGACTTTGTTCTTCCCAAAGTGTGACTCCTCATAGAAAGTCTGACTCTTGCATCTCTTTCAGCTGCAATCTCTTGTTGTTATACTGGACCCTCTTGATATGGTGTTAAGACATTGGCTTGGGGAAGCAGTCTATAATCTTATGATTAAATCGGTCTTTCAGTGGACCTGTGTTTCTGGGCTGTGAGTTTCACATGTGTCTCTCTAAGGCTATAGCTTCCTACCCCTCTGACCCTTAGAGAAAGGAATGCTGAAAAGGGCCAGAGAGTGAGGAAATTCCTTTCCCCAACTGGAGTAAAGCTCTGATAAAGTCTTTTCCTCTGAAGAGAGAGGCTTTATTTTTTTTAACCTTTCATTTTATATTGGACTATAGTTGATTTACAATGTTGTGTTTCAGGTGTACAGCAAAGTGATTCAGTTATATATTAATATATATTGTTTTTCAAATTATTTTCCCATTTAGGTTATTACAAAGTATTGAGCAAAGTTCCTCATTCTACAAAGTAGGTCCTTGTTGGTTATCTATTTTAAATATAGTAGTGTGTAGGTCAATCCCAAACTCCCAATTTATCCCTCCCCCACACCTTTCCCCTTTGGTAACCATAAGTGTGTTTTCTACATCTGTGAGTCTGTTGCTGTTTTGTAAATAAGTTCATTTGTATCATTTTTTTAGATTCCACATATAAGAGATATCATATGATTTCTTTGTCTGACTTCACTTAGTATGATAATTTCCAGGTCCAACCATGTTGCTACAAATGGCATTATTTCATTTTTTAATGGCATTGCATATGTATACCACATCTTCTTTATCCATTCATCTCTTGATGGACATTTATGTTGTTTCCATATCTTAGCTATTGTAAATAGTGCTTCAATGAACATTGGGGTGCACATATGTTTTGAACCATGGTTTTCTCCAGATATATGCCCAGGAGTGGGATTGATAGATCATATGGTAGCTCTATTTTTAGTTTTTTAAGGAATATCAGTACTGTTCTCCATAGTGTCGGTACCAATTTACATTCCCACCAAGAGTGTAGGAGGGTTCCCTTTTCTCCACACACTCTCCAGCATTTATTGTTTGTAGACTTTTTGATGATAGCCATTCTGACTGGTGTGAAGTGATATCTCACTGTAGTTTTTTTTTTTTTTTTTTTTCCGATACACGGGCTTCTCACTGTTCTGGCCTCTCCTGTTGTGGAGCACAGGCTCTGGATGTACAGGCTCAGCGGCCATGGCTCATGGGCCTAGCCACTCCATGGCATGTGGGATCTTCCTGGACTGGGCCACAAACTCATGTCCCCTGCATCGGCAGGCAGTCTCTCAACCACTGCGCCACCAGGGAAGCCCTCTCACTGTAGATTTGATATGCATTTCTCTAATAATTAGTGATGTTGAGCATCTTTTCATGTGCCTGTTGGCCATCTGTATGTCTTCTTTGGAGAAATGTCTATTTAGATCTCCTACCCATTTTTTTTGATTGGGTTGTTTTTTTTTTTTTTTTGATATTGAGCTGCACGATCTGTATGTAAAATTTGGAGATTAATCCTTTGCCAGTCACATTGTTTGCAAATATTTTCTCCCATTCTGTGTGTTGTCTTTTCATGTTGTTTATAGTTTCCTTTGCTGTGCAAAAGCTGTTGAGTTTAATTAGGTCTCATTTGTTTATTTCTGTTTTTATTACCATTACTTTGGGAGAAAGATCAAAAAAGTTATTGCTGTAATTTATATCAAAGTATGTTCTGACTATGTTTTCCTCTAAGAGTTTTATAGTATCCAGTCTTACCTTTAGGTCTTTAATCTATTTTGAGTTTATTTTTGTGTATGGTGTTAGAGAATGTTCTAATTTCATTCTTTTACATGTAGCTGTCCAGTTTTCCCAGCACCACTTATTGAAGAAACTCTTTTCTCTATTGTATATTCTTGCTTCCTGTGTCATAGATTAAATGACCATGGTGTGTGGGTTTATTTCTGGGCTTTCTATCCTGTTCCATTGATCTATATATTCATTTTCATGCCAGTACCATACTCTTTAGCTTTGTAGTATAGTCTGAAGTCAGGGAGCCTGATTGCTCCAGCTCCGTATTTCTTTCTCAAGATTGCTTTAGCTATTCAGGGTCTTTTGTGTCTCCATAAAATTTTTAAGATTTTTTTTGTTCTAGTTCTGTGAAAAATGCCATTGCTAATTTGATAGGGATTGCAGTCAATCTGTAGATTGCCTTGGGTAGTATAGTCATTTTAATAATATTGATTCTTCCAATCCAAGAACATGGTATATCTCACCATCTGTTTGTATCATCTTCGATTTCTTTCATTGGTGTCATAGTTTTCAGAGTACAGGTCTTTTGCCTCCTTAGGTAGGTTTATCCCTAGGTATTTTATTCTTTTTGATGTGATGGTAAATGGGATTCTTTCTTGAATATCTATTTCTAATCTTTCATTTTTAGTGTATAGAAATGCAACAGATTTCTGTGTATTAATTTTATATCCTGCAACTTTACCATTCATTGATGAACTCTTATAATTTTCTGGTAGCATCTTTAGAATTTTCTATGTATAGTATCATGTCATCTGAAAATAGTGACAGTTTAACTTCTTCTTTTCAAATTTGGATTCCTTTTATGTCTTTTTCTTCTCTGATTGCCATGACTAGGATTTCCAAAACTATGTTTATAAAAGTGAAAAAAGTGGACATCCTTTTCTTGTTCCTGATCTTAGAGGAAATGCTTTCAGCTTTTCAATGTTGAGTAGGATGGTATCTGTAGCTTTGTCATATATGGCCTTAGTTATGTTGAGGTATGTTCCTTCTAGACCCACTTTCTGGAGAGTTTTCACCATAAATTGGTGGTGGATTTTGTCAAAATCTTTTTCTGCACCTCTTGAGATGATCATTTGAGTTTTATTCCTCAATTTGTTAATGTGGTGTCTCACACTGATTGATTTGCAGATAATGAAAAATCCTTGCATTACTGGGATAAACCTCACTTGTTCATGGTGTGTGATCCTTTTAGCGTATTGTTGGATTTGGTTTGCTAGTATTTTGTTGAGGATTTTTGTTTCTATGTTCATCAGTGATACTGGCCTGTAATTTTTGTGTGTGTGATTTCTGGCCTGGGTATCAGGGTGATGGTGGCCTCATAGAATGAGTTTGGGAGTGTTTCTTTCTCTGCCATTTTTTGGAATAGTTTCAGAAGAAAAGATCTCTAAATATTTGATAAAATTCTCCTGTGAAGCCATCAGGTCCTGGACTTTTGTTTGTTGGAAGATTTTTAATTACAGTTTCATTTTCCATGCTTATGATTCGTCTGTTTATATTTTCTAATTCTTCCTGGTTCAATCTTGGAAAATTGTACCTTTCACCTAAGAATTTGTCCATTTTATCTAGGTTGTCCATTTTATTGGTGTATAGTTGCTTGTAGTAGTCTCTTATGATCCTTGTATTTATGTGGTGTCCGTTGTAACTTCTCCTTTTTCAGTTCTATGTGTATTGGTTCGAACCCTCTTCCTTTTATTCTTGATGAGTCTGGCTAAAGGTTTATCAATTTTGTTTATCTTTTCAAAGAACCAGATTTTAGTTTCATTGATCTTTGTTATTGTTTTCTATGTCTGTGTTTCATTTATTTCTGCTCTGATCTTTATGATTTCTTCTACTATCCTTCTACTAACTTTGGGTTTTGTTTGTTCTTCTTTCTCTAGTTGCTTTAGGTGTAAATTTAGGTTGTTTATTTGGGATTTTTCTTTCTTCCTGAGGTAAGATTCTATTGCTATAAACTTCCCTTTTAGGACTGCTTTTGCTGCATCCCATACGTTTTGGATTGTTGTGTTTTGTTTTCATTTGTTTCTAGGTATTTTTTGATATCCTCTTTGATTTCTTAAGTGATCCATTGGTTATTTAGTAACATATTGTTTAGTCTCCACGTGTTTGTGTTTTATTCAGTTTTTTTAAAATTTATTTTCCTGTAGTTGATTTCTAATCTCATAGCATTGTGGTTGGTAAAGATGCTTGATATGATTTCAATTTTCTTAAATTTACTGAGGCTCCCTTTGTGGCATAGCATGTGATCAATCCTGGAGAACGTTCCATGTGCACTTGAAAAGAAGGTGTATTTGCTACATTTGGATTGAATGCTCTATAAATATCAATTAAGTCCATCTTGTCTAATATGTCATTTAAGACCTGTATTTCCTTACTGATTTTCTATCTGGATGATCTTTCCATTGATGAAAGTGGAGTATTAAGTCCACCACTATTATTGTGTTACTGTCAATTTCTCCTTTTATGGTTGTTAGCATTTGCCTTTTATATTGAGGTGCTCCTATATTAGGTACATATATTTACAATTGTTATATCTTCTTGGATTGATCACTTGATCATTAAGGTCTATTTTGTCTAATATGAATATTGCTACTCCAGCTTTCTTTTGATTTCTATTTTCATGGAATACCTTTTTCCATCTCCTCACTTACAGTCTGTATGTGTCCCTAGCTCTGAAGTGGGTCTCATGTAGACAGCATATATACGGGGTCTTGGGTCTTGTTTTTTGCATCCATTCAACCAATCTATGTCTTTTGATTGGAGCATATAATTCATTTATGTTCAAGGTAATTATCAATGTGTATGTTCTTATTGCCATTTTTTTGTTGTTTTGGATTTGTTTTTTTTAGGTCTTTTTTCTTCCCTTCCTCTTTTGTTCTCTTGTGATTTGATGGCTAACTTTGCTGTTGTGTTTGGATTCTTTATCCTTTTTGTGCTTGTATGTCTTGTAGATTTTCAGTTTGTGGTTACCATGAGGTCTTGATATAGCAGTTTATATATTAACAAGATTGTTTCAAGTTGACAGTCTTTTAATTTTAAATGCATTTCCAATATCCTGCATTTGTACTCTCTTCTTCTCACAATTCCTGGTTTAGATAACATATTTGTGTGTGGATGATTTCCTGCCTTTACTGTATGTTTGCCTTCACATTTTCCATTCATAATTTTCTTGCTTCTAGATGTTTCTCAGTGTGTTCCTTCTTGGTTTTATCCTGCCTGGGACTCTCTGCACTTCCTGGACTTGGATGAATGTTTCATTTCCCATGTTAGGGAAGTTTTCAGCTATAATCTCTTCAAATATTCTCTCAGGTCCTTTCTGTTGCTCTCCTCCTGGGACCCCTATAATGCGAATGTTCATGTGTTTAATGTTGTCCCAGAGGTGAGAAAGCCTTTTAATAGAGAATATTCTGGGTATATGATGTAACGTTTATTTTTATGGTTTCTTTGCCAGTGTCACAAGGTCATTCTGGATCTTTACTCTGAGAACCTGATAGGGTTCCAATGTCCAGCATTCATCAAAATGATCATGTTAGTGTTTCTACCAGTTTGTAGTTACAGTAGTTTTTGCTCTATGTAATCAAATCTTGGCTGTGACTCTCTGAATTTGCCTGCTCCTTCCAGATTTGGGGTGGCAATTTGCCTTTGCAACCTCAGTTTTTTGATGGTTTTAAAAAAAGTAATTGACTTTTTCTTTGTTCAATGCTTTAATTCTGTAAGGACAGGAGTGAGGTCTTTAAAATGTCAGAGTTGAAAAAGGAAGTCTTTTTTGACACATTATTTCATTGTTTTTGTGCTCCATTCTGAATTTTGTTGACATATAATGCAATTCAAACATTCCTCTAATTTGTCTAATCTGTCATATAAATCCATCTTGTTTTGTAATGTTAGCTTTGGTTTTCCAGTTGTAATATTTACATTGATTCCTTGTTTTTATCTTTTTTTTTTCCTGAAATCCTACATTTTGTCACTTAAAAACCTTAACCATATCAATCACATTTATTTGAAAGTTTATATATGACAGCTCCAATATCTGGATATCCCATCACAATATCTTTGCTCCCATCACAATCATTTGATTTTTCTATTTTTTTCTTATCAATTCTTGTTATTTTTACATATCTTTGTTAAATACCAGATATTTAGTTTTTAAACATCATGATGATTTTAGTCTCATAATTATGTTACTTTCCTTCATAAGGAGTTTACTCTTTTCACTTTTTGGAGGTAAATTAGTCACAGAAAACTAGCCACTTAGGGATTGAGAAGATTGGCAGGTTTGCTGATCACTGCATTATTGCCCGTTTTTCTTTACCACCAAGGCCTATTTCTTCCAATGCCTTAAGAGTCATCTTTGCCCTCTATATTACATATGGAACTCCAATTCTTTGGCCCAACCCATAAGACTGTAAAAAGCTCTGATAGTTTTTGCCTTTCAGCACCTATTTTAGAATTGAAACAAGTAGCTCAAGGGAAAAGGCAGAACTTGTCTAGGCTTCTATTTATTCTTCAGTCTTGGTACCTCACATCTTTGCTGTCTTCTGAGCTTCAATTAGATGATTTTGATATGTTTGTTTAAATATAGATTTTATAGTAATTTTCTCTGGGAGAGGTGTTCCCAGATAAGATATTCTTCCATTGCCAGGAGCAGAAATTGTGTAGTATTTATGCAAACTGTGTCTAACAGTTTTATTCAGTAAAATATATACATAAATAAAATAATATGAAAATGGTTCCTGTGTAAAATTATAAAATATAGTCAAAATAATGAATTTTGAAAACAAATCTATATAATATAAATATCAATTGAGAAAAAATTTGTTTCAATTGTCATCAGGTCTTGAGGTCTACAAATGCCTAAAGTGTCAAAGTGTCTGCAAATTTCATGTACAGAACCCATGTTGTTAATGTGGAAGTTATGTAAAAACTGGGACATCACTATTTTGCAGCAGCACAAAAATATTTTTAGAGGCCTTAGATGTGACCTTTAAAATTCATCTCACTTTATTTGATACATTTCATTTTTCTAGGAATTAGCATTTGATTTTCATAACAACTATTATTCCTTCTTATAAATTTCCCTTAGAAATAATAGTTCCGGATGTTCTAGGAATATCTAACCAAAGTGTTCCACAAAATGAGAAAATTAGACTTCCTTAATGTAAATGTTTGTATGTGACATGTTTTTATATTAATGGGAACATGTAAAATTTAGCCATTAGGCTTGTGACAATATATCCTGAAGAATATGATCTCACCTTTAATTTTCAGCCAGTGTAAATGATAATAAAATAATGTGAATGATCATATAGTAATTGTCATAAAAATCAGAGTGGGCTTCTAACATCTCAGAGCTCCTTTCCCCACTGTTCTAATGGTGATGTGCATGTCTTTTTGATAACAAAGTAGATGTTTTTCTTGATTGATTCTCTAAGCATTAAATCAAAAAATGAGTGTTGGTGACTTGTTAGCACTGGCATATGGAATTAAGTGTATGATTTTTATTATATATGACAAATGTCCATGGCATTGACTTCTGTCATTTCCTTCATCTTTCTTTCTCCTTTAACAACGCTGCAGCCCTTTACCTACCATTCTCAATCACAGAAATTTGCTTTTGATTCCTTAAACAAAGATAGCATTGGTCATATTCTTTCTCTTTCACAATCCACTGACCAAAGTCTTTATCTCAGAGGACTGAAAATACAATAATATATCAATTTATTTTTATGATGCAAAAACATACTTTTTCTAATCTGTAGCAATTTCCACTTATTGCAAATTACCAATTTTCCACTCATATTTATACACATAACTTCTATCCTTTCCTACTTATTTTAATTAATAGGTTAAACAAAAACTCTATTTTGTATAAAATGCAAGAAGTGTTTCCTACTCCAGTTACCATCTATCTTGCTACCCTGTTCAACACAGTTCATTGTGAAAATAGAAACATGAATCATTGTGCCACTTCAAAAAATTGTAGCCTACATAATTCTAAAAAAGAATTTTATATAATTTACAAAAAAATTTATGGATAAAACAGAACAAAAAGCCACATAGAAAATTAAAATACATGAACTAAATATCAGAATGGATATGGAGAAGAATAAAACAGTAGACTTACAGGGGCGGAGATCAAGATGGCAGAATACAAGGACATGGAGCATACCTCCTCCCACAAATACATCAAAAATAGATCTATATGTGGAACGGTTCTTACAAAATAACTACTGAAGCCTGGCAGAAGATCTCATACAACCAAAGCTGCAAGAAAGATCACCATGTAACTGAGTAGGACAAAAGACAAAAAAAGGATTCATGATGGGACCAGCACCCCTGGGAGGGAGCTGTGAAAGAGGAAAGGTTCCCTCATCCTGGGAAGCCCCTTCACCAGATGGGAGGTCAGATGTGACAGGGATCTTCAGAGGCTCAGAGAAGAGTGCAGCAACAAGCCTGCAGGCAGAACAGTGACTAGCATGTATGGCCCTGGCCACCTTGCTGCACTCCCCAGCCTGAGATGTGCATCTGTGGGTGCACACAGGGACTGGGTGGTGAAACTCAGGCTTCAGTGGATAGACCCAGTGAGAGGACTGGGGTTGTCTGTGTGGAGATGGCCTGAAGGGGCTAGACTGTGGTCCTAGCCCCAACTAGTGATATGCACCTTCAGAGGTCAGATCTGCCACCAAAGCCCCATTGTTAATGCATGACAAAGCAGCCTAATTCTCAGTGTGCTCACACTGGACTTTCCTCTGCCTCTGTGAGCTCTGGGAGAGTGCAAGAGCTAGCAGGTTGCCAACACACAGATGAAGAGCTATAATCTGAGCTGACTCCCAGTGGCATTGTGACTTCAGATTTATACCATTAGAAGGTTTGTGAGCACAGCACCTGAATGAGATCCAAGCAGGTTACTGGTGTTCCTGTGGCTGCGGCGGGTACAGATTTAGCAGAGGTGGGCTTTGTGGGTGTGCACATGTGAAGGCAAGGCAGGGATCTGAGCTCATTCCCATATCTCCTACAGTGGGCCCAGGCACACAGCTAAAGCAGGTTTGGGTGCCAGACTTCAACGAATCTGCTGTGGTGGATTTCTGAGCACAGCACCTGAAGAACATCTGGTCTTATTGCCAATGTTCCCACAGCTGAGATGGGGGCTGAAGGAAGTGCCAACAATAGTGTACTTTGTGAGGATGCACAACAGGTTACAGGTGACACCACAGAGCACACTACCAGGTGGACAGCTCCTGTGGAGAAATATTCAGTGGTTCCTCTTCAAGCAGGAGTGCTCCAGTCTTGCCTACCTCAGACCTTATCTTGGAACTGGATCCGGGGCTTTCCACTCCAACAGCTAGGGAGCAGACCCTGCCCTGGCAGGGCTGTGACAACTACAGAGCAAGGAGGAGGCCCCACAGTAGGTAACTGTTTCTCCTAAACTCAGAGTCATAAGTAGAATAAAGAAACAGAGGAACCACTCTCAATTAAAAGAATAAAACAGACATCTACAGTCTATCAGACCTTGAGTTTAAAATGAAGGTAATAAAAATACTGAAGGAATTAATAAAGGCTATTGATAGAAATACAGATCACTGTACCAAAGAACAGAAGCTACAAAGAGAAGCCAATAAAAATTAGAAAACTCATTTGCTAAGATACAACCTGAGCTAAAAGCGATAAATAGGGAACTAAATAATGCAGAAGAACAAATAAGTGATCTGGAAGACAGAATAATGGAAATCACTCAATCAGGATAGCAGACAAAAAGACAAATAGGAAAAAAATGAAGGCAATATACAAGAACTATGGGATAATATAAATTATGCCAATCTATACATGATATGGAACCCAGAGGGAGAAGAAAGAGAAAAAGGGATCGAAAATGTTTTTGAAGAAATTATGGCTGAAAACTTCCCAAACCTAAAGAAGGAAACCGATATCCAGGAACAGGAAGCACAGAGGGTCCCAAACAATATGAACCCAAATAGACCTACACCAGGACATATAATAAAAATGGCAAAAGTTAAAGATAAAGAGAGGATTCTAAAGGCAGGAAGAGAAAAACAAAGGGTTAATCACAACAGACCCCCCCCATAAGGCTATCAGCTGATTTCTTTACAGAAATATTGCAGGCCAGAAGGAAATGGCAAGATATATTCAAAGTCCTGAAAGAGAAAAACATGCAACCTAGGATACTCTACCAAGCAAGATTATCATATAGAATAGAAGGGGAGATAAAGAATTTCTCAGAGAAGTAAAAACTAATAGAATACAGCAATACTAAACCTATTCCAAAAGAAATATTGAAATGTCTTCTTTAAATAGAAAAGAAGGTAGATCCTATATGAAAGAGAATATAACAATTGGAAAGTAACCACCTTAAATAAACCAGTACACAGATTTAAAAAATATATTTTTGAAAGCAATGATAACTAGAATTATCAGCAAAAGGATAAACATGAAGATGTACATTAAAATCAGGACATTGAAAATAGGACATTAAAATAGGACATTAAAATCATAAAATTTGGGGGAAAAGAGTAAGAAAAAGTAGATTTTTTTAAAGAATGTGTTTGATTTTATATGACTACCATTCTGAAGCAAGTAGATGTAGTAATTGTTTAACATACTTGAAAAACATGGTAACCACAAATCAAAAATATATAATAGATTCACAAAACCAAAAAGAAGAGAACTCAAGCATAATGCAAAAGAAAACCATCAAACCACAAAAGGAAAAGAAAAAGAAAGGAACAAAGAAGAAATAGAGATATGGGAACATATGTATATGTATAACTGATTCACTTTGTTATAAAGCAGAAACTACCACACCATTGTAAAGCAATTATACTCCAATAAAGATGTAAGAAAAAAAATCAACTGGAAAACAAGGTTTAAAATGGCAATAAATACATGTCTATCAATAATCATCTTAAGTGTCAGTGGATCAAAAGACATAGAGTGGAAGGAGCAGCTAAGATGACAGAAAAGAAAGACCCTGAATTTGCCTCCTTTCAGGAACACACAAAAATCACAAGTATCTGCATAACAACCATCAATTAAAAAGACTGGGACCTACCAGAAAATATCTTCTACAACTAAGGACGTAAAAAGGAACCACAACAAGATAGGTAGGAGGGGTGGACTCACAATATAATTAAATCCTATGTCCCCCAGGTGTGCAACCCACAAACTGGAGAATAATGATGTTGCAGAGGTTTTCCCACAACAGTGAGAGTTCTGAGCCCCACGTCAGCCTCCCCAGCCCGAGGGTCTGGCACTGAGGAATGGAGCCCGCAGAGTATTTGGCTTTGAAGGCCAACAGAGTTAATTGCAGGAACCCCACAGTACTGGGGGAAATAGAGACTTCACACATAAAGGACACACAAAAAATATCAAATGCACTGGGTCCTAGGGCAAAAGCAGTAATTTGATAGTAGCCTGGGCTAGACCTACCTGTTGGTTTTTGAGAATCTCTGGGAGAGGAAGGGGGCAGCTGTGGGTCACACTGGGGATATACATACTTATGTCAGTCATACAGGGGAACATTCAGACACATAAACAATCCTAGTAGCTGACATCTTGGATCATTAGCACCAAGACTTGGCCCCACTAATAGCTTGTACATTCCAGTGCTGGGATGCCTCAGACCAAACTAACTGGGCAGGGATACAGTCCCACCCATGAGCAGATAGCTGCCTAAATACTAAAGAGACCAGAACCACTTCTGAACATACCCCTAGGCATAGCCCAACCAACAAAAGGGTCAAAACCCAGCTCCACCCACCCATGGACAGACACAGGCCCCTCTTGCCAGGACGCCAGCACAGGCCTCTGGACCAGGGGACATACACCAGAAGGAAAAAAACTAAGATCACACAATACAGGCCAGACCCTACCCCAGGACCAGCTGGGCCCTGACCCTGCCCACTAGCAGGCCAATGCAACCTTCTGAACACCCCAAACTCCATACACAACTGTATTAGGAACTCTCCCCACAACCAACAACCTGAAATGAGCTCTGGGATCCCTGGGCCTAGAGCCAGACTCCAGGAACCAGCTCTGCCTTCCAGTAGACCAGCACTAACCCCAGGATTTGGCTTCACCTGCCAGTGGATGGGCAACAGTCCCAGAGTCTTTGGGACCCTGACTCTGCTCACCAGTCGGCCAGCACTAGCTCCAGGGTCCCCTAGGATTCCACAATCAGCCACCTTGTGACCAGGCTGTGCTTAAGAGCAGCCAGCAGAATGAGCAGAAGACAGGGCATGGCAGTCAACCAGATTAGCAGCCAACCAAGCCTACCAGACTGCCCACATAACCCACCATAACAGAAGGACCCATGAAGCCCTCTTTAGGGGAACCCTAGAGCATATAGCTTGGGAAATGAAAGAGGAGTACACTGCTGGGATGCATAGAACACCTCTTACAGAGGGTCACTTCTCCAAGGTCGAGACATGTAGTTAACCTACCACATACATAAAAATACAAATAGCAACTTAGGCAAAATAAGACAGTAGAGAAATATGTTTCAGATTAAGGAACAAGATAAAAACTTGAAGAACTAAGATAAAAACAAGAAGAAGAACTAAGTGAAGTGGAGATAAGAAATCTACTGGAGAAAGAGTTTAGAGTAATGACGGTAAAGATGATCAAAGAACTCAGGAGGAGAATGGAGGCAAGGAGTGAGAAGTTAGAAGTTTTTAACAGAGCTAGAAAATATCAAGAACAAATAAACATAAATGAAGAATACAATATCTGAAATGAAAAATACCCTAAAAAGCAATCAATAGTAGACTAAAGGATTCAGAAGAATGAATCAGTGAGCTGGAAGACAGCATATGGAAATCACTGCCACTGGACAGAAAAAAAGAGAAAAGACTGAAAAGAAGTGAGGACAGTTTAAGAGACCTCTGGGACAACATAAAGCATGTTAATATTTGCATTATAGGGTCCCAAAAGGAGAAGAGAGAGAGAAAGGGCCTGAGGAATACTTGAAGAAATAATAACTGAAAACCTCTCTAACCTGGGACAGGAAATAATCACCCAAGTCCCTAAAGTGCAGAGTTCCATACAGGATTAACCTGAAGAGGAACACACTGAGATACATTGTAATCAAAATGACAAAAATTAAAGATAAAGAGAGAATATTAAAAGCAGCAAGGGAAAAGCAACAAAGAACATACAAGGGAATTCCGATAAGGCAATCAGCTGATTTTTCAGCAGAAACTCTGCAGTGCAGAAGGGAGTGGCAAAATATATTAAAAGTGATGAAAGAGAAAGACCTACAACTAAGAATACTCTATTCAGTAAGTCTCTCATTCAGATTTGACAGAGAAATCAACAACTTTAAGACAAGCAAAAGCTGAAAGAATTCAGGACAACCTAACCACCTTTACAACAAATGGTAAAGGAATTTTTCCAGGTGAAAAAGTAAGGGCTGCACCTAGGGGGGAAAAAAAGAAACATTAAAGAATGAGAAAACTCACTGGTGAAGGAAAACATACAGTAAAGTTAGGAAATCACCCACACAAAGCTAGTAGGGAGGTTAAAAGACAAAAGTAGTAAAATCATCTGTATCCACAATAAGCAGTTAAGGGATACAAAAACAGTTAGATGTAAAATATGAGATCAAAAACAGTAAAAATGAGGGGAGGAGAGTACAAAAGCAGGGTATTTAAAATAGATTTGACCTTAAGAGACCAGGAACTTAGAACACTCATGCATACATATAGACTGCGATACAAAAGCCTCCTAGTAACTGCAAACCAGAATCTATAATAGATATACACACAAAAAAGAAAAAGGGTCCAAACATAACACTAAAGATAGTCATCAAATCACAAGAGAAGAGAAAAAAAGAAGAAAGGGAAAAAAAGACCTACAGAAATAAATCCAAAATAATGAACAAAATGGCAATAAAAACATACATATTGGTAATTACCTTAAATGTAAAGGGACTAAATGCACCAACCAAAAGACACAGACTGGCTGAATAGACACAAAAATAAAACATGGATATACCTTGCCTACAAGAGATTCATTTCAGATCTAGACACACATACAGATTGAAAGTGAAAAAGATATTCCTCACAAATGCAAGTCAGTAGAAAGCCAGAGAAGCAATACTTTTATCAGGTAAAATAGATTTTAAAATAAAGACTGTTACAGGAGACAAAAAAAAAGACACTACATAATGATCAAGGGATAAATCCAAGAAGAAGATGTAACAATTGTAAACATACATACACCCAACATATGATTACCTCAATATGTGAGACAAACATTAACAGACATAAAAGAAGAAACAAGTAGTAACACAATAATAGTAGGGGAATATAACACCACACTTACATCAATGGACAGGTAATTCAGACAGAAAATCAATAAGGAAATACAGCCCTTAAATAACACATTAGACCAAATGGACTTAATCAAAATATGTGGAAAATTCCATCTGAAAGCAACAGAATACACATTCTTTTCAAGTGCACATGGAACATTCTCCAGGATAGATCAAATGCTAAGCCACAAAACAAGCATTGGTATATTTAAGAAAAATGAAATCATATCATGCATCATTTCTGCCCACACTGCTATGAGGCTAGAAATTAGCTAAAAAACAACAACAACAAAAACACTGCAAAAAACACAAACATGTGGAGGCTAAACAATATGCTAGTAAACAACAAATGGATCACTGAAGAAATCAAAGAAGAAATTTAAAAAATTACTTAGAGACAAGTGAAAAGGAAAACACGATGATACAAAACATATGGGATGAAGTGAAAGCAGTTCTAAGAGGGAAGTTTATAGTGATATAAGCTTACCTCAGGAAAAAAGAAAAATCTCAAATAAACCACCTTATGCCTAAAGCAACTAGAGAAAGAAGAAAAAACAAAACCCAAAGGTAGTAGAAGGAAAGAAATCATGATTTCAGAGCATAAATAAATAAAATAGAGACTAAAAAAAAATAGAAAGGGGCAATGAAACTAAAAGCTGATTCTTTGAAAAGCTAAATATAACTGATAAACCTTTAGCTCTACTCACCAAGAAAAATAGGGAGAGGGCCCAAATCAATAAAATCGATGTGAAAAAGGAGAAATTACAACCAACACCATAGAAATATAAAGGATCATAAAAGCCCATTATGAGAAATTATACACCAGTAAAATGGACAACCAAGAAGAAATGGAAAAATTTTTTTAAAGGTGCAGTCTCCCAAGATTGAACCAGGAAGAACTAGGAAATATGAACAGACCCATTAGCAGTACTGAAACTCTATCAGTAATTTAAAAAATCCCCACAAACTAAAGTCCAGGACCAGATGGTTTCACTGGTGAATTCTACCAAACATTTAGAGAAGTTAACACCTATCTTTCTGAAACTATTCTAAGAAATTCCAGAGGGAGGAAAACTTCCAAACTCATTCTATGAGGTCACCATCACCCTGATACCAAAATGAGACAAAGATATTACCCCAAAAATTACAGGCCAATGTCACTGTTGAACATAGATGCAAAAATTCTCAACAAAGTACTAGCAGGCCCACTCCAACAATACATTAAAATGACCATACACCATGATCAAGTGAGATTTATCCCAGGGACACAAGGAATTTTCAGTATCCACAAATCAACGTGATACACATTAACAAATTAAAGAATAAAAATGTATGATCATCTCAATAAATGCAGAAAAAGCTTTGGTTAAAGTCAACATCCATTTATGATAAAAAAAAAAACTCTGCAGAAAGTGTGCATAGAGGGAATACACCTCAACATAATATATTACAAACCCACAGCTAACATTATACTAAATGGTGAAAAATTGAAAGCAGTGGAAAATCAAGAACAAGACAAGGATGCTCACTCTCACCATTTTTATTCAACATAGTTTTGAAGCCATAGCCAAG
The DNA here is from genome assembly GCF_949774975.1 of Lagenorhynchus albirostris. Lineage (NCBI taxonomy): Eukaryota > Metazoa > Chordata > Mammalia > Artiodactyla > Delphinidae > Lagenorhynchus > Lagenorhynchus albirostris. The sequence goes on from NC_083096.1 coordinate 94,720,425, forward strand.
TAATCAGAGAAGAAAAGAAAATAAATCCAAATTGGAAAGGAATAATTAAAACTGTCATTGTTCACAGATGACATGATGCTATAAATAGAAAATCCTAAAGACAGTAGGAAAAAAAACCACTAGAGCTCATCAATAAATTTGGTAATGTTGCTGGATACAAAATTAATATACAGAAATTTGTTGCATTTTTGTACACTAACAATGAAATATCAGAAAGAGAAATTAAGAAAACAATCTCATTTACCATTGCATCACAAAGAAAAAAATAACTAAGAATAAACCTAAGGAGGCAAAAGACCTGTACTCTGGAAACTATAAGACAATGTTGAAATAAATTGAAGATGATACAAAGAAATGAAAAAATATACTGTATTTTTGGATTGGAAGAATCAATATTGTTAAAATGACCATACTACCCAAGGCAAACTACAGATTCAGTGCAATCTCTATCAAATTACCAATGGCATTTTTCACAGAACTGGAACCAAAAAAAAGTTAAAAATTTTTTGAAACACAAAAAGACCCCTCAAAACAACTGTTCTCAAAACAACCTTGAGAAAGAACGGAGCTGGAGGGATCATGCTTCCTGACTTCAGACTACACTACAAAGCTACAGTCATCAAAACAGTTTGGTATTGGCACAAAAACAGACACATAGGTTAATGGATCCAGATAGAAAGCCCAGAAATAAACTTATGTACTTATGGTCAATTAATCTATGACAAAGAAGGCAAGAATGTACAATGGAGAAAAGACAGACTCTTCAACAAGTGGTGCTGGGAAAACTGGACAGCTACATGTAAAAGAATGAAATCAGAATATTCTCTAACACCATATACAAAAATAAACTCAAAATGGTTTCAAGATCTAAGGGTAAGACTGGATACTATAAATGCCCTAGAGGAGAACATAGGCAGAACACTATTTGACATAAATCTTACCAATATTTTTTTGGATCCATCTCCTAAGATAATAGAAACAAAAGCAAAAATAAACAACTGGGATCTAAGCAAACTTATATGCTTTTGCACAGCAAAGGAAACCATAAACAAAAAGACAACCTATGGACTGGAAGAAAATATTTGCAAAGAATTCAAATGTCAAGGCCTCATTTTCCAAAATATACAAATAACTCATACATCTCAATATAAAGAAACCAAACAACTCAATCAAAAATTTGACAGAAGACCTACATAGACATTTCTCCAAGGAAGACATACAAATAGACAATAGGCACATGAAAAGATGCTCAACATCACCAATTATTAGAGAACTGCAAATCAAAACTAAAATGAGGTACCACCTCACATTTGGTCATCATCAAAATGTCTACAAATAATAAATTCTCAAGAGGGTGTGGAGAAAAGGAATCACCCCCTACACTATTTGTGGGAATGTAAATTTGTACAGCCACTTTGGATAACAGCATGGAGGTTCCTTTAAAAACTAAAAATCGAGTTACCATATGACCCATCAATCCCATTCCTGTACATATATCCAGAAAAAAAACCTCTAGTTCACAAAGATACATGTACTCCAATGTTCATAGCAGCACTATTTACAATAGGCAAGATATGCAAGGAACCTAAGTGTTCATCAGATAAGATTTCATGCTTTGTTTTAATGACTGACTCAGTCATTAAAAGAAAGAATGAAATAATGCCATTTGCAGTGGTTAGACCTAGAGATTATCATACCAAGTGAAGTAAGTCAGACAAGGACAAATATTGTATGATATATTTTATGATATGATATATTCCACATACTTTATATGTGGAACCTAAAATAATGCTACAAACGAACTTATTTACAAAGCAGAAACAGACTCATAGACAGTAAACTAACATGATTACCAGAGGGCAAAGGCAGGGGAGGAATAAATTGGGAAATTCTGATGAACAGATATACACTACTATATATAAAATAGATAAACAACAATGACCTACTGTATAGAACAGAGAACTAATAACCTATAATGCAAAAGAATCTGAATCACTATACACCTGAATCATCGTAAATCAAAAATATTTCAATTAAAAAAGAAAATAAATCGAATAATCTTCTTAGAATCTTGAGAAAAAATCCAAAAGATATAGAGTGGCAGATTGGATAATAAAATAAGAGCCCACAATATGCTTCTTACAAGATATTCACTTTAGGGTGAAGGACAGACATAGCTTGAAAGCAAGGTGATGAAAAATGATATTTCATGCAAATGGAAATGATGAGAAAGGGGGGTAGCAATACCCATCAGTCAAAATAGACTTTAAAACAAAAGCCCTAGGGGCTTCCCTGGTGGCGCAGTGGTTGAGAGTCCACCTGCCGATGCAGGGAACACAGGTTCGTGCCCTGGTCCGGGAGGATCCCACGTGCCGCGGAGCGGCTGGGCCTGTGAGCCATGGCCACTGGGCCTGCATGTCTGGAGCCTGTTCTCTGCAGTGGGAGGGGCCACAATGGTGAGAGGTCTGTGTACCACAAAAAAAAAAAAAAGAGCCCTAAAGAAAGATAAAGAAGGACACTATGTAATGATAAAAGGATCAATACAAAAAGAGGATATTAAACCCGTTAACATATATGCATAGAATGTAGGAGCACCTAAATACATAAAACAAATACCAAAAAATACTTTTTTGTTTACCAAAAAAGAAAATTATAGGCCAATTTATTTGATGAATATATATGCAAAAATCCTCAATAAAATATTAGCAAATTGAATCCAACAACACATAAAAAGTATCATACACCATGATCAAGTTGGATTCATCCCAGGATCACAAGGATGGTTCAACATAGGCAAATCAGTGACTATGATACACTATATTAATAAAAGAAAAGACAAAAACCATATGATCATCTCAATAGATGGAGAAAAAGGTTTTGATAAAATTCAACATCCATTCATCATAAAACATCTTATCAAACTGGGTAGAGAGAACATATCTCAACATAATAAAAGTTATTTATGACAAACCCACAGCCAACATAATACTCAATAGTCACAAGCTGAAACCCTTCCCTCTAAAATATGGAACAAGACAAAGATGCCCATTCTCACCACGCTATTCAACATATGATTGATTCCTAGCCACAGAAATAAGACAAGAAAAATAAGTAAAAGTTATCCACATTGGAAGGAAAAAGGTAAAATGATCATTATATGCAGATGACATGATACTATATATAGAAAACCTGAAAGACTCCACACAAAACTCCTAGAACTGATAAATAAATTCAGCAAGTTAGCAGGACACAAGATTAACATACAGAAATCCATTGCATATCTTTACACTAACAATGAAATATCAAAGGGAAAGTTAAAAAAAATCACCTTTTAAAACTGCATCAAAAAAATAAAATAATACAGCGGAGAAAGGACAGCCTCTTCAATAAGTGGTGCTGGGAAACCTGGACAGGTACATGTAAAAGTATGAGATTAGATCACTCCCTAACACAATACACAAAAATAAGCTCAAAATGGATTAAAGACCTAAATGTAAGGCCAGAAACTATCAAACTCTTAGAGGAAAACATAGGCAGAACACTCTATGACATAAATCACAGCAAGATCCTTTTTGACCCACCTCCTAGAGAAATGGAAATAAAACCAAAAATAAACAAATGGGACCTAATGAAACTTCAAAGCTTTTGCACAGCAAAGGAAACCATAAACAAGACCAAAAGACAACCCTCAGAATGGTTGAAAATATTTGCAAATGAAGCAACTGACAAAGGATTAATTTCCAAAATTTACAAGCAGCTCATGAAGCTCAATAACAAAAAAACAAACAACCCAATCCAAAAATGGGCAGAAGACCTAAATAGACATTTCTCCAAAGAAGATATATGACTGCCAACAAACACATGAAAGAATGCTCAACATCATTAATCATTAGAGAAATGCAAATCAAAACTACAATGAGATATCATCTCACACCAGTCTGAATGGCCATCATCAAAAAATCTAGAAACAATAAATGCTGGAGAGGGTGTGGAGAAAGGGGAACACTCTTGCACTGCTGGTGGGAATGTGAATTAGTTAAGCCACTATGGAGAACAGTATGGAGGTTCCTTAAAAAACTACAAATAAAACTACCATATGACCCAGCAATCCCACTACTGGGCATATACCCTGAGAAAACCAAAATTCAAAAAGAGTCATGTACCAAAATGTTCATTGCAGCTCTATTTACAATAGCCCGGAGATGGAAACAACTTAAGTGCCCATCATTGGATGAATGGATAAAGAAGATGTGGCACATATATACAATGGAATATTACTCAGCCATAAAAAGAAACGAAATTGAGCTATTTGTAATGAGGTGGATAGACCTAGAGTCTGTCATACAGAGTGAAGTAAGTCAAAAAGAGAAAGACAAATACCGTATGCTAACTCATATATATGGAATTTAAGAAAAAAAAATGTCATGAAGAACCTAGCGATAAGACAGGAATAAAGACACAGACCTACTTCTTGAGGACTTGAGGATATGGGGAGGGGGAAGGGTGAGCTGTGACAAAGCGAGAGAGAGGGTGAGCTGTGACAAAGCGAGAGAGAGGCATGGACATATATACACTAACAAACGTAAGGTAGATAGCTAGTGGGAAGCAGCTGCATAGCACAGGGATATCAGCTCAGTTCTTTGTGACTGCCTGGAGGGGTGGGATAGAGAGTGTGGGAGGGAGGGAGACGCAAGAAGGAAGAGATATGGGAACATATGTATATGTATAACTGATTCATTTTGTTATAAAGCAGAAACTAACACACCATTGTAAAGCAATTATACCCCAATAAAGATGTTAAAAAAATAATAATAAATAAAATAAAATAAAATAATTAAGCATAAACTTGACAAGGCGGTGAAAGAATTATATGCTAAGAACTATAAAATATTGATAAAAGAAATTGAAGATGATTCAAAGAAATGGAAAGATATCCCATGCTCTTGGATTGGAAAAAATAATTTTGTTAAAATGTCATACTACCAAAAGCAATCTACAGATTTAATGAAATCCCTATCAAATTACCCATGACATTTTTCACTGAACTGCAACAAATAATCCTAAAATTTATATGGAACCACAAAAGACACAGAATTGCCAAAGCAATCCTGAGGAAAAATAACAAAGCTGGAGGCATAACCCTCCCTGACTTCAGACAATACTACAAAGCTATAGTAATCAAAATTGTGTGGTATTGGCACAAAAACAGACACATGGATCAATGGAATAGAATAGAGAGCCCAGAAACAAACCCACACACCTATAGGCAATTAATCTTTGACAAAGGAGGTAAGAAGAATATACAATGAAGTAAATACAATCTCTTTAGCAAGTGGCCTTGGGAAAGCAGGACAGCTGCATGTAAGTCAATAAAGTTAGAACACTTCCTCACACCATATACAAAAATAAACTTAAAATAGCTTAAGGCTTAAATATAAGTCATGACACCATAAAACTCCAAGAAGCAACATAGGCAAAATATTCTCTGACATAAATCATACCAATGTTTTCTTAGATCAGTCTCCCAAGGAAAAAGAAATAAAAACAAAAGTAAACAAATGAGACCTAATCAAACTTATAAGATTTTGCACAGCAAAGGAAACCATAAACAAAAAGGCAACCTGTGGAGTGGGAGAAAATATTTGCAAACAATATGACTACCAAGGGATCAATTTTAAAAATATGCAAATAGCCTACACAACTTAATAACAACAACAAGAAGCAAACAAACAACCCAATCAAAAAACCGGCAGAATATCTAAATAGACATTTCTCCAAAGAAGACATACAGATGGCCAACAGGCACATGAAAATATGCTAACATTGCTAATTATTAGAGAAACACAAACCAAAACTACAATGAGTCAGAATGGCCATCATTAAAGACTACAAATAATAAATGCTAAAGAGGGTGTTGAGAAAAGGGAACACTTCTTCATTATTGGTGCAACTGTAAATTTGTACAGCCACTATGGAAAACAGTATGGAGGTTCCTTAAAAAAACTTAAAAAAGAGTTACCATATGATTCAGCCATCCCACTCTTGGGCATATATCTAGAAAAAAAGAAAACTCTAATTTGAAAAGATCCATGCACCCCAATGTTGATAACAGTGCTCTTTACAATAACCAAGACATGGAAGCAACATAAATATCCATCAGCAGATGAATGTGTAAAGAAAATGTGATATACATATATATATGCATACACATATATATACAAGTATATATATGTATACACACACACACACAAACACACACAACGGACTACTGCTCAGCCATGGAAAAGAATGAAATAATGCCATTTGCATGAACATGGATAGACCTAGAGATTATCATACTAAGTGAATTAAGTCCATCAGAGAAAGACAAATATCATATGATATCATTTATATGTAGAATCTAAAATTTGATACAAATGAATTTGCTTACAGAACAGAAAGAGACTTATAGACATAGAAAACAAACTTATGGTTACCAAAGGGGAAAAGGGGCAGGAGGGATAAATAAGGTCTTTGGGATTAGCAGATATATATATATATATATATATATATATATATATATATATATATATATATAATAGATAAACAAGAAGGTTCTGGTGTGTAGCACAGGAACTATATTCAGTATCTTATAATAAACCATAATAGAAAAGAATATGAAAAAGAATATATATATATATATACACATTTGTATAACACAATGACTTTGCTGTACACCAGAAATTAACACAACATTGTAGATCAACTATACGTCAATAAAAAGAAATAAAATAGAAAAAAAAATTAAAACTTCTGCACTTTGTGAAGGACACAGTTAAAAAAATAAATAGATCAAAAAATAAATAGACAAAATAAGAGAAAATATTTATAAAAGGCATATCTGATGAAGTACTTGGATCCAAAATATACAAAGAACTTTCAAAACTCTAGAGTAAGGAAATAACATAATTTTTAAAATGGAGAAAAGTTCAGAATGGACACTCCAGCAAAGAAGACACAAAGACAGCAAATAAGCACAAGAAAAGAAGCTCAAGATCATTTGTCATTAAAGAATTGAAAATGAAAACAAGACATGGTATATACGTATTGGAATGTCTCATATACAAAATAACTGGCTATACCCAATGTCAGTGAGAATGTAGAGCTACAGGAACTTTCATTCTTTACTGGTGGGATTTCAAAATTTTACAACCACCTTGGCAAACAGTTTTACAGTTTCTTGCAAGGCAAAATGCAGTTTACCCTATGATCCAGCAATTGGGTTTCTGTGTTTTCTCAACTATTTTGAAAACTTATGTCCACAGAAAAATGCAAATGTTTATTGCAGCCCCATTCACATCACTAAAATTTAGAATTAACTAAGATGTCCTTCAATAGGTGAATGGATAAAAAAAACTGTGCTACAACCATACAATGGAATGTTATTCAGCATTAAATATAATGAGATACTAAGAATGAAACAACATGAATTATGTCAAATGCATATTGCTAAGTGAAAGGAACCAGTGTGAAAAGTTATACACACTGTATGACTCCAATTTTATAAAATTCTGGAAAACAAAACCATAGGGATCATAAAAGAAAATCAGGGTTACCAAAGGTTTGGGTTGGGGAGCAGGGTAGACTACATGAAGCAAAAGGGATTTTTTTTTTTAGTAACTGTATAATACTGTTATTAGGGATATGTGACACTACACATTTGTCAAAATCTATTGAACTTTATAGCACAAAAATGAACCTTAATTAATACAAATTTTAAAAATATCATTTAGGAGATCTGATGACTCTACCATGGAATATAGAATGTGAGAAAACAATTTAACTGTACTACAAATGTAGTAGAAGTTACATTAAAGAAGAATGAAGAATGAAGGAAAAGTAACTTTGGAAATGAATAGAGAGTTTGTAAGCTTAAAGGCAAAAGACACTGTACCAGAATACTATACTCTAGTTAATAAAATTGTTTATCTTGGGAGTTGGATTAAAAATTCGAATACTGCTCTATATGTATACTGGAATTGAACAACTAAGTAAATGGATGTGAGGTGGAAGAAGTCAAGTTTCTTACAGATGGAGTTGGAAATTACAAATAAGCAAATGAAAACAGGGCAGAACAATCCACATAATGATTGATTAGAGTCAGAGATATCAGTATGAATTCATGTTTAGCTTAATATAAATAAATTAGTAACACACAGAAATAGTTACAGATGTGTATATATGTACAGGCTAGTACATACACACACACACGTGCACACCTGCATGTATGTTTATGTCTGTGTTAATTTGTCAGCTGAGAGGGTCTAGAAGAAATGAGGCCTCAGTAATATACCAGTACCCAAAACTTAGTTTCCAATGCCATTCTCCAATAAAAGGAATTTGAGTTCATTGGAGAAATGGCTGATTCTGGGATGAGGGCAGGACATACACAATATGAACCTGGAACATCTTTTAGTGCCAGAAAGTAAGGACAAGCTAAAAACCTGACAAAAAACAAACAAACAACAAGAAAGAAACAATGATGGAAGTATGTTAAAGGGATACAGCAGCCACTGTAAGAAATCTCAATGGCCAAAGCTGAAACAATATTCACAAGTCCATACTGATATAAATAAATACATAAGTAAATAAATAAATAGTGAGTAGAGACAAATCTCCTGTACAGAAGAATTCCATGAGGTTATAATTCCATGAGGTTATTTAATTATGTTACATTATTTTTTCCTCTTAGTTAAAAGAATACAATTTATTAAATTTGTCTTAACATTAAATGGGTTAGCACTAGTTTAAATGTGTTATAATTCTTCTAGTGAACAATAAGGTAGGAAATTCAGGCTGAAAATTTAACTTGAGCATCTTGCATATGACAAAGCCAATTGGCCTCTAGAGGCTCCCTCAGTCCAACTGATCTTCCTATATGCACTTGCAGACTTAGTTTGTGTTGTTTCTAATCACTTGGCATTTTTCATTTTAGAATAAGTAAATGAAAATTGATGATTCATTTTTAGAAGATGCAAAGTTTTTACAAAAAAAGTCTCAGAGATAGAGCAGAAATAAAATTAAAATGATGCAATTGTATTATAAATTTTCTTTGACGATTATATTATCCATGGGACTTCATTTTCTTTCAGGAGATGATATGTGATCAAGGCAATAAATGTATTCATGTTATTTTAGGAAACTTTCCATATTCAATGGACTGTCCAGAATACAGATAACTAATACTGCTAAATTATGTGTCCAATTTACTCTATCAAATATACTGAAGATTAAATAAAATAAAATCAGGAATATCCTAATATTGACATTGTTAATTATATTAAGCATTTTCACATATGGATGCTTTATTATAACATTATTGCCAACAGCATATAATCATTGAAACCTGAAAGTAGTCCTATTTTAAGGGTGTCTATCTCATGAGTTTTACTGCATGAACCTAAAGAAATAAAACGTTCTCTGAAACTCCTTTTGTTAAACTATATACTTTCATTTATTTCTAAATATCATTTCGTATCTGCATTCATACACAGCAAAACAATCCCATGAATGTTTTGATTTTTATTCCAAACCTGCAGCTAAAGAGAATTTCTAAAAATGATGCATATAAAACATTTCCTCAACTCTGACGTTAACTAAAAAGACAGTAAAAGTTGACTCTACAAATGAGGACTGGTATTGATTTTTATAAATAGAGTTCTACTGTGCTTTTCATGTGTTCAGTCATTAACCACAGTACTTAGATTATACAGCTTTTACGATTCTCCCAGCACATATAGTCTGATTTAATTTTTGCATTCTCATTGATTTCAAGGGGTGTCAGAGAGGACAGAGGGATGAACTGAGTTGACAGAGTTCAACATATGGCATCCAATTAGAGACACCAGAGAATGTCAGTACTTTATTTCTCTTATTAAAAAAAAAAGGAACTCTAATGCTATTTATTCTTGAGAGAAGACTACACCTAAGATTCCACTCAAACACTTTTATAGAAGATCTCTTTTAGCATATTTGATCACAGTAGAATACACGAGTTTAATAAACGCTTTTTTAAAAAAAATTAAATAATAAGAAAAACAGTGGCAAGAACACTGGACTTAGCACCAGAAAATACTATTTACCATTTATATAGTAAACTTGGATAACTTCCTTAAACTTTCCAAGCCCCAATTTTTCATTGGTAAAATGAAAATGACAGTCTATCTCACCAAGCTTGTATTAGTTTTCTAGGGCTGCCATAGCAAAGTACCATAAACTAGATGGCTTGAAACAACAGACATTTATTGTCTTACATTTCCGCAGGCTAGAAGTATGAAATCAAGTTGTCGTCAGTGTCATTCTTCCTCTGAAACAAGTTGGGGAGAATTCTTCCTTGCCTCTCTCCTAGTTTCTAGTGGTTTTCCAGCAATCCTTGGTGTTCCTTGGTTTGTGGCTGTGTCACTCCAATCTCTGCTTCTGCTGTGACACCCATTTTCCCTGTGTATCTCTCTCTGTGTCTCCTCTCTGTTTCCAATAAAGACACTAGTCACATTGAATTAAGGGCCCACTGTCCTACTCCAGTATGACTTCATCTTAACTAGCTATATTTGCAGCAAACTTACTTCCAAATAAGGCCACATTTTTAAGATACTGGGGCTTAGAACTTCAACATTGCCTTTGGGGGCACAATTCAAGCCATAACAGTGTTGGCAAAGACTTAAGGAAAATATGATTAAAATTTCCTTGCACAGTATCCAGTAATAGTAGTTTCTCAAAAAATGTTAGAAAAAGAGTTGAGAAGAGCAAGTTTAAAACAAATAAAATTATCTAAACCCTGGGTCAAGTAAGTGCCTAATTCGTCCCAGTAATGACAAAGTCAGATCATAGAAAATAGTTGGCCAACTAAGGGGTTAATCCCAGAGATTCAATGCTCTATTGTATAGGTAGGGAACTCCTAGGTCAGCATTTATTGAACACGCATTGGAGCAATTTGCATCTGACTCACTCTGGGAAATTTTTAAAAAATGAGATCTTAGACCTCCAGCCACTCTGGTCCGATAGATTTAGGTAAAAGAAGTATTTGAAAGAGTTAATGCTTTAAAATATTTTCATTGTTCCTGATACCCAGCTAGGTTTGAGAACAACTAAAGTAATCTGGTTGCCAAACAACCATATGTTAGTGACTCTTATGTATTTTAGGTGAAGCATTTTCAGTATTAGTTAATTTGTTACTTTAACAAATTACTTCTCCGAATTCTTCCTAGGTTTCCTGTCAAGATTTGCATACTGTTTAGCTCCTCAGATTTCATGCCTTCTTTCTACGGAAGGATATAGTATCAAGCTAAAACAAGGTAGATAATTAATTTTGTAGCTAGAGTCAGGGAGAAATAGTGACAGATAACTAGACTTTAATCAGAAAAAAAATTTTTCAGAATCTGGATAAAAGAAAAATGTGAGGCAAAACTCTTTGAGAAGCACATAAATTTTCAGATTGCTTTCTTTATTCTCTGCCTATAGGAGATTGAAACTTCCCTACAGAAACCTTAATGTGGACTATTTGGAGAAGTTAAAAATGTGCATCTATGGATTAGGTGCCAGTGGGTACAGTTAAGAGCTTAAACACCTTATAGGCAGGGACAAATCAAGAACTGTGGGATCAGAAATTCATGCAATTTGAGGGGCCTTTAGAAATAATATAAAATTGTGAGTAGAAAATAGATTCAACACAATATTTTATTAGGATAAGTAAAAATCACACAACTTAAACATTCTAAAATGCTGGTAAATACTAAGGGATCACAAAATTTAGAAAATAATGTATTCATATATTGTCTGACAAACTTCTATACTTCTTCCCCTATATATTTGCATCTATAATATACAATTATAGATTTAAAAAGCATTGCCCATAATGTTATGTAAATAATCCAAAGTTTAAAGAGTTAAAAAGTGGCAGATCTTGGCTTTAAACTCAGGCAATCTTGTTCTATAATTCATGCTCTTAATTTTTATGCAATTCTACCCAAATAAGAGAAAATCTCTTCTTTATACATAGATGCTTGTGAATGCTTATAGTATTTCAGAAAGGACAGACAGAAAGTTGGAAAAGTGACCACTGGGAAAGAGAACAGAAGGGCTAAGGAAAGGGATATGAGGCAGAGTTTTCATTCTTTATACTTTATTTCCTTTTGAATTTCATGCTATGCTTAGGTTTTTATAAATCAATAAAATAGGAAAAAAAGGAAAAGTGTATGGAAGAAAGGAAGAAACAGCAAGGAAGGAAGGAAGTAGTAGAGTCCATTTCTGTATTATGGTTAAAATGTTTTTTTCCAATCATGGCTATTATTTCACTTCTCCAGGGAGAATATTTTATGGGCTTTAAGATAGTTTAAAAGCATATTTATTGACATAGAAGAATGTACACATTCTATTGATGATTTTTTTTTAAATTATAAAACTTTGTATAGTTTGATACTATTTAGAGAGAAAAATTATGTATGAGATAACATATAAAATAAATATAAACATTTTTAAATAATAGAGACAGCTATAATTATATCTGTGATTGTATTTTTTAAGCTACTTACCTAAAATTTAAAAACATATAATATTATTATAATAATATATGTTTAGACAATAATATATTTGGTTTCAAAATATGGCAGTGAATCATAATATATTTAGGCTGTTCTTAGTGTTTACATAATTAGTTACTTTAAGAAAATAAATTACTTTTTATTCATGCTAGTAAGTGTAATGAGGTTATATTCTGAATCATGGGAAGCCAAGAAATAAGCCTTCAATCATTGAAAGTATATATATTTTTTTAATTTTGGAGAATACAGCCTTCTTGGATAATTCTTTTATATGGACACAAATCATCTCTGCAGATATATAAACAGCATTGTACATACACATGCCATACTGTTCAGTATTCCAAAATAAATAAACACCTGTTATCTGGCAGTGTATAGTGCCAAGTTATCTATAACCCTGATCATACTAGCAATGTATTTTGATTAGATTGTATTGATTTGATAACATTTGAGAGCAAAAGTGTCAAAGCACAAAGGCAGAGGTACAATAACAATGACAAGTTTCAGCCTTTCATTGCTTTTGTAGAGTGTTCATGGAATTCTGGATAACGAAGAAAAGAGCTGCAATCTGTCAAATAAGAAAATGTCCATCAACATTCTTTGATGAAATACCAACAATGCTGCTAAACCTGATCAAGTTTCCTTCCTTCCAAGGAGGAAAATAAGACCAACAAAATAGAATAAAAGCCAGAAATCTGAAATATATGTGTATGTAAATATATACACATGTTTTATATTATATTATATGCTATTACATAAATATATACAAATATACACATAATTTGTCAGGACAAAGTCAAATCAACAAATATAAAATATTCTTGTTTAAAAATGAATCAAAAACTGAATCAAAAATGAATCAAATAATGTGCATAAAGATAATTAAGGAAGTTTTAAATAAAATTTTGAAGGCATGTATAAACAAAAATGACTGACATTTGCTGCATGATGGCCATCTAAAGCTCTGAAAATAATTTTCATCTACTAAGCTTGATTTTCTCTTCCACATTCAATAAGAAAGTTGTTCTCCAAAGCCTCCCTGGCATTTTACTTTTATTATGCAGTTTTATCCACAACACAATAACTGGTACTTCACTCAATTCCATAGGCTTATATATATATATATATATATATATATATATTTTGAGTTGTCTGCTCACTGTACAGTCCCATAAGAAACACCTTACTTTCATGAAAGAATCAAAGGAAGAGCTATTGGACTTGAGTATTTTTAAAAGTATTTAAATTCAGGATACAAAACAAAAAATAACAGATATTTGTAGACTATTTTACAATAAAACTTTTTGAATAAAACATACTCCCTTATTATATACAAATTTCCTTTAGAGATTTTATTTTGCTATAGGTTAAAAAAATATGAGCAAAAATCAGAAAGCAAATTATGAGGTAGGGATTTCTTTTCTCCAATAATATAGTGTTTGTTCATAGCTTCCATATGAAAATTCTCTATTGTCTCTTATATATATATATATATATACATGTGCACACAGATATAGAAATATCTGTGTGCATATTTTAAGGCTTTAAACAATCTAGTAAATAGCAAATTAACTATTTTAGAAGGCATGATATCAGGACATGATCCAGTTCATTCAAAGCAAGAAGAAATGACATTTATTTGTAGGAGAATGTAGTTAGTAACTACTAAGTCCCTAGCATTGTTATGATACTTTAAACATGATTTCATCATGTCCCACATAATACACATCCATCTCAGCTTAATACAATAAAATGCATTGATGCTTCAGTCAGATTTTATACTAGTGGATGTATCAGTTTTGGCAGATTTACTGGCAACACACAAAACTACTGTTGTATTGTTCCTTTCTTCTATGTATTTGCTACATTCTGCTGCACCAGTGGGAGATTGAAACTGTGCCATTGTTGTTTTGTAAGTGCGGAACAAAAGCCTGATGAGGGATAGAAAAAGTGTGACTTGGTCATGATGTATTTTGAGGGGTTTTGTTGATATGTGATAAAATTGAAAAGGCTAAAATTTTTATAGGATGTAGCTTCGTTTCGTATGGATTCTCTTTATAATAATCAAATAGCTAGGTTTCTGTAACAGATTTTACATGATTTCTGGGGCCAGTAAGAGTGGAGGCATGCCAGGTTGTAGGCATTTCTATTATTGCTTTGATATAGATATATCTTGTTGTAATTATTAGTTTACATATTGCCTTCCACTGAACTGTGAACTCCAAAAGGACAGGAATCTTCCATTGACTAACATGAACATAGTCACTGACCAATAGCAAACATTCCAAAAAAAGTGAATGTTCAATTATATTCAATCAGTTACTAGTGAAAATAATAGCCTTCAAAAGATTAAGAATATTGATATGATTTTTAGAGGTAGCTCAATTTTTTTAAAAAAAGGAAAATCAACAGTGATTCTTAATGGTATATTTAGCACTTAAATAAATTCAACAAAATGAACTGCTTTTGTCTTATCAAAATTATTTTTCACAATAATCTAGGCATGAATCTGAAAAGTTAATGGATTAATTTTAGCTTTCAGAATAGACTCTTATTTCACTTCTCAGTTGTAGAGGTGGAATTCATATCCTGATAGACCAAATTGGAAGGCCTGTTTCTCTGCAGTTGCTCAAGTGTCTTTTAGTTATATTATGACTTTAACCAATGTTATAGAACTGGAGAAAATTGTTTAAAAATATTAATCATGGGATTTTTTGTTGATGAAATTTGTGCTTATGTTTTTACTAATTGTCTTTTTTCAGTAATGCCATTTCTAATGAAATTTCTTCATGGTGATATGGAAAAAATGATTAGAATAATTTGCAATGTGCTAAATTAGATGAATAATATATCTGAAGAATAATGAATGCTTTTAAATCCATTTACCGTCCTAAGTTTTTTCTTAATATTCAGGTTTTTATGTTAAAATAATTGACTTTTTATCTCATTGTTTATAGATAGGTTGTGCAGAGTTCAAAATACAAGTTGTATTTCAGGCTCACCACTCTTTTTGCTTTAGTCCAAACTCAACCTCAATAGATTTGGGGATAGTAGATTTTTTCAGTTCCTAAAATTCAAAGTTTAAGTTAGAAAAAATACATTTAGTGAAAATACGAATTCCTATAACCTTGAGGACTTATATAAATGACAAGTCTCCATTGCAGGCACTACCTAAGGCCTACATGATCCAGTTGGTTTTGTCAATTGCATTGTGTTGGCTCTACTGTGGCTCTCTGGCTATTGCTCCATGACTTGGGTTAAATTATTCATGGGAAGCTACATGCTAGGAATTAGGTATTGAAAGATGAGTAAAATCTAATTTTGTAGGGAAAAAGACAAGTAAATAGGTCATGATGATATGGAGTATCCTGAAGAATTTATATGCTCCCCAAATATATCGTAGACCCATCAATGCTTTTCCCTGTTTACTAATATCATTATTTATCCGTGCAAACTATGAATTACCTGAAATATTAAATTGGATTTTAGCAGTTTCTCTGTCCCCATCAATTCTTTTCTGCACTTTTTAGCTTGAGTTCTGTTTTAAACAGGCAAATCTGAAAATTTCATGCAACTATAAAACTCTCCAAATTGTTTCTGTTTTTGGATAAAGTTCTAAATTATTTACATGTATTATAGGGTTCTATATTATTTGGCCCTGTCTGCCTCTTAACCTCATCCTCTGATGCACATGCATTTCTTTTCTGTGCCCAAGCCACTTAGGCATTTTCTATATTCCACGACTATGCAAAGTTTCTCTGCACCTCACAACCACAGCATATGCTGTTTCTCTGTCTCATAGGATGGTTGTGAGCTGCTGAAGTTTCTGTAATGTATATAAACCACCCAACATACTAAATGCCATCAGAAGATACTCATTAAATATGATTTTTGTTCTTTTCCATAATATCAGTATGGTACAGTCAAGGTTTTCTGGGTAATAATTTGGAAACTAAATCAATAATCAGCACGGGACAGGAAAATTTGATAGAAGACAGTGGTAGAAAATGAGGAACAAGGGTAAGATATCTAAATACACTTCCTCCTTTGGGAAATTTAATGTACTTTGGGTTCACTCATGTTCTGTTTTCTTTTTTTTTTTATCCATTATTCCTTTTAAAATTTTTAATCAACCTCATTTTTCAGAGTTCCTACTAAATTCACTAAATGCATTATTCTAAGCACACTACATGAGGACAGCAGTTTTTAATAATTATTTTTATAATTTTGAACTAAATATGTAAACATGTCTAATATATAAAAGTATCTAAAATATAAATTCTAGTCGTATTCTTTTCTTAGCATATCCTTTTAAAATGTATTTAGATATAAGAATCTTGATTTTTTTCCCTTTTTTTAGCTTACTGGTTTACTATAAATGATACAAATGAACATCCGATGAAGAGGTACATAGGGTGAGATCTGGAAGAGTGCCAACCTAGGAGCTTCTGTCCTCATAGAGTTGGGTGTGCCACCCTCCCAGAACATGGATGTGTTTGCCAATTCTGAAGTTCATCAGATCTTTTTTTTTTATTTATTTTTTTAAACAGCAAGTTCTTATTAGTCATCCATTTTATACATATCAGTGTATACATGTCAATCCCAATCTCCCAATTCATCACACCACCACACCCATCCCCCACTGCTTTCCCGCCTTGGTGTCCATACATTTGTGCTCTACATCTGTGTCTGTATTTCTGCCCTGCAAACTGGTTCATCTGTACCATTTTTCTAGGTTCCACATATATGCAATCCTATACGATATTTGTTTCTCTCTTTCTGACTTACTTTACTCTGTATGACAGTCTCTAGATTCATCCACGTCTCAACAAATGACCCAATTTTGTTCCTTTTTATGGCTGAGTAATATTGCATTGTATATATGTACCAAAACTTCTTTATCCATTCGTCTGTTGATGGGCATTTAGGTTGCTTCCATGACCTGGCTATTGTAAATAGTGTTGCAATGAACATTGGGGTGTATGTGTCTTTTTGAATTATGGTTTTCTCTGGGTATATGCCCAATAGTGGGATTACTGGGTCATATGGTAATTCTGTTTTTAGTTTTCTATGGAACCTACATACTGTTTTCCATAGTGGCTGTATCAATTTACATTTCCACCAACAGTGCAAGAGGGTTCCCTTTTCTCCACACTCTCTCCAGCATTTGTTGTTTGTAGATTTTCTAATGATGTCATTCTGGTGTGAGGTGTGAGGTGATACCTCATTGTAGTTTTGATTTGCATTTCTCTAATAATTAGTGACGTTGAGCAGCTTTTCATGTACTTCTTGGCCATCTGTATGTCTTCTTTGGAGAAATGTCTATTTAGGTCTTCTGCCCATGTTTTGATTGGGTGGGTTGTTTATTTAATATTGAGCTGCATGAGCTGTTTATATATTTTGGAGATTAATCCTTTGTCCTTTGATACATTTGCAAATATTTTTTACCATTCTGAGAGTTCTTTTTTCGTCTTGTTTGTAGTTTCCTTTGCTGTGCAAAAGCTTTGAAGTTTCATTAGGTCCCATTTGTTTATTTTTGTTTTTATTTCCATTACTATAGGAGGTGGATCAAAAAAGATCTTGCTGTGATTTATGTCAAAGAGTGTTCTTCCTATGTTTTCCTCTAAGAGTTTTAGAGTGTCTGGTTTTACATTTAGGCCTCTAAACCATTTTGAGTTTATTTTTGTGTATGGTGTTAAAGAGTGTGCTAATTTTATTCTTTTACATGTAGCTGTCCAGATTTCCCAGCACCACTTATTGAAGAGACTGTCTTTTCTCCATTGTATATCCTTGCCTCCTTTGTCATAGATTAGTTGACCATAGGTGTGTGGGTTTATCTCTGGGCTTTTCTATCTTGTTCCATTGATCTATGTTTCTGTTTTTGTGCCAGTACCATATTGTCTTGATTACTGTAGCTATGTAGTATAGTCTGAAGTCAGGGAGTCTGATTCCTCCAGCTCTGTTTTTTTCCCTCAAGACTGCTTTTGTTATTTGGGGTCTTTTTTGTCTCCACACAAATTTTAAGAGTTTTTGTTCTAGTTCTGTAAAGAATGCCATTGGTAATTTAATAGGGATTGCATTGAATCTGTAGATTTCTTTGGGCAGTATAGTCATTTTCACAATATTGATTCTTCCAATCCAAGAACATAGTATATCTCTCCATCTGTTGGTATCATCTTTAATTTCTTTCAACAGTATATTATAGTTTTCTGCATACAGGACTTTTGTCTTCCTAGGTAGGTTTATTCCTAGGTATTTTATTCTTTTTGTTGCAATGGTAAATGGGAGTGTTTCCTTAATTTCTCTTTCAGATTGTTCATCATTAGTGTATAGGAATGCAGATTTCTGTGCATTAATTTTGTATCCGGCAACTTCACCAAATTCATTGATTAGTTCTAGTAGTTTTCTGGTGGCATCTTTAGGATTTTCGATGTATAGTATCATGTGATCTGCAAAAGTGACAGTTTAATTCTTTTTATACAATCTATATTACTTTTCTTTCTTTTCCTTCTCTGATTGCTATGGCTAAAACTTCCAAAACTATGTTGAATAATAGTGGCAAGAGTGGACATCCTTGTCTTATTCCTGATCTTAGAGGAAATGCTTTCAGTTTTTCACCATTGAGAATGATGTTTTCTGTGTGTTTGTCGTATAAGGCCTTTATTATTTTGAGGTAGGTTATGTCTATGCCCACTTTCTGGAGTTTTTATCATAAATTGGTGTTGAATTTTGTCAAAAGCTTTCTCTGCATCTATTGAGATGATCATATGGTTTTTCTTCTTCAATTTGTTAATATGGTGCATCACATTGATTGATTTGTGTATATTGAAGAACTCTTGCATCTCTGGAATAAACCCCACTTGATCACGGTGTATAATCCTTTTAATATGTGGTTGGATTCTGTTTGCTAGTATTTTGTTGAGGATTTTTGCGTCTCTATTTGTCAGTGATATTTGTCTGTAATTTTCTTTTTTTGTAGTATCTTTGCCTGGTTTTGGTATCAGGGTGATGGTGGCCTCATAGAATGAGTTTGAGAGTTTTCCTTCCTCTGCAATTTTTTTGAAGAGTTTGAGAAGGATGAGTGTTAGCTCTTCTCTAAATGTTTGATAGAATTCACCTGTGAAGCCATCTGGTCCTGGGCTTTTGCTTGTTGGAAGATTTTTAATCACAGTTTCAATTTCAGTCATTGTGATTGGCGTGTTCATATTTTCTATTTCTTCCTGGTTCAGTCTTGGAAGTTTATACCTTTCTAAGAATTTTTCCATTTCTTCCAGGTTGTCCATTTTATTGGAATATAGTTGTTTATAGTAACCTCTTATAATCCTTTGTATTTCTGCAGTGTCAGTTATGATTTCTCCTTTTTCATTTCTAATTTTATTGATTTGACTCCTCTCCCTCTTTTTCTTGATGAGTCTGGATAATAGTTTATTAATTTTGTTTATCTTCTCAAAGAACCAGATTTTAGTTTTATTAATCTTTGCTATTGTTTTCTTTGTTTCTATTTCATTTATTTCTGCTCTGATCTTTATGATTTCTTTCCTTCTGCTAACTTTGTATTTTGTTTGTTCTTCTTTCTCTAGTTCCTTTAGGTGCAATGTTAGATTGTTTATTTGAGATTTTTCTTGTTTCTTGAGGTAGGCTTGTATAGCTATAAACTTCCCTCTTAGAACTGCTTTTGCTGCATCCCATAGGTTTTGGATCATCGTGTATTCATTGTCATTTGTCTCTAGGTATTTTTTGCTTTCCTCTTTGATTTCTTTAGTGATCACTTGGTTACTTAGTAACGTATTGTTTAGCCTCCATGTGTTTGTGCTTTTTACGTTATTTTCCCTGTAATAGATTTCTAATCTCATAGTGTTGTGGTCAGAAAAGATGCTTGTTATGATTTCAATTTTCTTAAATTTACTGAGGATTGATTTGTGACCCAAGATGTGATCTCTCCTGGAGAATGTTCCGTGCGCACTTGAGGAGATAGTGTAATCTGTGGTTTTTGGATGAAATGTCCTATAAATATCAATTAAATCTATCTTGTCTATTGTGTCATTTAAGGCTTGTCTTTCCTTATTAATTTCCTATTTGGATGATCTGTCCATTGGTGTAAGTGAAGTGTTAAAGTCCCTCACTATTATTATGTTACTGTTGATTTCCTCTTTTAGAGCTGTTAGCAGTTGCCTTATTCATTGAGGTGCTCCTATGTTGGGTGCATACATATTTATAATTGTTATATCTTCTTCTCCGATTGATCCCTTGATCATTATGTAGTGTCCTTCCTTGTATCTTGTAATATTCTTTATTTTAAAGTCAATTTTATCTGATATGAGTATTGCTACTCCAGCTTTCTTTTGATTTCCAGTTGCATGGAATATCTTTTTCCATCCCCTCACTTTCAGTCTGAATGTGTCCCTAGGTCTAAAGTGGGTATCTTGTAGACAGCATGTATATGGGTCTTGTTTTTTTATACATTTAGCAAGCCTGTGTCTTTTGGTTGGAGCATTTAAACCATTCACGTTTAAGGTAGTTATTGATATGTATGTTCCTACTACCATTTTCTTATTTGTTTTGGGTTTGTTTTTGTAGGTCCTTTTCTTCTCTTGTGTTTCCCACGTAGAGAAGTTCCTTTGTCATTTGTTGTAGAGTTGATTTAGTGGTGCTGAATTCTCTTAGCTTTTGCTTGTCTGTAAAAGCTTTTGATTTCTCCATTGAATCTGAACGAGATCCTTGCTGGGTAGAGTAATTTTGGTTGTAGTTTCTTCCCTTTCATCACTTTAAGTATACCATGCCACTCCCTTCTGGCTTGTAGAGTTTCTGCTGAGAAATCAGCTGTTAACCTTATGGTAGTTCCCTTGTATGTTATTTGTTATTTTTCCCTTGCTGCTTTCAAAAATTTTTGTTTGTCTTTAATTTCTGTCAATTTGATTACTATGTGTCTCAGTGTGTTTCTCCTTGGATTTATCCTGTATGTGACTCTCTGCACTTCCTGGACTTGGATGGCTATTTCCTTTCCCATGTTAGGGAAGTTTTTGACTATAACCTCTTCAAGTATTTTCTCAGGTCCTTTCTCTTTCTCTTCTCCTTTTGGGACCCTTATAATGCAAATGTTGTTACGTTTTATGTTGTCCCAGAGGTCTCTTAGGCTGTCTTCACTTCTTTTCATTCTTTTTTCTTTATCTGTTCCACAGCAGCAAATTCCACCATTCTGTCTTCCAGGTCACTTATCCATTATTCTGCCGCAGTTATTCTGCTATTGATTCCTTCTAGTGTATTTTTTCATTTCAGTTATTGTGTTTTTCATCTCTGTTTGTTTATTCTTTAATTATTCTAGATCTTTGTTAAACATTTCTTGCATCTTCTCGATCTTTGCCTCCATTCTTTTTCTAAGGTCCTGGAGCATCTTCACCATCATTATTCTGAGTTCTTTTTATGGAAGGTTTCCTATCTCCACTTCATTTCATTGTTTTTCTGGGGTTTTATCTTGTTCCTTCATCTGGTACATAGCTCTCTCTGCCTTTTCATCTTGTCTAACTTTCTGTGAATGTGGTTTTTGTTCCACAGGCTGCAGGATTGTAGTTCTTTTTGTTTCTGCTCTCTGCCCTCTGGTGGATGAGGCTATCTATCTTCTTGCTTTTCAAATTTAATTTCTACTAGAAAAATGTTTTATGTTCTTGTTCACTCAGAGTATTTAGAGCCTGAAGCCATTAACACCATATCAGAGCTTCTTTCAGATCTAACTGATGGCTAAGGGATATTTCAGATCTATCTGATGGTTAAGCGATATTACAGGGTTGTCTTGCTCTAAGGATGTAATGTACAAGACGTAATCCTCTCTGAAGAGCTGCATGGTATTGGGATTCAGCTGAAATAGGAAATGATGATGCTTATTAAGCTAAGTGTTTGAATAAGAACTATGTCATGTACAGATGTTTTTTAACAAGAATCAAGTAGAAATTAAATGAAAAATGATGATGCCATAAAATAATCTGAAAAAAATCAGGCATTTGGTATAGCAGGAAAGTTTAAAAATTTTTAATATGCCCCCTAGAAAAATGATTCCTACTAATATCTTTCTAGCTTTAATGAAAATGCCTTGAGCAAAAGTTTAAAACCAAGAGAGGCAAAGGCAGAATCTTTTGTTTGATTTGCTCTGTGTTCCTTTCTATCTTAGGAGGATCATCTTGTTGTAATACTAATACTGAAACACTCAGGAAGCTTAAGTACAATTAACTTCTTTCCCTAAGGTTATTGGGAACTGCAACACAATGAACCAAGTATAATTCTTTATCCAAGATTCTCTCCTCAGCAGTTAGAGCTGTGCCTTTGCAGTCTCCTAGAATATCATGAAAGATGTCTGCATTTTATAGGGCACTGTAGAGAGTACATTAAAAAAACATGCTTACTTTTTTTGTGTGTGTGTGGTACGCGGGCCTCTCACTGTTGTGGCCTCTCCCGTTGCAAAGCAACAGGCTCCGGATGTGCAGGCTCAGTGGCTATGGCTCACGGGCGCAGCTGCTTCGCAGCATGTGGGATCTTCCCAGACCGGGGCACAAACCCTTGTCCCCTGCATCAGCAGGCAGACTCTCAACCACTTCACCACCAGGGAAGCCCTGCTTACATTTTTATACAAAGGGATGAGAGACATTTTATGAGTGGAGAGTCACAATATGTTCCAATACCAACAAGGAAAGAAGTTGGCAGACTGGGCACTTCAACTGCAGTCAATTTTTGACAACTCCAGTATCAGAATAACTTTCATGGCTATAACACAGAAGGTAAGGCTTTGGAGCACTGCATATTCTAGCACAGCATTAAATAACAGCCTCTCAAGTATCTGACAATTTTGCATAAAATGTGTATATAAAGTGGTATTTTATCTCGTTATTGTGTTTTACTAATTTTCATGGATTTATTTATATCTCTATTGCAAAATTTTAAATATTCTTATTCATGGTTTTCTAGTCATTTTTCTTGTGTTCACTTAAAAAAAATCTTTATTGGAGTATAATTGCTTTACAATGGTGTGTTAGTTTCTGCTTTATAACAAAGTGAATCAGCTATGCATATACATATATCCCCATATCTCCTCCCTCTTGCGTCTCCCTCTCACCCTCCCTCTACCACACCTCTAGGTGGATACAAAGCACCGAGCTGATCTCCCTGTGTTATGTGGCTGCTTCCCACTAGATCACTGTCTTACATTTGGTAGTGTATATATGTTAATGCCACTCTCTCACTTTGTCCCAGCTTACCCTTCCCCCTCCCCATGTCCACAAGCCCATTTTCTATGTCTGCATCTTTATTCCTGTCGTGCCCCTAGGCTCTTCAGAGCCTTTTTTTTTTTTTTGAGATTCCATATATAATGTGTTAGCATATGGTATTTGTTTTACTCTTTCTGACTTACTTCACTCTGTATGACAATCTCTATGTCCATCCACCTCACTACGAATAACTCAGTTTCATTTCTTTTTACGGCTGAGTAATATTCCATTGTATATATGTGACACATTTTCTTTATCCATTCATCTGTGGATGGACAATTAGGTTGCTTCCATGCCCTGGCTGTTGTAAATAGGGCTGCAGTGAACATTGTGGTACATGACTCTTTTTCAATTATGGGTATATGCCCAGTAGTGGGATTGCTGGGTCATATGCTAGTTCTATTTCCAGATTTTGAGGAACCTCCATACTGTTCTCCTTAGTGGCTGTATCAATTTACATTCTCACCAACAGTGCAAGAGGGTTCCCTTCTCTCCACACAGTCTCGAGGATTTATTGTTTGTAGATTTTTTGATGATAGCCATTCTGACGGTTGTGAGGTGATAACTCATTGTAGTTTTGATTTGTATTTCTCCAATATCTAGTGATGTTGAGTATCCTTTCATGTGTTTGTTGGCAATCTGTATATCTTCTTTGGAGAGATGTCTATTTAGGTCTTCTGCCCATTTCTGGATTGGGTTGTTTGTTTTTTTCATATTGAGCTGCATGAGGTGCTTGTAGATTTTGGAGATTAATCCTTTGTCAATTGCTTTGTTTGCAAATATTTTCTCCCATTCTGAGGGTTGTGTATTCATCTCATTTATGGTTTCCTTTTTTGTACAAAAGCTTTTAAGTTTCATTAGGTCTCATTTGTTTATTTTTGTTTTTAATTTCCATTACTCTAGGAGGTGGGTCAAAAAGGATCTTGCTGTGATTTATGTCATGGAGTGTTCTGCCTATGTTTTTCTCTAAGATATTTATAGTGTCTTGCCTTACATTTAGGTCTTTAATCCATATTGAGTTTATTTTTGTGTATGGTGTTAGGGAGGGTTCTAACTTCATTCTTTTACTTGTAGCTGTCCAGGTTTCCCAGCACAACTTATTGAAGAGGTTATCTTCTCTCCATTGTATATTCTTGCCTTATATATCAAAGACAAGTTGACCATACATGTGTGGGATTACCTCTGGGCTTTCTATCCTATTCCATTGATCTATACTCCTGTTTTTGTGCCACTACCATATTGTCTTGATTACTGTAGCTTTTTAGTATAGTCTGAAGTCAGGGAGCTTGATTCCTCTAGCTCCATTTTTCTACCTCAGGATTGTTTTGACTATTTGGGTCTTTTGTGTTTCCATTAAATTGTGAAATTTTTTGTTCTAGTTCTGTGAAAACTGCCATTGGTAGTTAGATAGGGATTGCATTGTGCCTGTACATTGCTTTGTGTAGTATAGTTATTTTCACAATGTTGATTCTTCTCATAAAATAACATGGAATATTTCTCCATCTGTTTGTATAATCTTTCATTTCTTTCATCAGTGTCTTATAGTTTTCTGCATACACGTCTTTTTTCTCCTTAGGTAGGTTTATTCCTAGGCATTTTATTCTTTTTGTTGCAGTGGTAAATAGCAATGTGTCCTTAATTTCTCTTTCCAATTTCTCATCATTAGTGTGAGAAATACAAGGAAGGCAAAAGATTTCTGTGCATTAATTTTGTATCCTGCTACTTTACCAAATTCATTGATTAGCTCTAGTAGCTTTCTGGTAGCATCATTAGGATTCTCCATGTATAGTATGATGTCATCTGCAAACAGTGACAATTTTATTCTTCTTTTCTGGTTTGGATTCTTTATATTTTTTTTTCTTCTCTGATTGCTGTGGCTAAAACTTCCAAAACTGTGTTGAATAATAGTGTTGAGAGTGCACAAACTTGTCTTGTTCCTGATTTAGTGGAAATGGTTTCAGTTTTTTATCATTGAGAATGATGTAGGCTGTGGGTTTATCATATATGATCTTTATTATGTTGAGGTAAGTTCCCTCTATGCCTACTTTCTAGAGGGTTTTTATGAAAAATGGGTGTTGAAATTTGTCAAAAGTTTTTCTGCATCTATTGAGATGATCATATGGTTTTTAGCCTTCAATTTTTTAATATGGTGTATCAAATTGATTGATTTGCATATATTGAAGAATCCTAGCATTCCTGGGATAAAGCCCACTTGATCATGGTGTATGATCCTTTTAATGTGCTGTTGGATTCTGTTTGCTAGTATTTTGTTGAGGATTTTTGCATTGAGGTTCATCAGTGATATTGGCCTGTAGTTTTCTTTTTTTTGTGGCTGCTTTGTTTGGTTTTGATATCAGGGCAATGGTGGCCTCATAGAATGAGTTTGGGAGTGTTCTTCTCTCTGCTATATTTTGGAAGAGTTTGAGAAAGATAGGTGTTAGCTCTTCTCTAAATGTTTAATAGAATTCGCCTATGAAGCCATGTGCCTCTGGGCTTTTATTTGTTGGAAGAATTTTAATCACAGTTTCAATTTCAGAGCTTATGTTTGGTCTGTTCATATTTTCTATTTCTTCCTGCTTCAGTTTTGTAAGGTTGTGCTTTTCTAAGAATTTTTCCATTTCTTCCAGGTTGTCCATTTTATTGGCATAGAGTTGCTTGTAGTTATCTCTCATGATCCTTTGTAGTTCTACAATGTCAGCTGTTATTTCTCCTTTTTCATTTCTAATTCTATTGATTTGAGTCTTCTCCCTTTTTTCTCGATGAGTCTGGCTAATGGTATGTCAATTTTGTTTATCTTTCCAAAGAACCAACTTTTAGTTTTATTGATCTTTGTTATCACTTCTTTTATTTCTTTCTCATTTATTTCTGATCTTTAAAATTTCTTTCTTTCTGCTAACATTAGGGTTTTTCTTCTTCTTCTTGTAATTGCTTTAGGTGTAAAGATAGGTTGTTTATTTGAGGTGTTTCTTGTTTCTTGAGGTAGGATAGTATTTCTGTCAACTTCCCTCTTAGAACTGCTGTTGCTGCATCCCATAAGTTTTCATTGTCATTTGTTTCTAGGTATATTTTAGTTTCCTCTGATTTCTTCAGTGATCTCTTGGTTATTTAGTAGTGTATTGTTTAGCCTCAATGTCTTTGTATTTTTTACAGATTTTTTCCTGTAATTGATATCTAGTCACATTGCGCTGTGGTCAGAAAAGATACTTGATACGATTTCTTTCTTAAGTTTACCAAGGCTTGATTTGTGACCCAAGATATAATCTATCCTGGAGAATGTTCCAAGAGCACTTGAGAAAACGTGTATTCTGGTGTTTTTGGATGGAATGTCCTGTAAATATCAATTAAGTCCATCTTGTTTAATGTATCATTCAAAGCTTGTGTTTCCTTATTTATTTTCATTTTGGATGATCTGTCCATTGGTGAAAGTGAGGTGTTAAATTCCCCTACTATGATTGTGTTACTGTTGATATCCCCTTTTATGGCTGTTAGCATTTGACTTATGTAGTGAGGTGCTCCTAAGTTGGGTGCATAAATATTTACAATTGTTATATCTTCTTCTTGGAATCATCTCTTTATCATTATGTAGTGTCCTTCTTTGTCTCTTGTAATAGTCTTTATTTTAAAGTCTATTTTTTCTGATATGAGAATTGCCACTCCAGGTTTCTTTTGATTTCCATTTGCATGGAAATTTTTTTTCCATCCCCTCACTTTCAGTCTGTATGTGTCCCTAGGTCTGAAGTGGGACTCTTGTAGACAACATATGTATGGGTCTTGTGTTTGTATCCATTCAGCCAGTCTATGTCTTTTAGTTGGAGCATTTAATCCATTTACATTTAAGGTAGTTATCGATATGTATGTTCCTATTAACATTTTCTTAATTGTTTTGGGTTTGTTATTTTAGGTCTTTTCCTTCTCTTGTGTTTCCTGCCTAGGGAAGTTCCTTTAGCATTTGTTGTAGAGCTTGTTCAGTGGTGCTGAAATCTCTTACCTTTTGCTTATTTATAAAGGTTTTAATTTCTCCTTTGAATCTGAATGAAATGCTTGCTGGGTAGAGTAATCTTGGTTGTAGGTTTTTCCCTTTCATCACTTTAAATATTTTCTGCCACTACCTTCTGGCTTGCAGAGTTTATGCTGACAGATCAGCTGTTTACCTTATGGGGATTCCCTTGTATGCTATTTTTTGCTTTTCCCTTGCTGCTTTTAACATTTTTTCTTTGTGTTTAATTTTTGAAAGTTTGATTAATATGTGTATTGACATGTTTCTCCTTGGATTTATATTGTATGGGACTCTCTGTCCTTTCTGGACTTGATTGACAATTTCCTTTCCCATATTAGGGAAGTTTTCAACAATAATCTCTTCAAAAATACTTGCTGTCCCATTTTTTTCTCTTCTTCTTCTGAGACCCCTATAATTCGAATGTTGGTGCATTTAATGTTGTCCCAGGGCCTCTGAGATTGTCCTCAATTCTTTCCATTCTTTTTTTTTTTATTCTTCTCTGCAGTAGTTATTTCCACTATTTTATCTTCCAGGTCACTTATCCATTCTTCTGCCTCCACTATTCTGCTATTGATTCCTTCGAGAGAATTTAAAATTTCATTTATTATGTTGTTCATCCTTCTTTGCTCTTTAGTTCTTCTAGGTTCTTGTTAAACGTTTCTTGTATTTTCTCAATTCTATTTCCAAGATTTTGGATCATCTTGACTATCATTACTCTATTTTCTTTTTCACGTAGACTGCCTATTTCATTTGTTTGGTCTGGTGGGTTTTTACCTTGCTCCCTCATCTGCTGTGTATTTCTCTGTCTTCTGATTTTGCTTAACTTACTCTGTTTGGGGTATCCATTTTTCAGGCTGCAAGTTCATAGTTCCCTTTGTTTTTGGTGTCTGCTCCCAGTGGGTATAGTTGGTTCAGTGGGTTGTGTAGGCTTCCTGGAGGATGGGGCTGATGCCTGTGTTCTGGTGGATGAGACTGGATCTTGTCTTTCTGGTGGGCAGGACCACATCCAGTGGTATGTTATGGGGTGTCTGTGAACTTATTATGATTTTAGGCAGCCTCTCTGCTAATGAGCTGGGTTGTGTTCCTGTCTTGATAGTTGTTTGGCATAGGGTGTCCAGCACTGTAGCTTGCTGGTCGTTGAGTGGAGCTGGTCTTAGCAACGAGATGGAGATCTCTGGGAAAGCTTTTGCTATTTGATATTACTTGGGGGAGGAGGTCTCTGGATGACCAGTGTCCTGAACTTGGCTCTCCCACCTCAGAGGCTCAGGATGGACACCCAGCCAGAGCACCACGACCCTGTAAGCCACATGGCTCAGATGAAAAGGGAGAAAAAGAAAGAAAAAAATAAATAAAATAAAGTTATTAAAATAGAAAAAAATTATTAAAAATTAAAAAAATAAAAAGAATGAAAGAGGGAAAGAATGAACAGAACAGCCAAACCAAAAAAGAAATCCTCCAGTGATAACAAGCACTAAAAACTATACTAAAAAACCAAAAAAAACCAGACAGAACCCTAGGAAAATGGCAAAAGCAAAGCTATACAGACAAAATCACACAAAGAAGCATACACATACACACTCACCAAAAGAGAAAAAGGAAAAAAAAAGTATATATATATATATATATATATATATATATATATATATATAAAAGGAAGAGAGCAACCTAATCAATAAACAAATATACCAATGATAATAAGCTCTAAATACTAAACTATGATAAACAAAAACCAGAAAAAAATTAGATGCAGAAAGCAAACCTCAAGTCTACAGTTGCTCCCCAAATCCACTGCCTCTATTTTGGGATGGTTTGTTGTCTATTCAGGTATTCCTCAGATGCAGGGTACATCAAGTTGAGTGTGGAGATTTAATCTGCTGGTCCAAAGGCTGCTGGGAGAAATTTCCCTTTCTCTTCTTTGTTCACACATCTCCTGGGGTTCAGCTTTGGATTTAGCCCTGCCTCTGCGTGTAAGTCACCCTCAGGCATCTGTTCCCATCCAGACAGGATGGGGTTGAATGAGCAGCTGATTAGGGGCCTCTGGCTCACTCAGGCCTGGGGAAGAGAGGGGTACTGAATGCAGGACGAGCTTGCAGGTGGCAGAAGCTGGTGTGACGTTGCAACAGCCTGAGGAGCACTGTGTATTCTCCTGGGGAAGTGGTCCCAGGATCATGTGACCCTGGCAGTGGCAGGCTGCACAGCCTCCTGGGAGGGGAGGTGTGGATAGTGACCTGTGCTTGCACACAGGCTTCTTGGTGGCTGCAGAAGCAGCCTTAGCATTTCATGTCCATCTCTGCTGTCCAGCTGATAGCCGTGGCTCGTGCCCATCTCTGGAGCTCGTTTAGGCAGTGCTCTGAATCGCCTCTCCTCACACACCCCAAAACAATGGTCTCTTGCCTCTTAGCTAGGTCCAGACTTTTTCCTGGACTCCCTCCCAGCTAGCTGTGGCTCACTAACCCCCTTCAGGCTGTGTTCACGCTGCCAACCCCAGTCCTCTCCCTGGGATCAGAACTCTGAAGCTGGAGCCTCTGCTTCCAGCCCCCACCTGACCTGACGGGTGAGCAGACAAGCCTGTTAAGCTGGTGAGTGCTGGTCGGCACCAATCCTCTGTATGGGAATCTCTCCATTTCGCCCTCTGCACCCCTGTTTCTTTATTCTCCTTCATGGCTCTGAAGCTTCCTCCCTTCCAACCCCTGTCTCCACCAGTCAGGGGCTTCCTAGTGTGTGGAAACTTTTCCTCCTTCACAGCTCCCTCCGTAGGTGCAGTTCCCATCCCTATTCTTTTGTCTCTGGTTTTCCTTTTTCTTTTTGTCCTACCCAGGTACGTGGGGAGTTTCTTGCCTTTTGGGAAGTCTGAGGTCTTTTGTCAGTGTTCCATAGGTGTTCTGTATGATTTTTTCCAGATGTAGATGTAGTTTTGATGTATTTGTGGGGAGGAAGGTGATCTCCACATCTTACTTCTATGCCATCTTGAAGTCACCCCTCTCTAGTCATTATTATGGGGCAGTTACATTATTTTTCCAGCAAAAGATCATTTTAAAGTCAATAATTGATGGTAGTACTAATTTAAAATGAACATAGATTTTAATTTCTTATCACAGTAATTTTCATTTATTTGCAGTATGCAATGACTAAAATATGTAGTTTTCTGAAAATATTATGCTAAGAGTTTAGGCTTGGTTATGCCTTTTTCAGAGTAAAAAAAATGAATAACTTAATGAGATTAATGAGAATGTATATTAAATTAATGAGAATGTATATCTGTGTGCCAGTTTTTCTCCCAGGAGTAAGTTTAATCATAATTTCTCCTTTTTTGATTCTTAAGCTATTATTACATTGCTATTTTTAAGGACAGAATTAAGATCATTTTATAGAACTTTATCTTAATAATTTTATAATATATCACATTTATATTCACAAATTATAGTGTATTTCTTTGTACCAGTAAAATTTTATGAACCTGGTGACTATTTTACATGTATCTGAAGCATATAAAATTGTGCCTTCTGTGTGTTCAAATATATGTTAAATGGCATTTGCTAAATAAATTTGTTACAGAAAACTCATCTTGGAATGACCATAACCCAACTGGATGTAATCTAAATATTAATAAGTATTGTGGTGTTTCCAGAAAAATATTTTAACAATTCAGAAAATGATCAAATTTAAATATAGTTGAGCTCAATCAAGTGGTGAATTAAGCAGTAGAAATATCACAGAAATTCCTCTAAAAATCCATTTCAGAGGAATCATGACATGCTTTTCATCTTCCACCTTACAAATTAAGATGTTATCTAACAGGATTTGGCAGAAGAGTCAAGTCCAGGTAAAATTTATACAAAGCCGCATTTTGATAATTTCAAATCAAGACTGAGCTGTGTGAGAAAGGTTATCATCAGACCTCAACTGAGAAATAGATTCAGTACAGAATTACAAAGTTGTGAAATATTGTGTCCTGAGATCCCTTTCTGAAGTTTTAAACATGGTTTAGAAACTGAGTGTATCTCTCAAAGTAGCTCAGATCCTTCAGACGAGAGTCAGATACAGTATTCCCCTCTTACACATAGAATGTTAAAACAACCAAGTTTCTAACCTTCTGTAATTAAAAAAAAACATGGCTTCTCAGCACTATGTCTTTTTATTAATTAACAAAAGCAGGTTTTACAGGTTTATACAGAACATGAAGTTGAAAGAAATTACCCAAGAATTAGGTAAAACTAAACTTGAAATCAAGAAACAAGGATTTTGCTACCAGCCTCATTTATAATGACTTCAAAAAGGACCAAGTGTTATCAGTACTTAAAGACTTAATATAGTTTAAAACATATAAGAACATTTAATTGATTTAAAAATAAACAAAGGTACTAGTTAAATGTAACCAAATTTCTAAATAATATAATTTGCTTGTAAGATAGACTGGAAAACTTAAGGAAAGTTATTTTAAATTATTTTATATGTAACCTTAATAAGTTGAATAATAATTCCAAAGCACAAGTAGCCAATTATACTTTAAAAAATATAGAGGCCAACATAAAGCTCAACCATATGAGCTTTCTGTTCAAAGCTCATATGAACAGAAATTTGGGGAAAGAAACTTCCATAGATTTTATCCAGAAATTCCTATTTTCTGTGGAAATTCCAAATTTATCTTAGAGTAGAAATCTCTTCAGTCCTCTTTACTTAACATCTTTTGCCTGATTTCTTAAAGCTTGTTGTTCCAGTGTGTGATACTGACACCTTATATGTTTTATGTATTACAATCAGATATGGAAGAACACTAGATTTTGAATAGGAGATGCTAGCTTAGTTTTCTGTAGCTGTATCATGAACATGAAAGAAAAATAATAAGAAAATGTAGCATTGAGATATGCTCAAGATATTTATTTTGGAAAGTTAAATTATTACTCACACACTGCTGCTGAAATATATTATTCAAAGGCTAGATAAAACATGTATTCTTGAAGCAGATTCAGCAGGCTGATAGTAGTATAAAATAGCCTACCTGGGATTGAATTAGTTTAATAAGATAGGTTGCAGTTTTAGGTCAATTTTTATAGGAATACTGTGTGTGTGTGTGTGTGTGCGTGTGTGTGTGTGTGTAATATGGACACTGATGGTCTCTATTATTTTAGGAAATATATTTTTGTTTATATTTTCAAAAATTCATTTGTTCCAGTGTTTTGGGGTTTTTTCAGCAATTGCAAATGTGTATGTTGCATCTTCTTTGCTACTCTTCTCTATCAATTATTTTCTTTCTATATCTTTCTATAGTCTTTTGACATTTGTGATATATTTTGGGCACAGCTTACATTGAAGGCTTCATGTACTTCACTGTACGCATTTTGCATCTAAATTAATTTTGTTGTTCCTGGTTCATCTCATCTGTTATTTGGCTACAGTCTTCCGTTAACTGGTCATATTTTCTCTGTGTAGTTGTAGAACCCTTTCCTGCTTTCTTTCTCATTATAATTGTTATTTGTGTAACTAGTCTTCCATCATAGTTATAATTTCTTCATTAGGATAATAAAAAAGTGTTCTATATTTGGGTCACAAATTTCTTGCGTCACATATTTTTTTCTATGTGGGAGAATTTCTCTTCATCTTCAGGGATATTTTGCTGCTTTTGTTTTATTTAATTAATTTCCTTCATCTTTCTCCTTTGCAATTTTTTTCTTGTTAACAACATCTGATTGGAAATAGTCTTTATGCTGTCTTGGGTCATTTACCTCTAAGATGGATCTTCCTAAATCAGCAATAATAAAGAATTCTGAGAAGTGTGTGAAGGATCAGTGTAAGTTGTTCAGTTTCTTTATGATCTAATGGACTCCCTCCTATGTAGCTAAAATAAGAGATAGTTTCTTTACTAATGGTGCTTCTGTGAAGCCAGACCATTTCTGATTCTCAGCTTCTAATCCAACTTAGGATAGCTCCTAAAAAGGTCTTTGAATTTCCATAGGTTCTTCATCATTGACCTATGGACATCAAGGGATACTACCTTTGCTGTCAAAGGAAGAATTCTATCTTTTATAGTGGTAGTTTCTTAAATATGCATGTCTGTGCTTCCTAGGCATGTTACATGCTCACTCTCATTCAGTTTGTCTCTGTTTGCCTCTGTCTATTTCTATCTCTTTCTTTTGCTCACTCCCATACCCATAACCTCTCCTTGTTTGTTGTCAATCCTGTTCATACCAGCTCTCAGTCAGGGCTGGGTCACTTCCTTCCAGGTGTGAATATTTGATATAATTTCTAAGATCTGCCCTATGTTTGTCCTGTCTAGTCTCACCCAATCTACTTTACCTCTTCAGTTTTCTCTGGCTAAGCAGCTGTACTTAGGTATTCTTGACCACATACATATAATGTACATGTATTTGTTAGCTTTAAAGAAAAAGGCTTTGGGAAGTCCTCCCACACATTTGGTGTTCAGAAGTGAATTCATTTGTGTGAATAATAAAGGACATATACAGAAGGAGGAAAACTGAGGTTTTTTAGAAACAGGTTTGCATTTTTTTTGTTTGTTTTATATCTCTTCATTGTACTCTCTGGCTTTGAGGAAAAAAAAAGTATCTCAATTTGGAACTAGGATGTTCCTATGTACTTATCAGAAATGGGAACATTATTCTTTATACCATAAAAGTTAATACTATAATATTTTATCTATATTATTTTACCTTTTTCATATTTTAATATATTTAAAATCTGGATTATTCTTACTCTTGGTGAAATCTTAAAATATAATTGTAAGCATTTATATTTTACTTCTTGTTGGCATATAAAATAATGTGTTTTGCACTAGATTCTATATAATAAAGTAGGAAGAAAATTGTAAGTTGACAATAAATATTGAAAGAATGAACAAAAGAATGAATAAATAGTTTAATTACATTAAACCTCACAAAAATTTGTTTAAAGTTTGGTAGCTATAAGTTCCCATATTTGCGATTTGAGTAAAGAAAATTTATATAGTTTAAGTAATCCTGATAAGTATAACAGTTAGAGGATATCTCTGGAAATATGAAAATTAAATCATCTGACCAAATTCAATACTACAGGAAGAGACTGAAACTATGCCTATTTCTTTTCAAACATGAGTACTGAAGGCTTTAAATAGATACAACAAAATGCTTGGTGTTCTATCAATGAAGATGACACTCCACTCCCCTGAAATTTGCAGGATAAAAATAAATGACACTTTGCTAACTCAGGTAAAAATAAGAAAATAAGAGTATCAGAATCACTGATCTAGAGAGCGTTCTCCAAAACAAGTCAAATTAAAATAGAACACACACACTCCCTTAAATAAAAAATAGAAATAAAATAGAATAATGCAATTCAAACAAGTCCACATTCATGTAGATTGAGGAAAGGAAAAGCAGAAAAGTAGAAATACATGAGACTTAAATCCTAGTGATAGCCAAGACCATCTCCCACCGAGGGAGATACCCTAATTAGTCTACACCTAATCTACTTATATTTTAAACAAATTTCTTAAGGGTAGAATGGAGAGGTGGAAATGATGCCATAAGTTAGCATGACTATGTTTTGGCCGCTATCAATATTCCACCTCTTGGGCACCACAATGCCTATTCTCTCTGTGGTCTGGTCAAATTGCCCAACATTTTTTTCCCAGAAAGCACCATGCTCTCCAATATCACACTGTTATCCACTGAGCTTATGCATTCTGGAATGTTTATCCTTTCTCTCTCTACCCTCTGCTTACCCCCTCAGTTAACTACTACACATCCTTTCGTATTTCATTTCATCAAGAGTCACTTATGGTATCAGAGCTGCTCTTCCTGACACTGTCCCAGGTCCTCCAGAGTGATACTCTCTAAATCAGGTTGCTTTGTTATATACACTTAAATAGAGGTGGATAGTGATGTCAATGAAACTTAAACATCAGAATTTCTTAGTTTCTGGCATTCCTTCTGTCACTTTGCATTCAAACTGACATCCTCAAGAAACATAGTATCTTAACTTAGAGGTATATAAATAAATACCTGAGTATTTATTGGTACTTTATATTTTTTTCCTAAAAAGCCCACCATGTTGTAATAGTTTCAGTTCTTATGACACTCAGTCGATTCCTGCATTTAAAGAATCATTGTTTGCCTTAATAGTACATCTTTATTGTTATTATTTAATATCTGTCTTCCAGAGAGAGTAACAATTCTACCTCTTTGTAGTCACCTTTTTATCCTAAGGGCCTGAAACAGTATCTGGCCTAACAAGGATGTTGAGTAAATATTTTCTGGATGAATGAGCATCACTTTAGATAATGATCTTTCTTCTCTTCCATACACAATTTTCTATTTAGTCAAAAGCATCACAGACACAGATACACTATGTTCTTCCAAATATATTTTCTGTAGAGTTGGTGGTAAAGCAGCTTATGACTGTTCAGTATAACATTGCCTTAGAGATAACATTTGTTGTAGTGGCAGGATCACTGTGAGATACCTGTATTTATAAAGCTTTTACAGCAAGTAAGCTGTATTTCTTCAGAGATCCTTTCCTTAATAGGATTTCAGGCAGCTTTTGGAAGCAGCTAAAATAAATTGCTTTTAAACATGTGTGTCATTTCACATTAAATGGGGTTACGAATCAATATTCACCATGTGCTATAATATATACCCTCACCCTATAATAGAATTAATCCTGGATTAAAAAGAGAAATCCTTTTCTGATCTTCCTACCAACCCACTTTCCCTTCTCTTCTTGAAAATATGAGCTTTTCAAATGAACATGACTAGAAGAATCCATTATAAGCATCCACTGTTTTGTCTGCTCTAAAGTAATTTGGTTCTGCATTAATAACTCTCACTTCACAATCTCTTGTAAACTCAGTTCAAATGCCTATGTCTTAAAAGAGATTGCTTATTTTATGAAGGAATGTTTGATCATCCAAATTTTCTGTGCTTCATCATATGGTATAAAGAGTTAGTACTGGATAAAGTTGTAGAGAAGGTCTGTCAAGTTTGTCCTCAACATTCCTTCTCTGCCCCTCCAACTTACTATCAGTAGTGAGAATATTTGGTTTTAGAACCATGAATTCAGCAATATACACCTATCAAGTGCCAGTAAACTCAGAATCCAGTGGAGAGGGCAGCCATATTAATATATAATTAAAATTCAATGTAATCAGTTGTATATGAGAATTTAAATTTCTACATTAAATTGTGGAAGCAGAAAGGCTATTCAGGAATAGCCTAACTCAAGCTACTAAGGAAATACTTGACAGATGAAATGATATTTCAAGTGTTTTGAAAGATGAGGATCCTACCTCTTAGAAAAATGGGTGAGAAAATAGTTTGACTGGACAAGCAGGGCCATTTGAGTTATGAAAAGGAGTTCAAAGTCACTAAGAAAAATTACAAAACTGAAAATGGAGGAGTTACCAGATCAAAAAGGGCCTTTTAAGGTCTGCTGAGGAGTTAATATCTGTAGACAACAGGGAGACTGAAAAATCAAGCAGGAAAGAAAATGAAGAAATATTTTATTTACTCATTAATTTATATATTTTTATGAAGGAGCATATGACAGCTATGTAGAGAATATACTCAAATGATGAGACCCAAGTTGCAATATTCCATGTAAGGAATGAGGAGGCCTGAATTACCAGTGAGCTATAAGAATGCAGAGTAGGAGGAGGAGCAGAGTGCAAAGATGTGTTGGTAAATGTGTAACTAGCTCAAAACAACACGTGATTTGTAGCATTTGCCTACTTCTGTGGTATATAAATGCCCCACCATGGCCAATTACAAACTACCTTATTAACTTCAAACTGCGTTATCACTGAATGCAGAATTGGGAATAGGTGTACATGATCAGCTCTGATGAGCTAATATCAGCTGGCTACAGAACAACGCTAGAGGTGTAGGTGTAGATGTCTGAGGTACAATCAATAAAAGGTGGAGGTTGATGGAATGCAGTAGATGATGGAAGAATACTTGTATATAAATCCAAGATTTCCAGCTTGGGAAAGTAAATGTGTCACTATTTTATAGCTTGTATTTTATTCTCAGATGCCTTTGCTGTCTTCTAAAAACTAACAGCAAGAACAAGAACAACAATGATAATGCTTGCTAAAAGAAATCTTTCCAGTGAACATTTGCATTCAAACTGACATCCTCAAGAAACATAGTATCTTAACTTAGAGGTATATAAATAGTAATGCGATGAATTTCAGTAAAGTACATCTAATTGAAAGTTAAGCTGAACTGCCTTAGCATCCATTTTGTGTGGCCAAGTGATTCGCAGGGGCCTTGAACAGGCACTAGCCCCTCCCTCAAGTAGACAATGGACACAGAGTCACAACTCACAAATGTAAGTTCCTGATGTGATTCTCCGAAGATGCCCTTTTGATAAGCACTCTCCCCCACCTCCCAGGACCTTCCTCTTGTGCATCCCTTAGATAAGACTTCTTAGGAAGCTCACCAAAACCCCACACGTTTTGGTTTGAATTGACAAATCTACCCTTAACCCGGGAGCCCCAAGGAACTCTACACACAGATCCTAATACAGGTATGTGTCCCAGGTCCTGTCCCACTCTCTGTCTGGCCCTGCTTAGACTCATCCCTCCAAGTGTACAGTGTACCTCCTCCAGGACTTGAGTAATAAACCTCAATTTCATTTTCCATTTGCTCTCTTTTGTTGAACCATGGCTCACCTTCCAACATCATGTCACTCCTAGGTTCTATTTAATAAATGTTAATTTAACAAAGTCACAACATCAGTTGAGGAATGTTTGGTGCTGAGGATAAGAGAATTTAGGCAGACCTCAATGATTCAACTCAGATCAGTAATCCCCAAACCAACCACAGCTAGTTATTAAGGATATTAGTAAAGTTTAAATGCTTTATGTATTCAGGTTTCAAAGATTTTATATACTAATTTACTTTGTGAAACTAAAGCATGAATAGACTACACAGTATTTTCCAAAATTAATTAGCAAAAGATTCTGTTTTTGAGTATCTTGAAGGGCCAGTGTTCTGGGTAAAATTGATGTAGGCTATTCTTTCTATTAATTGAATTAGCATTCTCTGTATTACTAATTTCAAAATTAAGTACCTTACTTATTTTTAAATTGTATGAATAAGTATGATTTTATTGATTTGGTTCAGCAAAGTATAAACGTTTAGATACTGTGTCCATATGTTTTCTTTCAGGTCTCCATGAAAACCAATTGTTGGTCTTGTAATTTGAACTCTGGAAACTATAATACATATATTATATTGTTAGATATCTTAATGAACATATTGCCACTACAAAACGTATCCCCTCCAAGGGAGCTTGACAGATGTCAGTTGTTGAAGACATTTTCTCTCCAGACCATGTTATAAATGAAATAATAGTTTGATTTTGAAGGTATACACTTTCAAAAACAGGTGACCAGGTGAGATATATGAAAATTGACTCTATAATTGGATCTAAAGTTGCTACCCTTGACAATTGGATAGTACCTTGTCTGAAGGAATAATAAATTCATAGAAGGGTGTGTGCAGCATGGGGTATAAAATAGTAGTACCCTTTATTTCTGGATGGAAAACAATAAGAGCAAAGAAACAATAATAGTTATGAGGCACAAGCAAAGTGATTTATTAGTATTTTCTTATTTAATTCTACAACATTCCTATGGGTTATAAGTATTATTGCCTCTATTTTTCATATGAAGAAATTCAACTTGGGGATTTAAATACTTGGTATATGAACTAATTTATGTCAGGATCAGAAATGTTAATGCTCTTCATCACTGTATTCTACTCATATTCTTGTCAAAAGCAAAAAAAGTTGTTACTCTGCATTTTTCTCCATATGGAAATACATGTGTCCAGTGAAGGATACACATTCTAAGAGGGAAAGTTGGTAAATTATCTTAATGAATGAACATTCAAATCTTTCTCAGCCCAAGCAATTTCTTTTTGCCTATCCAGTCCCAGTCCTTCCTCTTGATACATTCCTTTTTACTTTAACCATGCTGTGAATTCTGATAGATAGATAATCTATCTATCTTGCTTTGATTATCACTTCTTTTTGATGACTATGATAACTTTCCTATTACCTTTTCTTGTTTTTCTGCTCTTGGCCATTATTTAACCTACTCTTTGGGACTGCTAAATGTGTTATTTATTCTATTTTTTTCATTTTTTGAAATTCTTTGGGAGAAAGATATTTTGCAAGTATTCAAAACAATAAAACACAGTAAGTGTGGGCAAATGTGTGAACCTAAAGGAAATGGCTCTGCTTTAGGTAAAGCAAAGTGAGGTCAACCATGGACCTATTCCTGAAGAACCTGTTAGCAATGTTGAAAAAAGGCAAATGTCTCCTAGCTATATTTATCAGAAATGGCATTATAAGATTGCTTTTTGACCACTAGTGTCCACTGATTGTTTAAAAATGAAACATAGAAAGACCTTTCACCTAGAAATAATTCTTCAAAGCTGACTCAAATTTGAGGAATTATTTGCCTGGTCTATAATGCAGCTCAGTGTACATATTCTAACATTTATAAATCCAGGTCTCCACTCCCATTACCCAGGTAATTAAAGGTAAATCCTGGATGGAACCTAAAACAACATACAGTAAATCCCCTACATACAAATGAGTTCCCTTCCGAGAGTGCATTCATAAGTCCAATTTGTTTGTTAAGTCCAACAAAGTTAGCCTAGGTACCCAACTAACACAATCGGCTATATAGTACTGTACTGTAATATGTGTATAATAGTTTTCACACAAGTAATACATAAAAAACAAACATAAAAAATAAAGAAAACATTTTTAATCTTACAGTAGCTTGAAAAGTATAGTAGTATAGTATAACAGCTGGCATACAGGGGCTGGCATTGAGTGAACAGACAAGAAGAGTTACTGACTGGAGGAGGGAGAGGAAGTGGGAGATAGTAGAGCTGAGGAATCGTCATTAGTAGGAGACAGAGAGCAAGCTGCAATTTCACCCATGCCTGACATTGATGGAAAATACGTTGGCATCTTTGAAAGTTAGCAACTTGAAGGCTCGTATGTAGGGGACTTACTGTATTTGCTTGATACTAAACTTTCATGAGATTAAATTCAATAAAAATTTATTAATTTGCTAAAAAACTGAATTTTTAGACTTAAATGTTATATTTTAACTAGATTTTTATGCACAATTTAAAAGAGCTCAGATAGTGTTAAAATGTTACTTAAATATTTCCTGCTACACTTCCTGTTCCTAAAGACATGGATTTCTGTAATTCCTATTTGTACCTCCAGCACATAGTAGATGCTCTATAAATGCTTTCTTGCCAAAATAAGTATTGTGTAGTTAAGATGAACATTTGTGAGGTTTATATAAATGAATGGTCAAAAATGTGAAGGATACAGATCCTGAAATGAGAGAGAATGCAACAGTTAATACCATGTGTTCTAGGGGACATTTTAAGTGGCATCAATAGACAACAATAATTTGACATTTTTTATCTATATTTATTGATTTCTGCCAGTGGCAAGTCTAATGGCAGTACAAAGTCATAAATAGAATTTAGAGTAGGACTTGGAAAACTATGACATTGTTTAGGTGACTCTCCATTTTAAATAGGCAATTTGTCAGCAACGTGACCTTTAAAATGGCTCGTTTATGTTGTTTTCTTGTTTGCCTTTTTAAGCAATTCACCTAAAAGTGGCATAATTTTTTTCAAGAAGAATTTACCTTTTCTTGACCAGAACATTATTCAGGACAGCTAATCTTAAGGCTACAAGGAAAACAAGATAATGAAACTAAAAATATGGGAACCATGGGCTAGATGTTATGCTGAGAGTTCTGAATTTGACAACATAGTTACTAAATTGTTTTAGTTATATTCAAAATTTCTATTTGGTCATAGAACAGATACAATAAACCACACCCTGGATAGGGACTGCATACACAGTTAATGATAAGATTAATCAGAAAATTATTCTTAGAATAAAAATCTATCCATTCTATGAAAATAATGTAATGGTAATGTACCACTTTTGAAATGGAGCAGGACACTATGGGGCCTTCCGAGGACAGACCCCACCCCCTCCCATGTCCTCAGCCTGCATTTGCTTATAGAAAAACTTTAGTCAAAGAAAAAAAAATAATCAGGAGTAAATGCAGACACAAAGGAAAATAGTCCAACAGGACCAAATGTTAATAGTTTAGTCATTAAACAAAGACAAGAACGTTTAGTTCTTCTTCAAGAGCTATAGATAATATTCCGAGCCATAGCCTTTGAACTGTTTTGTAGATACTGAAACCCCCACCAGATCAAAGATGTTAACTACATGATGACCAGACTGTAGCCATGACATAAGCTGCTACAATTCTGAGAACTGGCCTCAAAGAAATGGGAACAAATTAACCCTGGAACTGAAGATTAATTGTACTTAAAAACAATCAAGATGATGCTGATCAGACCACTGTATAACCAATTTCAAGATGACTGTCAGAGCTGACTGTGCTGTTTCTGCATGTAGTCCCCTCCCTCCACCTATACACCCCCGAAACTGCCCTTTAAAAGCTCTTGCCTAGTGATTATCAGTAGAGAGTTGCCCTACGGACATGAGTCCACCCTCTCCCATGGCTGCCAGCCTCCAGAATAAAGCAAACTTTCCTTTCCACCAACCTTGCCTCTTGAGTATTGGCTTTTGAGTAGCAAGCAGTCGGACCTGAGTTTTGATAACACTTTAGCTACATCTTTTCAATATGAACAAAATTATCTGGTGTTTTCATGCCTAAAATCACACCCATAATTTTTATTTTGTTGGTGTTTGGGTCATATTGCCATTAACTAAGCACACAAGCTATTCTGCCTCATTCTGTGGGGTACTCATCATAAGATGGCCATGCAGGAGCCTGTGGAAAATGTTCAAGTGTCCAATCCACACTCCCAGTGCACCTCCTCACAAACCATCAAAGACTGTCATTATTCAATACTATGAAACATATTATCATGAGAGTGCCTTTAAAAATAGATATCCACAATGGCAATTGGATTTTTAAATTAGTCCATGCTTAATAACTATCTATAGGATAATTCATGCTGCTGCACCAATGAAGTATTCATAACTCTCTATGTAAACACTGCAGGAATTAAAAATCAAGAATATCTTTCACACATTTTAGGCAGGTGTCAGTAGTCCTCGACGTTGCCATTTGGCCTAAAGACATTACTGCAGGGGACAATAGAGATACACAAATCTATTTACTTTCTCTGTGTGAAAAGAAAAACCTTCTAGGCAGAGGTTTCAGTTAAGCATATTCATTACCTTTTAACTGATTCTAAATTGCAGTGTGACCTTCCGTTATCAATAACCATATCTAGTTAACTGAAACCAGCACAATTTGGGCATATGTGCTGTGAAAAACTTTCCCCTGCATTGGCATATATATATGTGTGTCTGTTTGGGCATGCATGTGCAGCTACACCTGCTATTATAAACCAGGTAGACACAGTAAAAGAGAAAAGCAAATACATTGCTAGAAAAACAGCTAAATAATAAAAACAGACAAATTCCACCCAAATATTTTTCATGTTATACATGGTTAAATAAGGACCATGTTAAAAAATGAAAATTTCTGTTGAATAAAATTATTTGTAATGCCAGAGGTTCCATATATCAGAAAAAGCATGGAAAGTCACTGTGAAATTAAGCATTGTGTTTAAAATTTTAAGCTATGTAGAAAAATTCCACTAAGAGAAAATATGTTTGACTATCTTAGGCTAGGCCACAGTGAGCATAATGTCATAAAAAATTAACTACCACATCAACCACTGTGAGCACTGAAGTATACAAATTATCATTCCCCTAGAAGACTTACTGAAAGCTCTTTCACAGTCACCTGCAGAATGTACACATTTCATCCTACCTTCAAAAAACATAGCCAGAAAGCTCATGTTCCTAAGCCCACAAAGAAAAATGCCATCTTTCAGAACCTTAAGTAGACCTTTCAATTCACCTTACCACTTTACATTCTTCCCTATATCCATTTTTATAGTTCTGTAAAACAAAATAAAAATACAGACAGCAAAGGAATTAACTCATTTTCTCCTTTCAGTTGTTTAGTCAACACTTTATCCCAATTAAACTCATTTTCAGAAAAAATGTTGGAAGCAGTGGGAAATGTAAATGCTTCCAAAATGAGATAAGTAGCATATCCAGTCAGTCCAAGGCCTGACAGGAATACAGTGGCACTGTGATGAACTGGCCATCGTGGGTAGCAAGTACAATATGGTCATTGGCATCACATGAAGAAGTTTAAGTCCAGCCTCCCTGCTCTTTAAATCTTGATTTAGGAGGGAGTATAGAAAATAAGAAGTAGTAAGCGCAGGGCATTTAGTTAGAAATGAAGAGAACATCAAAAGGAACTGTAATCATCAGCCAGTGCAGTGGGAAGATAATGAAGAGTGAGATCCTGGAGGTCAAGTAAAGGTGGACTTCAAGAAGTTGGAACCTATGCTGCAGATAGGTCAAATAACACAGAAACTGAGAATTTATCCTTCAATGTTGCCATATCTAAGTTATCGCTGATCTTGGCAAAAACCTTTTCGGGAGGTGCTGGAGGCAAGTGGGAATTTAGGAGAGAACGCGAAAAGGAATGTATACAATGAGTATAGAGAACTCTTTCAAGGTGTTTTTATGTAAAGAGCAGATACTTTGTACAGTAGTTGCAGGAGGGTCTGGGTCAAGGGACACGTTTTCTTAAAGATAAATATGTTATTTAAGTAATGGTGAGAATAAACAAGTTATGAGGAAAAAACTGATGATGTAGAGAGATTAAGAGGGCAAAATTCTAGGAATATTCTTGAGTAGACAAGAAGTGTGATGATCAAGCACACAGATAGAGAGGTTCTCAATATTTTGGAGCAAGGAAAATTCATCAGTTGAAAATGAGGGCAGATAGATAGATGGGTAGACATGCAAATTGAGCTT
This sequence comes from Lagenorhynchus albirostris, assembly GCF_949774975.1. Lineage (NCBI taxonomy): Eukaryota > Metazoa > Chordata > Mammalia > Artiodactyla > Delphinidae > Lagenorhynchus > Lagenorhynchus albirostris. The sequence goes on from NC_083096.1 coordinate 94,765,178, forward strand.
GCTTGTAGTAGAGTGTGGAAGTGCTCTGATTTCTACTACTTTTCCCAGTGAAATAGAAAACAAGATCATAAACTAAATGTGAGGAGGAAGGAAGGCATACTGGAAGGCAAAGTATGAAATTGTTTTCTTGGAGAGTGAGAGGGTGAAATGGCATGGGAAAGTGTAAGAGCATTGCCGGGGAAACTTAAGGTTACACCTGTACTTAATTGTCAATAATTTCAAAAGTAGTCAAGCACTACGGCTGTATGTTTCTGCAGCCAGACCTTCCGCAGCTTCTAGGGTGTAGAGTGAAAGGTAATAAAGCTGGATTCAATTGGGGATGAGATTTTTCCTGTTGAGTATGGTAGATGTTATAAGGAGATAGAGGCTGTACGTGAGGTAATGATTGTGACACCGACAGGACCATGAAATCTAAGTCAGGTAAGGAGGGAAAGAAAGGCACAAGGGGTTGAGAGAGAGTGAAACATATAAAGAACAATAACCAGGAGGTTCTAGTGTGGTCAAGAACTGTGAGAGGATTCTGACAACAGCCTCCTATCTTTCCAGCTCAAAGACTAGGAAAGTTGAGAATAAGATTGTGAGGTGAGAAGTGAGTTAGACTATCAATGACTAGATTATGATCATGGAGTAATTGACTAAAATAGTGTCCAGGAAAAGGTCATTGTAGAAGATGAGGTCAAGAAAATAAAAGGCAATAGAGGGAATATTTAGGTGACCCTAGAATACACCGAGAGTTATGACAGGAATAAATGTCTGCAAGTGACAATGAGCCCAATGTAGGCAGAGTGCTTAAAACAGTGGACTCTGGAAGCAGGCTGGGCTCTTGAAGGTCAAATTCAGTTTCTAAGACATGAGGCAAGGAAACACGTCATAAAGGAAAACAAACTGGATTGGGATTCAAGCTGGGATTTCAGTCCCAGTTCTACAACCATAGCAATATTTCTGAGTCTGCAAAGTGTGTTGTATTATATAAAGGCACTGGATTAAATGATTCCTAAACCCCATTCAATGTTGAATATTCTATAACTGTAGCAACCATTTTTGTGAAATAGAGAAGGAAGAGCTGGGGAACAAGGGTGAGGGAGAATAAATCCATTTGGGAAAGAGAGTTAAAATCTCCTCTACATATAAGATAGAAAGGAAGCACTGGAACTTGGAGCTCACAATGAATAATAATTGTAATAATAATAATAAATTCCAATAAAAAAATTTTTGGATCCTAAAAAAAATTAAAAAGATAAATACAGTTTCCAAAACTGGTAGAACTGAATACATTACAGAACCTCCCTCTTTCCATATATAAAATTTCAGTAATAATAACAGTAATAATATCTACTTTAAAGTGTTTTGTGAGAATTAAATGAGTGAATAATGTGTCTGTTAGTGGCTCCATAAAAATATTATATGTCTTTCTCTCCTCTGCCTTACATGATCATCTCCCTCTTCTACCATTAGCTGACATGTTTTTATTTTTCCTATTAAAACAAAATAAACTCAATCTAAAAAGACTACATTCTGTAAGATTCCAACTATAAATATGACCTTCTAGAAAAGGCAAAACTGTGGAGACAGTAAAAATATCAGTGGTTGCCAAGGGTTAGTGGGGAGAGAGGGATGAATAGGCAGAGCACAGAAGCTTGTTAGGGCAGTGGAAGTACTCTGTATGATACTATAATGGTGGAGGCATGTCATTATACATTTGTCCAAACCGGTAGAATGTCCAGCACCAAGAGTGAATCCTAATGTAAGCTGTGGACTTGGGTGATAATGATATATCAATGTAAGTTCATCGATTGTAACAAATGTACCACTCTTGTTGGGGATGTTGGTAATGCAGGAGGCTGTGCATATGTGCAGGCAGAGGAAGATATAGGAAATCTCATTACCTTCCCCTCAATTTTGCTTTGAAACTAAAACTGCTCTAAAAATAAAGTTTATTAAAAAACAAAAACATAAAAACAACTGAACAACAGTCTTGACTGCCTCTTCCCCTTTGGCTGATACACAACTTGCCTAACATTTTTATTTCTAGCCCACTTTTATTTCTTTTCTTTCTTTTTACTGAGATAATTTTTTGTTTCTTTTTGCAGCAAAATTCCTTGCACAGTTGTCTACACTTATTGCTTCCAAATAATCCCCTCAATTTCTTTTTTAAACCAACTCCAAATAGAGGGATTTTTTTTCCTCCTTGAAAATGTTTTTTTCTAAAAGCCATCAATAATATTTATGTTTCTAAATCTAATGGCCAAGTTTCTATTATTGTTGACCTAGCAGCAACATATAATACAGTTGTTCATTCTCTTCTTAAAATATTTTATTCTATGGTTTCCTGGACACCACATTCTCATTGTCTTCCCCTTTTCATTTTGGTTGCATATCTTCAGGCTCTTTGCTGATTCCTCCATCTCTCCCTAACGTTTTGTTTGTTTGTTTGTTTGTTCACAAATGCTTTATATTTCCAGCTGTTGAGACAATACTTTTGAGAGTTGAGGTTACCTCTAGCGGCAAAACCAGAGCCAGCTCTTAAGCAGCCAGAATGCTATGGTAATGGAATATGTGACCATTTCTCTTTTAGAACCTTCTTTGTTCTCTGCTTCCAGAAGTTGTAGACATCTATTTAGTTTGATTATCTGTCGTCCTAATGAAGCTGTATCTACAACAGTCATGTCATCTGAAGTTCCTTCAACCATTGTACCTATATTTGAAATACTATACATGGAGTCAGTTCTGACCAGCTGTCCGTTTTGGCAAACAGCATTTTAACTCATAGGGCACTCTCTTTTTAGCCTGACAATTGCATGGATTTCTTCATTTTGAGGGGTTGGAGGAGGTCTTTCTAAATCCATAAAATCTAGTGGTCTTTCACTTAGCATAAGCACAGGGGGTGGTGTTTTTAGTGCCAGTGGTTTAAAGGGGGTTGACTGCATAAGTTCAAGATCTGCTGGTCTTGAAAGTGGAATGTCTTCATTATTTCCTGATACAACAATTCTCCCTGGAACCTGCATAATCACACAAGCATTTGAAGCTCCTTCTCAGAATCCTTGTTCAAGGTCAGCATTTGGTGGTGCTACCTTTAATTTTTCCAGGACCTTCAATTCGCTGACCAATACCTTTGGTGTATTCCATTTCATACTGAATTCAACTAATTTCTACCACCTCAGCAGCAGTGGGAGAAGGAAATGCTGCCCCACTCATTAAATGTGTACCAACTACTGCTTGCTTTTTGGCATTATCTGCTTCTGTGCTTCATATTAAATCCTTTAACTTGCTTATGTATGTGCTGGATTTTCAGCCACTTTTGTGCCCCTGGGCCTGCTGGAGGGTCTCTGGTGAGGGCCACTGACTGCTGGCTCCCAGAGGCAATTGGCCAAGCACAGGGAAGTCCTCCTTAATTTTTGAATATTAAAATACCCTGGGGTTCAGTCCATGTTTCTCTTCTCTATCTATATTCACATCCTTGGTAATCTCTTCTAGTCACATGTTTTAAATTTTCTCAGCAGGCTAATGACTCCTATATTCATATCTCTTGTCCAGTTCCTATTCTTGAGCTTCAGTTGTTATAACTAATTCTCTGCTCAAAACTTGCAGCACTTGTAGTTTCCCATATCTCATTTAATGACAAGTCCATTCTTTAAGTGGCTCAAGCCAGAAATCTTGAGATCATCTTTAATTTCATTTTTTTCTCACACTTTGCATTCAAACCATATGAGTCCTTGGATTCATCTAATATACCCAAAATTGATTCCTCCCATCTATGAAGAAATAGCCTATATCAGAAAACAAGCATCATTGTGGGAACAACTAAAAATTGAACAAATACAACACACACACATACATACACATACACACACACACACACACACACACACACACACACAGCTTTTGTAAGCAGCAGAGAACAACTGAGTCAGCTAGACTCCAGGAGAAACAAAGATCTCAAAGAAAAAGGAAAAATTACATTGCATTTTCCCCTTAAGAATTTGCCAATTTTAATGGAAGAATCTAAGGGAACAAACAGAAAATAGCAGTTCAGAGTTGCTGACAATTGCATGGCCAGGGAGGAGAAACAAAAACCTGTTCGGGGCTCACCAATTAGGGGATATTTTGGAAATATCAGGTTGTTATTTGAAAGTTCTGGAGGAACTCTAGGAGTAAAGGAAAATTGGAAATAGACAAGTTCTTCAGGATGACTGAAATTCAGTCTCAGATTATATCAAACCTTGTTGGATCAAGGTTATTTGCTTTTCTCTAACTACCTAACAGGAATTCTTTAAAAATTCCATCTTCTTTTTGAGGAAGGTAGTATCATCCTGAAGCTCTGAATTTCAAATACAATCTCCAGAATTTAGTTAAAATGTAACAAGTATGCAAAAAAATCCACAAAAAAGCAAAAGAAACAAACTAAAAAACAGAAGCAAATGGTCAAATCCAAGAGAAAAAAATTGGAGTTACCATACACAGACTTTAAAGTTACTGTGATTAGTATGTTGGCTAAAATATATGACAAGATGGAGAATATCACCAGAAAATAATGCATATTTTGGAATTGAAAATTACAATATTTACAATAAGTGATTTCACAGATAGATTTAACCACACATTGAACAAGTATAAAACTAGTGAACTGACCTTTAGTTGAGTAAAAATGTCCAATGTAAAACACAGAGAAAAAAAGAATTATAAGAAACACCCAATGTATGAGACATGGGTAAAATTTGTAATATAGCTATAATGTGATCTTTGAATGGGATGAGTGAGAGAAGGGGCAGAAGCAATACGAGAAAAGCAACTGGGAATTTTCACAACTGGCAGAAAAAAATTAAACTACAAATTAAGGAAGCTCTACAAACGCAAGAAGGAGATATAAAAGGACCTCTGCACCTAGTTACATCATTAAAAAAACAAACAAACAGAAAACTGCTGAAAACCAGCAACAAACAAAAAGTCTAAAAGTAGCCAGAGAAAAATAAAGGCATAACTCTGTTAAATAGGAAGAGTAAAACTGAAGGCTAACTTTTCAATCAGAACAACAGAAACCAAAAGAAAACAGAATGAATTTTTTTAAAGACCTGAAAGAACATACGGGCCAACCTAGATTCTAAGTTTCTTGAAAATATCCTTCAAAATGATAGCTATGTAAAGATGTTTACAGGTAAACAAATTGAAAGATGTTTTGCCTACAAACTTAAAAGAAATATCAAAGGGAATTCCTAGAACAAAAGCTAAATTATCCCCAGAAAATATGGCAATGCAGGAAGGGAGACTACAATAGAGGAGATGTATGGGTAAATAAGAAGTAACATTGATGAAAACAATCTCAATGTTTTGAGAGGTTTAAAATATATACAAAATTAAAATACAGGAATACAGTAAGATAACACATGGGAAGGAATGTATGGAATTAAAGAGTTCTAAGTTCTTAATCTAAGTCTGGGCAGTGGTAAAAGTATAGGCCTAGAGAAGACCTACGGTAAATAAATATATTTGATTTTTTAAATTCATTGTTTCTCAAAATGTGATCACATTTCTTCCATCATTTATCATAATTGGAAATACTGTTGAGGGGAACATACTTTAGGAAATATTGATGCTACACTTACCAGGACTGTTGTAAATCTATAGCCACCAATGGCATTCATGGGAGGAAAAAAATAAATCTCTGAAAAATTCTGAAAGGTGATATTAGGGAAAATCTCTCAGACCAATTCTGCAGGCCTGATTTTGTGTAGGGAGGTTGAATCTCTATTCTGTATTCCTTCAGCATAGGTATATTTTTGTGTGATATAAATATTGACCTAATCATATATTGATATCTATGCTTTTTAAAATTATTTTGCCCATAGGTGCAAAACTAATATTAGGTTTGTATTAGATTGCTAGATCACGTATATCTAGTTTGTTTCTTTTGAATTCCACAAAGAAATTTAAATAAAGCTTTCAAAATATAAGATAGTTTGAAAAATTTTAGGTCCATTCTTACATACATTACAGGCCAACTTTTTATCTATATATTTTCTCCTCTTCACCTAATTCAATATTTTATTATATGGTTCTTTTAGACTATAATTATACTAATTACAGAGATTCTTCTTGAAAATCAGATTGTGCTACTTCCACACTGTCTCAAATTAATAGCAGTAATGTAGGGATAAAAATTTACTCAGCAAAGTATATTAGCAATTCAGAATAAGTTTCATAAATAAGGACATAGCATAATTCTATTATTTTAATTACCATGTGCTTAAAGAGGAAAAGGGAAAGTTCTTAAATTTTTATTAACCCTTGAGAAATTAGACAATTTAATTCAATAAGCTCCTTAATACTATTTATACAAAAGCAAAACTAAACAAGTGGGACTACAGCAAATTATCTTCTGCACAGCAAAGAAAACTATCAACAAAATAAAAAGGCAACCTACTAAGTGGGAGAAACTATTTTCAAATCATATATCTGATAAGGAGTTAATATCCAAAATCTATAAAGAACTTGTTCAACTCAGTAGCAAAAAAAAATCTGATTAAAAATGGGCAGAGGACCTGAATAGACATTTTTCCATAGAAGACATACAGAAGGCAAACAAGTACATGAAAAGAATGTTTAACATCATTAATCATCAGAGAAACGTGAATCAAAACCACAATGAGATGTTGGGCTTCCCTGGTGGCGCAGTGGTTGAGAGTCCGCCTGCCTATGCAGGGGACACAGGTTCGTGCCCCGGTCTGGGAGGATCCTACATGCCTCAGAGTGGCTGTGCCCGTGGGCCATGGCCGCTGAGCCTGTGCATCCGGAGCCTGTTACTCCACAGCGGGAGAGGCCACAACAGTGAGAGGCCCACGTACCGCAAAAAAACGAAACAAAACAAAACAAAAAACCCCACAATGAGATGTCAACTCACACTTGTTAGAATGGCTATTATCAAAAAGACAAGAAATAACAGGTATTGGCCAGGATGTGGAGAAAGGGAACCCCTTGTGCACTGTTGGTGGAAATATAACTTGGAGCAGCCACTAGGGAAAACAGTGTGAAGAGTCCTCAAAAAAAATTAAAAATAGAGCTACCATATGATCCAACAATTCTACTTCTGGATATTTATTCAAAGAAAATGAAAACCCTAGCTCAAAAAGATATTTTTACTCTCATATTCATTGCAGCATTATTTACAATAACCAAGATATGGAAACAACCTGTGTCCATCCATGGATGGATGGATGAATAAAGAAGATGTGGTATATACATACAATGGAGTATTATTCAGTCATAAAAAAATAAAATCTTGTCATTTGGGACAACATGAATGGACCTCAAGGGCATCATACTAAGTGAAACAAGTCAGAGAAAGATAAATGACAAATACCATACAATCTCTTTTATATGTGGAATATGATAAACAAAACAAACAAACAAAAAACAAGCACATAAATACAGAGAATAGATTGTTGGTTGCCAGAGGTGGAGGGTGAGAGGGTAGGAGAAATAAATGAAGAGTCAAAAGGTAAAATATAAAAAAGTAAAACATAAACAATGACTTGGTCTTTATGGCTAGGTTTGCAAGAGCTAATCCAGTTTTAAGTGAAGTAATGAGTGATCTAGAATAAAGGCCAACCTCATTTTTTTTCAACATTTGCTTTGACAGATAGTAGAGAAAATAAGGATCACTCTCTTTGAAATTCTGAGGCCAGAAAGAAGACCAACATTAACCATCAATAATAGTATCATCTTTGTAGTCAATTCAGAAAATATTTGCAAAACAAATATGCAAGCTTCAGAAAATCATCAAGATAGAAGTAATACACAGAAAACCATCTTATACCAATAGAGTAAGGCCAAAGATATCTAAGTGGGTGAAAAAGCTACTGTATGCTACTATGCCCTAGTCATATACTGTGAAACACTCTGGGATAGAGTCAACTACATTTAAGCCTAAACCCACTACAAAGTCTTCATTTGTTTTTATGTTTTGAATTTGACCTTGGAAAGTAAAAAATTATTTGGTGATAAACTACCAGGTATAAAGATAATAAAGGACTCAAACCTATCTATCTATCTATCCATCCATCCATCTAATTTATTTAAAATGGAAAATGTTTTAATTCTTATATTTTGAATATAATTCATATATTTTGAAAATTCTTATATATTGGGAATAAAACATACTTCCTTAAGGAGACTAAAATCACCTACCTAATAAAAACATTGAAAATACAACACTCTTAAAATTAATTATGACCTTTCCAGCACTTAGTTTTATTCAGTTAAGGATAACTATTAATGTTACCCTGAAATTTTGTAGTTTTGTTACATCAATAAGCAATGTTAATCTCTAAACAGAAAAACATACCTATTCAGCAAAATCTATTTTTCCTTGAATGGTTCTTTGATTTGTTTTCCCATGGATACATGGGGAAAAGCTCAAAGGTCGTTAATGCTGACATTAATATACATTAGCCATTGGAGTAGACCATTTCCCTACTGGGCACCACCACATTTTCAATGGACACCCAATTAATGAGCATCTAATTGACTCATCTGCAAATCTTACAAAGCAATAGTTTTTCTAAGTAAATTGAACATGCCATTGAAAAAACTCTGCAGAACTGAGGGCATAATTAACTCTACTGAGGCATACTTGATCTTAGAAGCCCTGGGGATAATCAATAATTAGTTTCATTCTGAAATGGTTCTGTTGCTATACCCATGACACAATGTTTCTGAATTACTGATGTTCTGACGATTGTTGCTTATTTGGATCAGAACAGAAAAGCTGTAGCTAACTCAAGCTTTACAGCATAATAAACTTTCCAAAGTACCTTGAGATTAAAAACAATCAAAGTAAATGAAGCATCAAGTACTATTTATCTTCCAAAATATTAGTGCTTACAAAAACAAAGGAGGCCAAACAAACAACTCTGTATCCATCACATTCAATGTTATATAGCAGCAACATTTTATTTTATAAAACAAGAGAGAAAATTAAGAGATTTGATTGGCTGATAAACTTTCTAACTGTGGCTTCCTGGAAAATTCATGGTTAGAAATTTATGAGCATCACCACTTAATTAAGAGTAAGAATTCTGAGCACAGAGACTATAATCAGTACAATTCATGGGGTTCAATATTTATGGGACTCATCAGTTAGCAAAAAGGGCAAAAGGAATTGAACACTTTGATAGTCTAATAAGAATTCCAAAAGCTTTTCTAAATGAAGTAAATTAATAAAACTCAAAATGTATGCTTAGCATATGCTATGCAAATAGGCTTTTAAATACAATTTTTTGGCATCATGACACCATTTTACTTTAAAGTTAGAAGAAAAAATGTTAAATTATTGAAGCAATCTCTCTGTTCTAATTCAAGAGATGATATTGAAGCAGATTTATCTTTCTGCTTCCCAATTAAAAGGGAGTGTGTCTTGCCCTTTGTGTATTAGGTGAGATCAGATACTATTCCAGAGACATATTAAGCATTTATCCTAGATTTAAGTACATGTAAAGGAAATGCACACTAATGGTTTCCTAAGTAATAATCACTTTTCCCTTAGTCATGATCACAAGCTGACATTAAAAAGAGTATGCACAGAGGTGTGGCCAAGATGGTAGAGTATGAAGACCCTGGGCTCACCTCCTCCCATGAGCACACCAAAATTGCAACCATTTACAGAGAAGCTATCAATGAGAATGACCTGAAGGATAGCAGGAAAGATCTTCCACAACTAAAAATACAAAGAAGGAACCAAAACAAGATGCTAGGAAAGACAGTGATGCAGAATAGTCAAGACTTATACCCCTGGGGAGGTGACCTACAATTGGGAGGATAATCACTATTTTAGAGGTTCTCCCTGAGAAGCAAGGTGTCCAAGCCCCATATTAGGCTCCTCAGCCTGGGGGGTACTACACCAGGAAGCCAAGCCCCCAGGACATCTGGCTTTGAAGGCCAGTGGGGCTTAGATACAGGAGAGCTGGGGGACTGTAGGAAACAGAGACTCTCCTCTTAAAAGGTGTGTGCAAAATCTCACACACTCCAAGTTCCAGTGCAGAGGTGGTAATTTGAAAGGAGCCTGGGTTAGACTCACTTGCTAGAACATCCCAGAGAGGCACGAGGCAACTGCAATTCCCCCTGTGTATATAGACATGATGGCAGCCATTTTTTGGGAGCTCATCTTACCAGGAGAACAATGGTACTGGCAAATGCCATTTGGGAGGTCTCATCTAGTTTATTAGCAGTAGAGGCTTACCCACCCATGAGTAGGCCAGCACCAGCCTCAACCACCAGCCCCAGGTCCCACAGCCAGTCATACCAGGACCCTGGCCCACTCAAAAGTGGGCCAGCAGCCACAACACAAGGAAAGGCCTGGAAGCCAACTGGCCTGGGGACCAGTCCCACCTACCAGTGTGCCCTCAGTTGTTGGCCCTGCCACAACATAAGGTCCCACATAGCCCACATAGGGGGCACCACTATAGAATGTAGCTCTGGTGACCAGAGGAGAGTGTGCTGCTGTGCTCCATAGACTGTCTCCTACATAAGACTGTTTCTCCAAGATCAGGAAATGTAACCAACCTACTTAATACATAGAAATAAACACAAACAATTAGGCTAAATGAGGAGACAGAGAAATATGTTCCAAATGAAGGAAGAAGATAAAACCTTAGAAAAAGAATTAAGTGAACTGCAGATAAGCAATCAACCCAATAAAAAGTTCAAGATAATGATCATAAAGATTCTCAATGAACACAAGAGAAGAATGAATGAACACAGTGCGAATTTTAACAGAGTTAGAAAATATAAAGAACCAAACAGAGATGAATACTATAACTGAAATAAAAAATACACTAGAAAAAAAATCAACAGATTAGATGATAGAGAGGAACAGATGAACAAACTGCAAGACATTAGTGGAAATCACCCAAGATGAACAGACAAAAGAAAAAAGAATTTTAAAATGTGAGGATAGTTTACAAGACCTCTGTGACAACATCAAGTGTACTAATATTCACAATATAGGAATCTCAGAGGAGAAAAGAGAGAAAGGGGCAAAGAACTTATTTGAATAAGTAATAGCTGAAAACTTCACTAATCTAGGAAAGGAAACAGACATTCAGGTCCAGAAAGCACAGAAAGTCCCCAAAAAAATGAACCCAAAGAGGCCCATACCAAAACATATAATAATCAAAATGGCAAAAAAATAAAGAGATAATCTAAAAGCAAAGAAAAGCAACTAGTTATGTACAAGGGAACTCCCATAACCCTATAAGCTGACTTTTCAGCAGAAACTTTGCAAGCTAGAAGGAAGTGGCACAATATATTCAAAGTGATAAAACGAAAAAAAAAACCTACAACCCAGAATGGTCTACCTAGCAAGGCTATCACTCATATCTGAAGGACAGATAAAGAGTTTTACAGAATATCAAAAGCTAAAAGAGTTCAGCACCACAGCACCACATAGCTGGCTTAATAAGAAATGTTAAAGGGACTTCTCTAAGTGGAAAAGAAAAGATCACAACTAGAAATGTAAAAATTATGAAAGAAAAAATATCATTGGTAAAGGCAAACGTACAGTAAATGTAGATTAAAATCAAGCCCTTATAAAGCTAGTAGGAGGATTAAAAGACAAAAGTAATAAAATCATCTATATCCACAATAAATATTTAGGGATACACAAAAGGATGGAAAATATGATGTCAGAAACATTAAACATGGGGGGGGAGGGCAGTAAAAATGCAGGTTTGTGAGAATGTGTTTGAACTTAGCTCATCAACTTAAAATAATCACACATATAACAGAAAAAGAAAGATATCCAGTCATAACACTAAAGATAGTCATCAAATCACAAGGAAAATGAACAAAAGAATAAAAGAACAAAGAACTCAAAAACAACCAGAAAAGAATTAACAAAATGGTAATAGGTACATACTTATCAATAACTACTTTAAATTTCAATAGACAAAATGCTCCAATCAAAAGACAGGGTGGCTGAATGAATTAAAAAATTGAGACACATCTATATATTGCCTACAAGAGACTCACTTCAGATCTAAAGTCACACACAGACTGAAAGTGAGGGGATGAAAGAAGTTATTTTCTGAAAATGGAAACAAAAAGAAAGCTGTGGTAGCAATACTTACATCAGACAAAAATAGACTTTAAAACAAAGACTGTAACGAGAGACAAAGAAGGACATTACATAATGATAAAGGGGTCAATCTAAGAAGAAGATATAACAGTTGTAAATATTTATGCACCCAACATAGGAGCACTTAAATATATAAAGCAAATATTAACAAACATAAAGGGAGAAATTGACAGTATCACAATAGTAGTAGGGGACTTTAACACCCCACTTACATCAATGGACAGATCATCCAGACAGAAAATCAATAAGGAGATACTGGCCTTAAATGGCACATTAGACTATATATATATATATATGATGTTCCACCCAAAAACAGCAGAATACACATTGTTTTCAAGTGTACATGGAACATTCTCCAACATAGAACCAATGCTAGGCCACAAAACAAGTCTCCATACATTTAAGAAGATTGAAATCATATCATGCATCTTTTCTGACCGCAAAGGTATGAGAATGGAAATAACTACAAGAAAAACTGCAAAAAACACAAACACATGGAGGCTAAATATGCTACTAACTATAAATGGGTCACTGAAGAAATCAAACAGGAAATTAAAAAATACTGGGAGACAAATGAAAAATTGAAACACAATCCATCATCTAAAATCTATGGGATGCAGCAATAGCAGTTCTAAGAGTGTAGTTTATAGCAATACAACCCTACTTCAGGAAAAAGAAAAAATCTCAAACAATCTAACCTTACACTTAAAATAACTGGAAAAGGAAGAATAAACACAACCCATGTTATTGGAAGGAAAGGAATAATAAAGATCCGAGCAGAAATAAATGAAATAGAGACCAAAAAAATCACTAGAAATGATGTATGAATCTAAGAGCTGGTTCTTTGAAAAGATAAGCAAAATTGACAAACCTTTAGCCAGATTCATCAAGAAGAAAGACAGAGGGCCCAAATCAATAAAACCATAAATGAAAGAGAAGTTACAACTGATCCCACAGAAACACAAAGGATTATAAGACATTACTATGAACAATTACATACCAATGAAATGGACAACCTAAAGAAATGGGTATGCTCCTAGAAGCATAAAATCTCGCAAGACTGAATCAAGGAGAAATGTAAAATATGATCAAATCGATTACCAGAATTGAAAATGAACCACTAATCAAAAATTCCCAACACACAAAAGTCTAGGACCAGATAATTTCACAGGTGCATTCTACCAAATATTAAAAGAAGAATTAAGACCCATCCTTCTCAAACTATTCCAAAAATATTGAACGGAAAAGAACATTTCTAAATTTATTCTATGAGGCCAGAATCACCCTGATACCATAATCCAACAAAAGCACCATAATAAGAGAAAATTACATGCCAATATCACCAATGAACATAGATGCAAAAATTCTCAACAAAATGCCAGCAAAGCAAATTCTGCAGTACACTCAAAGGATCATACAGCATGATCAAGTGGACTTTGTCCCAGGGATACAAGTTTGGTTCAATATCCAGAAATCAATCAATCAATGTGACACACCATGTTAGCAAATTAAATAACAATTATATGATCATCTCAATAGATGCAGAAAAAAGCTTTTGACAAAATTCAACATATCATAAAAACTCTGAACAAAGTAGGTATAGAGGGAACATACCTCAACATAATAAAAGCCATATATATCAAACTCACAGCCAATATCATTCTCAGCAATAAAAAGCTGAAAACATTTTCCTCTAATATCAGGAACAAGACAAGATGCTCACTCTTAACCATTTTTACTCAAAATAGTACTGGGAGTTCTAGCAATAACAATCAAACAAAAAAGAAATAAAAGGAATCCAAATTGGAAAGGAAAGAGTAAAACTGTCACTGCAGATGATACACTATATATAGAAAATCATAAAGATACCACCAAAAAAATTATAAGAACTCAATGAATTCATTAAAGTGTCAATACAAAATTAATATAGAGAAATCTGTTGTGTTTCCATGCACTAACAATGAATTACCAGAAAGAGAAATTAAGAAAATAACCCTATTTACAATTTCATAAAAAAGAATAAAATACCTAGGAATAAATCTAACCAAAGAGGTAAGAGACCTATACTCAAAAAAAATAAGACATTGATGAAACAAATTGGAGACAGCACAAGCCAATGAAAATATATACTGTGCTCATGGATTGGAAGAATTAATATTGTTAAAATGACCATATTACAGAAGGTAATCCTTGGATTCAATTCAATCCCTATCAAAATACCAATGGTATTTTTTCATACAACTAGAACAAATAATTCTGAAATTCGTATGAAAGCACAGAAGACTCAAAATAGCCCAACAATCTTGAGAAAGAAGAACAAAAACTGGAAGCTCACACATCCTGATTTTAAGCTATACTACAAAGACACAGATCAATGGAACAGAATAGAGACCTCAGGAGTAAACCCACACCTACATGATTAATCAATGTATCATAAAAGAGGCAAGAATATAAAATGGGGGAAAAAGCCTCTTCAATAGTGTTGTGAAAACTAGACAACTACATTCAAAAGAAGCAAAATTGTCTACTTTCTCATACCATATACAAAGAAAAAAAAGAAAAAACTTAAATGTAAGACCTAAAACTCTTAGAAGAAAGTGTAGGCAACCTGCCTTTTGACATGAGTCTTAGAAATAATAATTTGGATTTGTCTCCTCAGGCAAGGGAAACAAAAACAAATGGGACTACATCAAACTAAAAAGCTTTTGCACAGTGAAGGAAACCACTAACAAAATGAAAAGGCAGCATACTGAATGGGAGAAGATATTTTCAAATGACATATCCAATAAGGAATTAATATCCAAAATACACAAAGAACTCACACAACTCAATAACAAAACAAACTGATTAATAAATGGGAAGAGGACCTGAATAGACATGTTTCCAGAGAAGACATACAGATGGCCAACAGGCACATGAAAAGATTCTCAACATCCTGATCATCTGGGAAATGCAAATCAAAATCATAATGACATAGCACCTCACACCTGTAAGAATGGCTATCATCAAAAAGACAAGAAACAATAAATGTTGGTGACGATGTGGAGAAAAAGTAACTCTAGTACATTATTGATGGGATTGTAAATTGGTGTAGCCACTATGAAAACCAGAATGGGGATTTCTCAAAAAAATAAAATAAAAGTAGAATTGCCATATGATCCAGCAATTCCACTTCTGGTTATTTACTCAAAGAAAACAAAAACACTAAATCAAAAAGATATATGCGCTCCATTTTCATTGCAGCACTATTTATAGTAGCCAAGATATGGAAGCATTGTAAGTGTTCATCAACAGATGAATGGATAAAGAAGATGTGGTGTATGTGTGTGTATATATATATATATATATATATATGTATGTACACAGTGAAATATTACTCAGCCATAAAAAATGAAATCTTGTCTCTTGCCACAACATGTGTTGATCTAGAGAGCATTATGCTAAGTGAAATAAATCAGACAGAAAAAGATAAATGCTACATGTCTCACTTATATGTGGAATCTAAAAAACAAAGCAAAACAAAATGAGAACAGACTTATAGATACAGAGAATAAACCAGTGGTTTTCAGAAGGGAGGGGCATGGTGGGGTGACTGAAATATGTGAAAGGAATTATTTAATAAATAAGTCATTATTTATATAATAAATATTTATTATAAATCATGAGGATGTATTATATAGCATAAGGTATATGGTTAATGATACAGTGATAACTTTGTAAGGGGACAGAGGGTTACTAGACTTATTGTGGTGATCATATCATAATGTATGCAAACATCAAATCCTTATGTAATACACCTGAAACTAATATTGTACATCAACTATATTTCAACTGAAAAAGAAGAGTAAGCACACCACATTATAATTTCACTAATATACGCTAATTCTAGTTGGAACTAAAAAGTCAGGGCTGAATAATGTTAGAGCAGTAGATTTCAAATTATGCAGCATACTGATTTTTTACTGAATTATGAAAATACGTAATTTATGATACTACTGTATGACTGTCAGACAGGATATTTAAGGAAATAGGGAGTATGGGAAAAAGTGGTATAACCTTTCTATGTCTAACTAGACAAATGTATAGCTTGAGGACAAAACTGTATCATAAAACAGAACTTTTCTTCTGGGTGAATTAAAGAATTGAGTTTCTGGGAGTTTCCTGGTGGTCTAGTGGTTAGGACTCTTCGCTTCCACTGCAGGGGACACAGGTTCAATCCCCTGTCAGGGAAATAAGATCCCACAATCTCATGGTGCAGCCAATAAAAAAATAATTAATTTAAAAATTATTTTAAAATAATTGAGTTTCCAAGTAGTGGAGACTCTAGTTGATGTATTCTGACATTCACCTGGCTGTCTAATATTTATATGGTCACAAAATAATCCAGTCTAACTTGGGCTTGTTGGCATGCTTGTCTCTTCAGAAACCTTGGAACAATGAAATATAAAATTACGAGCTAGAATTTTCTCTCAAACAATGAATGCAGTAAAGGACACCTTTAACAATTTACATGAGAAAATAATTTCAGTGTGTGTCTGAAAGTCAAGAGGAGAGAGAACCCGATGTGAAATATATAAGGAGTCATCTATTACACAGTTCAAGGATTATGGCTCTGGAGTCAGACTCCATGAGTTTATAATACAGACTTCACTATTTACTAGTTTGTGTGACCCAGAACAATGTTAATGAACCGCTCTTAGATCTCTGTTTCCCCATTGGTAAAATGGAATTAGGATTAGTAATTACAAATATGATTATTATGAGGGTTCCATAAGAAAATTCATGTAAATGTATGAAAGAAAAATGACAATTACTATTCTGAGTGTTCTTAAGATGATCATGTTTCTAAATTAAATGTTAGTAATAATAATAATAACTCATATTTATTGATTACTTACTAGGTTCTAGAAATCTTGCATATACTAAGTTTTTTAATTCTCACAACTCTCCATGGGGCAAGTATTATTTTACAAATGAAAAAGGGAAGCACAGAGAAATAAAGTAATTAGCCCAAGTTCACATAAATAGCATTGTTGGGTTGAAGGAGTCTAGGCTAGAATATCATATGACTGAGCGATACAACGTGGCATTGTAGGAAGCCAAAATGGCTGCTCTGTTCTGTTCTTGGAAGCTGAAATCTTTAAGCTGCAGAGGCTGGAAGGAGCAGCTACTGCATGGGTAATGAAACTGATGTAATTTCAGGAGAAAGCACCCTTCATACCTAACAGAGGAAGACAGCACTACTACATTACCATATCTAGAAAATTGTTTTGTTTTTGACATCTTATAAAACTAAGTTTTTGCATACACAGGGCAAAATAGACAGAATATATATAGGAAAAGTATCTATCAATGAAGACTTAAGTCAGTCAATATATTTTCATAAGTTTTCTCATGTTTCAAGTGGTAAAAAACAACTGCCCAACATTTGTGAGGAGTTTCATTAGTTTAAATGAGATAATAGTATAAAAAAGTTCTGAGAATAAAAATTAATATATTGATAAAATATGATACCATTTTTATTAATCAGTTGGGAAATAATTTGTATAAGTTTATAATCTCAAACTTAACTTGGGAATATTACTGTAAGATAAACTTCCAGGGAGAATGCATTCAAAACCTGTAATTTTTCAAAGAATATTTCAAATCTACCCTCTAAGCAACTGCTTCACTTTAAATTTCATTAAACTTCCTCCTATCCAGGTGTCTTTTGTCCTTTCCAGCATAGATGTTTAGGGCTGGACATAATCTTAGAGCCAACATGGAGGTGACCAACAGTCTTCTCAATAGAAGTGTTTTTGCATTAGAGACTCATATCCTTGTACCATTTTCAATAACTTGTGAATAAACACTATCTCAAAGAACTTGATGAGGGATAAACTTTTAAGAGTTCACTGTTCCTTTAAATAACAAATTTGACTCTTGCAGAAAAAGTACTGTTGGCTACGAGTTTCAGTTAACTTTAAATTTCTGAAGCTATTTATATGCTATGGAAAATGGAAGAAACACATTTTTAAATCAAAATGAAGCAAAGGTAATATGAAGACAAAACTATGTTGTGCTTGGAATACAATATTTCTTGAAGATTAGACTGTGCATTTCAGCACAGTCTGTATTTTTCCTTTAAACAATTTACTTCTGCCACCACTCTACTTTGTGCTGGAGATTTTGAAAGCCAATTAAAGCCATATTGAATGTTTTGGACCAAAACTAAACAATAATAAATTTTCAGAATGTTTTTGTGTTCAAGGTTTAAAAGTTTCCAAGGAGAAAATGCATCACCTCATCACTTCTATGTGGCCTTCATTTCTAATGTGGCAGCATCCAGCACACTAAATAAAACTCTGAGGATTCAAACTCAGAAATTTAAATATAAGGACAGGGGCTTCCCTGGTGGCGCAGTGGTTGGGAGTTCTCCTGCCGGTGCGGGTGGCGCGGGTTCGTGCCCCGGTCCGGGAGGATCCCGCGTGCTGCGGGGCGGCTGGGCCCGTGAGCTGTGGCCGCTGGGCCTGCGTGTCCGGAGCCTGTGCTCCGCAGCGGGGGTGGCCGCAGCGGTGAGAGGCCCGCGTACCGCAAAAAAAAAAAAAAAAAAAAAAATATATATATATATATATATATATATATATATATATGTAAGGACATAACATTTATGATTTTTCTGAAATATTTTCTAAGTCAAAATAAACTTGGACTTTTGCTAAATTTAAGACAGTGGTGATTTTATTTGCCTTTTAAACTCATTTAAGAAGTTGATATTGTATCAATTTTTTTAGGAAAACAGATTAAGTTTTATACCTCTCAGTTGTACCACAATAGTTCTCTAAACTTCCTCTCAATTAAGTAAAGTGATCAGACAAATCATTAGTGTCTAGGGATATAATATAGTAAAACTAAAAATACCACAGCCAGAAATTGCTACTGGTCCCCTAAATTAAATCACACTGACAGTCTTATGATTCCAGGGAGTAAATAAAATATCTCACCTGTTGTCATGACCACACTTTTCCACTTTATGATAGTTATTCAACCATTTATCCTATGAATCTCCAAACTTTATTACTATTACCTGGCAGTCATTTGCCACTTAGCACTGGAGCGGCCAAAGCCTTGTTTCAGTTCATTTACTGCAACAATTTAGCTGAAGCTGAGGGCAGACAAGGGTGAGAAGCAGAGTTACATGCCTCACCTGAGCTAGCCTCTAGTCATAATCAGCAGCTATCTTGGACTCTTAGCTTCTTACCAGTGCATCTAGGGAAACATTTCTTTCAGTTGACTTTTTCCTTAATACGGACTGTTTCTGCAGTGAAGCTATGAAACAGTGTTGGGGACTCCTCTCATCCCAAACCATTGCCTCTACAACTAGCATAAATACCTTGGCTGTTTCTTATTTCAGAATTAGTGCTTTCTCACCCTATATACTACTTGACAATTACTCCTTTTTTTTTTTAATCTCCTCTTGCTTCAGCCATAAGGTTGGGCAATGTCTCATATTTTACTATCAAATTTTCTAATGGAGACATAGCTTGCAGAGTAAAAAGCTTGCAGAGTAAAAAGCTCTGGCTCTCTTATGTCGCACTTTAAGAAATAGAATATATAACCATAAGCATGCAGTGAATCACTCTGTACTTTAGTCTTCTTTCCTCTCTCTGGCACCTGTTCTTCAATTCTTCACTTCCCAGTTCCAAACAATCATTAATAGAAAAGAAGACTTTCAATTTCCTTCTCTCTTTTCCAAACCTTTCAGGCTATAGGGCCCTGTTTTAGTCATCTTTGTATCACAAACACATAGAACAAATCATGTTCATTGCAGGCAGATGTGGTTAGAAATTTTATATTTAAATTTGAAGTTGCATTTGATGCTCATTATAACCTGCATGAAAGTGCTGGGTAAGAAGGACACACAGTACAACAGATTTCATTCCTGCTCCATGTGCAGTTAGCTTGGTGTATTATAGATTCTTAATACCAAAATCTGTAAGGAACTATTCAAACTGCAAGTTACCATTTTAGTGCCCAAAGTCTAAGATTGGCACCAAATTTGAAAAAATAAAGTAAAAAATCATGAGGCCAGAAATGTCCTTAAAAATGATGTACATGTATTTTAAAAAACGTTTTAAATGTTCAAAGACTGATACAAAAAGTACCATATCTTCTCAGTTCTGGCCAAAAGAACATTTTGATAACTAGTATAATGATGTTAAAACAATTTTATGTTTTTCAATCATTATCTGACTAAAGTACCCATGTTATAGAAGACAGTTTCTAGCCAATGCAAATTTTAAAATGAAAATTTAAAAGGTCTAATAAAATTTTATTTAATTATCATCTCATAAGGCAAATAGATTCAATTTTATTGTGCATAAATGAGTCACCCTCTGCTCATTTAAGTCTTCATCATCTTTCAATTTAGAAGTAATATAACATCAGTAGTTCTTCCCTAACATAGTATTTCAATAAACCTCAGGTGTTTACTGCAATCAGATTAATTTGTACCAACAAGGTATAGCCATTTTTAAAAGAGAACTAGAATAGGTGGATTATTTGGAATATTGCCTTAATATGGTAGGAGGAAAAACATGTTTTGAACATTTCAATATCGATTTGTAAGTCAGAATTCCCCATCATCATTTATTTCTGTTTTCGTGTCTTCTTGAAAGTCTGAAATAAAAATGCTAATGTATTTTTAAAGGTTAATAGTTGCCTAAGTGGTCCATAAAATAGAAACTTAAACATAGCAACTTGCAAAATTTAATGAGAGGGCAAACACAAGTTCACCTTGTCTTTTTATCTTCCTCAGCTGTGTTGTCTAGAGACCTGTAAAATGTCTGAAGATGATTATATCAACTGCAGGATTAGGTGACATAGGCCCTGAGCAGATTAAATGCTTCAGTGTCTGTGCACTTGGGGGTTTACGTGGCAGAGTGTGTGGGCTTCACTCAGAGGGCAAACACATATTCCTGCTGTCTATTGTACCATAAGAATAACTATCAGGTTCTGATTTCCATCCATCATTTTTATATCTGAAGAAAGCCTGCCTCCAGCCTAACGAATGCTACAGAAACTGAAGTCAATGGAGTCACTTGTCTTTACAGCCATCAGTCAAAGTACTAAATACCTCAAGAACTGAGACCCCATAATGAAACTAAGTGGTACATTTTGCTTTATTTTCCACTATTGTGCATGTTTGAGCATACCAAAATAATTATATTAATAGTAATAATAACCCATTTAGCTAAATGTTTTAATACAGGGCAATGTTAAAATTATGCCTGAAACACTTCATTTTTATTTTATGTTTTAATAGCAATCTGGATTAGTGGTTCTCAACTGGGGGTGTGAATGCCCACCTTCCCCCCAACTCAAGTATAATTGCCACTTTAAAACAAAAGTATACAATGCTTAGTTATATCTGAATTTCAGATAAATATTTTTTATAACTGATCTATGCAATATTTGGGATATGTTTAAATTTAAAAAAAAACATTTTTTTTTGGTTGTCTAAAACTAAAATTTAAGTGTGTACCCTGCATTTTATCTGGTAACCCTATGGGTCACAGAGGACATTTGACAATGTCCAGATACATTTTTGTCACAACTGGGGAGGGAGGTGCTGCTGCCGTCTTGTGGGTAGAGGCCAGGGATACTTCTAAGCATCCTACAGTGCACAAAATAGTCTCTCTTAAAGAATAATCCAGCCCCCAAGTGTCAAGTTTGCTGAGTTTAAAACATCCTGCTGTAGATTATAACAGGAAATTTATTACCTAACCATTTAGCCTAGTTCTTGCTATATTTTGGGCTTTAGGTTGCTCCACTTTTAGAGGAGGTTCTAGGTACTTCTGGAAAGCAAGTGATGATAAAGATGGCAATAAATAAGTGAGTAATAGTACAGTAAAGAAAGAAATCATTGATGGGGATGTTCGGTGAGAGTTGGTGAACTTGTAGAGAAATAAAATTGTATGTACTGAGAGCTTTTGGCAGCACTGCAGTGTGAAATGGCTGCAGAAGGATTTCCTGACCAACTAAAAAATAACAAATGAATATTATGGGATTATCGGGAGATTACTTTTATTATTAGTTAAACTTCCTTCTATAACACTGAATTAAAATTTGGTTGATGAGAGAGAGAGAGAGAAAGGAAGAGCGAGCGATTGGGGCTATGGTTAGTTTATATTCAGAGCCAAAGTGAATAAGCAAATGTCAATGGAAGTAAATGCTCAAATAGAGAATTAGGGTGACATGGCAATATGTAACACAAAAAATTTCAAAGAATCTAATTTAACTGTAAAGATGAAAAAGAATTTAACTGTTTCCTTGTTTAGATCTTTAATTTGCAAATTAAAACATGAAGCTCATCAAGGTCAAGTGACTCATTTAAGTGTATCCAAAATAAGGATCTGGGTGTTTCTTGGAATCCAAGTCTCCAGACATACCATTTTAAGTAAACTAAAGTAACACAGGAGCACTATTCAGTATCAGTAACATTGTTAGGAAAAAGAAACTCTCACTCATCTTTTACAAAATTTAAATGTCAAGCCCTTTCTGGAATCTCTACTGATGTCTCCTACCATACTCTTAGTGACTCATTCCTCTATAACCCATTTTCATGTACACACAGCTGTATAGATCATGTCTTCAGGAAATACATCCATTCAATGTAGAATGCCCATAATATTGTCTAGTACAGAATGAGCCCCCACTCATTTTATACATCTCTATTTTATGATTATGTCTATTGATTGACTTCATTCACTCTATTCAAATTTTAAAATAATGACATATTTCTCTCTGCAAGACATTTCTTCTTTAGGGACAATACAATTAATTGTTCTAAACAGAGCCAGCCAACTTTTTCAGCACAAAGTGGCACTCAGTAAATATACACATAAGCAAAATAAGCATCCCCCAGAGTTTTCATCTTAACAATAAAGACCTATGATAATGGGATTATGAATTATGATAGTTAAAGACCTATCTTTAAGTCTGGGGGGAAAGTGTCTTTATGTAATTTTTGTGATTTTAATGAAAATACACATATTCATTTTTAAAATATTTACCTCAATTGTATGTAAATTTCTTTGTATTTTAAGAATATTTACAACTGAAGCCCTTGCTTCCATGGTTGAGTGGGAATATAGTGATTAGTGTAACATGAAATCAATGAAAAGCTGAGAGCAATTTGCTGATTTTAATAATGGAATTTAAGATCTCTACTGACTTTCTTAATATATCAGAAATTAATTTTCAATTGTCTGAGAAGGTAATGAATACCGTGGTTTGACTTTTACCCATAATATAAGGAAAAAAAGAGAATCTGGAATTATCCATTGCAGAGATATCTACACCTTAGGGGAAAAATTATCATTTAATTACCAAAAGTCTTGTTAGCACAATAAAGAAATTGAAAAGAATTCAAAATGAAATCCCAGACCACAAATATTGGGGCCCTGACAGTGAAATCCAGAGAGGGAGCTTGACAGGCAGAGCAAGACAGAGAGAAAGGGAGAAATCTGAGTCACTGAGTTGTTTCAGGAAAGAAGAAAATCCCAGGTAATCACTGACAGGTTTAGATTTCAGAAGCAGCCTTGTCTATCAAAAATGGTTTCAACATCTAAATCCTGTTATATTTTCTCTACTTAAGCTGTAGGTATTACAATTTTTCCAATGTGTAGAAACATTACCTAACCACAGTGGCTTTATTATCACTTAGAGTGACTTGCTAATATATGAGAATTGCACATTCAGTTAGCACTCAGGGACTAGATCTTAGAAGCACTAGCTAATAACTGTGTACTGTAATCATAAATCACCAAAGCAAATTAAAAAAATGGCAAAAAAATCAAATATGATGAAATATAAGCTTAAAGTAATAGAAGTAACTTCTACTTTTTAGTTACTATGTAACTAAAAAGTAGAAGTTAATGAAATATAAAAATGTTTAAATGGGTTTGACTTATAAAATAAAAAGCCAGTTCTTTGAAAAGAAAAAGAAAAATACCAAATATTGCAAATCTAACTGAAAAAAATGGAAGGAAAATCCAAACAAAAACAACCAAAAAAGGAAACACATATCAGACGAGATTTGTAACAACAAAAAAAGAGAGGTGTAGAAGTTAATTTTTTAATTTTAAGGGGTTACTATGTAAAATTTCGTGACTAACAACTTTAAAAACTAAATGAACAAGTCCACTGAAAAGACATACTTAATGAAATTGCCACCACATGGCCTAGGGAGATGAGAATTTACAGAGCTTTTGCACTTATGTGCATATTTTTCTATATTTATACTTCAAGGAAAGGTTTTAAATTGAGCTAAAGACTCTGAAAAGGAAGAGCAAGAGGGTAAAGAAGGAGGAAGTGGAAAAAGAACAAAGAGAATAAGGAGAAAAAGGAGGAAGTAGTCAAGCAGGCAGAGAAGAAGAAAGAGGGGAGGGGGAGGGAGAGAAGTGATGGAGGAAGAAGTAGAAGGAGGAAATGAAATAACTATAAATCACTTCCCACTAGGAAGTAATTCCTTGTAAGTTAGAAACAAGGAACAAGAATACTAGCAGTCATTGTTTTTAGTAAAAACTGCTCTGGAAGTTCTAGGCAATGCATTAAGATAAGTGAAAACTGAAAACATTAATAAATGTATTTGAACATAAAAAAGCTCAATCATTTTCAGAAGATATACTTGTCTACATTGAAAATACAAAAATAATTGATGTTGGCAATGGTAAAGTCAATCTATTATATATATATAAACTAATTTCTTTCTAATATACTGACATCTAACTCTCAAAATAATGTAACTGTAAGGAAAACAAGGGATACCAATTACAATAGCAATAAAATGATAAGGGATTTAGGTTTAAATTTAATAAAATATGCAAAAACATTATGGATATAATAAAACATTTTTAAAATTCATTAAAAAAGTCATATTCAAGCATGGAAACCAAAATATTATAAAGATGACAATGCTCTCCCAATTTGTTATGAATTTAATTTATTCATTCTCTGTAACTCTAATTAAAATATCAAAATCTTTTCATGGAACTTAAAAAGCTTGTGCTTTAATTGATGTAGAACAGCAAGAACCCAGAATGACAATTTTGAAAATGTATATATGGGAGATTTGCTTTATCATATATCGAGGTTTCAAATGTATATGTATATACATATATAATGTATATTTATATGGATATTAAGAAAGTATATAGTAGTTTTCTACATACAGAGACAAAGTTATTAAGAGAATAGGGAGCTTAGATGCTTAGAAACAGGCCTATATGTATAGAAACTTGATTTATATCCGACTGGCTTCACAAGTTATTGAGAAAAATATGGACAAATCCAATATGATGCTAGGGCAATTGGTTAGTCATATCAAAAATAATCAATATAAGATTTCTACTAGATGACATATATAAAAATCAATTTCAGTTTAAGGAATTTAAGGTAAGAAACAACTTTACTTTTACCAAGGTGACCAGATATTAAACAAAAAATGCATACATTAAAATTTACTATATATTTGGCAAAATATTTGAGTAGACATTTAACAAAATAATATTTATAAATGGCTAATAAGCACATCAATAAATGTTCAACATCAGTCACTAATAAGATGCAAAACAAAACTATAATAAGCCACCTCACACATATTGCAATGTTCAAAATTTAAAATCCTGACTGTGACCTTGTTTGCAAAACTATGGAGAAACTGGAGAAGTCAGTCCCAAAAATATGTATATTAACTTTATCCAAATTCCTGACTGACAATGTGGGATAGAATCCAAAGAGCCTAAGACAACAGGCAGAAAACAAAGAAAAATCCACTTTTAATAAACAAAAGTGCATGGGAACATGTTGCTTCTAAAATGAGTGCATCCTCCAACTGCATTCAGCTTGGTTAGCAAAAAGCTACAGACTTACAGATTTGAAGCATCAGAAAACAGATTTCAAAGCTGACACAACATCTGAAAATTAGAGGAATCCCTAGGGGTAAAAACTATGGAGAGGGTAAATACCATCTTTATCCAATTTTTTTTCTATATACCGAATTATAAAGGTATAAGAGAGACTCCTGGAAGTCAAGTTAAAAAAAATTAAGTGTGAAACTACAAAAAATAGAGCAAATTAATATTGTGGTGAGAAAAACTTCAGTTTGAATCTAGGCAATTTAACTGTCTTCTAGAAAGAAATTCTGCAAAGGAGCACAACAGACTTTATATTTCCTGCAATTTATTATCTACAATGTCCAGTTTCAACCTAAGCTTATTTTGTTAAAGTATAAACCAGATTCAGGAAAAAAGGCAATCACACCCACACTTTGTGAGAAGGCTTGATACTAGATTGAGCAGATAAAGTGCTCAAAAGAGCTATCAAAGAATTAAGTAGATATATGTTTAAAGAATGAGATGAAAGTATGATAAAATGAGTAAAGTATACAAACAGAAATTAAAACTGATGTTCTAAAGCTAAGAAGTAAAATAACTGAAATGGAAATTTACTGTATGGGTCAAATTTAGAATGGAGATGGCAGAAAAAGGAAACAGACATTTTTACAAAAGATTAATAGAAATTACTAAATCTGAAGAACAGAGAGGAAAAGGATTAAAGAGAATTTAGCAGAATCTCATAGACTTATAAAGCAATATGAAGCAGTTCAACATGCATGTAATGAGAATTCCAGGCAGAGAAGAGAGAAGCAGAAAAAAAAAAGAAAGAAAGAATGGCCAAATGATAGCGAGAAATATGGGGGTGTGGGGTAAATGGAAACATAAAGCTATAAGTTTTCTATATACTATCAGAAGTAATTTAATATTAGCTAAGTATATTGAGAAAAGTTAAAGATTTATATTGTTCTTCCTAGAAAAAAATGCTAAAAATAATGTAAAGAGATATAGCTAGACAGTCTGAATCATAAAGAAATATAAAATAAACAGACCAATAACTAGTAAGGAGATTGAATCAGTAATCAAAAACCTGCCAAAAGGAAAAGTATAGAGCCAGATCGCTTCACAGGCGAATTCTACAAAATATTTGAAGAATTAATGCCACTACTTTTCAAGCTCTTCCCAAAAAATTTGAAAAGGAACACTCTCAAACTCATTTTAGGAGCCCAGAATTGCTCTGATACCAAAACCAAACAAAGACACTATAAGAAAAGAAAATTACAGGCAAATATCCCTGATGAATATAGATGAAAAAATCTTCAGTAAAGTTCTAACAAACTGAATTCAACAGCACATTAAAAGAATCATACACCATGAATAAGTGGGATTTATCCTTGGAAGGCAAGGATGGTTCAACATACACCAGTCAGTAAATGTGATACACCACTTTAACAGAATCATATGATTTGTTAATCATATGATTAGACGCAGAAAAAAATTGACAAAATTGAACACTCTCTCATAATAAAAGTGTTCAACAAGTTATATATATAGAGATGTACCACAGCATAATGAAGTCCATAAATGACACATCCACAGCTGAGATTATATCCAACAGTGAAAAACTGAAAGCTTTTTTTCTAAGATCAGGAACAAGACAAGATTGTCCACCTTCTCGACTTATATCAGCATAGTACTCAAAGTCTTAGCCAGAACAATTAGGCATAAAAGGAAATAAAAGACAATCAAATCAGAAAAGCCATACTTGAAGATAAACATACAGAATTATAATGAAAACATGAATATAGCTGAGAATTTTCTTTTCATGCTTCATTTTCCTACTTTGATCTCTCCGTATTAATACATCAGCTTGATTTCGTTATTCATTTTCTTGGTTTCACATCATGATTAGCTACTTTCTCAGGAAATTTAATCCATACCTTTGGCTTCAAATACCACAAATGATTCTTAAATTTGCATACATATAGAATTTTCTCTATAATACAAACTCACATTCAACTAAAATGTGAGGCAAATCAAACATCTAAAATGTCAATGCTCAGTCTTCATCTTGCTTGAGTTACTGACAGCATGCGAATTTACTCGCTCCTCTGAATAACTTTCTTTACTTGACTTTCATAATACCACACACTTCTCTTTGTTCTTCTACCTGAATAACAACTTCTAGGTTCCTTTGCTGGTTCTTCCTCATTTTCCAGACTTCAAAACATTGTAATTACTTTGGGCTTAGTCCTTGGACCTCTTTTTTATTTATTCCTTGAGTAAACTCATCGAGTCTCATTGATTTAAATTCTATCTGTGCTAGTCAGGATCTTCCAGGGGAAAAGAACCAAAAGGAGATTATCTCTATCTCTATTTATCTATATCATCTATATTATCTCCTACTTATTCTGTTTCCCATATATATATGAGATATATCCCATATATATATCATATATATATATATATATATGATATATATATGAGAGAGAAATTGAGAGAGAGAGATTGATTTGTTATAAGGAATTAGCTCATGTGATTATGGAGACTGAAAAGTTCTAAGATCTGTTATCTACAATCTGGAGACCCTGGAAAACCAATGGTCTATGTTCCAGTCTGAGTCCTAAGGTCAGAGAACCAAGAGCACTAATAATCTATGTCCTATTTCTAGGACAGGAGAAAACAAAGGTCTCAGATAGTGCAATCAGGCAAAAAGAAAGCAAAATCTCTCTTCCTACATTTTTTTGTTCTATTCAGGCCCTCATGGATTAGATAATGCCCACCCACATTGGAGAGGGCAATCTGCTTTACTCGGTCTACCAATACAAATGCTAATCTCTTCCTGAAACATCCTTACAGACGCACCCATGAATAATGTGTAGCCAAATATCTGGGTACCCTGTGATCCAGTCGGATTCACACATAAAATTAACCATCACACTATGTATATATTGATGTCTCCACAATTTATAGCCCAAGTCTGGGACATCCAGTAAACTGTTGAATGGTATATCTAGTTTCCTCCTCTATATACCATCACTTAGATGTCTTGAGGGTATCTAAAACCTAGCATGTTCAAAACTGTCTCTCCAAAATTGAACTCTCACACTAAAGTATTTCTTCATTAGTTTTCCCCAATTTCGTTGATAGAAGTTTCATTCTTCTATCTCTTCAATTAATATCTTACAGTTATCTAGTATTTCTTTTTTTCACATTCCAAATTATTTTGTCTTTGATTTAAAATATTTTCATACTCTGGCAATTTCTTTTTCTTTTTTTCTTGGCCATGTAATGCAGCTTGTAGGATATTAGTTCCTTGACCACGACTGAACCTGGGGCCACAGCAGTGAAAGTGCTGAGTCCTAATCACTGGACCACCAGGGAACTCCCACAGACTCTGGCAATTTCTTTTTACCTCTACTTCTATTACTGTGGCCTAAACTACAATAATTTCTTGATGATATTTGTGAATGTCTAAAAATGAATCTCTTTGTTTCCACCATTTGCCCCTTCTGGTCTCAACATGACAGTCCTAAAACAACTTCTTCTTCTTCCTCTTTTTTTTTTTTTTAACATAATTTGGATCATATCACTCTTCTGTTCAAAATCCTCTGATGGCATCCCATCTCACTCAAAAACTTAAAGTCCTATGTTGGCCCACAAAGCTCTAAATAATTCTTTAACTTCACCCTCTCAAACATTCTCTTTTCCTGATACTTTATGCCTTGTTCTGTTGGTCGCAACCATTCTGGCCTCTTTGAGCATACACAAATTTGCTGGGCATATTCTCACAACAGGGACTTGGAATGGTTGTCCCTGCAGCCTAACGATTTCCCTTTTATTCCCAACTTGGATAGCCTCTAACTTATTCCTTTTCTTGCTCTGGGCTTTTCCTCTAATATTTTCTTCTTAGTGAGGTCTCCTGACAATGTCACATGAAACTACAACCTATGGTACACTCCTCTTCTCCCTAGCCCACTTTTAGCCATTATATTATCACAATCAAAAATACATATATATATATATATATATATAATTTCTGTATTTCTATATTGCCTATTTTTCTCACTAGGAAGTATCCTCTTAAAGGGTTAGGCCTCTGTCGCATAGTAAATTCTCAATAAATTTCTGCTGATTAACTGAATTAACTGGAATCACCATCTTAGTCCCCATATAGTCCATCTCCTCTTTCTTCATTTCTTACATTGGTAAATGGAGATTTCACATGGTAATCATCAAAGTCAGAAACTTGGTCCCGCTACCTGGTCTCACACATTCTATTGATCACAAAGATTTTTCAATTTTATCTTCTGAATACCTCATTCTTTCTAAGATCATAGATATTAGCTTACAAACTAAAAACTCATTATCTGTAATATTAGCAATCTTTCTTCTTCTAGTCTCACATACCTAAGATACATCCACAAATCATCTGCTAGAGCTGTCTTTCTATTGGTATTGTCACTTTTTGATTAAACTTAGTATCCCATTTGTCTTTCTAAACTCTTTAGAATGATATTCTAGATATTTTATTTTATGATCTCTATCTCACTGTCTCAAACTGCTGATATTGTTCCAGACACACTCAATGATTTGCATACAGTTTCCAAAGCATAAATTACACCCTTGACTCTAGTACATGCTGCTCCTGTGTATCAAATGACAATCCTCCCTCTTCACCTGACAAAATTATGTGTTTTCTATTAATCAGCAACTTACCCTCTTGGAGGGGAAAACAAACAAACAAACAAATCTCAATAAACATTCCTTGAATGTTACTTTAATTTCCCAGGACATTTCTTGTGAACTTGCCATGTACTCAATAGCACTTGGTGCATGTTTATATTAGCACATAGTATACTATCTGGCACATATCTGTTTTCCTCTCTGCTCTCTGCTACCTCCAAAATGTGAAGTTCTTGAAAGAAGAGCCCATGTTTTTCACTGATGTGTCCTTAATGTCCAGCTCAGTGCCTGATGGTAAACGCTCAAAAAATATTTTCAGATAGAGTAAATGCAACTTGCAGAACATGATATTGTCACTGGGAGACAAAAAAAAAGTTCTCCCCATCTGAGCTAATGGCCATGATGACCATGCTTACAATTACGTAGACCATGAAGAGAATTATCTGGCCTCAAGGCGTTCAAAGATAGTATAAACTTGCTTTGATACCAGAACTGGCTTAAAGATGCAGGTAGTAAAAGGGCCTGGTCT
Organism: Lagenorhynchus albirostris; assembly: GCF_949774975.1. Classification (NCBI taxonomy): domain Eukaryota; kingdom Metazoa; phylum Chordata; class Mammalia; order Artiodactyla; family Delphinidae; genus Lagenorhynchus; species Lagenorhynchus albirostris. The sequence goes on from NC_083096.1 coordinate 94,796,397, forward strand.
TGCAGAGGGTGTTTCATGATTTATAGAATATATCTTTCAGCCTAAATTTTCTAGAGGCTGTTTAATCTCTTTGTAGAAGTGAGATCAAGATAATTAAATAAACAAAAAAAGAGAACAGAGCTCTCATACTTACGTATGTCCCCTCTATCAATGCCTTACCTAGTTTTAATCCACTGTAAATATATGTTGTCTCAGTTATCTGTTTCTTTTTAAGAACTTACACAATAAATACATTACTGAAGCTCTGAGTTATGTTTTCTCAACTGATTCTTCTCTTGAACTCACAACAAAAGAGGAAATATTGCTTCTTAGATTAAAAGAAAAATACCAAAGAAATTCTTTTTTTCCCTACTCTTTTTTTTTTAAGTTTACTGTTACATAGATTGAATCATTCCTGTAGATATAAACATGAATTTGATTTAAAAGACTTCTTAAGCTTCTAGGCCATAAGCAGTAAGAAAAAAGTAGACATTATTCACATAAACAACAAACAATTGAAAAACAGCAATATTGTTGAAAATTTAAGATAAATTTAATAATTTAAATAATAATAGAAGACTTGTGTAGGGTAGTAATGTGTCAGTCCCTCTCTAGGAATGTATAAATAGCAACATTATACAATATTTTCTATTATTATCCCCATTACATACATAGAAAACATGAGAAGAGAGATTTTAATTTTAACTTCGCAAATATCAAATAAATTTATAAATTCAAATTAACTCAGTGAAAATTGTAGAGATGAAACATGCCTAATAAAATACTAATTGAAAAAATATTGAATAGAAACTATGAAAATATGAGTATATGTTATATGTATATGTATCTGTATATATGTATATATAAACTCATTGTATATATACACATATTATATGTATATATACATAATATAAAATATGTATTATACACACACACAGACATATATACATACGCAGGGAGAGAGAGAGAGCGTGCTCTGAGAGAGCCATTCAGAGCAGGTATAAGACTAATGGTAACAGGCATTTCCCATTACCATCTTTTAGTGAATTTGATGCAAAGACTTCTTCCATTTGGATCCATTGTCTTTCATTTATCTGTTGAAAAAGATTTTGAATAGCTATCCACTTTGAAATCCCATAGGCTGCAGGCCTATGTGCATCTCTTAAGTCATCTGTGAACTTTCATCTTAAAGCTTTTTTAATAACAATTTTTTTTCTAATAGCAAAAAAATACAGGGAGAATAGCAAAAGATAAAGAAGCAAGAAAACAGATGTAACCTAATCTTATGTTTGCTTACATTTACAACACGGCACTTCTTGGTTTCAAACTGTCTCTCATTTTTTAATGGCAAGGTCTTTGATATGTGAACTTTATTTGTAGACTATCACATTAATTATTGATGCTTTATAAATAATAAATGAAAGTAATAATAATGAAATAAAAATGTATGAAACTACTTCTTAGCTGATGAAAAATAACTTTAAAAATTATTTGACCAAACAGGAATATTAGCAGGAAAAAAAAAAACTGCATAGAAAACTTCAAGGAGTCTAATAATATTGTAAGATATTTTTTCATTGAGGCAAAATTTGCATAGAGTGAAATGATGATCTTAACCTTACAGTTCGATTAGTCTTATTATATATACCTGTCTAACCAAAACCTTATTGAAACAGAAGTTTCACGTCACCTCATAAAATTCATATTTCCCCATCCAGCCAATCCTCAGCCCCAATAAGCATTCACTTTCCAAATTCTATTGCTAAATATTTATCTTGCCTTTTTTTGAACTTCGCTAAAATGAAACCAAATAGTATGAACTCTTCTGTGATTGTCTTATTTTGTTACATATTTTTTTCAATTTATTAATACTGTTAGAACAGTGGTACATTATTATTAACATGGAATAGTATTCCATTGAGTAAATATACCACAATTGTTTATCCATCCCCTTATGATGGAATCTGGGTTATTTTGAAATGTGTGACTACTGGGAGTAAAGCTATAGACATACTTATGCCAGACATTTTGTGGAAATATGCTTTCATTTGTCTTGGGTAAATATTGGGTTGGGTTTTTGTATGGAAAACCCCGAACGAACTTTTTGGCCAATGTAATATTTAGAATGGAATTACTAGCTTATGGGATAAGCATACGCAAAAGTTTAAGAAAGTGGCAAAGACTATGTTTATTATTGATTTCTAGGAATGCTTTATATGTTTTAGTTACAAGTCTTTTGTCAATTTATATTGTAGTTTTCTCTTTTTATTGCATTAATAGTGACTTGTATACACAGAATTTTCCAGTAAATTACATATTTTTAATCATTCCTTCTAATTGCTCTACTAACTTTCAAGTAAACATTTTAATAATTTTAGATGGTTATTCAAAGGATTAAAATAGCCATCCTTATCTTTCACAGTCTTATAGCAGTTAATATTTTATCACTTCAATTAAAATATGAGATTTAACATACAGTTCCACTTAGCAACCTACCATTTTATTCCATTACTGTCATATATTTCATATCTACTAATGCTGTAAACCCCAAAATACGTTATAACTTGTTCTAAGCTGTCAGTTTTCCTATTAAAAAGTGAAAGTATATATTTACCGACACATTTCATTAGTGTCATTGTTCCTGTGTTTGAATATGCTCTTTATCTCTGGCTTCTTTCAAGGTTTTTCTCTTTATCTTTAGTTTTAAGCACCTAGACTAAATGCGCTTATGTGTGGTTTTCTTTGTATTTATCCTTCTTGGGGTTTGCCAATCTTCTTGGCTCTGTAAGCCATGCTTTTCACCAAATTGGGGATATTTTCAGGGTTTTTTTCCTCCACATATTTTTCTCACTTATTCTCTCTCCCTTCTGTTTCTAGGACTCAAACTGCATAGATGTTATATCACTTGGTATTGCCCCAGACATTATCTGATCTCTTCAGGCTCACTATTTGTCTTCTGTCACCTCCAATCTGCTATAAAGCCCATCAGGTGAAATTTTCATCTAAGACTGCACTCTTCAGTTTTCAAATTTCTATTTTTTTCCCCATGCATTCCAGTTCTCTTCTGAGATTCCCTATTGGTTCATCTTTTTCTTTAAGCCTTGAACATAATTTAGCTGATTTAAGTTCTTGTCTGCTAATCCAATATCTAAGCCATCTTTAGGTATGTTTCTTTTGATTTCATTTCTCTTAAATATGAGAAAGAATTTCTTTCCATTTCAAATAATTTTTGTGTGACAGACACAATAAAATGTTTTAGAGATTCTCAATTATATCTTCTTTTGAAGAATATTTTATGCTAATAGTCAGTTAATTAATGTTCACTTTTAATTTGATTGTGTCAGTTATTAGAAAGCCCAAGATGTTTATCAAGCTCTTCTGAGGAGCTCAAATTCCAAATTCTGCTTCCTTTGATGGCAAAAATGGAAATTTCTGTTTTGTTTTGTTTTGACCTCACAAATGTTTATTTCTACTAGGTTCTTTAGAGTTTCTCCCACTCCTATGTAGGTATGTAGTTCAGAGGTCACTTAAGGATTTGAGATGCATTATCTGCATATATCAGGTGCTACACTTCTGTGGTTTCCTCCTGCATTATTTCCCACCCTTCAATTTCTAGTCACCCAGACAATCTCAAAGTTTATCTTCTGACACTTCAAGCCAAAAGGATTATGCATTACTGCCTGAGTTTTAGCTACCTAATTGCTTGCAGACAAGACATTGCTCTCAGGAAGAAAGATACATAAATGTAAATATCACTCAGTGTGGTTATTTTTTTTTATGGATTGTATTCTTTAGTTTCTACCTGTTTCTCTCTACTCTCTATTGCCTTCAAACAAAATATTTTCCCTATAATTTATAGTTTTTCTTCATGGAAAAATCTATATGAAACAAGCTATCTCCATTACCAGAAGTGGATCTCCATAGGATTTACTTTTGATTATTTCAACAACTCAGTATCAATTCCACTTGTATTTAACTCTGTTCTCAATTATTTTAGTTTATTTTTTATGTTTTTTTCATTATTCAGATGTTCAGCATAGTTGAACTTATCTTTGAAATGACATGATACACTGAATTAATTTCACTTGCTGATTCCTACTTTAATACATTTTCACTGATCTTCAGAATTATTTCTAGTAACTAAAGATATAATATTAATCTGTTTGGAATTAAAATATCTGATTATACCTTTTATACTGTTATGAATTTTAATAAATTAGGAGTTATACCAGTTTCACATTAGGAATGTCTGATTGAAAATAATTCTATGGCATTAAAAGAACTATTAACTAAAAGTACAATTTATCTGATTTTAGAAATCAGACTCACAGTCATTGTGTTTAATTAAAACTCCTGATATATTTAATTCTAAGGAATATGAACAATAGACACTTTCCATGTTCTAGAAACAAAATATTCAAAATTACAAGCAGTTGGATTTTTCACAGAGAAAAATCTTATTAATAATCCTTAACTGAATACATGATTTTAGTTGATGATATAAGATATTTAACTTTCTTTTCATTTGACGGAATCATGGGTAGGGGAAAATTAGTTCACTGAGTTTGATTCTAGTGCATGGCATCCGAAATGAAATGAGTAAAATGTCTGCTTTTCGCTGTTTTGAATTTTCTGTGCTCAGCAGAAAACAAGTATTCTCATACTCTCTGCTATTAAAGTATACATAAACCCAAGACTTGTAATTTCCAGACAATAATCCAAAAGCTATTCAGTTTTAATGTAGTCAATCTATATAAAATAATTTGGTTTACAGCAATTTGTTTCACTTCATTCCCCTGAAATGTAATTTCTCCCATATTATGTGACTTATTCTACAATGCATCTAAAAATTCTGATATGTCTACACACATGAATGAAAGAATCCAAGATGAAAGTCTATTAGCCATTCCTACTTTTCCTCTAACCTGCCCAACTACAAAGAAAATTAATCTGGTAATTTTAGGCTCAGCCTATCACAAATCCAGAGCCAAGAAATTCCAGTGTAGACTACAGATTAGTGAAAGCCAGAAATAATTTTTTGCCTTTTGACCAAGGGTGAATATAATCCTATGGACCTTATATAATCTTGGAGATAAAGTTGATTTTCCAAACCTCCCACAGTAAACGGCTAATCCAGATAACTGCCTTTTAACATAAAGCACCAATTTTCACTATATATACATACTATGACTGGAGTCCTGCAAAATATACCAGAGAGATTTGCTCATAACTATATTCCTATGCCTAGTTCCTAGTAGTTCTCAATGCACAAAGGCACTAAATCCTGTTTCCAGTGTTAATGTGAGCACACAATATGCCTTTTACCAAGAACCAATACTGCATCAAAGATCTTGATACTTGGGACAACTCCTCGCTTCTATCTCCTCGCTTCTATCTCCATCCCATGGAGTTTACTTAGACCACCTGAATTATAAAGCTAGTTCTCTACAAATCAAACTTGAAGACTTCTAAGATCCTCTTCTCTTGTAATAAGCCATTCAGTTCCAGTCAGTTGTCCAGACACTGTATGGCATTAGTCTCTCCCTCTTCCTTTTGGTAGCTCTTGGGATTGGTGCTTTTTCGCACACATTGTATGCTAGGAACTGCACTAGATACTCTATATGTTATTTTAGTTAATGCTCAAACAACTTCATGAGGCTGGTACAATAGTATACTCATGTGTCAGATGAGGGCATTGGGGTCATAGAAGTTAAATATTATGTCTAACTACACCCAGCTATGAAATAGTTGTCAAGATTTGAACCCAGTCTGTCTCATTCCAAAACTTGTTTTTCTCCTATGTCATGAGACCTCTTATAATTCTTGTACCTCACAGCTGATATTAGATCTCAATCCCATATTAACCAGAAACATGAGTAATGTGAGCTTTACTGAAGAGAGACAACACCAGATGTTAATAAAACAATAGCACACAGAGTTTAGGAAGTCAAATAAGATAAAAAAATAAAATGTGTCAAGGTTGAGAAAAGCATATATTTTTAAATTTAAACAGACGTATATCCAAATCCTAACACTTATTAGCTATATGTCTTTGGTTAAGTTGCTTAACTTTAAAAAAGGTGGGGTTTTGTGCATTTTTGTTATGTTTGTTGATTCATTTATAATTTAGTGAAAACATCATCTACCTTACAGAATTTTTGTGAACTAAAAATGAAAGTTTAAATTAGGTAGAAGTAGAGAAATTAGGAGGTCTCTTTTTTTTATTTATTATTATTTTTTTAGGAGGTCTCTTGATAATTGTTTTTTTAAATCGCAGGGAGAGACATCAAGGACTATTTAGGCAGCTAAAGTGCAGTACTGTCCCAAAGACCTGTGTACTATGGACTACTTACATGTCCAACAAAAGCACTAACATAAAACTGCCTGATTTACTCTTATTTCTTCTGAGAGAATAAGAAAATAAATATATATAAGTCTATGTACATGGTAAATCTTATTAATTAATGATTATAGTAGAAATCTATAATTTTGTCCTAAAAAAGTTCCTTCACTTTTTATAACTGTGGAATGGTGGTGGCCATGGAGAAAAAGCCCAACTGGCATTCTGTTTGGCACCATTCTCATGGGCCAAAGTTTATACACCTGGAAATGGGCACCTTGCTGAGAACTTTTGAACTGAAGCATAAGAACTGTTTTGGTCTCTATGGTAGAAAAATTATGAAATATAGGACATTCTAATGACTATATTTCCAGTCATATGGATGATGTTTGTATGAGAAAATTCAGCCAACATGTAGAAAGAAGTAGAATGTAATCCAATACTCTGTTCTTAATTCTTCCTTTTTCTTGATTTATAAAAGTCATGATGCAAATCATCACTCCCTCCTCCTGGGAACTTGGCTTTCAGACTTCACATATTCATCCTCCGACCCCAGCTGCTCTTTTCTGAGTCTGCCTGCTGGTTCCTCCTTATATCTTCAATGTCTTAAACACTGATGTCCCAGGATTCAGTCCTAATACGTCTTTTCCTCTCAATCTGTATTCATTCCTTTGGTAATCTCCTTGAGTCACTTTAAATATTCTATGTTGATGACTTCCTAATTTAAATATCTGAACTCTACACTTGTGTATCATACTGTTTACTCACCACAACCACTTAAAAAACATATTAAACTTAACATGAACGGAACTAGTCTCCTGGATCTCTCCTCCACCCCAAATCGGTTCCTCTGTAATTTTCTGGATCAATTACAATGCTATTTTTCCAGTTCTTCAAACCAAAAGCCAAATAATTAACCATCAGTCACTTTTTATCTTATATCCTATCTATTCTAACAGTAAAACCCATTAACTCTATAATCAACATATAACCAAGCTCCAATCACTTCACACCTATGTTATGACTCTTGTCCAATCATCTGTCTTCTCAATTAATTCAGTAATTTATGACAAGGCTCTGACATTTCCTGTTTTGGCCTAGTCCCAACAGTTTAGTCAGAGTGATCCTGTTAAGCATAAACCAGGTAATAGTATTCTTTGTTACAGTGACTCCCCATCTCACTTAGAGAAAAGACACATCTAGTCACTCTGTCTTAGTCATGCTGGTCTTGATATTCTGGCATTTGAGTGAAGAGCAGAGGGGAGTGAGGGAAAAAAAACATCATGTTATCTGCCAGAAAAGCAGTCCAAGTTGAAGAAATGGCAAATGCAAAGGCCTTTAGATAAAACCATGCCTTGCTGCTTAAAAAATCAATAGGACCATGGAATTAGGACTCATGTAAACCTAGTGTTCAAATTCTATCTTTGTAACTTACCGACTCTGGGACTTTAGGCAAAACTACAGAAGTAGCAAGTGATAGGGAGTCAAAAGGACACTGGGATGCTGTTTCTAAATTCCTTTATTTAATAAATATTATTGAGCACCTTCCATGAGCCTGTTATAAGCCAAATGTTCTAGACACTAGGGATAAGTCAGTAAATGAAGAAATAAAAGTTCTTGTCACCATGTGGCATGTGCTATAGTGATGGGGAGAGAGACATTAAACACATTAACTGAGTAATGCAGGATAGGGAGGGCTGAACAGTGTGAGTGATGTTTGTTGTAGTGTTGGCACTTTAAGATTGGAGTAACAGTTGAACCCAGGCTTACATGAGTCCAAATTCCATGTTCTCCACAACCTTGTGATATTGACCTTAGTCTTGGTATCCCTCATATCTTCAAGAATGTCCAAAATGCAGTAGGAGAGTGGCTGGTCAAAAACTTGGTCATTAAATAAAGTTGCACTCTGCCATGATTGCAATGATTAGTACAAATAGGGGAAGGGTTCAGGATGGAAGAAGAAGTTGGAGAGCCGACTTTGCTTGGTGAGCAGGTGTAGCAATGACACTGGCATTTGCCAGAGAGAAGTAAAGGAAATCTGATCAGGCTTTCTTTCATGAAAAAAACGAGGTTATTCCCTACAGAAATGATTTTTGTTTCCTTTCCATGAGTTTGGTCACCAAGGAATCTTGGTCAAAAGCTAAATTCAGATGTTTCATGTTGATAAACCAATTTTTTCTTAAGTAACATCTTAAATTTTATTTTTAAAAACATTTATTAAAGCACCATTGTGGTAGCATTAAGGAAAATGAAATATTTTATCTCATAATCCTATCATGTTAATTAAATAAATGTTTAAATTTTTATATTTAAAATAGAATTAGTATATAGTATTCATACTTATGGTTGTAATCATAGATTATAAAACATTTTGTATACTGCTTTTATGATTCCACTTCATGATCAGTTAATGGGTATATAATAATAATCCAATAATTGTATCATAGTAACAGCTGCACTTTTTTTTTTTTTTGAAGACTTAGGCACCTTTCTCGGTGACAACTCTCCTGTTCCTATTTCTATAATTCTAAATCTATGTTGCTCAACACTGGCTACAGGGAGTTTTAAAACACAAATAAAACTACACAGAAACCACTACCAGAGAGTCTGATTAAATTGATCTGGGTAGAACTAAAGCATTTTTAGTCCTTGAAGTACATCTGTATACAGGCAGAATTGAGAATCCCTGTGTTACTGAGTGAATAGCCCATGCCCTGGCTTCCTTGCCTCCCTTCTACCCACACCTGGTTATTAACACCTCATATCAACTCTATAATCCTGAGCACAATTTTATAACCTAACAACACTTAACTCCTTATTTTCATTACAGCTTGCTCAGATAATCTCAACAGGAGAAGCTAATTAGGGGAGAAATCTGGATGCAAATCCATCTCCCTGAGGATGAACTTCTCCTCCTTTTGCATATGACTTTCTAACACCCTACTTCACAGTTTCCATTAAACAGAGCTGCCAGGTGTAGTATGTATTTTCTTCTTAGAACAATTGATTTTCATCTTCTCCTCATTTACTACCTGCAATTTCTATGGGGTCAATACTTGTATATTGACATTGTCAATTAACTTACACAGTTTAGTGAACATACAATATTTTCTTTGGATAGCATCCGAGGTATGCTTTGTACACAGGAAGAGTTTTGTAAACTGTTTCCCATTATGAAGATGGCCAAATGTATCTCTGCATGACCATAGAAGTGTAAGTTAATTAAATTGTTTAAAGCAACTGATTGCAACCTCACTACTTTGTTTGAGTCCTCCTCTATTATGTGACATACACGAATTTAATTTCATCCAGTTTTTTCCTTGTAATATTGATGCAGTGGGACATCTTAGCTTTTATGTATATAAATAATATATTTTTTGTTTTTTATATCTATAAGATGATGGATGTTGACTAAGCTTATTGTGGTAATCACTTTGCAATATGTGTAAGTTAAGTGATTATGCTGTACATTTAAACTTATATAGTGCTATATATCAATTATATATCAGTAAAACTGAAAAATTATATATACATTATAATTAACTTTTAAATAATTATTTAAATAATGAACAAAAGCTAGACTTAATGACAATGTATGTATGTTGAGTAAAACCACACTGATCCAACTTTGAACAAATCAAAAGACATATCACTTCTGAAAAGAAAGTCAATTGTTTAGAACATTTTGATAACTTCATGTAATCTTGCTAAATCAAAACGAATATTCTACTGTCATGGGGAATTTAACAAGTAAATCTAAATGACATGAAGACTAAATTTAGATTCTATGAATGTAATTTTTAGATTTCATAGTTTTAGTGAGATTTTTAAGTTTTCTGGTATCATCAAAACATCTCTTAAGCTGTTACTTTAGAGAAGTAACTCAACCAATGAGATCAAAAAGAATTTTTTTCCTTAATGTTAAATTGTATAATGACCCTACTCATTCTACAAGGTAACCAAATCCAGCACTTGTACAAGAAAAAGACATAAATAAATCCCTCCAGAAACTATTATAGTTTCCTTACAAGTTAAATGAATTGTGTGGATTCAATTACTCTACCAGTCACATTTCATGAATGTTCTATCAATATCCCTCACTCAGTGACAGCTTTGCATGAGGAGAAGAATTTTAGGAAATTGGAGAAAGGGAAAAATAAGTAATAGTCAAGAGCTACAAAGTTGGTATCTATTCCATATGATATTTATCTATCCATATATTATAGATAAAATTTATGTTTTCTTAAAGATTTGTATACAACGTGGATGTATGCATATGCTCAGACTCAAATTATATACATTAAACAGGTAGGGATTTTTAAAATTTCAATTATACCTCAATAAAGTTGTTAAAAATTTAAAAAATATCATGTAAATTTCAGTAGTAATAGTAATAATAACTAATAATAGTAGTATAATGATAAAAATTTAGAATTCAGTACATGTGAATTAATCTAATCAACTCTGTTGTTATTTTACTCCTACCAGTAAGAGTAAAAACTATATATATTTTATTTAGAAAGAATCTCTAAACTATAGGCCTAACCAGTAACATCCTTATACCTGGGCAAAGGCCTAAGGAACCCACTCTGGCCCTCCTCTGAGATTTTGACTCCCCATGGAGAAAAGACTCTCAAGGTCTAAAAGATGTTTCCACCTGTATCCCATTCCTCCCCCTTTAGGTCATGTCCTAGGTATCTGGGATCCCAAAAAGTCCTTGTCAAAATGACTCTAACACTACTTCCAGAGCATACTCTGCTACACTGAATGTAATAGTCTATTTTCTCTCTGCTTCTGCAGAAAATCTGTTTAAAATAAAAATATATTTTGTAATTTTAATGATTTAAATTTGTTATGTGATTTTTTTTTACAAGTTACTAATAGTCTATCACCAAATTAAAATATTTTTTTAAAAGTTCAACGTGCAGAGACGTTCATGGGAGAGGGAAGACTGAGTGAGGAGAGGGGTGAACTGAAATCCTTTCTACAGGTGATTGAAATTCTGCTCTGTGTGGAGGTATAATTTTGCTATGAACATTTGGTTTTAAAATGTCTTCTCTTGTGTTGAAAACATTTATTCAAATGTTATTTATCCTCATTAAAACGTATAGGTTATGTCTGTAACTACAGGCTAGATACAGCTATACAGCTGGAAAAAAGTGTTGGGATTCTGCCAATGTTCCCTATATTCATGTGTTCATAAACTGACTTCTGGCAAATAGGAAATTAATAAATCCAGGCTTAAGAGAAATGAGGAACCCAAGTTCTCTTGAACATAATATAAATCCAGTGGGCCCATGTTTATTTTGTGTACTTGGCTCTTCCTCATTTGTTGGCCCCAGAGCTCTCCTGCACCAGGCAGCCACATTCCCCAGGACTCTCCCAAGCTTTATGCCCTATACTGTGGACAGTCGCCCTTCTCCAAACATTTCTCAGAGTTTGTGTTAATTGCTACACATAGTTCTTTCAGTCACCAAACTTTTGATGTTCTTCTCAGAATCTCAAATTTTAGAATTTGAAAAGAGTCTGCAGTCTGTATGAGCTTTCCCTCATATTCAAAATCAGAAATCCTTACTATCTTTCCCCAGAACCTCTCAGTAGCTTAATCTGCCCCTGCTGTTGTTACCCCTGTAGTCTGCCAGTGTTGCTGATTTCCTTCTTCATTATATTGAACAGTAGGAGCATTTATGTAACAAGTGGGAAATGAATGCTGTCCATTTAATCTCTTTGTATCATCTTGTAGTCCATTTGCTTATCACCAGGGAGGATGGCTGAACTGTGCTGCCACCATGAAATCCCCAAAATGTTGCTAAATAATTAAACAGTGTTAGTCTGAGAACTGTTTAGGTATATTTAAGAAGTGTTACTATTTTCATTGCCTTATTTCTTAAATGAATCTCATGTGAATTACATATACACAAAACAGATGTCTGAAGTGTTATATACATGAAGATGAGCTACATATTGGGTTCTAAATTTTCTATTAATGAACAGAAGGTAGGAAAGATCATTCTGAAACAGATAAAAGTGTCCCCTAAAAATACCTAATACCCACTCTCCAGTTTCTGCAGTGACTTATTTTTTAATATCCAAAAAAAATAGGAAAATCCACCAATCCTCACCATCAACTATCGCCAATATTTAAGAGGACTTCCAAAGCAAAAGTGGTAATGGTTAAAATTGCCCTCTTAGTGGCTTAAGACTCAATCTCAATTTCTTCAAGCCGATTTAGTGGTGCTGCTGCACGCTTCTTCCTACCTCCAAACCTTGGAATCGTGATGGCCCTCTATTTCATTCCCCAGGTGTGTCAAGGAAAACACTCTTAATGCTAGGTAAACATGTGACCTTTTCACAAATTAGGAGAATGCTTCATTTTTTCCTTCAACTCTGCTCATCTGTTAATTTATTTCTTCATTAATTTATTTATTCAATAAATAGTACGTGATTATCTATAAGCACTGTTGCAGACACAAGCAAACAAAATAAAAATCCCTGCCCTCACAGAGCTTAAATTCTAAATGGATGGTAGGCAGCAGAAGTGGGGATGAAATGCATAACAAACCCATAAGTGAAATATACAGTTCATCAGATGGTAAAAATCTTGCTAAAAATATGGCAGAGAAGTGCTGTTGCGGGTAAGGCTGAAATTTGAAATATAGTGTTCAGGAAAGTCCTTACTGAGATAGAAACATTTTAAAGAGTAAGTGAAGATCAAAGGGTTAGGAATATAGTGATTGAAACTCAGAGAGATGAAAGGTAAGATCACAGAAGTAAGCAAGACCCAGACTGTGTAGATCATTGCAAAAATTTTGGTACTCACCTGGATAAGAAGTCCGTGGGTGGTTTTGAGCAAGGAATGCCTTTGTTACCGAGTCAAATTTGGGTCCACTTTCCCACGCATAATAAAGTCAATCTACTGACACTGGGTTGTAGTGAAGGAAAATACAGCATTTATTGCAGGGCACCAAGCAAGTAGTCCACAGCAGCTAAGGCTCAAAAAACCCAAACTCCGGGCTTCCCTGGTGGCTCAGTGGTTGAGAGTCCGCCTGCCGATGCAGGGGACACGGGTTCGTGCCCCGGTCCGGGAAGATCCCACATGCCGCGGAGCAGCTGGGCCCGTGAGCCATGGCCGCTGAGCCTGCGCGTCCGGAGCCTATGCTCCGCAACGGGGAGAGGCCACAACAGTGGAAGGCCCGCGTACCGCAAAAAACAAACAAACAAAAAAACCCAAACTCCTAGATGAGCTTCAGAGAGGCCTTTTTAAAGGCAAGGTGAGAGAGGGGAGTCGGGGGTGTGTGATCAGCTCCTGCGGGATTCTCTGATTGGTTGGCGGTGAGGTAACAGGGTGGTGTCACAGGAGTTAACAAGATCAATCCTCAGGCTCCAGTAAGTCTGGGGGCTACGTGCTCATCACAAAGTAGTTAATTTCTTTCATTTGGTGGTGGTTTTAGCATCTGTAAAACAACTCAGGAAATCTGCATCTGATACTATTATCTGGATACTTCACAGAGGAGCTACAGCAGAAGATGTGAAGGAGGGGTCTGTCCAGGGAAGGCCCATAGGGTCCTGCTTGGTTACAGCTTGGTTTTATGTGTATTTCAAATGAATCATATGGGTTGCTGCATTGAAAACAAACTGAAGTCGGAGGCAAGGTAGAAATTGGGAGAGAAGATAAGCTATCACAATAATCAATGTGAGGGATGATTGTGCCTTTGACCAGCTGATAGCAATGGAAGAGTAAGAAATAGTCCAGCTGACATGATTTATGGATGAATTGTATATGGGGTGGGCAAGAAGGAGATAAATTGGCTGACTAGGATTTTGGGTAAAAGAAATAGGGAAAAATGGAGTTTCCATAAACCAAGTTGAAGAAAATTTCAGTAGGAACAGGTGGTACTGGGAGAAAAATTCAGTAACACCTAGTAGGGGCATGTTATGCTTGAAATGCCTATTGAACATGCAAGTAGAGATGTCAAATAGGCAGCAAAAATCACAATGTGGAGTTCAGGAGAAAGATCTGCTCTCTAGATATAATTTGGGAGTTCTCAGTATGTTGATGTTATAAGTAGCTATGAAACTGGATAAGATCACCAGGAGAGAATGCAAAACACAATTTCCCTGCTAAAGTCTTCAAACAGAAAAGTTTGCTAACTGTAGCAAGGAAATGAGGAAAAAAAAAAAACTGGAAAAAAGATATTAGGACAGAACCACAAAATGGAATATGGACTCTAGAAAGCAGAGTGTTTGAAGTGCTTCAAGATGGGGGTGATCAATGCTGCTGAGAGATCAAATAAACGAGGACTTAAAAGTGACCCTAGGATTGAATACCATGGAGATTGGTGAGCTTTTCAAGAACAGTTTATATGTAGCAATGGGAGCAAAAACCCAATTAAAGTGGTTTTGAGAAAGAATGAGAGGAATAAAATTAGACCTTGAACAATTCTGAGGACTGCTCTTATAAAAGAAAGCAGATAATTGAGGTGTTACCTATAGAAGATGTGGAATAAAGAGATAATTTTCTTTACCAAAGAAGACATTTAAACATGTTTGAATGTTGTTGTAAATTATCCAGTATATATAGAGAAAAAACAATGATGCAAGTGAGGTAACAGAGATGACCAGATGTCCCTGAATAGACAAGATGTTGTGGTACACAAATGGAGCTGTTGGCCTTAGGTAGGAGGATAGCCAGTTTGAGGTCAGTAACAGGAATGAAAGGAGAGCATTTAGATGTTGACACAAGTAAGTATATGTGATGGTGGTAGCTTGTGAAGGCCATTCTTTCTTTTTTTTTTTTTTTTTTTTTTTGCTGTTCGCGGGCCTCTCACTGTTGTGGCCTCTCCCGTTGTGGAGCACAGGCTCCGCGGCCATGGCTCACAGGCCCAGCCACTCCGCGGCATGTGGGATCCTCCCAGACCGGGGCATGAACCCATATCCCCTGCATCGGCAGGCGGACTCCCAACCACTGCACCACCAGGGAAACCCTGAAGGCCTTTTTAAAGTTGCTTCTACTGTAATTCTCAAACAGGATCTAGATAATCAGTTGAAAGCAACAATGGGGGGTGGGGGGGAAGGCATTGAAGGATTGAGCAGGTTATGAGATAGTCATCCAGGAGGATGGAAGAGTCAAAGAACAAAGGCCCATTTGAAGTTAGTGGGCTTAATATTAAGAAAGAACAGTTAGAATGGCTGGATACATGTGTGTTTTCCCTAGTTACATTCATCTGTGATGGTGCAGGCTTAAAGTAGTCAAAACTGGTTTTTTTTTCTATAGTTGGGGCTTTTCCAGGGAAGTTATAGAAATGGAGAGAATGGCAATGAGTTTGAGAGTGTAATGATTTAAGATGGCAAAGGAGCAAAAATAAAGACTTGAGGGGAATAAAGAATAAAGAGAGGATAACTTACTTGTCCAGATGGTGTCAAACAATTTTTGGAGTCATGGTGTGAGAAGAAGTCACCTGGTAAAATAGCGGATGTGAATCTGTGCACTAGAAATTGAGATTATGGAAGAGTGTGATTATTGTTAATGACGAATTTAGGACATTCTTATAGATAGGACTGAGTAGCTCGATAAGGTTATATAACTAGGACAAGGCCTAGAAAAAACAGTGTATCTGGATATTGACATCAAGGGTTATAGTAGGAGAGATGTTAGTGATCAACATGGAGTCAGTTACCAAAATCTTCAAGGAATGAGGGAGGCCTGGGGAGGTAATGAGTAGATAAATGCTATTGGAGAGCCAGTAGGTATATAATTTGTTGATGAAAGATTCAAAGTGAAGTGACTTCATATCCCACTCTGGGAGACGGGTTCACAAAAGAGAATTAGCCAATTAACCATATGGGAATTAGACAACTGAGCTTTTTACAATAACTGAAGTAAAAGGGAAACATACTGCAAAAGCTGAGGTAAAGATGATAAAGTCAGGAGTTCCATAAATAAAAGTGAGTATGAAAAGAAGATAATAAAAATATATTTAAAATATACTTGACAAAATTAGATGACAGAATGGGTAGGTTGAATAAAGGATGATGAATCATCATCTATTCAGTTTGGGACATGCTGAGCTGGAGATGCCTATAGTAAGTCTATATGGTAACCAGTACATAGCCTGAAATATGTATCTGGAGCTCAAGCAGGTGATAAAACATTGGGAATCAGTGGTGATGACAAACCATAGAAACTCATGGAAAATCCTTAAGTGAATCACGGGCTTTGAGACTGTAGAAGAGAAGAATGGTTCAATTAAAAACTTTGTTGAAATAATTCATATTATTAAAATAGTATCATTAGCAGTAGTGGTGGTAGTGATGTATGAGTACAATGATAAAAATAAAATACTAATTATAAGGAAGAATTAAATCAAGAGCTATTTTCCCACAGGTTTACTAAAAAGCATGTCCTATATTTTATTCAGTTGTGTTCATCTTAACATCAAGCACATTGCCTGGCTTCAAATAGGCATGCAAAAAGAGAGTGTTGAGTGAAAAAAACATCTGAATATTCTGAGAGTTGACCAAAGGTGAGCAAAACTGAAACAGCTTGAATAAAGTTCAAGAATCTTTTACCTCACCCTTGGTCCCAAAGATTTGCCATTTTATGCTTAGAGTAGTTTAATGATCTGTGTACAACTCAGATCTTTCCTATTTTCTTAAATCCAATCACTAGGGTGATCAGAATCATGTCAGGGAAGCTGGACAAGAAGATCAGCATATAGACAACAAAGGTGTCAAACCCACCATTATCTGGTTGTGACCTGGGTAACTAAGCCTAGTACCTAGTGTTTTTCTAGGATCTGTCCTGGTCTTCTTCCTCATGACACAACTCCATACCTCTGTAAATCCCAGTGGTGAATATAGTTTAGGCTCAAGCTGAACTATCAACACATGGATTTTGCTGATGTGGAAATGAAATTTAGATAAGTTGTTACTTGTAAAAAGCTAGGTAAGTAATAAATTGTAGAGCCTTGATTTTTTGTTATACTTATTGAAGTAAAAGGCCAAGTCTTATCCATAGAATATATGTCATTTAGAATGAAACAATATTCTTAAAATATACCCAATTTATAGTGGTTTAAAATTTTCCTGATTTCTTCTCAGACCATATACATATCAACTCTGTTGGCAAATATGGCATTTATTCTTAAAGAGCATAAACTAAATGCAAATTATATAGGCTCAATGATAGCAAATCATTTTAGAAATGCTGCATTTGTGCAATGGGATTTGTCATACAAATTATGCCCATAATAGAGTGTAATGAGCTGACATCAATAATTTCAGAAAGACAGACTTTGAGTCAGTGATTCATGTTTCCATTATTTATATAATGTTGCCATAATTCAGAAAAATATGTGAATTATGTTAAAGTCCTATTTAAATTATACTATGAATTTGCTCACTGCCAATATGTGTGGGTATGTGTGTGTGTGGTGCTAACTTTCGTTACTATTTATAACATACAGTATTTATCAGAGTTAAACTCATTTTTAAGAAAGTAAGCGTAGTTAACTGGGACATGTTGGGTTTTTTTTTTAGCATCTTTATTGGAGTATAATTTCTTTACATTGTTATGTTAGTTTCTGCTGTATAACAAAGTGAACCAGCTATATGTATACATATATCCCCATACCCCTCCTCTTGTGTCTTCCTCCCACCCTCCCTATCCCACCCCTCTAGGTGGTCACAAAGCACCGAGCTGGTCTCCCTATGCTATGTGGCTGCTTTCCACTAGCTATCTATTTTAAATTTGGTAGTGTATATATATCAGTGCCACTATCTCACTTCATCCCAGCTTACCCATCCCCCTCCCCGTATCCTCAAGTCCATTCTCTACGTCTGACTCTTTATTCCTGTCCAGAACCTAGGTTCCTCAGGAACTTTTTTTTTTCTTTTCTTAGATTCCATATATATGTGTTAGCATACAGTATTTGTTTTACTCTTTCTGACTTACTTCACTCTGTATGACAGACTCCAGGTTCATTCACCTCACTAAAAGTTACTCAATTTCGTTTCTTTTTATGGCTGAGTAATATTCCATTGTATATATGTGCCACATCTTCTTTATTCATTCATCTGTTGACGGACACATAGGTTGCTTCCATGTCCTGGCTATTGTAAATAGTGCTTCAATGAACATTGTGGTACATGACTCCTTTTGAACTACGGTTTGTTCAGGGTATATGCCCAGTAGTGATATTGCTGGGTCGTATGGTAGTTCTCTTTTTAGTTTTTTAAGGAACCACCATACTGTTCTCCATAGTGCCTGTATCAGTTTACATTCCCACCAACAGTGCAGGAGGGTTCCCTTTTCTCCACACCCTATCCAGTATTTATTGTTTGTAGATGTTTTGATGATGGCCATTCTGACCAGTGTGAGGTGATACCTCATTGTAGTTTTGATTTGCATTTCTTTAATGATTAGTAATGTGGAGCATCCTTTCATGTGTTTGTTGGCAATCTGTATATCTTCTTTGGAGAAATGTATATTTAGTTCTTATGCCCATTATTGGACTGGATTTTTGTTTTTTTGATATTGAGCTGCATGACCTGCTTGTATATTTTGGAGATTAATCATTTGTCTGTTGTTTCATTTGCAAATATTTTCTCCCGTTCTGAGGGCTGTCTTTTCATCTTGTTTATGGTTTCCTTTGCTGTGCAAAAGCTTTTAAGTTTCATTCAGTCCCATTTGCTTATTTTTGTTTTTACTTCCATTTCTCTAGGAGGTGAATAAAAAAGGATCTTGCTGTGATTTATGTCATAGAGTGTTCTGCCTATGTTTTCCTCTAAGAGTTTGATAGTGTCTGGCCTTACATTTAGGTCTTTAATCCATTTTGAGCTTATTTTTGTGTATGGTTTTAGGGAGTGCTCTAATTTCATTCTTTTACATGAAGCTGTCCAGTTTTCCCAGCACCACTTATTAAAGAGCCTGTCTTTTCTCCATTGTATACTCTTGCCCCCTTTATCAAAGATAAGTGACCATATGTGCATGGATTTATCTCTGGGCTTTCTATCCTGTTCCATTGATCTATATTTCTGTTTTTGTGCCAGTACCATACTGTCTTGATTACTGTAGCTTTGTAGTATAGTCTGAAGTCAGGGGGCCTGATTCCTCCAGCTCTGTTTTTCTTTCTCTAGATTGCTTTGGCTATTTTTGGTCTTTTGTGTTTCCATACAAATTGTGACATTTTTTGTTCTCGTTCTGTAAAAAATGCCATTGGTAGTTTGATAGGGATTGCATTGATTCTGTAGATTGCTTTAGGTAGTACAGTCTTTTTCACAATGTTGATTCTTCCAATCCAAGAACATGGTATATCTCTACATCTGTTTGTATCATCTTTAATTTCTTTCAACTGTGTCTTATAGTTTTCTGCATACAGGTCTTCTGTCTTCTTAGGTAGGTTTATTCCTAGGTATTTTTTGTTGTTGTTGTTGCAATGGTAAATGGGAGTGCTTCCTTAATTTCTCTTTCAGATTTTTCATCATTAATGTATAAGAATGCAAGAGATTTTTGTGCATCAATTTTGTATCCTGCTACTTTCCAAATTAATTGATTAGCTCTAGTAGCTTTCTGGTAGCATCTTTAGGATTCTCTATGTATAGTATCATGTCATCTGGAAACAGTGACAATTTTACTTCTTCTTTTCCAATTTGGATTTCTTTTATTTGTTTCTCTTCTCTGACTGCTGTGGCTAAAACTTCCAAACTTATGTTGAATAATAGCAGTGAGAGTGGACAACCTTGTCTTGTTCCTGTTCTTAGTGGAAATGGTTTCAGTTTATCACCATTGAGAACCAGGTTGGCTGTCGGTTTGTCATATATGGCCTTTATTATGTGAGGTAAGTTCCCTCTATAACTACTTTCTGGAGGGTTTTTTTCATAAATGGGTATTGAATTTTGTCGAAAGTTTTTCTGCATCTATTGAGATGATCATATGGTTTTCAGCTTTCAGTTTGTTAATATGGTGTATCACATTGATTGATTTGCGTATATTGAAGAATCCTTGCATTCCTGGGATAAACCCCACTTGATCATGGTGTATGATCCTTTTAATGTGCTGTTGGATTCTGTTTGCTAGTATTTTATTGAGAATTTTTGCACCTATGTTCATCAGTGATATTGGCTTCTAGTTTTCTTTCTTTGTGACATCTTTTTCTGGTTTTGCTATCAGGGTGATGGTGGCCTTGTTGAACGAGTTTGGGAGTGTTCCTCCCTCTGCTCTATTTTGGAAGAGTTTGAGAAGGATAAGTGTTAGCTCTTCTCTAAATGTTTGCTAAAATTCGCCTGTGAAGCCATCTAGTCCTGGGCTTTTGTTTGTTGGAAGATTTTAATTCACAGTTTCAATTTTAGTGCTTGTGATTGGTCTCTTTATATTTTCTACTTCTTCCTGGTTCAGTCTTGGAAGGTTGTGATTTTCTAAGAATTTGTGATTTCTTCTAGGTTGTCCATTTTATTAGCATATAGTTGCTTGTAGTGTCTCTCATGATCCTTTGTATTTCTGCAGTGTGAATTGTTACTTCTCCTTTTTCATTTCTAATTCTGTTGATTTGAGCCTTCTTCCTTTTTTTCTTGATGAGTCTGGCTAATGGTTTATCAATTTTGTTTATCTTCTCAAAGAACCAACTTTTAGTTTTATTAATCTTTGCTATTGTTTCCTTCATTTCTTTTTCATTTATTTCTGATCTGATCTTTATGATTTCTTTCATTCTGCTAACCTTGGGGTTTTATTGTTCTTCTTTCTCTGATTGCTTTAGGTGTAAGGTTAGTTTGTTTATTTGAGGAAGAATATTGCTATAAACTTCCCACTTAGAACTGCTTTTGCTGCATCCCATAGGTTTTGGGTCATTGTGTTTTCATTGTCCTTAGTTTCTAGGTATTTTTTAATTTCCTCTTTGATTTCTTCAGTGATCTCTTGGATATTTGGTAGCATATATTTTAGCCTCAATGTGTTTATATTTTTTACAATTTTTTTCCTTTATTTGATATCTAGTATCATAGCATTGTGTTCAGAAAAGATATTTGATATGATTTCAATTTTCTTGAATTTACCAAGACTTGATTTGTGACCCAATATATGATCTATCTTGGAGAATGTTCCATGAGTACTTCAAAAGAAAGGGTATTCTGTTGTTTTTGGATAGAATGTGTTATAAATATCAATTAAGTCCATCTTGTTTAATGTATCATTTAAAGCTTGTGTTTCCTTATTTATTTTCATTTTGGTTGATCTGTCTCTTGGTGAAAATAGCATATTAAAGTCCCCTACTACTATTGTCTTACTGTTGATTTCCCCTTTTATGAATGTTAGCATTGCCTTAATACATGTATTGAGGTGCTCCTATGTTGGGTGCATAAATATTTACAATTGTTATATCATCTTCTTGGATTGATCCCTTGATTATTATGTAGTGTCCGTCTTTGTCTCTTGTAATAGTCTTTGTTTTAAAGTCTATTTTTTTCTGATATGAGAATTGCTACTCCAGCTTTCTTTTGATTTCCATTTGCATGGAATATCTTTTTCCATCCCCTCACTTTCAGTCTGTATGTGTCCCTAGGTCTGACGTGGGTCTCTTGTAGACAGCATATATACAGGTCCTGTTTTTGTATCCATTCAGCCAGTCTATGTCTTTTGGTTGGAGCATTTCATCCATTTATAAGTTAAGTATCAATATGTATGTTCCTATTTCCAATTTCTTAATTGTTTTGGGTTTCTTATTGTAGGTCTTTTCCTTCTCTTGTGTTTCCTGCCTAGAGAAGTTCCTTTAGCATTTGTTGTAAAGCTGCTTTAGTGGTGCTGAATTCTCTTAGCTTTTGCTTGTCTGTAAAGGTTTTAATTTCTCTCTCGAATCTGAATGAGAACCTTGCTGGGTAGAGTAATCTTGGTTGTAGGTTTTTCCCTTTCATCAGTTTAAATATGTACTGCCACTGTCTTCTGGCTTGCAGAGTTTCTGCTGAAATATCAGCTGTTTACCTTATGGGGATTCCCTTGTATGTTATTTGTTGCTTTTCCCTTGCTGCTTTTAACATTTTTTCTTTGTATTTAATTTTTGATAGTTTGATTAATATGTGTCTTGGCCTGTTTGTCCTTGGATTTATCCTGTAAGGGACTCTCTGTGCTTCCTGGCCTTGATTGACTATTTTCTTTACCATATTAGGGAAGTTTTCAACTGTAATCTCTTCAAAAATTTTTGCTGTCCCTTTCTTTTTCTCTTCTTTTTCTGGGACCCCTATAATTGGAATGTTGGTAAGTTTAATGTTGTTGCATAGGTCTCTGAGACTGCCCTCAATTCTTTTCATTCTTTTTTCTTTATTCTGCTCTGTGGTAGTTATTTCCACTATTTTATCTTCCAGGTCACTTATCTGTTCTTCTACCTCAGTTATTCTGCTATTGATTCCTTCTAGAGAACTTTTAATTTAATTTATTGTGTTGTTCATCATTGTTTGTTTGCTCTTTAGTTCTTCTAGGTCCTTGTTAAATGTTTCTTGTATTTTCTGCATTCTATTTCCAGGATTTTGGATCATCTTTACTATCATTATTCTGAATTCTTTTTTCAGGTAGACTGCCTATTTCCTCTTCATTTGTTTGGTCTGGTGGGTTTTTACCTTGCACCTTCATCTGCTATGTATTTCTCTGTTTCTCATTTTAATTAATTTACTGTGTTTGGGGTCTAATTTTCGCAGCCTGCAAGTTAGTAGTTCCGTTATTTTTGGTGTCTGCTCCCAGTGGCTAAGTTTGGTTCAGTGGGTTGTGTAGACTTCCTGTTGGAGGGGACTGGTGCCTATTTTGTTGAGGATAAGGCTGGATCTTGTCTTTCTGGTGAGCAGGACCATGTCCAGTGCTGTGTTTTGGGGTGTCTGTGAATTTATTAAGATTTTAGGCACCCTCTCTGCTAATGGATGGGGTTGTGTTCCTGTCTTGCTAGTTGTTTGGCATGAGGTGTCCAGCACTGGAGCTTTCTGGTCATTGAGTGTAGCTGGATCTTACTGTTGAGATGGAGATCTCTGGGATATCCCTCACCAATTGATATTATGTGGGGCCGGGAGGTCTCTGGTGGTCCAATGTCCTGAACTGGCTCTCCCACCTCAGAGGCTCAGGCCTGACACCTGCCCTGAGCACCAAGACCCTGTCAGTCACACAGCTAGAAGAAAAGGGAGAAAAAAAGAAAGATAATGTAAAATAAAATAAAGTTATAAAAATAAATAATATTTTTAAATATTATTAAAATAAAAATAGGGGCTTCCCTCGTGGCGCAGTGGTTGAGAGTCCGCCTGCCAATGCAGGGAACACAGGTTCGTGCCCTAGTCCAGGAAGATCCCACATGCCCGGGAAGATCCCACATGCCGCGGAGTGGCTGGGCCCGTGAGCCATGGCCACTGAGCCTGCGCATCCAGAGCCTGTGCTCCACAATGGGAGAGGCCACAACAGTGAGAGGCCCACGTAACGCAAAAAAAAATAAATAAAATAAAAAATAAAATAAAAATAAATATAGTATTTAAAAAAAGGGAAGAGATCACCCAAACCAATAAACAAATCCACCAACAATAACATGCACTAAAAACTAAACTAAGATAAGCATAAAAATCAGAAACTAGTAGTTGCATACAGCAAACCCCAAGTCTGTAAGTTGTTCCCAAAGTCCACTGTCTCAGTTTTGGGTTGTCCTTGTCTATTCAGGTATTCCACAGATTCAGTGTAGATCAAGTTGATTGTGGAGATTTAATCTACTGCTCCTAAGGCTGCTGGGAGAGATTTCCCTTTCTCTTCTTTGTTTGCACAGCTCCTGGGGTTTAACTTTGGATTTGGCCCTGCCTATGCATGTAGGTCGCCCTCTGTCATCTGTTCTTCACCCAGACAGGAGTGAGTTAATGGAGCAGCTGATTAGGGAGCTCTGACTCACTCAAGCCAGGGGGTGGGAGGGGTATGGAATGCAGGACAAGCCTGCGGCAGCAGAGGCCAACATAACGTTGCATCAGCCTGAGGCGCACCATGTGTTCTCCCGGGGGAGTTGTCCCTGGATCACGGGACCCTCGCAGTGGCATGCTGCACAGGTTCCCTGGAGGGGAGGTGTGGATAGTGACCTCTGCTTGCACACAGGATTCTTGGTGGCTGTAGCAGCAGTGTTAGCATTTCATTCCCATCTCTGGTGTCTATGCTAATAGCTGAGGCTTGCGTCTGTCTCTGAACCTCACTTAGGCAGTGCTCTGAATCTCCTCTCCTCACACATCCCAAAGCAATGGTCTCTTGACTCTTAGGCAGGTCCAGAGATTTCCCCAGACTCCCTCTCGGCTAGCTGTGGTGCACTAACCCCTTCAGGCTGTGTTCAGGCAGCCAACCCCAGTCCTCTCCCTGTGATCCAACCGAGGCCCCAGCCTCAGCTCCCAGCCCCCAACCATCCCGGCGGGTGAGCAGACAAGCCTCTCGGGCTGGTGAGTGCTGGTCGACAACAATCCTCCGTGCAGGAATCTCTCGGCTTTGCCCTCCGCACCCCTGTTGCTGCGTTCTCCACAGCTCCGAAGCTTCACCGCTCCGCCACCCACAGTCTCCACCCCAAAGGCGCTTCCTAGTGTGTGGAAACCTTTCCTCCTTCACAACTCCCTCCTAGAGGTGCAGGTCCTGTCCCTATTCTCTTGTCTCTGTTTTGTTCTTTTTTATTTTGCCCTACCCACGTACATGGGGATTTTCTTGCCTTTTGGGAGGTCTGAGGTCTTCTGCCAGCGTTCAGTAGGTGTTCTGTAGGAGTTGTTCCACATGTAGATGTATTTTTGATGTATATGTGGGGAGGAAGGTGATCTCCACATCTTAGTCCTCCACCATCTTGAAGGTCCTCCTTGGGACATGTTTTAAACTGTTTCTAAAAACAGGAAAATGTCATTCACTATAACAATATTAAAATAACCATGTACTATATATTAAAATTTTATTTTTTTGTGTTTCCACTCAAATATTTTAATACCATTTACATCAAACATGCTTATATTTCAGACAACTATCTTTAAAATGAAAGAATGTTTTATACCTCTTGAAATCCTCACACTTAATGATAGCCAATAAATAATATGTTTTCCATTTTTATATACTTCAAAACTATATTTTTATTAAAGGAAATTGTATTGAAGTTTATTTTATTTTTATTTTTATTATTTTTTGCAGTATGTGGGCCTCTCACGGTTGTGACCTCTCCCGTTGTGGAGCACAGGCTCTGGACGTGCAGGCTTAGCAGCCATGGCTCACGGGCCCAGCCCTCCGCAGCATGTGGGATCTTCCCAGACCAGGGCACAAACCCGTGTCCCCTGCATCGGCAGGCGGACTCTCAACCACTGCACCACCAGGGAAGCCCTATTTTATTTTTTAAATATAAAAATTTCTAAAATGAAGTTTGCTATTCATTTGGCTCTTGTTTTATAATTATTCTTAAAATTCTTTGGAAGTATCTGTAAACCTTTCTGTGTAACAGAATTCTTCCCTCAAAAGTGCTACTTTTGTTCTGATAAATTATTTTGCAGCCTTCTAAAATTTGGAGAAAAATATCCAAGGGGATTACCCAAAGTCGGGAAATTAAGTATTACCTACGTTTAATATCTAAGGGAATAGTAGATAAGTTCCATTTTTTTACTCACTATAGTTTGGTTAATTTTCTGATATCATATTCTAAAATGGTGACATTTCTTTTCTGGTTTATATCAGACCAATCCAGATAGTTTAATCTATCATAGAGGCGTTTAAGGGTAATGGGTAACAACTAGATAGGCTATGAGATAGAATGGGGATAAAGGATATAAAAGGGGCTCAGATTCGATGGATGTTGTAATAAAAACTTCTTTAAAACCTGAAATGTGCAGAGACTTGATGTTTAAATGGAGCAGATTTTACAAATGAGTGTGGAAATATGATTGAACACAATGGGGGAACATTGTGTTTTTATTTTTATTGTGGTCCTTATTAAAAAGAAAATAGCAAAGGTTGTTACTTGGTAAAATATATCAAACACATATGCCTCCGTAAGTTTTTAAACTTGATAAGGGGGAAGAAAAAGAATATGTCAGTAATGAAATGAATCTTGAACTTGGGCAATGAAGGTAAATGTGATGCTTTGAATGAACAGACACCTTGTTTGACTAGAAATAATCATCGTTCTATTTTCTTGTCAAACACGTTAGTTTCTGGCTGTCAGAGAATGCTATTCCATTTCTGATATTTCTGCATCAGTCTTTTGCTCTTACAAAACAAATGCTGTCGCCTGTCAGGACTTCACAGTTTCAATTGCCAGACTTATCTGTCTTCGGCAGGATTAGACAGAAATGTTTCTCATTCAGAGGCTGCTCCTGTGGAAGATGGCAGAAACCCCAGGAAATTTGAGTACATTAGCTTCAAAGGACCTGTGTGCCACCCTTCTAACAATCTGCTCTGCAAAGTACCTTCCAATCTCTTGTTCCCTGGGCCGTTTTCTCTGCATCTTAAATGTGTATTCTTGGCATCACATATAGACTTCAGTAATTTTTTATGTTTTAATGTTAGTTACACAAATACAAGTACAAGCCATAATTTTCACTTAATTGGCATTAGTCATTTCCAGTAAATTGCATAAAAACCATGGGCAAAGATGATAGAAAATGTGTCTCAGATAAAACTAATGTTAGTGGGACTGGTCGAAATGGAGTGAATGAGAATTTTACACCTATGGGCTGTAACTTTAAAATAGTGTTCTTTTTTAAAGAAAATGTTAACTAGTAGTTTCAGTTATTATTTAATATTTATGATACAGAGGAGTTGTCAGAGGAAGTCATGGTACTTCAGTTATTTGAAAAAAAAAAGCAGTAATTACTTCTATTCTTCAGAAAGTGTGCAAACTGCTTCCAAGGATCACATCTGCATTTTCCCTTCCTACTTTGTCCTTTCTACTTCCTCAGCCCCTCCCTCCTTCTCCCAGAAGAAGACCAGTGAAGCGGCTAGAGGTCAAGGGTGTGCTTGTGTGTTTCCTTTTCCCAACAGGCTACATCTCTTGGTATTTATATGCTTCTAAACTTTTATTAAGGGGTTTATAATCTTGTCATTGAAAATTTTATTACTCCATAAAATCTGCAAAATCTCTACTCGAAAAATCTCAACCTTTTCTCTAGGAATGGGAAAACAGCCTGTGACATTGAAAAATGTCACTGACCACAGCTGGATTTGACTGTTTATTTTGGTGGAGACAAAGTCTATAGAAACTATTCCTTTAATTCTCATTTTTAACGTGCTGTGTTGGTAAATTGTAGGATCTATCTGTTCTTTTTATTATTTTTGCTGTCATTTTTTGTTTGTTTTGGCCACCACAATTTCAGAAGGATTCCAACTGATAAATAAGTAGTATATCTCACTATCTTACTCAATGTCTTTTCAGGAAACGATTCAGGGTCTTTTTTTCTTATTTGGATAAATTTTAAATAGCCTTTGAAAGCATAAATATAAAAAGCAGTTCATGGAAGAATGCTAATCAGATCTCCTATGGTGAAAAAGAGATAATTTTGTATCCTATATGCTTTGCTTCAGAGGTAAAAGATAGTCTTTTTAAATTAACACATAATTTTAATAGCATAAGGTATAATATAATTTATGGCTTTATAACCCATAGTAAATGGAAATCTAACAAACAACTCTTAATTTGATCAATGGAAATAACTATACTGGATAATTGTTATTTAATACTGGTTTATTTCTCATGATGGCCCAAGAAAATATACACTGCAAATATGTGGTGCTTTCTCCAAGGGGATTACTTCACCTTCACAGATTTGATTATTCTTCAGTACCTTGCCCTCACACACATTTGTAGTTATCCCCATTAAAACACAGTTACTAATTACATTAGGCTTTTCTCATAGGAATTTTGTTTTCAATTTTATAATTATCATTAGTGCTGTTCATCTGGCATAGTCTTCCATACCTCAGGTAAGCATCATTATCTAAATTAAAAACAACACAGTGATATCATTAGTTTATTGTCCACTATGAAGTTTTCATATCTCTCTCCATTACATAGCATGGATCCAGGTGATTTATTTAGAAAGAATTTATCGAGTGTTTAGTTTCTGCTGGAATTAAGAATTCTGTCCATTCTGTAAGGAACTCAAACTTTGTGAATGAAGGAGGACATAAAATGTCTAATTTTAATAAGATTTATATCAAACTACCACTAGGAATTAATGGGAGCATAGAAGGAGACCAATTCATTCTGAAGGGCTTTGCAAAGATTTATACAAAGTGTTACCTTAAAGGAAAAATATCAGTGAATTTAAAAAGGCATTTCATCTTTGTTTGAGTGCAATTCTTTTAAAACGAAACTCCTCTTTTTTTTTGATGGTGTGTATATGTGGGTGTATGTAGAGAGAAAATATTATTGGACAAGAGATCAAGGAAAATTATTTTTTTCTTTCTGGACCATAAACTACAGATTATATAAATAGTATTTTAAGAACAATGCCTTTATACTGAGGCTTTGGCACAGCCTTTGTACTCCTAGATAAACAATCGAGGAATCAGTTGCCTATCTAGTCAACGGGCAGTGGGACTTAATGCACCAAATGTTAAGGGAATTTGATACAGCTAGCAACTCATCTATGTCCCTGAACTTACTATAAATACTTATACCCATCATTAAGAAAGAAAACACAGGGACTTCCCTGGTGGCACAGTGGTTAAGAATCCACCTGCCAATGCCAGGGACATGAGTTCGACCCCTGGTCTGGGAAGATCCTACATGCCATGGAGCAGCTAAGCCCATGCACCACAACTACTGAGCCTGTGCTCTAGAGCCTGCTAGCTGCAACTACTGAGCTCATGTACTGCAACTACTGAAGCCCACGCACCTAGAGCCTATGCTCAACAACAAGAGACGCCACTGCAATGAGAAGCCTGCACACTGCAATGAAGAGTAGACCCCACTTGCTGCAACTAGAGAAAGCCTGTGCACAGCAACGAAGACCCAACACAACCATAAATAAATAAATAAATAAATAAATAAATAAATAAATAAAATTAAAAAAAAAAGAAAGAAAACGCGAATGAATTTGAGGTGCTCTGGATGTTCTATGCTTGAATATAAGGAAGTTCTAATCCAAAAAATTTAAATATCTATCAGTCTGAAAATAATAATAATATGCATATTGCTAAGCTTACTACTTTTTGTAATCATTGATGTTCATTGCCTTCGATTTACATAATTGTAATTCATTTATTTTAGAAATTGACATTGCTGTAAAATGAAATCTTTGGATAGGAAAGAATAAAAGCTTGAAAGAAGGCACAGTTCTAATATTATCACAGAAAAGGATCTATTTTCATTGATGATATGATGATCCAATCTTTTCCTTCCCCAAGTATCATTCTTTAAATAGTGAAGCAGCTTATTCTCTAATATTTAGTGCCTCTCTAAGTTGTTTCTTATTAGAAATTGTATTGCTTAAGGCTGACATTTTCCTAATAGTAGTATGGTTTCCTACATTTTATATCATTAAAATTATGCATGCCTCGACAATGGCATATCCCTGTTGAGTCATAGCAATGTAAATAAAAATGCAAAGAGGCAAAGTCTATAATATTACCAAAAAATTGGTGTTTAGGGTGTAATATGGAGATTCATACTGCACAGATGTTTGGCAGAAATGGGATCTGCACCTCAATAGTATTACCTGTTTTATTGCTCTGCCTATGTACAGCAGGCAAGGGTAGAGAGACTATGACCTTGAATGCATCACAGAAGAACTGCTGCTTCAGAATAAAAAAAAAATCTCCACTCAAAGCAAGTATGTTCAAATAGTAAGAAAAAAAGTAATAATAAAAAAGTTAAAGGTTAAAAAATTTAAACTAACAAACATAGCAATATCTAGTGTTTAGATCTAGGGTTGCAGCTGTGAATGCATAAATTTAGTCAACATAAAAGAAGTGAAAGACAAAATATTTTATTTTTTCAACGAGACTGGAGATTCAAAGAACACACAAGTCCCTACAATTTCTGCAGTTATCCACAATGTGATTATTGTCCATTTTATCTGGGAGGGCCACTAGAAAGCATTTGATTTTGTGTAGTTTATAGCCAAATTACTTTCTTCCTGAATGTGTCTGTCTATCTATCTATCTATCTATCTACTTACTTATCCATCTATCTACCTATCATCCACATCTATTTAAAGTTTAAATGTCTCAATTGCTAATGCTTTGAAAATAATAGAAACAGTAGTTACTAGTTAAATTCGAAAAGGACAATGGTAATTTCTAATAAAATTTGAGCAGCATCACCACCACCACTACCACACACACACACACACACACACACACACACACACAGACTCTGGTACTTCCCTAAACCAAGGAGAGTCACTTTCCTAACCTCTGTCCTTTATTTTGACTTGACTCTCCTTCCAGTAGCTAGGTATGTAAGGAAATTGTAGCATTAATTAGGTCTTAAAGAGAAACATTTCTTTCAATTTGGAATTTCCTTCAATAATGGATATAGGATCTGTCATCAATAGACAGACATAACCAATACTTTTATATCACAGTATAGATACATATTGCCAAAATGAAAACTGGAACCCATGTCTCCTTATGCAGAAATCAGGCTTTTTCTCAAAAACTTTATCTCAACAACCATAGATGTCCAGGAGAATCTCAGCACATCTTATACATTTCCTATATTGGTGAATGTAGATAATAAGAGGAAACTTATCATGTCATCAGAATATGCAAAGTATAGTTTATGATGACACGCTCCAATGGAACTTTAAAACCCTTCCTAGCTGCAGCTACTCTCCTACAAATGTAGAATTTGAAAGAAGGCCACTATTCCTCTGGGTGTCCTCTTTTCTTCTTATGCTTATCACACTGAAAACTTAATCCTCGTTTTCTAGAACAAATCATTTTTTTCTAATCCCAAGAGAAAAAGCAACTTCAGCATTTTCATCAAAGCATGGACATCAGCTTAGTCACCCCATGTGAAATTTCATGTGAAGATAAGCTTGTTAAAACAAATTTTGAAAAGATGTATCTCTTCCTACAATGAGCCCATATACTGCCTGATAAAAAATATTTTTCTTTGTCCTTAGTTATATTAAAATTTTATATGTTCATTTTTATTTATAAATAAACAAATAAAATAAAATAAATAAATAATAAATAAATAAAAATATCTCCAAGGTGTTATGAGGATCACATAAAAATGTAATCAAGACAGGCTACATGGAGCAAGCTGCACTTAGATTAAGAATTAAAAAATAAGTACGGGGCTTCCCTGGTGGCACAGTGGTTGAGAGTCCACCTGCCGATGCAGGGGTTCGTGTCCCGGTCCGGGAAGATCCCACATGCTGTGGAGCAGCTAGGCCCGTGAGCCATGGCCGCTGAGCCTGCACGTCCGGAGCCTGTGCTCTGCAAAGGGAGAGGCCACAACAGTGAGAGGCCCGTGTACCAACCGCAAAAAAATAAAAATAAAAAAAAATAAAGTACGATTTCAAGAACTAGAGAAGCAGTAGCCAAAAGTCCATCTGGCAGAGAATTTATGTAGAATGATCCTAGGAAATATGACTGAATAGAATGCCAGAATTTGAAAACAAATTTTATATGCAATCCTATAAAGACTTAAGATAATAATCAGAAAATATGTAGGCAGTATATCTCTATGAAAAGTAATTATCTGCTGTTTGTGGGTAAGATTTGTTAATTGGAAAAATGCAAAAATACTAAATAAGAACTGTTCCAGAAGGCCTTTCTGAGACAGGTGAAGGACTCTGGACAAGGAAGATGGCTGAAATCCTTCCACATACACCTGATGTACCTTTGTATGTGTATGTCTAGAAATATATCTGATGTACATTGTATACATATACATTTTATATATTTGTGTGTGTATATATACATATGATAAAACAATACAA
This sequence comes from Lagenorhynchus albirostris, assembly GCF_949774975.1. Lineage (NCBI taxonomy): Eukaryota > Metazoa > Chordata > Mammalia > Artiodactyla > Delphinidae > Lagenorhynchus > Lagenorhynchus albirostris. Next base: position 94,828,621 of record NC_083096.1, read on the forward strand.
AAATAAAAAGGAGAAAGAGAGAGACTGAGAGGGAGACTTCTATTTCTCCTGCTTCCGCATTGGGCCAAGATAGAAAAACAGGGGCTGAGTTTATTTTCCCACCCAAATCAACTAATAACAGGTGCAAAATATATAGAACACTGATTTTCAACATCAAACATCAGAGCCATGATCTCTGAGAGTAACAATCTTGGTGAAGCCTGTAATTGTCCCAGCTCACTACCTTGAGACAGTTTCCAGTCCACGGCACAAAGGGAAGGAATCCATTCATAGCCCAGTGAACTTCTTGAGTTAAGATGGAGCTGGGACTTCCGGGAAGATGGCGGAAGAGTAAGACGCGGAGATCACTTTCCTCCCCACAGATACACCAGAAATACATCTACGTGTGGAACAACTCCTATGGAGCACCTACTGAACGCTGGCAGAAGACCTCAGACCTCCCAAAAGGCAAGGAACACCCCACGTACCTGGTTAGGGCAAAAGAAAAAAATAAACAGAGACAAAAGGATAGGGACGGGTCCTGCACCAGCAGGAGGGGGCTGTGAAGGAGGAAAAGTGTCCACACACTAGGAAGCCCCTTCGCGGGCGGAGACTGCGGGTGGTGGAGTGGGGGAGCTTCGGAGCCGCGGAGGAGAGCACAGCAATAGGAGTGCAGAGGGCAAAGTGGAGAGATTCCAGCAGAGAGGATCGGGGCCGACTGGCACTCACCAGCCGAGAGGCTTGTCTGCTCACCTGCCGGGGCGGGTGGGGCTGAGAGCTGAGGCTCAGGCTTCAGTGGGAGCATGCCGGGAGAGAACTGGGGTTGGTGGCCTGAACACAGCCTGCAGGGCGTTAGTGCACCGCGGCTTGCCGAGAGGGAGTCGGGGGAAAACTCTGGACCTGCCAAAGAGGCAAGAGACTTTTTCTTCCCTCTTTGTTTCCTGGTGCGCGAGGAGAGGGGATTAAGAACGCTGCTTAAGGGAGCTCCAGAGACAGGCGCGAGCCGCGGCTAAAAGTGCGGACCCCAGAGACAGACTTGAGACGCTAAGGCCGCTGCTGCCGCCACCAAAAAGCCTGTGTGCGAACACAGGTCACTCTCCACAACCCCCTTCTGGGGAGCCTGTGCAGCCCGCCACTGCCAGGTTCCCGGGATCCAGGGACAACTCCCCTGGGAGAACGCACGGCGCGCCTCAGGCTGGCAACGTCACGGCGGCCTCTGCCGCCACAGGCTCGCCCCGCACTCCGTGACCCTCCCTACCCCCGGCCTGAGTGAGCCAGAGCCTCCGAATCAGCGGCTCCTTTAACCCCATCCTGTCTGAGCAAAGAACAGACGCCCTCCAACAACCTACACACAGAGGCGGGGCCAAATCCAAAGCTGAGCCCCTGGGAGCTGTGAGAATAAAGAAGAGAAAGGGAAATCTCTCCCAGCAGCCTCAGAAGCAGAGGATTAAAGCTCCACAATCAACTTGATGTACCCTGCACCTGTGGAATACCTGAATAGACAATGAATCATCCCAAAATAAGGAGCCGTGTAGATGAAAGGCTCTTGCTGCTGCAGCCAGGAGTTAGTGCTGTGCCTCTAAGGTGGGAGAGCCAACTTCAGGACACTGGTCCATAAGAGGCCTCGCAGCTGCACATAATATCAAAGGGTGAAAATCTCCCAGAGATCTCCATCTCAACGCCAGCACCCAGCTTCACTCAATGACCAGCAAGCTACAGTGCTGGACATCCTATGCCAAACAGCTAGCACGACAGGAACACAACCACACCCATTAGCAGAGAGGCTGCCCAAAATCATAATAAGTCTACAGACACCCCAAAACACACCACCACACGTGGACCTGCCCACCAGAAAGACAAGATCCAGCCTCATCCAGCAGAACACAGGCACTAGTACCCTCCACCAGGAAATCTACACAACCCACTGAACCAACCTTAGCCACTGGAGACAGACACTAAAAACAACAGGAACTACGAACCTTCAGCCTGCAAAAAGGAGGCCCCAAACACAGTACGCTAAGCAAAATGAAAAGACAGAAAAACACACAGCAGATGAAGGAGCAAGATAAAAACCCACCAGACCTAACAAATGAAGAGCAAATAGGCAGTCTACCTGAAAAAGAATTCAGAATAATGATAGTAAAGATGATCCAAAATCTTGGAAATAGAATAGACAAAATGCAAGAAACAGTTAACAAGGACCTAGAAGAACTAAAGATGAAACAAACAATGATGAACAACATAATAAATGAAATGAAAAATACTCTAGATGGGATCAATAGCAGAATAACTGAGGCAGAAGAACGGATAAGTGACCTGGAAGATAAAATAGTGGAAATAACTACTGCAGAGCAGAATAAAGAAAAAAGAATGAAAAGAACTGAGGACAGTCTCAGAGACCTCTGGGACAACATTAAATGCACCAACATTCGAATTATAGGGGTTCCAGAAGAAGAAGAGAAAAAGAAAGGGACTGAGAAAATATTTGAAGAGATTATAGTTGAAAACTTCTCTAATATGGGAAAGGAAATAGTTAATCAAGTCCAGGAAGCACAGAGAGTCCCATACAGGATAAATCCAAGGAGAAATATGCCGAGACACATATTAATAAAACTGTCAAAAATTAAATACAAAGAAAGCATATTAAAAGCAGCAAGGGAAAAATAACACACAAGGGAATCCCCATAAGGTAAACAGCTGATCTTTCAGCAGAAACTCTGCAAGCCAGAAGGGACTGGCAGGACATATTGAAAATGTTGAAGGAGAAAAACCTGCAACCAAATTACTCTACCCAGCAAGGATCTCATTCAGATTTGATGGAGAAATTAAAACGTTTACAGACAAGCAAAAGCTGAGAGAGTTCAGCACCACCAAACCAACTCTACAACAACTGCTAAAGGAACTTCTCTAGGCAAGAAACACAAAAGAAGGAAAAGACCTACAATAACGAACCCAAAACAATTAAGAAAATGGGAATGGGAACATACATATCGATAATTACCTTAAATGTAAATGGATTAAACGCTCCCACCAAAAGACACAGATTGGCTGAATGGATACAAAAACAAGACCAATATATATGCTGTCTACAAGAGACCCACTTCAGATCTAGATACACATACAGACTGAAAGTAAGGGGATGGAAAAAGATATTCCATACAAATGGAAATCAAAAGAAAGCTGGAGTAACAATTCTCATATCTGACAAAATAGACTTTAAAATAAAGACTATTGGAAGAGACAAAGAAAGACACTACATAATGATCAAGGGATCAATCCAAGAAGATATAACAGTTGTAAATATTTATGCACCCAACATAGGAGCACCTCAATACATTAGGCAAATACTAACAGCCATAAAAGGGGAAATCGACAGTAATACATTCATATTAGGGGACTTTAACACCCCACTTTCACCAATTGACAGATCATCCAAAATGAAAATAAATAAGGAAACACAAGCTTTAAATGATACATTAAACAAGATGGACTTAATTGATATTTATTGGACATTCCATCCAAAAACAACAGAATACACATTTTTCTCATGTGCTCATGGAACATTCTCCAGGATAGATCATATCTTGGGTCACAAATCAAGCCTTGGTAAATTTAAGAAAATCGAAATTGTATCAAGTATCTTTTCCGACCACAACGCTATGAGACTAGCTATCAATTACAGGAAAAGATCTGTAAAAAATACAAACACATGGAGGCTAAACAATACACTACTTAATAACAAAGTGATCACTGAAGAAATCAAAGAGGAAGTCAAAAAATACCTAGAAACAAATGACAATGGAGACACGACGACCCAAACTCTATGGGATTCAGCAAAAGCAGTTCTAAGAGGGAAGTTTATAGCAATACAATCCTACCTTAAGAAACAGGATACATCTCGAATAAACAACCTAACCTTGCACCTAAAGCAATTAGAGAAAGAAGAACAAAAAAACCCCAAAGGTAGCAGAAGGAAAGAAATCATAAAAATCAGATCAGAAATAAACGAAAAAGAAATGAAGGAAATGATAGCAAAGATCAATAAAACTAAAAGCTGGTTCTTTGAGAAGATAAACAAAATTGATTAACCATTAGCCAGACTCATCAAGAAATTTAGGGAGAAGACTCAAATCAGTAGAATTAGAAATGAAAAAGGAGAGGTAACAACTGACTGCAGAAATACGAAGATCATGAGAGATTACTATAAGCAACTGTATGCCAATAAAATGGACAACCTGGAAGAAATAGACAAATTCTTAGAAATGCATAACCTGCCAGACTGAATCTGGAAGAAATAGAAAATATGAACAGACCAATCACAAGCACTGAAATTGAAACTGTGATTAAAAATCTTCCAACAAACAAAAGCCCAGGACTAGATGGCTTCACAGGTGAATTCTATCAAACATTTAGAGAAAAGATAACACCTATCCTTCTCAAACTCTTCCAAAATAGAGCACAGAGAGGAACACTGCCAAACACATTCTACGAGGCCACCATCACCCTGATACCAAAACCAGACAAGGATGTCACAAAGAAAGAAAACTACAGGCCAATATCACTGATAAACAAAGATGTAAAAATCCTCAACAAAATACTAGCAAAAGAATCCAGCATCACATTAAACGGATCATACACCATGATCAAGTGGGGTTTATTCCAGGAATGCAAGGAATCTTCAATATATGCAAATAAATCAATGTGATACACCATATTAACAAATTGAAGGAGAAAACCCATATGATCATCTCAATAGATGGAGAGAAAGCTTTCAACAAAATTCAACACCCATTTATGAAAAAAAAATCCCTGCAGAAAGTAGGCATAGAGGGGACTTTCATCAACATAATAAAGGCCATATATGACAAACTCACAGCCAACATCATCATCAATGGTGAAAAACTGAAAGCATTTCCATTAAGATCAGAAACAAGACAAGGTTGTCCACACTCACCACTCTTATTCAACATAGTTTTGGAAGTTTTAGCCACAGCAATCAGAGAAGAAAAGGAAATAAAAGGAATCCAAATCGGAAAAGAAGATGTAAAGCTGTCACTGTTTGCAGATGACATAATACTATACATAGAGAATCCTAAAGATGCTACCAGAAAACTACTCGAGCTAATCAATGAATTTGGTAAAGTAGCAGGATACAAAATTAATACACAGAAATCTCTGGCATTCTTATACACTAATGATGAAAAATCTGAAAGTGAAATCAAGAAAACACTCCCATTTACCATTGCAACAAAAAGAATAAAATATCTAGGAATAAACCTACCTAAGGAGACAAAAGACCTGTATGCAGAAAATTATAAGACACGGATGAAAGTAATTAAAGATGATACAAATAGATGGAGAGATATACCATGTTCTTGGATTGGAAGAATCAACATTGTGAAATTGACTCTACTATCCAAAGCAATCTACAGATTCAATGCAATCCCTATCAAATTACCACTGGCATTTTTCACAGAACTAGAACAAAAAATTTCACAATTTGTATGGAAACACAAAAGACCCCAAATAGCAAAAGCAATCTTAATAACGAAAAAAGGAACTGGAGGAATCAGGCTCCCTGACTTCAGACTATACTACAAAGCTACTGTAATCAAGACAGTATGGTACTGGCACAAAAACAGAAATATAGATCAATGGAACATGATAGAAAGCCCAGAAATAAACCCACGCACATATGGTTACCTTATCTTTGATAAAGGAGGCAGGAATATACAGTGGAGAAAGGACAGCCTCTTCAATAAGTGGTGCTTGGAAAACTGGACAGGTCCATGTAAAAGTATGAGATTAGAACATTCCCTAACATCATACACAAAAATAAGCTCAAAATGGGTTAAAGACCTAAATGTAAGGCCAGAAACTATCAAACTCTTAGAGGAAAACATAGGCACAACACTCTATGACATAAATCACAGCAAGATCCTTTTTGACCCACCTCCTAGAGAATTGGAAATAAAACCAAAAATAAACAAATGGGACCTAATGAAACTTCAAACCTTTTGCACAGCAAAGGAAACCATAAAGAAGACCAAAAGACAACCCTCAGAATGGGAGAAAATATTTGCAAATGAAGCAACTGACAAAGGATTAATCTCCAAAATTTACAAGCAGCTCATGCAGCTCAATTACAAAAATCAAACAACCCAATCCAAAAATGGGCAGAAGACCTAAATAGACATTTCTCCAAAGAGGATATACAGACTGCCAACAAACACATGAAAGAATGCTCAACATCATTAATCATTAGAGAAATGCAAATCAAAACTACAATGAGATATCACCTCACACCAGTCAGAATGGCCATCATCAAAAAATCTAGAAACAATAAATGCTGGAGAGGGTGTGGAGAAAAGGGAACACTCTTGCACTGCTGGTGGGGATGTGAATTGGTACAGCCACTATGGAGAACAGTATGGAGGTTCCTTAAAAAACTACAAATAGAACTACCATGTGACCCAGCAATCCCACTACTGGGCACATACCCTGAGAATACCATAATTCGAAAAGAGTCATGTACTAAAATGTTCATTACAGCTCTATTTACAATAGCCCAGAAATGGAAACAACCTAAGTGTCCATCATCGGATGAATGGTTAAAGAAGATGTGGCACATATATACAATGGAATGTTACTCAACCATAAAAAGAAACGAAATTGAGCTCTTTGTAATGAGGTTGATGGACCTAGAATCTGTCATACAGAAAGAGAAAAACAAATACCGTATGCTAACACATATGTATGGAATTTAAGAAAAAAAAATGTCATGAAGAACCTAGGGGTAAGACAGGAATAAAGACACAGACCTACTAGAGCATGGACTTGAGGATATAGGGAGGGGAAATTGTAAGCTGTGACAAAGCAGGAGAGTGGCATGGACATATATACACTACCAAAAGTAAAATAGATAGCTAGTGGGAAGCAGCTGCATAGCACAGGGAGATCAGCTAGGTGGTTTGTGACCACCTAGATGGGTGGGATAGGGAGGGTGGGAGGGAGGGAGATGCAAGAGGCAAGAGATATGGGAACATATGTATATGTATAACTGATTCACTTTGTTATAAAGCAGAAACTAATACACCATTGTAAACCAATTATACTCCAATAAAGATGTAAAAAAAAAATTGTGTTTCACAGTCCACCATTTCTGCCACAAATAAAACATTACTTACTTACGCTTGTGTATTCAAAATTTCCTAGTTTGCCTAAATTACACCTGGGCACAAAATGCATTTTTAAACTTCAGTCCTTTAGATGTTACTGTCTCAGGCCTTGAATACTTTCATATCCTTTTCATCGTATTGAATTTCTATTCATTATGCAATGTTTAGTTCAAGTGCTATGATCTCTAAGAAGACTTCATAGATTCCCCGTCACAATGAATTACTCTTTACTCTTGCTTCACTCAGCATCCTACATGTGTCCTGGCTCAGTATTTATATTAATTTGACTTTCATTATTTTATTCATTTATATCTCTGTATCTGCCTTGGCTAATATTTTCAAAGACAGTAGGACCAATCATCTATGACCACGTTATATCCATTACTCACACAGCATCCAGAATGATATGTTTTTGTAATAGACTTTATGTATTAGAATGCTTTTAGATTCACAGCAAAATTGAGCAGATAATATGGGGAGTTCACACATCCCCTATACCTCCATCATACACAGCTTCCCCCCACTATCCACACAGCACACAGAGTGGTATATTTGTAATAACGTATGAAACTACACTGACACATCATTACCGCCTAAAGGCTAGTCTTTACATTAGGGTTCACTCCTGGTATTGTACAGTCTATGGGTCTTGACGAATATGGGATGACATATATTCACCATTATAGTATGACATAAAAATAGTTTTACTGCCCTAATAATCCTCTGTACTCAGCTTATCATCTCTCCCTTCTTTTCCCTAAACCCTTGGCCACCACTGACTTTTTACTGCCTCCATAGTTTTACCTTTTCCAGAATGTTACATATTTGGAATCATATAGTTTGTAGCCCTTTCAGAATGGTTTATTACACTTAGTAAAATGTATCTAAGTTTCCTCTATGTCTTTTCATGGCTTCATAGCTCATTTATTTCACTGATGGATAATATTCCATTGTCTGGGTGTTCCAAAGTTTATTTATCCATTCCCCTAGTGAAGGACATCTGGTTGTTTCTGAGTTTTTACAACTATGAATAAAGCTGCTACAAACATCCATGTGCAGGTATTTGTGTGGGCATACATTTTCTCCCCATTTGGGTAAATATGGAGGTGTGTGATTGCTAGATCATATAGCTAGAGTATGTTTATTTATTTTTTTATGAGTTCTTTATTTCATTCACTTATTGTCAGTTTATTTATTTATTTATTTACATGACTGTGCCGGGTCTTAGCTGCGGCACACGGGATCATCGTTGCTGCATGTGAGATCCTCATTGCAGCATGTGGGATCTTCAATGCAGCATGCGGGATCTTTAGTTGAGGCATGAAGGCTCTTTGTTGCAGATTGCGGGATCTAGTTCCATGACCAGGGATCAAACCCGGGCCCCCTGCATTGGGAGCATGGTGTCTTAACCACTGGACCACGAGGGAAGTCCCTAGAGTATGTTTAGTTTTGTTAGAAAGTGCCAGAGTTTTCCAAAATGACTGCCAGAGTTTTCCAAAATGACTATCATATTTCATTCTCACAATCAATGAATGAGCATTCCTGTTGCTCCACATACTTGCAAATATTTGGGATTGTCAGCTTTTTGGATTTCAGCCATAATAATAGGTATGTGGTTTTAATTTGCAGTTCCCTCATGACATATGATGTCAAGCATCTTTTCACATGCTTACATTTATCATCTGTATGTCTTTGATGAGGTGTCTGTTCAGATAATTTGTGTATTTTTATCTGGGTTGTTCATTTTCTTATTGTTGAGTTTTAAGAGTTATTTAAATAATTTGGATTACAGTCTTTTATCAGGTGTTTCTTTTGCAAATATTTTCTCCCAGTCCATGGCTTGTATTCTCATTCTCTTGACACTGTTTTCACTAGCACAGAAAATTTTACTTTTTATGAAGTCTAGCTTATTCATTCCTTCTTTCATGGATTTAGCCTTTGGTGTTTTATCTAAAAAGTTGCTGGCCAAATCAAAGTTATTTAGATTTTTTCCTATGTTATCTTCTAGGAGTTTTGTAATTTTCCATTTTATATTTAGGTGTATAATCAATTTGAGGTTAATTTTTTCAAAGAGTGTAAGCTCTGTGTCAATATTCTTTTTTTCCCCTGCATATAGATGTTCACTTGATCCAACATCCTTTATTAAAAAGCCTGTCTTTTTTTATATTTTATTGTCTTTGCTTCTTTGTCAAAAGCCAGTTGACTATATTTGTGTGGGTCTAGGCTTGGACTCTCTATTCTCTCCCATTGATCTATTTGTCTATTCTTTCACCAATATCACACTCTTTTGATACTGTAGCTTTATAGTAAGTCTAGAAGTTGGATGGTGTCTGTTCTTCAACTTTGTTTTTCAGTCTTAAGTATTGTGTTAGCTATTATGGGTCTTTTGCTTCTCCATATAAACTTTAGTATAAGTTTGTTGACACCTACAAATTAACTTGCTGGGATTTTGATTGGGTTTACATTGAATCTATCAATGCTGTTGAGAAGAACAGATATTTTGGCAATATTAAAACTTCATATCTATGAACACAGAACATCTCTCCATTTATTTAGTTCCTCTTTGATTTAGTTCATCAGGGGTTTTTAGTTTTCTTCATATATATCTTATACATGTTTTGTTAATTTATACCTAAGTATCTAATTTTCAGGAATGCTAATGTAAGTTGTACTGTGTTTTAGATTTCAGATTCCAACTGTCCATTGCTGGCATATAGGAAAGTAATTGACTGTTGTGTATTGAACTTGTATCCCACAACATAATATGATCACTTATTAGTTTCAGGATTTTTTTGTTGTTGTTGATTCATGTAGATTTTCTAGAGACACACATTTCATCTTTGAACACAGTTTTATGTCTCCTTTCACTACATGTGTAGGTTTTATTTCCTTTTCTTTTTATTAGCTAGAAGTTTCAGTACATTTTGAACAGGAGTGGTAAAAGGGGACATCCTTGTCTTTTTTTGATCTTAGTGGGATAGCTTCTAGTTTCTCATTATTAAGCATGATGTTGGCTGTAGGTTTTTTTGTAGATATTCTTTATCAAATTGAGAAAGTTCCCCTAGTTTTCTGAGAGATTTTTTTCGTGAATAGATGTATTCTGTTAAATTCATTTTCTGCACCTATTGATATAATCATGTGATTTTTCTTCTTTAGACTGTTGACGTAATGGATTAACTGATTTTTTAAAATGTTGAGCCATCCTTGCATAACTGGAATAAATCCCACTTGATGGTGGTGTATAATTTTTTAGCATATTGTCAGATTCAATTTGTTAATATTTTGCTGATGATTTTTGCATCTATGTTTATGAGAGATATTGGTCTGTAGTTTTCTTTCCTTGTCATGTTTTTTTTTCTCGTTTTGGTAGCAGGATAACATTAACTTCATAGCATGAATTAGGAAGTATGTCCTCTGTTTCTATCTTCTGGAAGAGATTTCAGATAATTAGTAAAAATTTTTTCCTTAAATGTTTGGTAGAATTCACCTGTGAATTCCTTTGGGCCTGATGTTTTCTGTTTTTTAACATATTATTTAGATGCAATTTCTTTAGTAGACATAGGCCCAATCAGATTGTCTATTCCTTCTTGTGTGAGTTTTGAGAGACTGTGTCTTTCAAGAAATTAATCTGTGCCCAAATTTGTGGGCATACATTTGCTCATAGTATCCCTTAGTATCCTTTTAATATCAATGAACTCAGTAGTGATGTCCTCTCTTTCATCTCTGATACTAGTAAATTATGTTCTCTATATTAGTTAGCCTGTCTAGAGTCACACTGATTTTATTGGTCTTTTCAAAGAACCAGCTTTTTGTTTTATTGATTTTTCTCTATTGATTTCCTATTTTCAATTTCATTGATTCTTGCTATAATTTTTATTATTTCTTTTCTTCTTTATTTGGATTTAATGTTCTCTTCTTTTCTTAGAGTCCTAAAGTAGTAGCTTATATTATTGTTTTTAGATCTTTTTAAAGATAATATTAGCATTTGATGTGTGAAAAGAAGTATGTCAGGAATGACTAGGATGTGATCTGAGGACCTCCATGTTTGTTGTCCATGGTGGGCTTTTGCTAAACGTCTTAAATTAAAACTGCTGAATAGTTGCTGATTTGCCAAAAGGAAGGAATAAGATTGAAAACTGGACTTCTTCTGGATGAAAGAAAACGTAGCTTTCCCTAGTAACAGATAAGATGTGTTCTATAACCTAAACGTATATACAGAAAAATTTTACCCTCCAGTCCAAATTCCTGGTTCCCACAGAGGTTTCTGCCTGTGGCTGTCCACTTCAGCAATTAGTGAATTTCTATACCCACCTATGTCTCCAATTTTGAGTACAGCAGTTTTCCCTGTGACCTCAGTTCTCTGGAACATCTAAGAAGATCTTTTGTTTGTTTGCTTGCTTACTTTCCCCTGTTTGCTCAACTGTATACTTCCAAGCTCCTTACATGCCAGACTGGAAACCAGAAGTTCAAAATTGTATGTTTTAATACACAATAATTGGAGGATACTTCTATGCATCAAACTCTTCATGGCTTCTCATCTCACCGGAATAAAATCTGAGACCCTTATGATCAGCTTCAAGGCTTAAGGCTTAAATTGTGTCTCCCACTTGATTCTATAATCTCATATCTTATCATCAACCACTTTGATCTCTAGATTCTCACAACACTAGCCTCCTTTCCAAGCTTCAAATACACCAGTATCTTTCACACCTTATGACCTTTGCAGTGGTTCTTCCTGCTATCTTCAGTGTTCTTTCCCCTTAACTTCAAAGGGCTCCTTCTTTTAATTCTTGCTTTAGTTCAAATATCAACTACCCAGAAAACCACCCAATCTAACATAATTCTCACCTAGACATTTCTATCCTATCACTCTGTTGTATTTCTTACAGCATTTATCACAAACTGATATTTTGTTGTTTATTTTTCACTGATCTTAATCACTAACATATAAACTCTATTAAGCAGAGATCTTTCCTCTTCTGTTTATTGCTTTATCCCAGTGCCCAGGATAGACACTCAAATAACATTTTCTGTAAATTAATTAACTAATTAATGAATTAATAGCCTCACAGGCTATTAATATGGCAGGTTGATTTCATTAATGGTCTAATTTCTTCAACCTTCTCTCTACCTACATCCTTTCCGTATGAGTTTTTAATTATTTTTATTAATGAGATAGGGTCGATTTCCCTCCCTGATCTCTAACCTGATTTGGCCAATAAAATATGGAATAAGTGAATGTGCCAGTTCTAAGCCTATGTCTCAAGAGGTCACTTGAATTTTTACTTGCTTGCTTTTATCCATCTAGTTTTACCATAAGGACATGCCCAGGCTAGACTGCTGAAGGATAAATCATATGGAACAGAGATGTGTCTTCCCAGTTGTCCCAGCTGAGGTCATCCTAGACCAGGCAACAACCATCTGATTGCCAGACATATGAGAGGCCAGTTAAGATCAACAGAGCTTGATCTTTAGCCAACTGCAGATACAGAATGAGCCCCACCAACACTAAAAGAACCATGCAGACAATTTACAGATTCATGAGCTAAGTGAATGGCCATTGTTCTAAGTCACTGAGTTTTGGGGTGGTATGTTTTGTAGAAATATTTTGATAAGAGATAACTCATATAACCACATACCACTATATCTTATTGTAGATTCTCAGTAATTCCTGGTTGAAATGCCTCTAAATTATATACATACCTAGGTGGAACTTCTTTTACTAAAATTTTGCAGCTCCAACTCCCTGCTGTATTTCTATTTTTTTTGCATTAATTAATTAATTATTAAAACTTTAGTTAGTTCTAATCTATTATGGGAACTGAGAAATACACCAGGCAAGCAAGAACATGTGAGTAGTTTAATGTAAGAGACAAACATGAACACTGATAAAGTGTAATACAATGTTCTTTGGTGTCATTTGTGTTCAGATTCCTATCTCCTTGTCTTGGGGAAATTATAAATACTACCCTGAATATAAAACTCAAAGGATGAATAGGAGTTGGAGAAATAAAGATGGGCAATAGATTCTACATAGAATTGAGATAGCACAGTTGATGGCATGAAGGCCTGACAGAGCTGGATGTGAGTGGAAATCATGAAAAAAGTAATAAATCTCATGCATAGGACATGGGAGAGACAAAACTGCAGTGAGACTAGGTTGGGGATGGATTGTGCAAGATTGTGAACAACAAATTAAGAAGTTTGATTTTTGTCTTGGGGGAATCCAAACACTAAGGGTCTGAGAAATGATTTTATATGTAACAATTATTTGGCAAGGTCATTTTTTTGGGTAGGTAACTGTGAGTAGTATGAGAAATGTGCTAAATACTAAATATGGAGAAAAGTGTGGGGAAGAGAAGATGTAGAAATAATTTCCCTGCTTTATTTTGAACTAAAAGGAACATTTTCATCAAAGCTTGCCTCCTTTCTTAATTTACATTTCTCTTAGTAGCAGCACGTTTGTCTTAGTTATGAAGTTCTAAACACGTTATAGCATTGATTACTTCTTTGTTATCTTCTTATTCAATATCACTATGTTTTATTAATTATTCCTACCTGAAAACTTTCCAGTCCATAACTTCTTATATATTTTTATTGCCACCACACTGTTCTAGTACCACTAGACATGAAACCTAATGGAGGGTGAATAATAACTTATACTGCACAATGTTTTTAATTTTAAAATCATTTTCACACAGTATTCTATTTAATGGTTGCAACCATCTTATTAAGTGTTTCATGTAGAACTTCTTATTTTCGCTTAAGTAGTGATGAAACTGAAGCTTTGAGAAGATAAGGAAAAGCCTGAAACTTCCAAGTTCTAATTCAGAGTCCTTTCCACTGTGCTCTACTATGTTTTGCTGGCCCTCGCCAGGAATGCTGCTGCATCACTGGCCTCTAATATTAGTATGCTGAGCACTTGGCAGAACTAATAGTCAGATTAGCCTTGGTAAGAGGAAGTTGAAGCTTTTGAGCATGTACTCAGCCTCTACAATCCCTGTTGCCATGCCATTCTGTATATGACTTTTTAGATCAAGCACCATGTTGATTAAAGAAAGATCCTGATTGACAGCTATAAAATAGCTACCTAATCAATGGTAGCTGCATTTGCTTTAGATGCCCTTTAATTTGCGTTCACATTGGACCAAATAACCTCATGCTTTGTGCCTATTCCAAGAGGTCTTTCTGCATAACTGTACCAGACATTTTTGTCACTAAGTCTGCAAACGCGGTTCTTTAAAAATCCCGGAAACAGGGAGAAGAGCCCAGTTTATCCCCTTCTTGCTACAAGTTTAGTGCTCTTCTTTCTAACCTGCAGTTAATTTCTAAGTAACTCAGCACCAGAACATTTTAGATCTCAATGTATACATTTATTCCTAACAACATCATACTATTACATTTATAACATTTATGATTTATAACATTTTAGATCCTTCAGAAGAGGTTTTTAGGAAAAAAATATAAATTCTTTAAGGTATTCTGTATTTTCTTAAATGGTAAAAAATCAGTACTGCCTTCCCTGAAGTATTCACTCTTATCTATTTACTAATTTTAGTTAACATTATCCACTAACTGAGGGATTTCTAGGACTTATACAATGATATAAATGTAGGAATGTTACTGTAGACATCTTTGGATGTAAAGTTCTCCTCCTGAGACCTTGACTGTTTACGAGTGGTTCTCAACCAGGACTGCACATTAGAAAAAAGTGGATAGCAAAGAAAACCCACAACAAAAACAAACAGACAAAAACAACCACCTTCTCCCCCAACTTCCACCAAAAAAACAAAAACAAAAACAAAAAAAACCCCTCTGGAAATGGAATTAGGCATCAGTATTTTTAATAGCTACCCTGGATATTTTAATGTTAGACATCATTGATTCACTTAAAACCCTTCAAATTCTCTAGTTCTTAAACTAGCCATCTCAATTCACAAAATTATTTAAAAATTTATTTTCTATAAATATATTGCATATTTTTGCCTAAATTGTGATGTTCCTAAATTGCATTCTGTGTCACACAAGTCTCTGAATTTTTGATTTTGTAAACTGATCTTCCTCCTTTCATATACTCCCATATTATTTCTGGAAGTAAAAATAATGACAGTTGTATAAAAAGGGTAATATACTTCCTGGTGATGGTGATAATTTTTTTAAGTAAATCTGCTAAGGGTGCTTTTTTTGAAATTCATGATAAATTTAATTATAAACTTGAACTAAAATGTACATCGTAGATAGATTCTTTTTCCTGTGATGTATTAATAATTTAAAGTTCCTAATTCTCTATTAAATAATATAGTTAAAAATGTTAAAGTTTAATTTTTAGGTTAAATACTTTTATAATAACTTCAAAATCTCTTCATAATTTCTTTTTTATGATAAATGTAATGGTTGATTTTTTTTTACAAAAGAACATGGAAAGCAGAGTAGCACACCTACACAAAATCACCAAAATTCCAAAATTTAGAGAGAAGTATTTTTACAAGTTTAGTATAAATGATTACAGTACTTTTAATGAGGTGATAAAGTTCCTAAAGACTAAAAGTTTTCATAGAAGTGCTTCTTAAGGATTTATAAAAGCATTTTGACAAATATATCCCTATCAAAACTACTGATGTCATTTGACTGTAATGTCATTTGATGTCATTTGACCCACAATCTCTTTTTTCAGTCACAAGTGGTCTCTCTCCAGCACTACTCCATCAAAGCCCTTCTTTCAGTAGTTATTTCAATAACTGTGTAGATAATCCTTTATTAAGCTGGCCACTCAGATACTTGAACTCTTCCAGTGAACTCTTTTCCACCCTTCCTTACCCGCTCACTCCTGTGGCCATATATTAGACCTAATCATTACCAATAACTAAAACCCTTCAACGTATAGGTTTTAAGTATCTGACATTTAAGGCACCATCTTCTATTTTTTCATCTCACACTTTCCAGTAAATCTATCTATCTGTCTATCTATCTATCTATCTTCCATTGATCTACCAGATTTTATATTCTACCAACTTTTATGTTCTTCATCCTCTTTTCTACTTATACTGAAGCATCTATTGCAACTTCTATGCCACCATCCCCACCCTTTGTACTCACTTGACAGAGAAAACAATCTTGATTAAATATGATTTCCCTACATTTATCTTATACACTTGCTTGCTACACTTAAACTTGCTAATGGGGAAAATACAAGCATGCTGGTTGCTCTTACTTTAAATACATGGTGGTCTAATCTCAGATTGTTCGTCAGGACTGTCTGGCAGTCCTACTATGTTTCCTCATGTTATTCACACTCTCATTCTCTTAGAGCATTATTTCAAATGTCTTATCTCTTTTCAAATACCTCCTACCATCCTCATTTTAGTTCCTAGTTCACTATAAAACCAAAAAAAAAAAAAAACTTAGAAGAGAACACATGGAATCTAAACCTAACACAGCTACCTATTTGTATGAATGTATTACCTCCATTCTGTTACCATGAATTGACTGTCTTTCATCTTACCTAAGATGATATACTCACTTGTGCTCTGGACCCATCCTATATCACGCTCTCAAGGGTTTTGTTCCTGTAATTCCTCCCACGATAGCCTAAATCATTTTTATTCCTTTCCTCTGAATATTATCATCAGAATTTAACCATGAAATTATTGTCTTATCTCTAAAAAAAATTTCTTTCTTGACCCTATCTCCCTCCAGTTACCAGTCCAGATACTTACATTTGTAAAGATCACAATGATGTCCACTGCTGAATCCAATACTTAGTATTCATTGCTCATAGGACAGAGACAAGGAAGACTTTATTCAAGACTATTACAAAAGAGACACTGAACTCCACTTCACTAAAAGAAAGACAGAAATACTTTTAAGCACTGGTATGAGCTAGTGGAAAAGTACTGGAGGACTTTGAGTGGGTAAGATTGATCAATGTGATATACCTAGTACATTGAGCCATTCATGAATTTGAAAATGTTTTTCTCTGTGATTAGGCCATCTGTGTTTGCTGATTGACACCCACTGAAGTCAGGTTCCTACACTCCCACAGACACTAGGAGATAAAGAATCTATATCCTTTAATTTTTACATTTCAAAGAGATAGTTTCCAGGTTCTTGACAAAGACAATTCCTAGGTTGTAATATTGGCAAGAGGTTGAGAGAAGATTTATATATATTTCAAAGGGGCAGATAAAGAATATATAATTGTAATTTTTCTAAATTAAATATTCTACAAAAAGGGATACCAGGGGTTTCTGTCAGAAAGCAACTAAAGGTTAGTCAAGCAGAGGGGAATGTTGAGGCCATTTTGGTCAGTTACTATTACACAGTAGACATGAGGAGGAATAATTTCGTACCTTGGTGATCTATTGAGCATATTTTGACACTCCCTTGCCCAATTTCCGTAGTAAAAGCACAATTGAAGAATGTAAGACACTTTAGGCATAAAGCTCTGAATTATGATACCAGGTAAGTTATATAGAACAGCAGAGGTGCCAGCAAGAGAGAAATCTAGAATGGATAAAGAGGAGGCTAATAATTAGTATCTGTTGCAGCTTCAAGAAAAGTGACAGAACAGGACCCGTATTTTGTCACACAAATATTTCTAAAATCCCAGGAAAAGAGGCCACCACAGCTTTTTGAGAATCTGCTTTAAAAAGTTTAAAGAAGAAATGGATCTAAGCAGCACAAGAGGTGAACTGTAATGGACCTCATCCTGGGCTACCCGGATGTCCTTTTCAGAGCTGAATGCCCTGTTCCATCAGCCGCTGGGAGTACTGCTGAATGACAGCTCTCAGCTTGTCTTGTAAAATGTGCTGCTGAGTGACAGTTCTCAGCTTGTCTTGTAAAATGTCCTCAGCTCAAGAGATCCACTTTGCACAAGGGCCCCTCTATCCAAGGCTAGCCTTCATCCAATGACTAATCTACAGAGGAGCATAAAGTCCCAGCCTTCATACATCAATTTGTGACACATTCCAAGCCCCACACATCAACCTGGGACAATTCTAAAGGATGGTCCTAACTTCAGTATTCACAGAGGATGAAGTCTTCTTGTGACTCCATTACAGTTTCCAATTTCTCCTTCTGCTCTATCCTGCTTTATTTCCTCACCACATGAGTGATAATCCTGAGAATACAGTCCAATAAATTTCTCACATGCTAATTGTCATCTCAGAGTCCATATTCCACAGGCTTCAGCTTGCAACACTGCTAGATTTTCATTGGTTTTTCACAATTCCAACTCTTCCAGTATTTGCCACATAGTACATAAAAATATTCATCAGAGTACTGTTTTAATTATGGCTTTCCTCTGCTTAATTATCTATACTGATTCTCCATTGTTTATAAGATTATGTTCAAATTCCTTGGTTAAAAATGAAGTTTTAGTCAGTCTGGTGCCAGTTTTGAAAGCCAACTTCAGAATCCACTATTTTATGACAATGCCTTCTACTTTTACTTTAATTTTCACTGTCTATCCTCATATATCAATATTATCCCTCCCATGCACTTATTACTTTGTTTATGATGATTACATTTGGAATACACTCAAACCTATATTTTTCCAGATCCTGTCCATCTTTTATTAACCTTCAAATCTTTTATTAACCCTCTCTGATTCTTATTAGCTAATAGTCATTCCTCATCTCACAATTCATGATCATTATCTTTATTATTCATTAATTCACAATGAGAAACAAGAAATGAACATCTTGTACACAATTGTTTTATTAGAGGAAATGTAAAACATGAAAATAGCTCAGGCAAGGAATATGAAAACTCTTAAAAATAGCATAATTTTGTCATTAACTTTTAATTAGCTTATGGTTTGTACTGTCACTTTAAAAAAATTTTTTTATCTGTGTAAATCATAAACTTCCCAATGTATTAATCATTACCTTAGGTACAGTAAGGAATTTGATCTCCTTCTCTCAATCTCTCTTTGCCTTACTTTCTTCAGTCTGATGGAATTACAGTGATCCAAAAATATGCATTCAAAAATTGCTTGTTGAATTGAACTGACAGAATATAAATTAGTTTGGATAATATATGTATGTTTTATTAGGGAACAGGGAAATAATCCTATAGAATTGCCCTGAAGAATTTTTCATGTATTAAAAAATTAAAACTAAAAATAACTGTGAAGAATATGCCTAAAGGCTCCTTTATGACATAGAACTAAAAATGAGAACCAGACCAATATAACAACAATCAAAACCTATTTTGATAAAGTTTGCAAAATATGAAACAAGATGACTATCACCAAAGATGAATATTTTTTATACTCTGGATAAAATTTCTTAGAATGTTGGATGCCATTTTAAGTTTTACTTCAATAAAAAATAAGTACAATATCTGAGTGTTACCAATAAGCTATATTCTATGATTCCACCAGAGAGCAAGGTAAATAAGATGACAAGGCATAAGGCAACAAATTTCCCTAGTGCTTACTTCACAAATCATCATGCATGTTTAATATGAAGAAAGGAAGGAAGGAAGGGAAAGGAAGAAGAGAAGAAAGACTATTGCAGAGGGTTGAGCAGAGCTATAATTTCCTTGGGACTGCCAGGAATATTATTTAACTTGATCAGTGCTTTCCATGACGTACATCAGTGTTATCTGAGGGTAATTTCTTAAGATGAATACAAGGAAGTATTGAAGGAATTCATATGCCTTTTTTTACTGTATAATGAGAATTCTAACTCTTTTTTTTTTTTTGATATATGACTGCTGACAGCTTTTATGCCTCACCTCTCTCTGTTTCCTTGTGTCCCATATAACTGATGAGCTGATAAGCAGTCTAGGTGCTATCCCCTCCTTAGGTGTGGAGCGGGGTGGGTATTTAAACCATGCAAACCCCACCCTGTGCTCAAGCCCTCACTGACCCACCCTCTAACCATAATAAAAACCCAGACCAGTTTCCTTTCCTTGCTTGCTCAAGCCATTCAGGGTCTGCTTAAGTGGCCTGACCTGCTCTCCAGAGATGTCAATTATGTAAATAATAAAACTTTTCATACCCTCTTGGGGTGTGTGTTGCACCATCAGTTTCAACATCTGGACCAAACTTTGGGTAGGGGTCCGTCTGCCTCTGTGTGACCATTACATGCTGCCACAAGTAAAGTAGTATTTTTCTTGAAAAAATTTATGGCAAATATGCTCAAAATTAAGCAGTATGTTCTGATTTTAAAATAAATCAATATGAGGACATTCTAGCTAGGGATTAGAAATTTGGAAATTTGTGAACCTTACCTACCCTGAATCATTAAAAATTGATATACTTTCTATTTATTTTTGCTAGTCTAATAACAGCTAACAATGCTGGGGCACTTACTATGTGACAAATACTGTGCTAAGAACTATATCATTTAATCTTGTGATAATATTCCTATGTGGTATATAGTGTTATTATTTTCATTTCCTGATGAGAAATTGAACAATAAATAGATTATGAATTTGTCCAAATACACCAAGATGAGAGATTATATAATCTGTCCAAGTATACCGAGCTGGTTTAAACTTTGCCTTCCTGACTTCAAACTACATGCTTTCAAATCACTCTGCTTTATTGCTTCACCATGATCAAGAAACAGTCAATTCAATAAAAATACAGAAATACAGAGTTCCAGGAATATTTATAAAGCCAAATGTTTATGTTAAAAAATTTTATATATTTTCCAAAAATATCAAAGGCTAAATGTACTGTTTTACTTGTAATAACATAATAGAAATATAGTTAAAAGCAAACAATAATGAAATTAATAGATACATTGGTGTCTATCCTGTATTTTAAAAGTTTTCAAAGTATCACCAAATTTGAGGGTCACAATGGTAATCCTGCATACCAAAAAATATATATATATACATATTTTGTTATAAGTCTACCAAACCTGGACCCAACTTCACAAGTGGATTATTGTAACATTTTGCCTTTAGTGTAGCCAACAATACTAATTCCAGTTTTCTAGATAATTAACATTCTTTGAAACAATAACTTTCTGGGGATTTTTTTTTTCTATAAGAAAAAGAAGGTACTATCTACTTAGCACCTACTATGTGTATTCACACTGATGTTTTAAATTCACTATCTTGTTGAATTAATAAATTAAAAAAAATAACATTAGGTTTTACTCACAGTAAAGATGCCTTTTATTTGTAATTCGTGTTAACCAACAGGTCTTTTGATATGTCTTACTAATGTGAAATTTATTTGCATTTCATAATTTAAAATCACTTTGATATACAGGTAACTGTTCCCAGCATTCTCCATCATTCCTATTATATATGTTTTAACTTTTTCTCTTTTAGATATTTTGGGTATATTTGGAACATCTTCCAACACAATTTAAATTCATTTTTATAGTTATGCTGCATTTTTACACCAATTGTATTTATGTAGATCCATATTATAATTCAAATTGTGCACATCCTTCAGTGTAAGGAAACCAGAATCAAAACTGATTACAAGGTGAGGATTATATCAAGGTCATTATATTTGTACCTGTTATGAATTGTTATATGATGCTTTCTTTTCTAGCGTGTGTCATTTTGCTTTTACAATTACAGAAAATCATATTTTCTGTGATATCACTTGCATCTACAGTAATCTGTCTTATACTTGCAGTTTGTTCTCTTGATGTGACTTTGCATAAAAAATACAATTTTTCAAATCAGGCAGAAATTAAATTCAAGCTTTAGAAATAACATCTGTGACTACACATTTAAAAAGCTTTATTAGACATTTGAAAATATGCTTTACTTTGGAAGTAAAAAATAAACCTGGAGAATTCAGACACTTTTGCAAGTATCTCTACATTATTTCAAACTAACCAATGGTCTTGTTATTAAGTAACAGAGAAAATTTATAAAAAGGGTGTAACCTGAATTCGTTTTCCAGAATGCTCTAATACTGACCTTCTTTCCCTCATTATTTCTGAAGGTTTTTGTTTTGTTTTATTTTATTATATTTTGTTTAAGATTCTGTCCTCAAAGATGAAATGGGTTTGGGATTTCAAATGATCATATAGCCACGATAAAGAAAGGAGCCAAAGAATTAAGCTGAATAGGAAGAAAAGGAAAAAAATTGAGTGAACAATCTCAATGACATTTACCTAGAATTGTATCTTTCCATATCAGTCACATCTGTCATTTAAATTTCCCAATTCTATATACATATATTAAATTCAATAGAGAAGTAGATGATTGATTGATAGATGACAGATAGATATCAGTAGATAGATAGATATAAAACCCACATGTTTCCATAAGGTATCTATCATTTACAAAGTTCTAATTAATGGGAAATTTTAAAAATTAAGTAAACTACATAAATAAATGTTTAGTACTTTTCCCACTGTGAAAAAGGTGGGCTTACAAATATTGGGGAGCTATTTACTATGCCCGTAGGAGTTTAATTGATACTGTCTTTGAGTGAAGATTGCTCTTGGGAAATGTATGATGTGGGCATATCCTTAATTTAAACTTTCATACTGGAAAACTAGGGAAATAACAAAGCATACCTGCAACTGACATAGATAGGGAAGTCTAGAAGGGCAATGGACTCAGTATGTCTAGAGCTGCCTTAATATGCCCTGCAAGACCTGGAACCCCAGACTGCTCTATAGAACTTGATGTGCCACAGTCATGGACTATCTTACCCAGAGCATTATTCTACACTGGATATCTCCTACTGTTGGAGCATGCCATCAAGAGGATGTGACTGTCCGTTCACCCTCTAGCTGCACCCAGGCAATAGGAGGCTCCTCATCCCCTCCCCTGTCCTTGGAATATACATTCTGCCCACTGTTCTTACAGTGGGAGCCATTTTCAAAGATGCACACTTGAAAGAACAATGTGTTGTTGAGACCATCTGGATGGTATACATGACTGAACCCAGTTAAGGCCTCTACATAAACTTTTAAATTCTGGAGCATGAGTGCAGAGAACTACTCATCTTGTGACCACCCAAGACAAGCTTCCTATGTAAGTTTCCTTGCTTATTAAACCTGCCACCGACCAATCTGAAATGGTTTGCCTCTGTCTTCAGTCTCTTCTTGCCCTCTGTGTATGGGGGCCAGTTTGTGAACTAACAATTGGTGAGCCAACCAGGAGACTGAAGAAATGGGCCTTGGAAAAGAGGCAACCATGGGGAAAATCTCAAGTTGAATAATTGACCTCTGTGTGGGGAGGGGTGGCCCACGTATTAGATGCTCGTGGATTGCATGTGTTTACCGGGACACCCTGAAAACACTGACTGGTCTAATGCACTTAAGGAACTGTGCAGCCACTGAAGCAAAGAAGGGAAGCAAATGGCTATGCAGGGAGCTGGCCCTTACTGTGGGCAGGTCACTGGCCACCAATGCCCTACTAGATGCTAGAATTCAAGTTAAAGCAGGAAGAGGAGCTGATGCTAAGGAAGGACATGTGGATGTTCGTTATTCTGCTAGCCTCAGGGCTGGCAAAAAAGGTGGGAGAGCAGGATAAGAAGTTGGAGACTGAGACTTCCCTGGTGGCACAGTGGTTAAGAATCCACCTGCCAATGCAGGGGACACGGGTTTGAGCCCTGGTCTGGGGAGATCCCACATGCAGCGGAGCAACTAAGCCCATGAGCCACAACTACTGAGCCTGCGCTCTAGAGCCCACAAGCCACAGCTACTGAGCCTGTGTGCCACAACTTCTGAAGCCCACGTGCCTAGAGCCTATGCTCTGTAACAAGAGAAGTCACCACAATGAGAAGTCTGCACACAGCAACCAAGAGTAGCCCCTGCTCACCACAACTAAGGAAAGCCTGAGTGCAGCAATGAAGACCCAATGTAACCAAAAATAAATAAATAAATAAATAATAAAAATAAAAAACAAGTTGGAGACCTTAGTGTGCCATTTGCAAAGGTAGCAGGCTGCAACCTACTGTGGATTAAGGTCCAAGTGTTTGTGACAAAGCCTGACTGGGCTGCTAAGATGTGGAATCCCTGACATTGAATGGAGATTCCATCTCTCCTATAACCTGTAAGCAGCAGAGTTGGTAGAAAAGAAGAATGGAATGTTAAAGCTGCAGATTAAATTACTAACAAGTAAAACACCTTTGTCAGGTGGACTAAAATATTATCTTAGGCTTTAATACATCTGAATGACCACCCAGTAGAGCCTATTTCCCCTTATATCAGACTGGGGAACCCTGCCTAGATACCTAATACCATAAAGGTATGGAAATCTTGGGAAACAGCCACTGTCTTGACTTTCACTGTGGATCAATGTACTATGCTGCTGAGAACACCAAATCCCATCACACCTGGGAAAGGTGTTATCTACTGGAATTTGCTGTGGGACTTCCCACCGGGATGGGTGAGTTACTTTATACCTCCAGGAGAGGGGGATGTACTCAGTCTCCACTGGGATCCCTTTGTCCTGCTGCAAGCTGGACCCACTGAAACACACTGTACCTGGAATAGAACATGCACCATTGAAAGAAAGGAGAAGGTGGGAGTCCGGGTCTGGCATATTCCGCCCCAGTCCATCTCCTCAGGTCTGACAGAGTTACCTACCTGGCCAATGTGTATGGTATGTGCAACCAGGTCAAATTCCTAAAGCTGCCTAACCCCCTCTCTTCAAGGCCAGACAGCACATTCTGTTTTCCACTGGTTCAATCATTTGTCTGCCATCTCTGTCCCCTCCATTGTCCTGGAGGATGTTATAGCACATATAGAAGCCCTTACTGAATTCACCCAGCAAGCTGTAAATGATAGCCAACAAAGCATGTCTTCACTGAACACTGAAATGTCTTTAATGAGAAAAGCCATCCTCCAAAATAAGATGGGTTTGGACATTATTACTGCCTCAAAAGGAGGCACCTGTGTCATTATCCACATGTGTTGTGTGTTCATACCCTATGAGTCTGATAAGGCATCATTTTTGTTATACTGCATGAAGATACAAGTGAATGCCTGAGTGATCTAACCCACAACCTAAGGGACTTAATAAATCAGTGGTTTGGAGCATGGGGTTCTTGGTGGAAAAAACTGTTACCTATTTTGAGACTCTTTATCTTCTTGTTTGTTTGTTTGTTTTTGATCCTAAATGATACTGATTTAATAGCCTAGTTGGACAAAAACTTTAAAATACCTCTACATTTATATACATCTTACCCTCACAGGAAAATGTCCTTTAATGCATGACATAAAACATCCATTCTTCTCCTGATCAGGAATAAAAGGGTTTCCCCTTCTCAGGAGTTTGAAATCTGTTCAGTCTAGTGAGGTGTTGGAAGAGCCCTGTGGGAGGGTTATAACTGGGGTCCTGGTTTAGACTCTTTATCTTAATCTGTGTTTTCTCTTATATGTGCCTATATTGTTGCTGTGGTATCTGCCTCCAGTGCAGTCAGATAGCTGTTAAATGAGCCACCTCCCTGCTAGTGAAATCCATTGCTGGCCACTTAGGGCACATTGCGGAAGAGGGGGGCGTGAGAGATTATAAGAGCTGGTCAAAAGGGATGGAATATTAGAATCTGGAGGGCAAGTGTGGAGATCTGCTCTGTCTTGTGGCCACCCAAGACAAGCCTCATATGTAAGTGTCCTTGCTTATTAAGCCTACCACCTACCAATCTGGAGTGGTCTGCCTCTTTCTTCAGGTTCTCCTTGCCCTCTGTATATAGAGGCCAGTTTGTGAACCAACACCTACTTGGAAAAATATACTTATTATTAGAAGAAAATTGAATTGTGTCCAGAATAAATTTGTGAATATTGAATATGGTTTTCCAAAAGTGGGTGCAACAGCAAAAATGAAAGAAGTAGGTACTTTTGGGACGAACTTAAGGACTTGCAAGGTCAGGACCTGGAGTGCGCACTTTAGGGATATTCTCCTGGGCTTTAAGTGGGAAAGATACATATCATGGTTTAGTATAAGAAGTTAAGTTTCATGGAAAATACATATCATAACTTAGTATAGGGAGTTAGTTTTCATGATATGCATTGCAATCCTCTTAAATTATCTAAACAATTCGTTCAAGCCTGATATATTTGTCTAACACCTGTGATAGTATTGTGTTCAATAGTATAACCCTTTTAATGGATTGTAGTATTCTACCTAAATACTGTGCAGCATTTAGAGACAAGAATCAGGAATCCATGTCATAAACATGGATTATGACATAGTACTCTATCTCACTCATAAAAAGGAAAAGTAACAAGAATGTAAATATGTATAATATCTGTGAGGTCATTTGGGCTATATATAACCTTTAAAACTAAAAATGTATACATCTTTTAACCCAGCAATTTCAGATAGGAAAAGATTTTCAAGACATGTTTATACACACACACACACACACACACACACACACATATATTTTGGATATTTTCAGTACTGGGTATGTTGAATATGTCTTGTACATTGTCAATTTTTAAAATTATATACCCTTTCCATTTATTATCTTGTGCAGATATTACTTTTTCAAAATGAATTAAATTTAAAGGAACGAAAAATACATAGAAATAGTATTGATATTGTCTTGAAAAATCCACTAACCATGGACCTCTTCTCACTTTCCTAAAAATAACCATTATTATCAATTGTGTATTTTGTCAGGTCTTTTATAGCATTTGGAAACTCTGTCACTTGTCTTTTCACATTTTTTTATGATGTCTGTTGGCACAGAAGCTTTTACTTGGACGAAGTATAATTAACCACTGTTATTGTGTCTTGTTTAAAAATAATGAGTTAAAATTTATTCATTGCTTATTATGTTCCAGAAACCCTTCTGTAACTTTATATACATTGTCTTACACTCCTTGATACACCACATATTAAAGGATCAATTTGCGATCTTATCTTACAGATAAGGAACTGAGGCCCAAAAGGGTGAAATAGCTTGCCCATCACCTAGGAGCTGTTAGGTGGCTGGACAGACTTTTAAACTCACAAAATATTTTCTTACATTTCCTCCTAATATTTTATACTTTTGTTTTTGTATGTTTTATTTAAACAATTTGTTATTTATTTTTGTGAATGGTGTGAAGAAGAGATTAGAAGTATTCTTGAGATCAGTGCGTATACTTGCACTAAGTAGTTTTTATAACAAAGTCCATTTGAATGATTTCCTTCAAAATTAAGTTTGGAGAGGAGCTTTGTACCACACATAAATTGTTATTTTTGTTGTTGTTAATGACTCTTTTTATTTAGGGCCTTTAAAATGGTCAAACAATTTGAAAACTTCAGTTATAATATTTATGTTGTTCCCTCAGTTCTGTGTGTGTACTTGCATGTGTGTGTGTGTGTGTGTGTGTGTTGCATAACTCTGATCTTGACTACCTGTTATATTTAGAGGTATATGAATGAACATAATGAGCCATTTTTTTTCAGTGAAATTAAGTTAACAATGAGCACTATGATTTGATGATGGAAGCATGGGATTTAACTAATTTAAAGCTAGGTTTTTATCCCAGTTCTACCTCAAATTACCTGTCTAACTTTGTATATTATGTCATTCTGGCTCTCCTAAAAGAAGACTACAAGACAGAATTAGACTTGCATGGTTACTGAAGAAATTGCCTTAAAGGATAAAGGGGGAAGGAAGTAGGAATGAGCAAGAGGTGACTCAGATCATGATGCAGGTCTGATGCCTGTGATAAGAGTGAAAGACAGATAAGCCTTAGAGAGATTCAGGCTGCAGTGTAGCTATGAGAAAGTATTGACCAGATGATAGGAAGCCCCAAAACAAAAATAACCCATTAGAGGAGTCCTGTGTGAAGGTAAAAATAGCTGTATCACCTCTGCACCAGGGTAAATTACTTTTGCTGACCTGGTGAATCTTCTCTCCTGCTAGTCCTGGGACAAAAGGAATCCAAACTACACTGGCAGCAGCCAGAGCTTGTATTTCATTGGGACCCTATCTGTTTCCTCTGGCAAGAAAGTGCCCCTGTGACGACCATGACTCCCAACCTGATGGAGCTCAGAATTGCAAAGCAGGAAATACAAAGTCTCCCACTGGAACCTAAGGGACAATAAGTGGGGCCATCCCTGCTTCTATTTCTTGTTCCTTAACTTGCATATCCTTCTTTTAAGGGACACAGAGCCATACAGAGGTCCTGGCTTAGTGCATATACTGGGTCCTGAAGGATGACACCAAATAGTTGTGGAGCATTTTGTCCCTGAGCAGGCACTTCAGCTGTGCCTTTGATAGGACGATCCAGCATTCTCATAGGCTTAGTGCTTATAGATGGTGCAGTATGTGATATGATCAGTGGGTCCCCTGATAATTAGCCCATCCCCACACTTTTCACTGTGAAATAAGTCCTCTTGTCAGATGCTAGGTTGTGTGTGATTTAATGCCTGTGGATCAGGCAGTTTGTAAGCTCCAGGACAGTGATGCTGGCTGAGACTCTGTGGGTGAAAAAGAAAATCCTATATCTGGAATATATTTCTATCTTTGAAAGGACAAACTACTAGCCCTCCAGGATTAAAGAATCCCAACATGGTCAACTTACCACCAAGTAGCAGGTTAGTCTCCTAAAAATAGAACCTAGGGGCCTCAGAATTGGTCTCTGTGGCTGTCAGGTTTTATATTTGACAGCAATAGTAACTACATTATACTTGGTAAGTATAAATCCATGCTGTCAGTACTATAATTAAGTGGCCTTTTTTTCCACCACTGTGATCACTCCATAATGCACACACCATGCCATTTCTGGGATGGTCTTTTTCAGTAGCCCTTCCATGGTGAATGCCTCCTAGTATTAACATTTGATACAAAAGTTCTTACATCTGTATCCACTCCCATACACCCACAAACATGCATACCTAGATGTTTTTGTCTCTGGTCTTCTAGTCCTTCTATTCACATGTCCCTGATCAGCTAGCTAGCCAGGACATTGGTCATTGCCCAAGAAAATACATATATTCTCACAGTAGTCCAATGCTCCTTCTGTACAAAGCAGGTGTCCAGAGGCCCTGCCTGTAGTTGCACCCATTAGGAAGATTTTCTTTCTCTACTCTCTTTCAAGGCTTTCACTGAGTATCTCTATGCAGGCTTTTTTCACTTCTACTTAAAGTCACATTTGAAGTTGATCTATCCATATACGAGGCTCGGGCTTCTTCTTCCTCTTCCAGCTGACTACGCCAGACCCTGTATATTGTCATAAAATTCTAAAAGGAATCCTTCACACTGCTCTTAATATATTGATTTTATTCTCTCTTTTATAATTAGTTTTATGTCTCTCATCTTCTCTAAACATGATCAATAATTTTGAGAAATATGATGAAGTGATAAATTTTGGAGTAGAACTTGCACAAATCTCAGCTCCACCCTTTTCTTAGCATTTCAGTTTGAATCACTTTCTTCACCTGTAAAAAATACCCTCTAATAAGCAGCTTCTAAAATGGCCCCTAATGAACCTGCCTGCTACTCTTCATACTCTTGTGCAACACCCTGGTTGGCTCTAGGGGCTTGCTTCGAAGGAATAGAATATGAAAAAAGTGATGGGATTAGTTTCTAAAGTGACTGGGGCTTCCATCTTGCTTGCCCTCTTTTATCCCCTCCTCACTTGCTCTCAGGGAAGCCAGATGTTGCATTGTGCTCTGCCGCGTGGCAAGGAGCTGATGTCTCTGACCAATAGCCAGTAAAGTCCTGAGACCTGCCAACAGCCATGCAAGTGATTCTGGAGGCAAATTGTCCCCTAGTTGAGCCTTGAGATGACTGTAGTCAACTCCTTTACTGCAACTCTGAGAGAGATTCTCAGTCAGAGGCATGTAGCTGAACTGTTCCCAGATTCCTGATCCATAGAAACTATGACACAATAAATATTGTTTCAAGCTGCTGAATTTTAGGGTAATTCATTAGGAAGCAATGGATAACTAAAACAATGTCTATCAAATAAATTGTTGAAATGTTTAAATGAGTAAATTATATTGCACAATATACCTCTCTCTGTTTTTATTAATTTAACACAGATTTTTTTTAAATTCCAAGTATTATATTGGGCATAAAAACAATTTTGTTTGCATAATCTGTTATCCCTAAAAAGGCTATATAGACAGTATTATAACATATATATGTTCTTTATTGTTTGTTGTTATAACATATATAGTCCCAAATATAATGTATTAATTAGGTACAAACGTTTAGCATACACTAAAATCCTACCTAAAGTGTTTTTGAGATTCATATTGCAGGTACTCTGACTTCAAATCAAAACATTTCTATTAGTGTTTCTGTCAAACTTTTATGAACAAGTTCAAGAAAATCATATATTTTACATGTGTAATAACATGTTTTCTTTAGAGATGTTTCCTAAAACATGCATATAACAATTAAGGAGGCATTAGAAGAAACATTCATTAGTTCAAAAGTGCTTTTTTTCTTCCATCCCTACTGACTATAAGCTTGATTAAGTTAAGTTAAATTACCTCTCTTATCTCAGTTTTCTCATCAGTAAAATGGGGGTAATAATCGCAACTTATATTGTGAAAATTAAATGAGCAGATACATGTAAACTGTTTAGAACAGTGCTAGGTAAATAGAATGTAGTCAGCACACATTAGCTGCTATAGTTCTTTGTGTTATTATGAATATTATTGTTATTATTAAGAAAGAAATAGGAAACATTTGCTAATGTGTATAAATATAAAAACCTTTTTAAACAGATCTCATGTGACAAAATGAGCAATTTTATGTCAACTGAAAAGAGCATCTGTTGGTTTTGTTTAGTTTGCTAAATGATCAATTTGTTATTTCTTTCTGATTATAAAATGAATACAACTGTAGTGTGGAAAAAATAAAATAGAGAGAAAAATACAAAAAAGAAAATTAGTGATATATTTTAGCATTTACTTCCAAATTTGTTAAAATCTTAAATATATTTTTAATACATTTGTATTGGTTTTCTTATAAAATTATTTCATTTATATATTATATATATTATACACTTATAATGAAGTGAACTCAGTTTTATCAAAGTTTAGTCATATTTTCAGAATATGTTGCTAATAAAGAGAGGAACAAATTATGCTATGTATTGTACGAAATACGTGAATTAAGGATCATGAACTATCCTAATTCATGGCATTCACCTCTCAAATATTTATAAAATTTAAACGGAGAAAAATTAAATTACTAATTTTTGTGTGACTATATTATTTGAAAATCTTGTGTCTTTAAGGAAAGAATTACCATGGTTTCAAATATTCACAAATTAACTTTAAAGCATTTTGTCTGTGTTCTTAATTGGCATGAATTATTTTCCAAGTGCTAGTGAAAGATATTCAAATGTTTGATTCTACATAAATAACACCCAAATAAGAATTCTTTACATAAACACAAATGCCAGATGTTTGAAGAGGCTGATAATCCTTAAAAAAGCAAACATAAAGTCATGAAAAGTCATTAAACTTATTTTCTTGGGAGTGATTTTAGATTTTCTCCTTTTGTATTACATTGATAATTGTTTTTGCATAAACGTTCGTTATTCAAAGTAGACATTAATGATCAAACTTACTTTGTAAAATATGCCTTTTATAGGAGTATAAATATCTGAGAAGATCACTGGAGACTTCCAAGCAAAACTGAAGTTCTTTCTATTTCTTTTGGCCATTGGGCTCTGCTATGCTCTGTATGCTACCAAACACCAAAGTAATCAGGAGGTCCAGTGTCCACCTGATTGAGCAACACTGGACTGATATTGCTCTTAAATATATTATATGGAACCCTAAAGACTAGAAGAAAGGAGAATGTAGGTGGGAATTTTCAAACATTTAAACAATATATTCATGTGGTACATGGTAATGATAACATTGGTGGTTTCCCTGTATCCTTTTGTAAAGGGACTTTTGGCTCCTCCCACCACTAGGAGGAGTCCTCCTTGCTAAGCCCCAGATCTGGACTGCCCTTGGCCAATAGAACACAGCAGAAGTAATGGTGTGACATTTCTGTACCTGAGTTGAAAAAGGCTTTGTTTGATTTCACTCTCTCTTGGAACTCAGCCTCTGCCATGAGAAAGAGCCCAAGCTAAACTTTTTGAAAATCAGAGACTTTGTTCAGCAGGGGCAACTTGGTTCATTTTTCCTAACCATGGCCCTAGACTTGTGTGATAGTCTAGCCAAGATCGGCAAAACTGCCTAGCTGACTTGCAGCTGACCACAGAAGCAAAAGTTTGCCCCCTGATATTAGCTGAGCCCATCTCTCTCTGTTCATCAGAATGATTCAACCAAGTTGTAGACTTGGGAGCTAAATAAACGTTCATTGCTTTAGGCATTTAAACAGACGTGTATTGCTTAATTCAAGTGATTTGTTACACAACAATGCCCTGATACAAGTACTTTATATAAAATGTTTTATGTTTAAAAGATTATTAAGTAGAGCCTAATTTTTATTTTATTTTTCTTATAATTGTGATTTCTCTTTTGAAGCACATTTTCAATGTTCATAAAATAGTTCCATTGTGTTAATCTTTATCAGTTCAGTAATAATTTTTGATTATACATGGTTAGGTTCTATAGTATTTTAATGACAACACAGTTTGTCTATTTCATGATATATAGTATAGTGAAATTTTACTTTTAGATCTCCCCTCCAAAAGAAAATGGACCTTGTTAGGAAAGTTAGAAGCCAGTCAGTTATGAATTATAGAAAGTACCTGGAAATGAATGTGAATTCAAGGACATGGTAACTAGACACTACAATGAGTTCTAGGTTCCTCTAAATCAGTGGTTCTCCATTGGGAGAGTGGTGTTTTTGCCTCACTGGAGACATCTGACAATGTCTGGAGACATTTTTCATTTTCTCAACTAGGGCCTCTAGTGAGTAAAGGATGCAGCTAAGTGTCTTATAATGCACAGAAGTGCAATGAGACCAGGTGACTGAAAGAGAATAACCAGGTAGGAAATGAGTAAGTGATAAAGTCAGAGATGCAATGAATGATAATGGGTTTTGTTGGGTAGAGCTTTTATAAGAACTGTGGATTGGATTTGATGTAAGAAAGAGGGCACTGAGCAGAATGACATGATTTAATTTCTGTTTAAACAGCATCATTTTGTTAGCTTTGTTGAAAAGAGCCAATCAGGAAGACACACATTTTAAGAGGCAATTCCAGTTGTCTAAGTCAGAGATGATGGTGGTTTGGACCAGTGTGGAGCCAGCAGAACTAGTGGAAATGACCAGTTATATTCTCAATGTAGAGTCAAAAGGATTTCCTGTCATATCAGATGTGAGGTCAGAGAAAGGCAATAATTAAGAATGACTCCAAGGCCACAAAATCAAAGAAAATACAAAGTAATTCTGTGAAATACAATAAACCGAATTTAATTTCAACATAACCGATACTTGTTTTTTGTTTTTTCTAGAACATATTTATGCAACAACCATAGGTAGTAGTCTGTGTGAAGGCAGAGTAAGTACAAATAGAAGCTGAGCAGTATTTGTAGAATTTACTTTAATCTTGGATTGAGGGATTTTTTCTATACTTCCCTAGGCAGACTGGCATTGTAATGATGGTAAATTTAGTGACAGAGTTAGAGAAAATATCGAATATAATAAACCCTAAAAGGTAAATTTTGTTGGGAATCTAGAAGCAGTGTAGGAATTAATATTTATTACCCTCACATTTTTTTAACCTGTTTAGATTCTGGGGAAGAACAGCACACTCTTAGTCATGCAATATTCTGCACATTCAGTGAACATACATACCATATTATACCTCACATTCTCCATCTTTACACTGGATGTTTATTCAAATGCACTTCAATATTCTCAAATCACATTATTTCTATCTATCGATAACATAATTGCTATACCTACAGGACAGATGTTTTCCCTTTGTTGTTTTGGGTCTGTTGAATACCTGAAACCTTCTCACTGATGGCAGTGTGGCCATTGATGTTCTGTGTCCTGGTCCCACTTAGAGATTTTGTTTAAATTGCACAAGCATAGCACAGGCTGTTTTCCCAAAGAAAGCAAAACTTTCATTTGCAAGTGATAGTTTAAATGGCATATGTATATGTATTAAATACTATTATTCATCAGGAAAAAGCCACAAATAGAGGAAAATATGTCTTCTATGAAAGTTTATTATTGTTGGACAAGAGAAAAAATAGTATGGATGTTAATGAGAAATGCATAATAGTGAGGCATAAAAATTGCAAATTTCATTTTGAAAGTTTCCTAGGATTTGTGTGTAAAGCTTAATTTAAGCTCCTTGCACACATATCCATGCTGTCCATTTAAATACACCAGCTATAAGGCCTTTTGGTTTTAAAATTCAAGATGAATAAGAGAATATCAAAGTGACTTTGAACTCGATTACATTTTTGTGGACAACTTACCCTTGGTTAGAGGCAGAACATTCCACTCTGTATTATAATAGGTCCTACAGAAGTGCAGAGCACCCACCCAAGGCTCACTTCACCACATCACCTTCTCTATCTCAAAGAGTTCATTCTGGTGTTGTGAAATTTCCACAGACCAAAAAGAAGTTATTTAGACACCACATGCTACATCAATTTAAAATTAAAATGACTGACATTAAATAAATCTTAAGGAAAATTAAAAGTCAAAAATTTCAATTTAAAAACACTATGAATTTAAAAGTAGTTTCAGAACTCCTCTGAAGACTGATACTCTTCTGCATTTGTAACACCGCATTATCACAGGGTGGTAAACCAATGAAAAATAAGTGAATACTTTGGTGGTGGTTCTATGCCAGAGCTCAAATATGGTACAAAATTAAGCATACTTACCCTAAATATAATAAAGGAAAGATGGATTATTTTAAGATAAATAAAATATAAATTGACTTTGCATTATTTCAATGTTTCCCTTATTTTCTGTTTTTATATTTGGAATTTCTTTTTAACTATACAACAATCAAATTTTATATGATTGAGAGTAAATCTTATAGTTCCAAACATTAGAAATCCATTTTTAATCACACTAATTTCATTTAGAAATTTAGGGATTTTGTTGTGTTTATTATATGACTATTATATTTGACTAACATTCTGTTATGATATGCTAAGATAATATTATTAATATAACTATCACTTGTTGAGCACCTCAATATGCTTGGCTCTTTACTAGGTAAACATATTATTTCAGCTAATTAATTTAGAAAGTTAAAAATTTTATGTTATAAAAATGGCATCATATTACCACATTGATAAAATTGAACTGACATTGTGCTGAACGTATTTTATATTAGCAAAATCTTGTGTACCATCAAGATCCAAAAAGGTATGTTACTAAAACTACTAAATAGGTAACTTTATAGCAACTATCTCATCACAGCATGAACGGGTACCAACAATACACCTCTTCATAGATAGAGTTCATTAACTATAACTACTGAAAGGATGTAATTTAGGGCACATGACATGGAGATAGATTCAAATTTAGAGTTTTCTAAAGGAACTATAAAAGAAAAAATATTTTAATGTATGTAGACACTAGGGAGAAGGTCAATAACATAATGTCAGTAACATAGAGGACAAAGTTTTCTATGTTTTCTCTCCTTCTAAATGTTGCACAAATATACATGGTATTTTACACCCTCAGATTTTGAAAAGTGGGAGTTATGTGTGTGTGTGCTGATTTTTATGTATTCATAGAGAATATTAAGCTTTCATTGTCCAAAGTCTTTTGAAAATAGAAAAACAAATTTCTGATTTGTCCAAAAAGTCTTCCCATGCAAAACGATGTGATTCTTTTTAGTCTTCCTTTCAGTGGAGAAGCAAGAATTTGCTCAGTATTAAAAGGAATTATCAGCTCAGCTTTAACCTTTCTGAGGATAGAAATTACTATCATGAAGTTTGGAACTTGCTTTGTCACAAGATTACAGACCTGCCCCTGTCCTCCTTGCCTTTGTCACAATCACTTTCTCAGGATTCCCCTCTTCGATGTCCTGCCCTTTCCCTGGTTGTCTCCAACCCACTTCCTAACCATATAAAACATAAGCTACTCACATATTAAATTAGTACACTTCCAAATAAAACATACACACTTCTAAGCTTACATCCTTCTACATCTATCTCCCCAGTCCCCTACTCTATTCAATAAAATTAACAAATTTGTCTACATTTATTGCCTACAATTCCTTTCACTATCTTCACTATTAATACTGTAGTCTAACAGCCATTTTTGATATTCTACATTATGCTAATAGTCTCTTAACTTTTCTTCCTGTTTCAAAATCTGCTTCCCTACAGAGTCTGTTTCCTTCATGGCCGCTGAAGTGACCCTGATAATCCCTTAAAAACAGAAGCCAAGTCATGTAATGTCTCTACTAGGAAATTTCTAAAGTTCTTTCATCTCACTCAAAATAAACCCAACCAGCAATCTTTTTATGACTTAAAATACCATACGTGTTTTGGTCACCAAGTTATCTCCATGTCTACTCCTTTCTAGACTCATTGGCCTCATTTGCAGTTTCTCAGACAAGCCAAATCCCCTCCTGTGGGGATGTTGAAATTAGGCCACAGTCTAATGAAAAATCGAGAGGATCCCCTGGGCTTCTTCACTCTTCACCTGAACATTCTTCCCTCTCTACAACCTGAGAGGCCCCACTCCTTTCCTTTTCCTCAGCCCTCTTTTTCTTTAATTTGAGGCAGTCCCTTTTCCAATGTCCTTACCTAATGATGACTTAACTTTGCTAGGGCCTCCTGTCTTTCAAAAATTCAGTGCAGCAGCCAGAAAAGTGGCATTTTGTCTTGCATCTTCCTTTCTCTGTTCTCTGCTGTTGAATACTTTAAAAGCAATGTCTACCAACTGAAATGGATTCATTCCAAATTCACCATCTAATTTTTGAAATTTTCTCCTGATATCTGAGGTGTTTTGCCCAGTAAAGGTCACATTTACCATTCTGGCATTTTCAGAAGCCTCAGGATCTACATCAGTATAACATCTGTAGGCCTGATAAATCCTTTCCAAAAAATCAGTGGATTCCTCATTTTTATTTATTTATTTACTTAGCTGAATTTCTTGAATTTTGTTCAAATATTTTTGCTGCCCATGAAGGTTGGTGGGTCACCGGTAGAAACCCAGCTTGCTGGCTATTTACATTTAGGCCCCCTACAGGTTAACGGTGTAAGGGGAATTGCCCTGCGCTGGGAGTGGCTCCTGGACCAAATTGGGTGCCCTGTTAGATATTAGATGGTGATACCAGACCAGGCCCCTGAGAACTAACACACGATTTTCTAACTGATCCCTAAAAGGATGGGGAGCCAACCCGACCACTTTCTAAGCCCCAGTGCTGGTGGTATAGTAATGGGGAGTGGTGGAAGAGGTGACATAGTTGCCAGAGTGGCAGGGACAGCCAGCTCAGCCAGTGAAGCTACATATCCTCAATCTCATTTCCTTCTTTTTCTTATTTTCCCTGCTGTAATAGCACAAATGCTTACACATAGGGGATTTCATCATTCTTCCCTGCTTCTTCCTAGAGAAGCTCTAATTGCAGGATTATATAGAGCCATTCAAAGGCCACCATTCCTCAGCATTTTACTGTGAAATCATAAATAGCAACTGATTCTCTATAACCATTAAAAGGATATCTTTTTGCCTTGGTGTCAACAAACTAGGCTGAATTCTGGGCTGGGGCTTTTTGGTGATTTTAGGAACTGAGTGGAACCTTTCTCTTCTCCCATAGAATGTTCCACTTTTGGACAAGAACAGACAGTTGTTGGTTTTTTTTCCCCTCTGTTTCATTTCCTCCACCTGACATCAGTAAAATTTTTCAACGTCACAAAACTGATTTCGTTGTAAATGGAGAAATGTTTCCAAAACAAAATGAAATGAAAAACCCAAAGGTAAACAGAAAACCCTAAATAAAACCTCAAGTTTTGTCTCAGCGTTTTACATATCACAAGAACCATCAACTCAGTCCTCATGCAATGTGTCTCCTTGGAGAGCTGTTTGATCCAGAACAATGACACAGGAGACCGAAATGACATAATTACCACAGCAAGGGTGATAGTACATGGTGCCCAGGGTCCCAAAATCACCCTGCATAAACCCCTTGAGGAGAACCTAACAGGTACTGTGGCCATACATTTTCTTGGCCATAAAATATCATCTTCCTCTTAGTCATGGGCTCATAACTGTAATCAGACCACTTACTCAAAATGCACACCAGAGGACTTTCTTTAGGGATAGATGAAACCTTCCCCATCCTTTAAAGACAGAAATACAAGAAAAACAAAACACAAAAAGTGCCCACAAATTTTAGCATCCACAGAAACAAACGAACTGGTTCACAAATTGGATAAAAGTCCAGCAACTATTTCCGCTCTCCAACAGGGTACCCCACTCAAATACAAAACAAATTGGCTTATTCTAGAGGAAAAAAAGCCCCAGGTGGAAAGGAATAAAGTTTCCAGCTGTCCAAACCAGAGTGACTTACCCTACTGTATGGAGCCCATTGCCTCCCAGATTTCAATTCCTTGCAACTTCAGGGAATTTTGAAGGGAAAATCTTCAGGACAAATGGTACCAGCTCCTGCTGAAACAGCACCGACCATAAGGCATAGACCCGATTTTTCTCTCTGCCCAAATCCTTTTTCCTCCCTCCCTTCCTTTTTCTATTAGCTAGTAAATGACCTCAATAGTCAGCTCTTGGCTTGAGTCGCTTCCTTAGGTCGCCTTTGCCTGACCTCCAAAGACTAATTCCACTCTTCAATACTCTCATAACACACTGCACATATTTAGGTGTGTAATTGTGCAATTATTTCTTTAATAGTTTTGTTAAGCTCAGTTTCTCCAGTTAGATTGTAAACTCCATGAAAATGTGTTACATGGTTGGTGCTCCATCTTTGTTACACAAATGAATGACTCCCTACTCCAAAAGGATAATGAATTTGATACTGCTTCTTCAGTGGTAGGTTCTTTTAAACTTTTAAGGTTAGCTATTGAGTTAATTGAACCTTTCTTTGTCCTCTGTCAATATGTTAACATAGGTAATGCTCTGCTTCCTTGAACACAGCTGAATTCTCTAGGGTGTAATTTATTCCTGCTCTGCCAGCTGAAATACAGACTCTATGACCTTCTCTTTCCCCTAGTGACTTGGACATTTACTTAGTCATTTATGGTTATTTAAGTGTCAGACTATATTATTCTCCATATTTGCCCCATAGGACATTGTCAAAGATACCTCAGGATCTCATTTCTAAAAGAATGGCAGCAGCATTTACAAAAGTAGAAGAAATACAAATGGAAAACGCATTACAAAAATCTCATTTCTACTTTTTCTACCACAAAACCATTTCTACTACAAAACAAGATGGCTGCTAAAGTCAGATTTCTAAGTGAATATATATTTTTGTTTAACTTGTTAAAAAATACAGAGACAACTAATGTGTTTTGACCTTCTAATATGTAATATTGTTTTATCATACCATTATGTAGTCACCAATATAAAAGATAACATATACAACAATAGGAAAACATAATAAAATCTAATAAAAATATGTTTACAAGTCTTAGCACTTTTCCTTCAAATTATCCAGATGGCTTAAAATATTCTTAACATTTAAATAAATAAATTTGATAATACACACTGGATACTGAACTAAATTTCTTATCATTGCTGAAATATCTAACAACATATCAATGTAATATGATAACTCCTGAAATAAACTAAGGCAAACCCTTATGTGCAGTCAGTATTATAAGAATTAATTGTTAAGAATTTCTCTGTATAGGAACTGGCTTTAGGAAATGTTATTTTGTGAAAATAGGTGCAGCCTATAATAGTTTTCCAGGAAACTGACAAGACCTCAGAGGGATGTCTCTAACCCCCTTGTCCACCCCCACCATGTTGCAAATGAAAGAGGGAGACCTTGAGAGGTTATGGGGTCTCTGGTCAGTGGTCTTTCAAGCTGCAGAGGGGATGGATGGGTGTGGGAGAGCAGTAATGCAGCCAGCACTTCCTGACTCACTATCCCTGTACTTTTATAATTCAGTAGGGCCAAGGGAGTGGAAACCAGATGGAACTGATTTCTCACTTCATCTGAGCATGATGTGACTTCTCACTGAAATGACAAATCATATTTAAAAATGGAAAATAATATTTTTAAAAAAACATCCATTGTGTATATTTACTAATAAAGTTTCAATTATATTTCAGTTTGAAGAAAAAAAGAAAACTGTTATTTACAAATTTGTAGAACTGGTATATGTGCTAGTGAATAATTAATTACTTCATAAAAATAAAGTAATTACTAATAGCCATCTTTTGAATTTTAGCAAATGAAAATTGAATCCATACTGAGGGCCACTCTGAGAAAAAAAATTGTAGCTATGACCATAGGTATGGGCAGGACTTATATTACTATCCTGAATTTTCCAGAAGGAAATGGGGCTTCCCCAAATTAAATAATCTGTCAAAGATCACACTGCTAGCAAGTGGCATAAATATAGAAAAACCCAGAATGTTGGGCTTCCCTGGTGGCGTGGTGGTTGAGAGCCTGCCTGCCGATGCAGGGGACACGGGTTCATGCCCCGGTCTGGGAAGATCCCACATGCCACAGAGAGGCTGGGCCCGTGAACCATGGCCACTGAGCCTGCGTGTCCGGAGCCTGTACTCCACAACGGGAGAGGCCACAACAGTGAGAGGACCGCGTACCACAAACAAACAAACAAAAAAAACAGAATGTCTTAAATGATTATAATGTGGGATAGATGTATTGACTCTCTCACAATGACTAGAATACAGCAGAAGTAACAAGATGGCACTTCAGAGACTAGGTCATACAAAAACAGTGGCTTCCATCTTGGGTGCTGGTTCCCTGCTTGCTCTCTGGCTCATCGCCTCTTAGGAAAGCCAGCTGCTATGTTGTAAGCTCCTCTGTAGAGACTAATGTGGCTGGTTGCTGAGAGAGACTCTGGGCAACAGTCAGTGAGAGACCAAAGTTCTCAGTTCTACAGCCTGAGGTTCTCACTACAGGATTTGGTGCTCGTGAGGCACTGAATTCTGCCAATATCTACATGAAAGAGCTTGGAAGCAAATCTTCCCCTAGTCAAGCTTCAGAATAGACCAACTGACAGCTCAACTGAACACTAATGAGAGACCCTGAGCCAGAACACCCTGCCAAGCCATACTGACATTCCTTACCTATAGAAATATGGAGATAATATTTGTTTCTTTAAGCTACTCAGTTTTGGGACAATTAATTAAGCATCAACAGAAAACTAATACAGGACATTAATTTGATTCCATATAAACTTCTTAAATGTATGAGTACTTATAAAATGTAAAATATATTAATTACTACTATGAAATTATCAAAAAATATATCTATTTGTATTTTTTTGGGGGTGGTAGGAGTTTATTAATTTACTTATTTATTTTTGCTGTGTTGGGTCTTCGTTTCTGTGCGAGGGCCCTCTCTAGTTGCGGCAAGCAGGGGCCACTCTTCATCGCGGTGTGCGGGCCTCTCACTGACGCAGCTCTCCTGTTGTGGAGCACAGGCTCCAGATGCGCAGGCTCAGTAATTGTGGCTCATGGGCCCAGCCGCTCCACGGCATGTGGGGTCCTCCCGGACCAGGGCTGGAACCCGTGTCCCCTGCATTAGCAGGCAGACTCTCAAACACTGTGCCACCAGGGAAGCCCCCTATTTGTATTTTTAAAGTTATCAAAAAGGATGCTATGA
This sequence comes from Lagenorhynchus albirostris, assembly GCF_949774975.1. NCBI lineage: Eukaryota > Metazoa > Chordata > Mammalia > Artiodactyla > Delphinidae > Lagenorhynchus > Lagenorhynchus albirostris. Next base: position 94,870,382 of record NC_083096.1, read on the forward strand.
TACCTACAGATGTCAGAGGGTTATCAGTTATATATGTACCTCCTAAGTAAGAGTCACAAAGTCTGGAAGGGCAGGTATGAAGAGGCATAAGTCTTATAGCATTCAAGAAACATGAAAAATTTTTATTTGCCAGTAAGGACCCTCTTTTTTAGCCTAATATCAAATTATTAACAAGATATTCAACTTGTCATTCTTTCTTACAGTAAGGGTGAGAAAAATAAAGAGGGTAATAATAAGGGAGAAATATATCCTTATAGTCCCATAAACATAATAATGCCCATGAGAGTTAGTTCCCAAATACGTGGTGGACAAGAGGATCAGAGAAACCCATTCACTGAGGAAACTTTGAATGACTGAGCTGGATGCAATGTCAGGAAAATTTTGAAGGCCAGATTCCTTGGAGGTAAGCAAATTTTGAAGCTGGCAGCTGTTCTGGAGACAAGAGTCCATTCTTGTCTCAGTGCTCAGTGCCTAGCCTAAGGTTGGGTCCAACTGTAAATATTTTACTGAAATGAAGACCTCTGAAAATATCCCAGTGGAGATAAACATCTGTGCTAGTTTACAATATTCAGGAATTCAAAAACTATGGAAAAGGACAACACGTACAATAACAGTGGCCTAGCTCAGTAAGTAGCATTGATGACTCACTGAAGGATAATAAGAAACCAAAGTGTGAGAGACAGTAGGAAGACAGAGGGCTTTTTTGGCAGCTTACAAAGAGGCAGTTGTCTCCTGCAGTGGAAGAGCTGTTGCAGCTGTGCAGCAGACTCAGAATCTGATAGAGTTACAGATCTCCAGAGACTCTCACCAAGGCCATCTATTATGATAACATCAGTGTTCTGATTGGGAAAACCTAAGATCGGGAATGGTTATATTGCATATATTATGCTAGGTAAGCAGATCTATCAGAGGATTATGTTCCAAAGGAGGGCCTGGAGGATATGCCATCCTCCAAGGCCATCAGAAATGTGCTAATGAAAAGCACACTAGCAACTCTGAAAAAGTTCAGTGATGGCTGTTTTCTTCAGGCTAGAGATAATAATAGAAGTGGTCACAGTCCTGATTGTATTAATATCAATGGAGTTAATGGGATCTCAAAGTAATAGAGGCCAGGTTTTGCTACACAACCTCTAGAATTCAGAAACCACAATTACTGAAACAACCTGAAAGGTTGGAAGAGCAGCCAGTGGGCTCTGACTTGCAAGAAATTACAGAGACTCTTAGTGTAACATGGAGCCAAACGGTACAGCCTACAAAGGTTCTAGAGAAAATCTATAACCAGAAAAAAAGAGTAAGAATAAGGAATCAGGATACTTAGGGTGATTGTTGCCCCCAAAATTATGATTTCCAGATCAGTTTCTAGATATTAGTCAATTTTTAGGTCCAGAACCCATTGACTGAAAAGGCGGTCAGTTTCCTAGGAGAAAAGACCCTGCAACACTGCAGCAGGTATATACTTTAATGATTCCCCAAGTTCTTTCCTTAAAGATATATAAACATTACTGAAGGGAATGAACATTGGGTAAAGGAGAATATTCAGAATTTTTAAGGGCTTGAGTTGGCATTATTACTCACAGACCCAAAGTCTCTTCACAAATCCCCCTCCCCAGTGCAGGCTTAAGGCTTAGGAGAAAAAATATTAAATGGACTTCTTGCTAAAACTTAATTCACAAAGGATTCATTAGGTCCATAGACCCACCCATTGGTAGTGTCTCCAGTCCCAAAGTATACTTGGATTTGATATACATGGCAGTTGGAAGAATGTCCATATTGAGTCCTTGACATATCAGGTAAGGACTACCATGATGAGGAAGGCCAAGTAGAAACCTCTAAAACTGCTTCAAGCCCTAGATAAGATAGCAAGCTAAAAACAATATTGCACTCCAAAAGGGATGGTGGAGATTAGTACTACCATTAAAGACCTAAAGGGTGTAGGGGTGGGTGGTGGTTCCATTCATATCTCTAGCATTTACATCTCCAGTTTAGTTCCTGCAGAAAGTACAGTGACTTGAAGAATGACTGTAGAATATCACAGGCTCCCTCAGTTGCAGCTAGACTGACAGATGAGTATCATTGCTAGAACAAATTAATAAATCGTACAAAGATGTCACACAATACTTGAGTTGGCAAATATGTTCTTTTTAGATTCCAGTTAGAAAAGAGAATCAGACAGCTTGCATTTACATGGTATGGAAAACATTCTTTTATAGTTTTGCTTCAGGGACATGTTAAGCCTACCACCCTTTGTCCTGATGCAGTCTGAACAGATCTTAGTGTCCTGGGCATCTCACTAAATATTATACTAATCCATTACATACTAATAGATGACACCATCAATTAGATGGGACAAACTAGAGGTGGCTACTATGCTAGAAGCCTTGGGAAGACACACGTGCTCCAGAGTGTGAGAGGCAAATTCTATGAAGATTCAGGGACCTATGACATCACTTCAGTTTTTAGGTATCCAGTAATAAAGGGTATGCCAGCACATTTCTTTCAAAGTCAAAGACAAATTGCTGCAGATTTCATTCCCTACTACAAAGAAGGAAACACAGCACCTGCTAGGCATCTTTGGGTTATGTTTAGGAAGAATGAATTTGACTGATACATTAGATGGCTGATGGAAGAGTGCTGACACTAAGTGGGGCCTAGATCAGGAAAGGTTTCTGCGGCAGATCCACTTTCAGTGCAAGTATTCCTGCCACATGGGCCATACAATCAGCCAGACTCCATGACATTAGATGTGTCAGTGATAGCAAAAGATGCAGGTGAAAAATGAAAACATGCTCCAGTGGGAGAATCACAATACAGACTCCTAGGTTTCCTCATTAAAGAATGATCTACTTTTTGGGACTTCCCATGCCACAGCTAAGAGTCCACATGCTACAACTAAGAGTCCATGTGCCGCAAGTAAGACCTGGTGCAGCCAAAATAAATAAATAAATATTTAAAAAATAAAAAAAAAAGAATTATGTACTTTTTAATAAACATATATTTTATGTTATGTGGCTCTTGTAGGTATAGAATGCTTGATCATTGAGCACCATGTGAGAATGCGTGTAGAACTGTCTTCAATGAACTGGCTCTGTTGGATACACAAAGACATAGAGCAGGATGGGTTCAGAAACAGTCCATTATAAGACAGAAATGACACATCTCGGAGAAAAACTGAGTAGGAACAGAGAGCACACGTAAGCTGCATTAGCAGGACTCCCAGACCTCCATGTTTCCAATTACAATTGCGCCAATCATAGAGAAAGCCTAACATGTCTTCAGTAAGCTTTTAGTAGAGATCTGCACTTCAAGGATGTTGTTAGTGAAGGCTGAAAAGTGAGGAACTTGTTATTGAAATTAGAGGAAGGAGAGATCCTTTATACAGTAGCAGAAAGCGTAACGAAATTCTATCCTTCAATTATGTGGAAATCAGAACATGGAAGTGATAAAGCTGGTTATCCAGCTAAGGAGATTTCTAAGTAAAATGTTACTTGGTTTCTTCCTCCTTATTGGAAAATATAAAGGAGAGGCATAAACTGAGGGAAGAACTGTTAAACATTAAGGAACCAGAACTCAACTATTTTGAAAATTCTCAGCTTTTCCACATAGCAAAAGATGCTAAAGTTGAGAAATAGCTTCTAAGCATTATTAGGAGAAAGTGGAATTGAGATAAGCCATGGTCTAGGGAAAAAGCTCAGGAAGTGACTATATGTCTTGTGAAAATCTTACAAAGGTCAAAAGGTCAGAGTATTCAGTAAGAGGACCCATTAAAGAGATAAAGGTGTGCCTTCTAGAGCCTCTCTAACAATGGGGCCTCTAGGAAAAATAATCATGTTGTGTCTCAGCCTTTCAGCAGGAGCTCAAGGTAGGAAAGGGCTGGTCTCAAAGAGTTCAGTGGGTGTGGTTGTTGTCTAATGGAGGGGACCCAAGTGGAATTCACAGAAGATCCACAAGTTTTTGAGAAAGTTATTTTAGCCAAAAAGAAACACACAAAACACAACACTGAAAACTTGAACTGAGAGGGATAATGAGAGTGCAGAATGAAAAGGAGTTGTTGGACCCTTAAAATTCTACCATCAGGAAGCAGACTGATAAAATCACTTGGCTGCCTATGCATACTACTTTTCATAAAAACAGAAGGATGACTCAAGGTGGAACCAGGAGTCACAGTGAACTATTCCCAGGCCTTTAAAACCTAATTGAAGAAGATCCAGCTTTTGCCCAGCTGTATTTCAGAATTGCTATGGACTGATGACTCCTCTGTATCGTTCATGTCCCCATTTTTGAACAGGAACCTCTATAAATGTTTCCTTATGCCTGTCCCACCATTGTATTTTGAATGTGGAGGGAAGATAACTTGTCTCTCTAGTTTTACATGTCCATGGAGCAAGAGAAAGTACACCCAGGAAGCCTCATCCACATTTATACCTGATTTAGTTGATGGCATTTGAGCAGATGCTGTCATGGGATGAGACATTTGGAGACGTTGGAAGGAGGTGAATGTATTGTTCAGATGGAAGGGATAAGAGGGTGGACTATAGTGGCCAGGCTCTAGGATGATCCTAACTTACACTTTCTCTATCACACCTGTGTAATCCCCTCTCCTGGAGTGTGGGCAGAACTTGTGACTTGCTTCTAATAGATTGAATACTGCAAAGGTAATGGGATAACACTTCTGTGAATACATTGCATAAAATTATAACCAATCTTGCTAGTAGACTCTTTCTCTCTTGCTGGATTTGATGAAACAAGTTGCTGTGTTTTAAGCTGTCATATGGAGAGACCCACATGGCATGGAAATAAGGGAAGCCTTTATCTAACACCCAGCAGAAAAGTGAGACACTCAGTCATTTAAACCGCAGGAACTGAATTCTACCAACAATCACATGTGCTTGGAAGTGGATACTTCCTCAGCTGAGCCTTGAGATGAGACTACAGCCCTGGTTGACACTTAGTTTGCAGGCTTGTGAGATGTGAAGCAAAGGTCCTGATACAGAGGACTCAGGTAAGTTGTGCCCATACTACTGTCTCACAGAAACTGTAAGACAGTATGTGTTGTTGTGAACTATGACACTGGTGGTAAGCATTTAATTCTTCTTTTATAATTATTTGCTATTTAAAATATTACACATAAAACTGTTTTGTATAATACTATATTTTGAAATTTAATTTTTTTTTTTTTATGTTCACAATATAATAGACTCCTTTTCTCTGAAGTAAAATCAGAGGATTTCTTTACCGGTCATGCAGAGTTTATCCTCTTGGTAAAGATTTGGTTTAAAAAAGACACAGATTTGTCTTTGAGGAGTATTTGGTTTTTGTGTTCTTGGGGATTTTTGTTTGTTTGTTTTTAAATCAGCACTTTGTTTCGAAAAAAAAAAACTCACGTGCTTCTTAGAAAAAAATTATTTGTACTCCTTTGGGCATGGAAGTCTGGGCTGCCCACAAGATAGAGATGAGTCTAAGATGTGTTAAAAGTATTTCATGACACTTCCTTATATGAAGATAACTCATAATCAGCCTTCTCTGTATTTTTGGTATTTCTTCCTGCTTACAACATTCCCTTACTAATTCTGTTCGTGTGCTTTAAATCCACTTCTCACCATTTACCTGTGAACCTCATCCCCAGAAAGACACATCTAGGACCCCAGGAAATATAGGCTTATTTCCTTCTCTCTCCTAAGGGCAGTAATTCTGATGAGAAGAAGAGCAACTCATTGTGATGGAGTAGCTACTGTGCTTGATTTTTACTGAGCAGATTTATTGTTTCAATATTGTGCTATTATCTGATAAACCTCTCATGGAAAAGGGGTTGGAATAGCTATTTTAATTTTCAGAAATGTTGTGAGTAAAGAAACGTTCCAAGGCTTTGAAGGGGATATGATAACCAAGACAAAAGAGCTGGAATTCAATTCCATGGATTGCTTAGAAATAAACTATTTTATTTTTTATGTTTCTGTTAATGCCTAAACCAATTCTTGACACCAATAACATATTTGTTGACTAAATGAATAAGCTGGAGGGACCAGAACTAGTCCCTAACCCCTCAGCACTTGCATTTACAGCAGCTGTACCAAAGTGTGGCTTGGAAGGAACTATAATGCCTTAAAGTCTCAACAGATCTCTCCCCAAACCATCTTATATAAACAACAAATCCAATTAAAAATAAATGCAGCTTCAAGACAAGTCCTATATGTCTCCTTTGAACCTAATCTCTAAACACCTCTTATATAGAAAGGTGCCCCCTGTCTCCATGTGGGAGCTTTAGTAGCCCTCACATTCTGAGCTACTTGCCCTCAGTGCAGTGTCCTATGCTCAGCAGTCAGGCTTTTGAACTGAGATAAAGGTACTGATGATACTCATTCTTAATAAGGTAATTTTGAATTCATGTGTTTTTCACTCCAGTATAGGAAACTATTTTGAGAGAAGTCCAGCCAAAGAAGTTAATGTTTAAAATATAACTAAAATTTTGTTGAGAATAAAATTTCAGATATCAGTAAAAGGCTGAGGGGAAAGGGCTGAATACTTTCCTATTCAGTCACATATTTACACCATATTTTACCTATGGAACAAGAATTGAAGAGAAATAATAAAAACTAAGCTTGAAATTTCTCTTCAAGAATTTAAATGTTGAGAAAGAGATGAGATGGGGACATAAAATAAACTTAAACATCTTTATATTATATAGTTATATGAAGAACAAACTGGGATAAAAGAGGGGTCATAAGTTCATGGGAGCTGGGTCCATGCAAGATACAGTTAGTTGGTGTATGATATGATGTTGAGGGGGAGGGAGGTGTACTAGACATGCAGGTGCTGGATGAAAGTTCACGTGAAATTGATCTGAACTCTAATAGTCACTTACTCAGGTTAAGTGGGAGAAAATAGCCAGAGATCTAATGAAGAACCAGCAGCTATAAAATTGTGGTAGTAATGATTTTAAAAAATGTATTTCATCTAGAAAGTGAAGATGAGTAGTGAGAAGTCTCATTAGGTATCATTATTTCATTAGAGACTGTCATCTCCTTCTCTGTTATTTCATTCCACCAATATTGAATTATCAATTATTTAATATATCTTGTTAATATATCTTATCACAGAAAATTTCATCTAGGATCTATACCTCCCCCATTTTGGTGACTACAAAGCACACAATTATTCTAGCAACTAATGCTACAGCAAAAATACATATTAAAATAGAAATACATGAACCATAATGTTATAAAATATTTTTATTAATGTCCACAGCTTTTCTTTTTCTTTAAAAGAGTAGCTGCTCATATTTCCATTTTAAGTATTTGCCCCCTCTTTATCTCACTTATTGGAGGTTACAGGGAACATGTTTGTCCATTTTATATTATCAGTGAGGTCACTAACCCTCTCCCCAAATGGCTGATTTGGCATCACATGGAATATTACATAAGGTCAAAATGTAAACCTACAACCAATAAGCAACAGGAAAAACTATAGAACTCTATGGTCACAAATCATGTGCTACATAACACATTTATAGATGACCTAGACAAAGGGCTTCCAACCGCTGTGGAAAAGGTAGAGAAGGAGACAGAAATTTGAATAGATGGGATATCACAAGGAGTAAAAGAGAAACATTGCATTAAAAATAGCAATCACACTCCAGGCTCGTGATATTTGTGGGAGTCTGTGATCAGATTAAATAACCAAAATTCATTTTCCTAGGGAAAAATCCTCAGTGACTTGTTTCTTGCCCCATTTTCATTGCCTATATATGACCTGTATATTTTTACATTACATTTATATTACACTTATAATAGAATACATAGGCTAAACTGGAGTGAATATTAATTAATGCCTAGTGGTCCCAAACATGTATGTGTACAAGAATTTTTTTGTCTTTGAAACCACATTCACTTCTCTACTGTATAAATATTAATTAAATACTGGCAGAATTTGTGGAGCAAAAAGAGATCTTCCAGACAGTATAGTTTAAGATCTTCAGTTTATGGGGAAGAACACCAGAGTCTGAAAAGAATTTAAGGAATTTGTACTGGATAGAGAACATTCATAACCTAGATCTCAGTTCAGTGGTATTTATTGTCTGGCAGCTACCTCCTAGTAGAGAGCTAAAAAGGCTGTCCCTGTATGTTCTCATAAACTAGAGCACCTATAAAATCACCATCTTAGTTAGAAAAGAATGTTATATTCAACCACAGAGTTGACATTTTTCATTTGTGCTCCAGTTATTTGAGAACCTCTCTATATTTTGGAAATTTCTCACATTATGAGTTCTGCATGACCAAAGCATATGTCTCCCTTGCATGGATACAGGCATATGACTTAGGTTCTTCTATCCATAGATATTCATGAAAGACTTGAATGTTAAAGTGAGCAAGACAAGGAGTTAGTCATGTTTCCCAGAATTTACTGTCTGTCAAATATACTGTTCAAAGTACCAGTTTTTCAGGGATCTAGGTTGTAGAACCACAGCTGTAAAATGTCAAGAGCTATTGCAGTGCCAAAGATGATAGTATTTCCTTAGAGGAACTTTGAGGTCATGATTGGATATTGTTGCTAGCTTTCCACCTCTAGGATTTCCGTAGGGTTTCTCACAAAGTTTCATGAGATGTTCAATGTCATTTAACAGCTCTTCTCTCTCTTTTTTTGTGACTAAGGTCAACAAACTGTACGTGGAATACTGGTTGTTTTAGTTTCTACTTTGAGACAACTGTGCCACACACTATGGAGAATAAAGATGTAAACATGTTAAGGGCTCCTGGGAGCACACACACAGCTAAAAATGTAAGACATAGGGGCTTCCTTGGTGGCACAGTGGTTGAGAGTCCGCCTGCCGATGCAGGGGACACGGGTTCGTACCCCGGTCTGGGAAGATCCCACATGCCGCGGAACGGCTGGGCCCGTGAGCCGTGGCCGCTGAGCCTGCACGTCTGTAGCCTGTGCTCCACAACGGGAGAGGCCACAACTGTCAGAGGCCCACGTACCAAAAAAAAAAAAAAAAAAAATGTAAGACATATAAATTCCTAGCAACTAGGTAGATCATGTTCAAGGTTGTAATAACTGCAGAAAGAAAAAAATGTCTTAGGAATTTAGAGAAGGGAGGGCATATTAACACTAGTGGCGGTTCTTAAAATTTAGTGTGGCATTGCAGGTTTCTGAAATTTTAATGTAGAGTACAGATTCCTGGCCTCCACCGTCAGAGATCATAATACTTGCAGCTGCATTAAGGCTCATAAATTAGCATTTCTATCAAGACTCCATATGATTCTGAGGAAGCTGGTACCCTAACATCACCTGTTAAAAAACAACAGAGGGTCAGAAAAATTTTAAGAAGAGTGTAAGACTTAACAGTCATGCTTCTCAATTTTTCCCAAGTTTTCTTTGATTATTATGGGCTGTAATTTCCTGTTTGCTTATCTCTTTTCTAAACGTTGCATGATTTTAAGTTTCCCACTGTCATGTGGTTTCATCCAAAATGATATTAGATATCTCAGGGAAACCTAGAAGGAGCTAAGAGCCAGAAGTTGTAATACTAGAGGATAACCAGAACCCCAGAGGATGGAATCAAAACAATATTCTGTCCATAAAATAACAACTTCATATCTATTTTTACATTTCTATGTCCCTAACTTGATGCTAGTACAAGTTCTAATTATTGGGTTGGCCAAAAATTCATTCGAGTTTTCCTGTAAGATGTTATGGAAAAACCCAAAAGAACTTTTTGGTCAATCCAATACCTTTCACTAGGTTCAGTCAGTATAGGCCTGGTTATGAAGCAATAAAAAACAACCCTCAAATCTCAGTGGCTTATTTTTTTTAAGACTTTTTCTCACCCATGCTAAATGTGAAGTGCCAACTAGATGAGGGCACTGCTTTGCATGAATGTCATCCTTACTCCAGGATCAATCAATACTAATGGGGAAGCCACTTTGTAAAATGGCAGTGGTAATGAGAAGCCACAAAACTTTTCCTAATTCTAAAATTATATATATATACTGTAAGGGGTGAGGGGGGCAGCTGGGGAGCAAGTCACATGTCTACTCTAACTTCAACTGGACAAGGAAATGGAATCTTACCATTTACTCAAAAGGAAAGAGAGCCAGCATATTTGTGAACAACCTGTCTGTCAAAAGGACCATTGCAAAAGCCTCCTAATTGATCTTTGTTACTCCAGATTTCTCCTCCAGAATCCATTCTAATCTATGGTCAGATTTATCTACTTAAAGTATGACTATGGCTATTTTGTTCTTTCCCAGAAAACTCCAAGTTTCCCTCCTTTATTTTTAACAACATACAAGATTCTCAGAGCGTATTTGAGGTCTCCCACACTGTGGCTTCTCACCTATCTCCAATCTACTGCCTAAGACTTATCTTACATGAAGCCTGTGGTCCGAGAAATTTGTATACTCCTCAAATATGTTTTTTCTTTACTAACTCCATTTTTTAACTTATGCTGTCTGGAACCCTGAATTCAGACTTAATTAGCAGTTATTAAGTACTGATTATGTGTCAGATGAATTTCTTGTACAGTAATTATTTTGTTATCATATCTACTTATCAAAGTACTAGAAATTCTTGAATTTTCATTTAAAATGATACCACCTCCAAGAAGGTGATGTTCCCAGTTAGTTGTGATCTTTAGTTGCTCATAATCCTTATGGTCTTTGGATAAAGCTTTATTTTAACATAGCATAAACTCTGCCTTTTATTACAAATACCTGATTGTTATCTAATCTTCAAATGAAAAATGCAAACTTTTGAACTAGGAATTGAACTGCTTTTAAGTCATTGTGCAGCACTGTGTAAATAATAGTGTTTATGAAATAAATGTTGAATTGTGTTAAGTAAATATACACAACAGCACCTGGACATCAATCAATGATATATTTAACCGTGGAAATTAAGTTATGTGTGTGCACGTATATGTGGGTGTGGTATGTTTAATCATTGCGGATTCCTTAAGGCACTATTACTGGGTGACCATTAACATTTTCCCAATATAATCAAACATGTAAGCTAGGAAATATAATTCTGAGTAGAAATACAAACACATACAGATAGTGGCTCTAACGATATCTAATTTATATTTGGGTTTTTGAGTTGTTGGGACAATGTAGAACTGTGGATATACTTAGAATAGCTCTTCCAAGTTTGATAAGTAGGACTCTTCTTTGTAGCCCACCTGACAAATCCTTCATTTGTGTTTCAAAATAGTCATCAGCTGTGCTAACAACAAAAGGAAAAGACAGTACGGTCAGCTACCAGATGGGGAATTATTTCAACTCAGTGTTAAACATTTATTCATAACATTCAGGTTATAACATAAAGCAGAAATGGCCACAGAGGATTTTATTTTACTGCCTGTAAGGAACTCCTCTGTTTTTTTTTGAGGGTTATATTTTTCCCTTGGTGTATTTCAGGCATACTTCACCACTTAACAGGCTTTCTGTAGCTCATTCAAAGTACTTGGCATTCCCCCTTTTCAGGCACCTATTATTGAGGTTATCACTGGTAACAGCAGTCAGATTAATATATAATTCTCATGTGTGTAATACAACAAATGAGATGGACTCACAGTTTGAGGGTCATACTGTTTTAGAGTTGATGGTGTGATTTATGTATTCTCCCTAAAGTGTGATATCTATATTTACAGAAGAAACATTATTCAGTTTTTATTGAATACAGCAGTTCTCTTGTCAAGGATACTTGGATGACATCTCAGACCTCATATAAAATTTTATATTCTCTTAAGAAATAGTATTATGTTTTGATGTACTATTCCATAGTATCATCCTAAAACAAAGTGAATTAGTAATGATTTGTTTTATATCATATAGATAAGCTTATTTATATACAGAAACTATGTACTGATGATGGATTACTGTTAACCCAAGTATGCTATCTATAGCAGCATCCACCATGGATAATCAACATTCATTACTAAGCCAAGAACAGCTGTGCTAGAATAAGAGATGGTTCTATACTTACAGATGAGATAAAATGGGTAGAAAAATACTAAGAAGGATATGAAAGATATTAAGAGATCCACACTCACACACCCTCCTTTTCTTCTGTGAAAGTCTCCATTTACCCACAATGACACTGTCTTATCCTTCTATACAGGACATGGTTGCTAGGTTTAGGGATGCCCACCTGTCCCAAACAGGCCTTCTGATTTGCTTAAACTCATTGGAGAAGAAAATATGCAGATCCTCTTTGGGGCTGAAAAACACAAGATGTGAAATTTGATAATTTCCTGTGTTTCCAACCATGTTAACTAAGCCAGTAAGCTATAAGAAAGAATGAAACCCACAGACAAAGAGAAGCAAAGATGAGAAACAGGTAAACTTCTTTCAGCATCTGAGTTGCTGAATCCCATTGTTCCCGAGGATCAGCTGTGCCTTTTCCTTCACATGGTTTGGTTGTAAACTATTCTATGAATTACATGAGCTAATAAATTTCCCTTTGTCAAGTTAGTTACATAGAGGCCAGTTACTCACAACAAAGAGCTTTTTCACAAAGCAAAATGTAGTGGGACTAGAGGACCTGGATGCATCTGAGAGCTGAAAAAATAGCACTGGATTTACATTGATGCTAAAGAATCAACTAGACAAGATAGACTATAATGAGAAATACAGGAAAGAGAAAGGATAGTGTAATGGTTTGGATTATTGTTTAATGATACTCCCCTCCCTTGGGGGTAAACTATAGATCACTTTGGTCAATGGAATGTGAGTAGATATGTTGTATCCACAGATTTTGACTTGTCCTCTTTTGTTCCTTAGATCTATGATGGGAAAATTTTCCTCTATTTATTCAACTGATCCATGAACATGTAGAAACAAGGGGAGCAGACCTGAGCTCAACCTACAAGTTGAAGCAGAGGTACTCCAACGAATATGCAGCTCATTAGTGAGAAAAATGAATACTGGTTGTTGTAAGCCGCTGAATTTGGGGCTGGTTGGTTACACAACACTTATTCTGATAATAGCTAACTATTAAATGTGGATAATGAGTTGTAAAAAATAAAGGCAAAGCAATTACAAGAATGAGTAGTTTCAAGATGAAGTTTCAAGAAGTAAATACCCGTGGGCTGAGACTTATAGGAAATAGAAGAAGCAGGCAGATTACAATATACAGAAAAGAAAGAGAGTATGGGATATGTAGTAGAGATAATAGGATTATATGAATAGAGGGAAGAATGGGAGTCAGAGAGGATCTTTGAGAAAAAGATCATAGGGCAGGTTAAAACTACTTTAGAAACAGCATACAATAGTTGCAGAAGGGAAGAGATGTGGGAAGCATATGACATGGTAAGAGAAAAGCAGGAACAATGTAGAACTGAGGGTATATTTAGCAACAGCTGGCCACACCCCCTCCCATTTTAATATTAAAAAAAGCCTGAATTCTAACTCAGGTTAGATGGTTCTTTGGGACCCTAGTCCACCATCTCCTAGGTCAGTATTCCTTGCCCCAACACCTCATTCCTTGATTTTTTGGCCTGTTCTGTGGTGAGCAGTATGAGCTTGGACTCAGTAACAAAGAGAGATTATTACTGCTCAAATTTAGTCTTAAAACTTTTAGGATCTAGACAAACAAGGATCTTATGAATATGTTTATTTTTCATCATTGGACTAATATAACAGGAAAGCAGTTGTGTGTTGTATTTTGTTCATCCCCTTTGAACACATCAACCATTCATCCATTCACTCACTTATTCATTGATTCTTATATTTATTCAATAATATTTACTGGGCACCTACTCAATACTAACTATTCTTTTTTAGGAGTTGAAAATAAAGAGACAAATATGACATGGTCTGTTTAAAGGAGCTCACAGACTAGTAGGGGAATCAGATAAGTAAACAGATTATGGCAATAAAGTATAATCTTAAATTTAACACAGGAGTTATACAATATGGAAGACTAGATAAAGGTGGCTTGACCCAGGTCAAAAATGGGAGAATTGATATATTACCTTTCTGGTTGTAAGTGGCAAGTTTAAGGGAAAAAAAAGGAAATTTATTGATTCAAATAATTGGCTCAAAACAGGTTGCTATGGCCTGAAACATAAATCCATTTAGAAGCTCTGGCCATCTCAGGGGTCTGTATCTCCATATCTCACTGACTGGTAGCACTTCAGAGACTGAGTTTAATCTGTACATAGTTGAGTTTACTTTATCAGGAGAGATGGACACTAGCAGCACCAAGATTACCTGATCCTTTGAGCCAGAATAGCTACATTAATTATTATCCAAACCAAGACACCTTTCAGAGTGAAAAGAGTCATATTAAAATTAGGCTGAGAAAGGAGGTATAAACCAGGTGGGACATTCCTTGGAAATCTGGAACGTATATATACCCCATATATAACCATTATCCTAAAGGAACAGAAACGCTCTGTCCCACCATCCTCACATTAACATTTTCTAAAGCTTATAATGAGGTAATGTGGATTATGTCCCTATCCTGGAGACAATTACTGTGGCAAAGAAAGTGGCGCACTGTGATTGAATAGTCTGTTTCCCTCCCTCATTTTTTTTCTAACCCTATACCTCTCTCATAGCATCAGACCTTCTGATTAAGAAGACCCATCACCATTTACATCTTAGTTGAGAAACAGCTGTTCTTGGCTCTGTCTTTAAAGGACTGTGGTAGTTTCTTATATTTAGAGTAGAACATTTATGATACATACCTTCTAATGGAAGACCATAATAAGTTATTATGAAAGACGTCCTTCCTACCAGCAGTGAGGGTGAGCAGGAACAAAAGGAACAAAGATGTCAGAGTACTTCATTGTGACACACACCCACACACACAGAGACACACAGACACACACACACATTTGTATATGGTCTCTTGATTTCAAACCTTGATTTCAAATGATTTTATCAGCCTGATTTATTTATGTGGATATAGTCCAAAATAAGCATTGATTCTCATATGATTTACTTTCTAGAAGTCAAAATAATGGATCAAATAAATATACTAAGTGAAACTGAGCTTGTCAATGTTACCATTTTGTTAAAGATAAATGAGAGTTGTGATTGTTATAATTTATCAATTGCTACATTCATCCAAAGTAGTAATTAGGTCACTGCAAACACAATTTTAGTACAATTTGCTTACATGTACACAATTTTTCTGCTCTTATCTTTATTATTAAACAAAAGCTCTCCTAATCAAAGGGCAGATAATCACCCACATTGCGGTCTAAGAAGGAAAGATGCATGCCAGATAAACTGAAGATCAAGCCTTCCTACCACATTCTGAGCATTTTAGGAATCTGCTATCATAAGAAAATATATATTTATACTACAGTAAGTCCCCTATATACAAATGAGTTCTGTTCCAAGAGTGCATTCGTAAGTGCAACAAAGTTAGCCTAGGTACCCAACTAACACGATCAGCTATATAGTACTGTACTGTAATAGATTTATAATACTTTTCACACAAATAATACATAAAAAACAAACACAAAAAATAAAGAAAATATTTTCAATCTTACAGTACAGTACCTTGAAAAGTACAGTAGTACAGTACAACAGCTGGCATACAGGGGCATGTTCACATCTTTGAAAATTTGCAACTTGAAGGTTCATGTGTAGGGGACTTACTGTATTACAAAATAATATATTTACTTTTAAGTCATTTGGGAAGGTCTATTAGTGGAAATAAATCTTCTATAAACCTAAGGCTAAACAAAATCAATGTAAAGGGTTATGCAAAACTGATTTTTACATTACAAGAAGCAAAATAGAAAACAAGTTTTGGAATATAATGGTGTCAGTTATTTGTATTTATAAATGTTTTACCTTAAAGAAAAATATCATAATCTAGCAAACACACTTATGCTAAGAGAAAATATCTTGCAAACTAAAGTGTGCTTTCATTGAGCACAGGTTTGGTGATAGAGGTGGGAGCGAGATGTGATTACTTTATCTGAAGTGCTTTGCTCCTGCCTCTCTCCCCATACAAATCCTCCTAAGAACCTCAATTTTCCAATTAGTTGAACTCTCCTTGTTTTCTAAAAGATCTCCAGGATCTCTCTAAGATGCTAGCTAATTGCTGCATTTTTGTATTAGTTAGTCATTGAGAATGTCTAAATATTACAGACCTGAGCAGGGCTGGGACAAGAGTAAGGGGAGTGAAGCACTTAATTGAGGCACAAAATTTAAGGAGGTGCCCAAAAACCTCATAATCAAAATAATACCGTCTACTGTAATATTTCAAAAAAATAGAAATGAATGCCAAATGTCAACAATGAACAAAATATCAAACTTAAATAAGGGCAGGAACTTGCCCTGGAATTGAAAAACCCTGCCTCACATGTCGTCCATTATCCCAGCCCTGGCCCTGAGTCTTTTTCTAGGATTCCCCACCCACTAGTAATTGGGACATTGAGCAAGTCACTAAATTTCTTGAGGCTTCAGTTATGTCATTGTAAAGTAAATATTAGTAATATTTTCCTCAAACTTCATGGTAGTTTTGAAGGAAATAAATAAGATAATGCTTTCAGTGTCCTTATCACAATACCCAGGACACAGAGAGTTATTAAATTATTAATTCAAACTTAACATTTATTATACATTTATTAAAATGAACAATACATTAAGTAAAACACCTTTGAGACACCAGGCTCATGACTGAGCACTGGAACTACAGTCTAGACCAAACATACATTACTCCTTCCCTCAAAGGATTCATAGTTAGGTATCATTTAAATATTTATGAAAATTAATTTAAAACATATAATGACTCCTCTGTGATTCTTCAAAATGTGGTGTTTGTTTGTTAATATTGAAGAAAATATGTTCTAATAATGATCTATGATAAATACAAATTGATCATTTATTGTGTTTCACTTGATCACTACCTGTTAAAACATTTTTTTTAATTTGACAATTTGGCATCTGTTAATTTTATCAAATATGAATTAATTACTCCACATAATTCAAAATACTGGATAATTTTAATCATTTTATGAATTAATGACATATCATCTACTAACACATTTGGTTTATAAACCTTGAATTATCCATTTTTTTCTAAGATCAATCTTCTTATTTCCTAATCCATCTAGCTCTGTTTTCTATATGTGTCCCTGCTGTTTCCTGATTTGTTCTTTATCCTGATAACCTATATATCTTGCTCCAGATCTCTTAGGTACTGTCCTCTAACTAAATATGAAACTTTGTTACTTTCCTGCTTTAAATGCTTTAATGAATATCTAATACCAGCATAAAATTGTTGTTGTATACAGATGACATGACACTATATATAGAAAACCCTAAAAACTCCACACAAAAACTACTAGAACTGTTAAACAAATTCAGCAAGGTAGCAGAATACAAGATTAACATACATAAATCAGTTGCATTTCTTTACACTAACGATGAAGTATAAGAAATGGAATGTAAAAAAATAATCCATGTTAAAATCGCATCCAAAAACTAAAATACTTAAGAATATAAACCTGACCAAAGAGGTGAAAGACTTTTATATGCTGAGAACTATAAAACAACGATAAAGGAAATTGAAGATGATTAAAAAAAATGGAAAGATAGTCAGTGCTTTTGGATTGGGAGAACTAATACTGTTAAAATACTACCCAAAGCAATCTTCAGATTTAATGTGATCTCTATTAAATTACCCATGACATTTTTCACAGAACTAGAGCAAATAATCCTAAAATCTATATGAAACCATAAAAGACCCAGAATTTCCCAAGCAATCCTGAGGAAAAAGAACAAAGCAGGAGGCATAACCCTCCCAGATTTCAAATAATACTAAAAAGCTACAGTAAGCACAACAGCATGGTGTTGTCACAAAAGCAGACATATGGATCAATGGAACAAGATAGAGAGCCCAGAAATAAACCCACACACCTACAGTCAATTGATCTTTGACAAGGGAGGTAAGAATATACAATGGGAGAAAGTATCTTCAGTGAGTGGTATTGGGAAAGTTGGACAGCTGCATATAAATCAATGAAGTTAGAGCACACCCTCACACCATACACAAAAATAAACTCAAAATGGCTTAAGGACACAAGTATAAGACATGACACCATAAAGTTCCTAGAAGAGAACATAGGCAAAACATTCTCTGAAATAAATCGTAGCAATGTTTTCTTAGGTCAGTCTCCCAAGGCAAAAGAAATAAAAACAAAAATAAACAAATGGGACCTAATCAAACTTACAAACTTACAAACTTTGCTTTTGCACAGCAAAGGAAACCAAAACAAAAAGACAACCTATGGACTGGGAGAAAATATTTGCAAATGATGCAATCAACAAGGGCTTAGTTTCCAAAATACACAAATAGCTCATACAGCTCAATATCAAAAAACAAACAACCCAATCAAAAAATGAGTAGAAGACATAAATAGACATTTCTCCAAAGAAGACATACAGATGGGCAACAAACACATGAAAAGATGTTCAACATTGCTAATTATTAGAGAAATGCAAATCAAAACTACAATGAGGTACCACCTCACACTGGTCACAGTGGCCATCATTAAAAAGTCTACAAATAACAAATGCTGGAGAAGGTGTGGAGAAAAGGGAACCCTCCTACACTGTTGGTGGAAGAGTAAGTTTGTGCAGCTACTATGGAAAACAGTATGTATATTCCTCAAAAAACTAAAAATAGAGTTGCCATATGATACAGCAATCTCACTCCTGGACATATATCCAGACAAAACTAAAGTTGAAAAAAGATACATGCACCCCTATGTTCATAGCAGTACTATTCACAATAGCCAAAACATGGAAACAACCTAAATGTCCATCGACAGATGAATGGATAAAGAAGATGTACATATATACAATGGAATACTACTCAGCCATAAAAAAAAATTAAATAATGACATTTGCAGCAACATGGATGGACTTAGAGATTATCATACTAAGTGAAGTAAGTCAGACAGAGAAAGACAAATACCATACGATATCACTTATATGTGGAATCTAAAATATGACACAAATGAGCCTACCTATGAAACAGAAACAGACTCGCAGACATAGAAATCAACTTGTTGCCAAGGCAGGAGGGGGCTGGAGGAGGGATGGATTGGAAATCTGGGGTTAGCAGACACAAACTATTATATATAGAAATGATAAACAACACAGTCCTACTGTATAACACAGGGAACTATATTCAATATCCTGTGATCAATCATAATGGAAAAGAATATAAAAAAGAATGTATATATATATATGTATATGTATAACTGAGTCACTTTGCTGTGCAGCAGAAATTAACACAACATTGTAAATAAACTATACTTAATTAAAAATTAATTAAAAAATAAATACCTCAACCAACAGAATAAATTTTCACTCCTTAGTATGGCCCAAAAGATTTCATGATTTGACAGTCTCCTATTTTTCAGCCTTATCTTTCCCTCTCTCTCTTATTTTTTAAATACTACATAATTCACATACCATAAAAACCATGTACACTATAAAAATGTGATAACATAACACACAGAATCAGAGAAAAATTTATAAACATTCTATCTGGTATCTTTTCAGATTTTTTACAGTGTCTGTTGACACAAAAATGTTTTGATTTAATGAATTTCAATTTGTTTGCACTTACACCTACATTTTCTTCTATGAGTTTTATAGTCTTAACTCCACATTTAGGTCTTTGGTCCACTTTGAGTTAATTTTTGTGTAATGGCATGAGGTAAGTTTGCAAATTCATTGTTTTGAGAGTATAACTGGGATATCCAGTTGCACCAACACTATTTATTGAAAAGACTATTTGTCCCCATTAAATAGTCTTGGAACTCTTGCCAAAAATTAATTAACCATGGATTGGGTTTATTTATGGACTCTCAGTCATACTCCAGTAATCTATATGTCTCTTTGTGCTGGTATCACACTGTCGTAGACTTGTAGTAAGTTTTGGAATTGGTAAGTGTGATTCTTCCAACTTCATTTTTCTTTTTTCAAGATTGTTTTGGTTATTCTGATTCATTTGAATTTCCATGTAAATTTTAGGGTCAGTTTGTTCATCTCTGCAAGCAAGGAAGATGGGATTTTGGTAGGGATTACACTGAATCTATAGACCAACAAGGAGATTACTGTCATCCTAACAAGACTAAGTCTTCCCATCCATTAACATGGATGTCTTTCTTTTCTAATATAAAATTTTAGAATACTATTTTATAGTTTTCAGTAGTATATATGTCTAGTACTTTTTTGGTTAAATTTATTTCTAAATGCTTATTGATACTACTATAATATAAATTATTTTCTTCATTTCATTTTTGGATTATATGTTTCTAGTGTATAGAAATGTAACTGATATCTATGTATTGATCTTGTATCCTACAGCTGGGATGAACTACTTTATTAGCTCTAATAGTCCATGTATGTGTGTGTATGTGTGTGTGTATTCTCAGTATTTTCTCTATATAAGATCATGTCATCTGCAAACAAAAAGTTTACTTCTTTCTCTCCAATCTATCTTTTTTTTTTTCATTTTCTTGACTAATGGCTCTGACTAGAACATCCAGTAAGATGTTGCATAAAAATGATAAGAGCAAACATCCTTGTCTTGTCTTTATCTTATGGGGAAAACTCTCAGTATTTCATCATTAAGTATGAGGTTAGCTATGAGGTTTTCCAACATGCCTTCTAACAGGTTGAGAAAGTTTCTTTTTATTCCTAGTTTCCTAATTTGTAGAGTGTTTTTATCATAAAAGGATACTGGATTTTGTCAAATGATTTTTCTGGATCTATTGAGATAGACATGTGTGTTTTTTCTCTCCTTTATTCTATTAATATGGTATATTACATTGACTGATTTTTTTTCTACATTGATTGATTTTTATACATTGAATCAGCCTAACATTCCTGGAAAAAATACAATTTGGATATGGTATATAATCTTTTAAAATATGCAGCTGGTTTTGGTGTGTTAGTACTTAGTTGAAGATTTTTGCATCTATAATCATAAGGGATATTGGTTTGAAGTTTTCTTTTCTCGTGATGTCTTTGGCATCAGAGTTCATAAAATGAGTTAGGAAATGTGTTCTCCCCTCTTCTATTTAATGAAAAATTTTGTCAAGGGTAGATGCTAATTCTTCTTAAAATGTTTGATAGAGTTCACGGGTGAATTCATCTGCTCCTAGCTGTTGTGTGTGTGTGTGTGTGTGCACACAAGTATAATGTTTTGATCACCTTAAGTCAAAATTTTCATTTCTTTTAAGTCTATTCATATTTTCTAGTTCTTCTTGGGTTAATTTTAGTCTTTGCCTTCCTAGGAATTCATCCATTTCACCTAGATTATTTGATATGTTAACATACAATCCATCATAGTATTCCCTTAATTTTAAAAATATTTCTGTAAGGTTGCTAATAACCCTATCTTTTATTCTAGATTTTAATAATTGCATCTTTTTTATTTTTTGTTTACACATTACTTTCTCAAGGCTGCATCCTTGCAATGGCTTCCAGTGTGGAACAGTGGGCAGAACATACATGGGGGTGTGAGGGGAGGGGAGGGGTAAGGAGCCTCTGATTGCCCAGGATCAGCTTGCCGGTCACATCCTCTATGACATCCTCCAAAAAGACTTTAGTGATTTACATAAGATATTTCTAATCCACCCAACAACAGAAAGATAAGGTATTACTGATCCCAATTTTATAGATGAAGAAATTAAGGTTGAGAATGGTTAGGAAATTTTGTACGGATTATAGGCTAGTTTTGCATAGACTATTAAAATTCAGTACTTTATGGTTGCATAAATCTGAAAATAATAAATATTTTAGTACTGGCATAGTTCAGATATTGGCACTGAGAATAGACCTGTGTGTACAGATTTAAAATCAGTCCTCCCAGTATTCACCTAAGATAAAATAATTGTAGCAGAAATCACGAGATGGAAAATTTAACAAAAAGATACATTTTATTAGATCAGACAAGGGTTAACTACATACATAAATATATACATGTGTAAACATATATGTCTATACATGTATATTAGTATATATGAACATATTTAAAATAAAAAAAGTGTGAATGTGTGTATTTGTAGTAGAATTATGAATTTTCTTTATTTTCTTCTTTATGTATTGTGCACATTTTACAATAAAATGCATTGCTTTATAAACAAAAGGAAAAAATAATAAACATAAAACAATTTCAGTTCTCAAATTTAGGTAAGTAATAGAAATAAAATTTTATAAACAAAGTACTGTTTATATGATGGAATTTTTCTTAACATTTCATAGAGAAAATAAAACACATTTAAATTATACATACATTTTATCTTCTAAGAAATTTCCTTTTTAAAATAAGGAAACAAAAACTTCTAAATAAAAAATAATTGGAATACCCAGAGTATTTAGACAAAGACCTAGATGGTGTCAATTTTCTAGTTACTCAGCTCTAAAACTTAAGTTCTATTAGTTCATATTGATATTAAAAAATCTTAATACATTATAAGTTTCACCACAGACATACATACAGTAAATGTGAGTGCATTCTCGCAATGTGACTATTCCTTTTTATTGTCTAGTAAGGAAGTTAACACAGGGACTTAAAAATATTTCTTTAAGAACTATAGCATCAAAAACGAGATTTCAATTTCAGGTTTAAAGAAAACTTTTGCCAGAGAAAGACTATAGTTGAATGAATTTTAATGCAATAATATCATGGTAAAAAGAACATGTTCTTTAGAGCCAGATTATCTCAGGTTTCATAAATGTAGTTTTAATATTTTAAGATAAAAACATGTAAGTAATCACTACCTTTGTCTTCTATTGTCTGTGTTAAGAAGTCAGTTGTCAATCTTTGAATCCAATATGTCTTAATTTATATACACATTTAAGATTTTCTCTTTGTCTTTTGTTTTCAGACTTTTAGTATTGTATGAATAAATTTGTTTGTTTTTGGTTTTTATTGCTTGTTTCTTTTGCATTTGTTCTGCTTGAGGCTCATAGAGTTTCTTAAACCTGTGGCTGAATATTATTAGTTTTAAAAATATCTCAGCCATTATCACTTCAAATATTGGTTCTTCTCTACTTAATCTTTTTTCTCTTTCTTCAACTCCAATTATGGACTTTTTTCCCTTTACATTATGTTCCTAATACATCTTATTCTTCTGTAATTTTCCATCATTTTATCTATCTGCTTCCATCATGAAATTTTCTTCTGACATATTACAGTTGAACAATTTTTCCTTTAGGTATCTCTCATCTTCTGTTAAACCCTTTAATTCTTAGTTTCAGTTATTGTATTTCTTAACCTTATTATTTGTATATATAATTCTCTTTCCATATTTTCTAGTTGTCTGAATTTTTTTCTTCTTTTCATCAATCACATTTTAGAGGTCATCTGATTATTCTAATATCTAAATCTATTTTAAGTCTGTTTTCATCGTTTCTTTTTCTTTCTCTTGATACAATGTCAGTCCTCACTCTCTTGTGTGCCTCATTACTATTTTTTTAATTAAATGATCAACATCATAGTTAAAATAGCATAGAGAAAATTTGTTTCTCTAGATAATATTACTTCCTCCAAAAGTGTTTCTCTTTTCTTCTGGTAAGACAAATAGTCTGGGACTAGAAACATTAATTCAATCAGGGACTGATCAGATTCAAAGTGTTGCCTATTTACTCTTAGGATGTTGCTTTCAGAGTCCTATCCAAGGGCCTGGAATTTTAATCAGGGCCTTTCCTCCTTGTCAGCTCCTAAATTCCAACTTTTGTAAACTCAGCCCAGTGAAACTGTTAAAGTCCTTTTCCACTTTTCAACTTTGTAGCTGCAATATCAAGTGGTGAATTCCGCAGGTGAAAAATGGTGTCACGTATCAGACTCAGATCCTGTGCTTTTCTACTCTCAGAGTTTTAGACCCACAGCTTCTTGCTCTCTTTGAATTTGGCAAGGCTTTCAAACAGATTTTGAAAAATATTTTTCCTGGTTGTTCTCAGTGGAAGATCTGGTTGACAGAAATTACTCTGCCATTGCTGGAAGCTGTTTTGTTGCAGTTGTTGTATTTGAATATATAGAAGAGATACACCTTTATTCACCAACTTTTATGTATTGGGGCTTCCCACAAGTATATAACCTTTCTCAAGTCATGTGAACTTATTATCCTTGAAAGAGCAAAATCATTCAGTTAAATATGTTTGGCACTTAAATGGAGCTTTATGAAATATCTATACAGGACCTAATCTTGGGGGTAAGAGTAAAATAGAAGCATGCCTAAGGAAAGCTGTTCACTACAATGGTGAAGTTATAATTTAAAGGTTTTTTTTATTAATGAAAAAATTGTTTTTATAAGATCATATACAAAGCATTTTCATGGTAGGGACATGGGCAGTAACACATTTCTTAGTGTGGAGTAAAACCTGGGGCAGTTCACCAGCATATAAAGAAGGAACCAGACATGGGGATCAGACAGACTCACGCTACATGTCAGATATGATTCTAAAATCTCTAAGTATTTTATTCTAAAATCTGTACATCTAGGGATCCACTTGATAAGCAGAGAAAAGATAAGCACTTGAATATTCTAGGCAACAGTTCAAAATGAAAGCCAAGCAGGCTGTGACAGGAAGAATTCTTCTGGGACAGAGGGTAGGAGGAATAGACACCAACCACTGTAAATAGGGCTGAATGAAACTAGGTCAAGTGCAGGGAATTTATTTAGGATTGAGTATTTAGGTAAAGAACATCAGTGGTTCTAACAAAGAAGATTTAAGTGATAGGGGAGAGAGTGAAGAACTGAATCTAACATTGACAACCAGTGTTTAAAAATAAAATAAAATGAAACCTAGTAGAAGCCCTAGAAAGTAGTTTCCCTGACCTGAACCAGAATAAAGTGGGACAATGTGCAAACCTGGAGCATTAGGTAACCATGTTGAGATAAAGAAGTCATTATTTTACTGAGAAACTGCTGAGAAAGGGCAAAGATAGACACTAAGAATCCAATATCCAAATTCCAAGATAACAGGAACTGATTTATCTTGGATGGTTACAGTAGGTTTTTGCTTCTTTCCCTACATCTTGACTCTCCCTTAATATTTTAAACTCTATAACTACATCATGTTCATATCACTCTCCTATTAAAATGCTTTTAGTAAACTTTACTGTCTATAACTAAAACGTATCACATGTTTTATAGTTATAGACAGTTTAGTCTTCATATCACAACAATGATCTGGCCCAGCTCACTTCCACAATCCACCTTGCACTGTAGATTATTGTCTATACCCTTAACAGAAGGAATTGACTCTGTCTTGTTCATTTCTACATATTTGTGTCTTCTTTCACAGCAGTGGATACAAGGGCAGTGCTTAAAAGCTATTTATTAATAAGCAATTCAGTAATTGTATGTCAATTCAACTGTGGGCAGGCTTAAGCAGGTCTCTAATCCAATGTTAACCAAAATTTTCAGAAATGAAGACATGATTGAGATAAAGAGGTGCTTATTTGGTGTTGTTAGGACTATAGCCCAGGAAACACAGATTCGAGAAGCACTTGAATTGTTTCTCTAGACTACAAAATGGAGAAAACTTATAAAGTCAAAAACTGCTAGTAAGTTACGTAAGTTGCTTATCAAGAATTATAAATGGAACTGGCAAGAAGTAAGGGTGCTTGTTAAGCAAGAATTGGTTGGGGTTCAAAATTGTTGCATGGTTGCAAGGGGGAAAACTTGAGGCCACAAGACTGCAGCTAAAAGATATTGTTCTAAAAAAAATGGCTGTTGGTGTTTCGAGGAGGTTGTGGTTAGATACAGTTCAGCAAGTTCAAGTTCTCAGTGGTGCAGAAACATGCCTGAAACCAGATCCTCAAAGGCCGCCAAACTCCATTTTGTATGCCTGAACTATGATTACTCCATTATAATTTTAATCTGTCATCACCAAGATGGGACAAAAGGAGTAAAACAGATCAGATTATTACTCCAAACAGAAAATAATTAAATGTAGCAATAAATTATGAGCTTCAAATGAAGAGAGACATTGTTATATGTATACTCTTGTTCAAAGAATGGTCCTCTTCAATTGAGAAAAATTCTTTGTCCCACCTAGTAATCCAGACCTTGCAAATGAACCCTGGCAATCAACAGGCAACAGATGTTGCAGCCAGATGGCTGATAACTTGGAGGTTGTTAATTGTATTTAGATGGTTATATTTCTTTAAAAGTGTTCTATAGTCAGTCCCTTTTCTGTTTTACTCAGTATTGAGTGGGCAGTTAAATATTTCATGCTATTATTTTAATTAATGGTGTACTTTAATGAAAAATAAGTATTTAAATGATTGGATTTCTGATACTTTGATATAATTAAAGCAGCTTAGTCCAAACCTTCAAATCTTAAGCCATATCGCTGACCTTTCAAAACCCAAATTTATTAAGAAATAGTAAATATTGATTACTAAATATTTCAGCAAAACATTTTTATTTGGTACATTCTCTGGTACAGGAATTAGGAAAAAAATTTAAATGTGAAATGGATAGGTAAGTTTAGGAATGAAAATTTCAAGGTTATTACATAAAAAGGGAGGTTATTGTGATATGAAGTATGGATGCTGCAATATAAACCCTTGAAGGTTACTTTCCCAATCTGTTTTATTTTCCCTATGTGTCTTTCCCATAATATACATAGAGTAATCCTTCAAGAGTGCTCTGAAGCACTATTTCAACAAACAAACATAACATTATCAGTAGAGAAGAAGCAATAACAAGTCACAAAGTTATAGCAAATGGAGATGGTCTCTCATTTTGAAGAAACAACAGGCTGAACCCAAGGCTAAAAGGGAAGGCAGGGCTGCTGGCTACAGCTATTGACTTCTTGTACCTTTCTGAAATAACTGTCACTCACACAGGGTAAGATCATCCATGTTTTGAACATGTGAAGTAATGCCACAAACAATGGCAGTTTTGAATATATTCTGTTGCTGTATCAATCTATAAAGTGATCTATATGGAGTTTATTAGAAATTTGGCCTTCAAAGAAACTATTTTGTTGTCACAAAGGAATATAAATTTAAGTAAATACTTTCCAAAGGATAGCAGATTTATTTTATTTTTAATTATTTTATTTGTTCCAGAGTCTCAGCTTTTCTCCTACAAAAGATAAGTAATAATACAACAGTGTGGAGGAAGAACAGTGGCCTTCAAATTAAGACTCCAGACAAGATTCTACAGTTATCAACCAGGTATTCATAAAATTCCCATTTTATGAATGAAGGAAAAGGATTTCACTGTCCTTTCCTGAAAAAAAAAAGAATGAGAGTGAAGCAGGTGGTGACAAGATGGCATTTGAATTTCTAGATATTTCAGATTGTCTTATATTTACTGATTGTATATATACCATGACATAGAAACAAGGATTCTATGCACTCTGGATTTCTCACCTACCAGTTCAAATCAACTATTCTTGCCAAGATCACAGGTAAGCTCTTCTACTACTAAACCAAATTGATCCATTTAATCCTCATCTTACATGGTCTGGTATTTTCTTCACTTTCAATTCCTTACTAATTTTTAAAATGATCTATTTTGAATGAATAAAGATGAGGTACATATATTCAATGGAATATTACTGAGCCTTAAAAAAAGAATGAAATAATGCTATTTGCAGCAACATGGATGGACCTAGGGATTATCATGCTATGTGAAGCAAGTCAGACAAAGAAAGAGAAATATCATATCACTTACATGTGGAATCTAAGAAAAATGACAGAAATGAACTTATTTACAAAATAGAAACAGATTCACAGACGCGGAGAACAAACTTATGCTTACCAAAAGGGAAAGGAGGTGGGGAGGGATAAATTAGGAGTTTGGGATTAACAGATATACACTACTATATGTAAAATAGATAACCAACAAGAACCTACTGTATAGCACAGGAAACTCTATTCAATATCTTACAATAACCTATAATGGAAAAGAATCTGAAAAAGAACATATATATATATATATATATATAGATAGATAGATAGATAGATAGATAGATAGATAGATAGATGGATATGAATCACACCTAAAACCGAAAAAACATTGTAAATCAACTATACTTCAATTTAAAAAAATGATCTCTTGGTAAAGGTTTTCTGGCAACTCACACTCTTGGTTTTATTCCTTTTCCCCTAACTCTTGGTTTTATTCCTTTTCCCCTAACTGCTTCATCTTAGGCAGGTTGCTCTATGGTTGTCAAGATGGGCCTCACTGAGGAGTTAAAATTTGAGCAAAGCCATCAACAAGGTAAGGATGCTAGCTAAAAAGGTATTTATAGGGAAAACAATCCAGGAATTAGAAACAATTAGAGCAAAATCTCTAATATAGGAGTATATCTGTATTTTCGAAGGAGAGCAAAGATGTAAGTATTGCTGAAATTGAGTGAAGGTGGGGAAGGATTGTAGAAGATGCAGGCAGAGAGGTCCTAGGGTCACAATATTACATAGAGTCTTGTTTGCTATGTAAGGTGATTTACTCTCAGTGAAATAAGAAATGATTGAAGAGTTTTAATCAGGAGAGTTACATGACTGACTAACTTTTTTAAAGGTTCATTTTGGCTTTTTTTTTTTAAGAAGAGACTTTACAAGGGCAAAGTAAAACAAGGATTCTATTTGGGATGCAATGCAACAATGCAGACGAGAGATGAAGATCTTTCTACCACAAATGTAGCAGTGGATAAAAATGAGAAATAACAGGATTATAGAAATATTTTGAATGTAGAACTCACAAGATTTCCTGAGGACTTGAATGTGAGGTATGGGAGCCATAGAGACTTAATAATGACTTCAACTTTTTGGTCTGAGACACTGAAAAATTGACATCAACTGAGATGGGGAGGACTGTAAATAAAGTAAATTTATGTGGTAGTGGGTGGCTAGGGGAAGGGATATATTAGGGATTACATTTTGAATATTTTGAATTAAAAACAGCTATTAAAAATCCATGTGGAGATATTGAGGAGGCAGTTGAATATGTATCTAGAGTTCAGAGAAGAAGTTTGGATTGGAGATACTAATTGGTAATAAACAGCATATAAATGAGACTGGATGAAGTAATCAGGAATGTGAATATAAACTGAGAAAAGAACAAATAGGAGAAACTTGGGTAACACTAGCATTAAGAAGTAGAAAAGAGAAGAAACCAATAAAGGAGAAAGAAAACAATAAAGAAAGAAAGTAATCAGTGAGGTAGGAGAAAATGAAGAAAACATGAGTTCCTGGAATCCAAATGAAGAAATATTATTGAAACTGAAGAAATAGTCAGCTATATCAAATGCTGCTGATTGGCCAAGCAAAATGAAGATTGAGACTTGACCATTTAATGTAGAAACTTGCATAACAATTATATCATTGAGCATAGTTTCCACAGTATTGTGTCATGGAAGTTTCATTAGATTGTTTAAGGTACAATGGAGAATGAAGGCAAGATAATTCTTTTCAGGAATTTTGTTGCAAAAGGGAACAGTGAAAAAGTGGTAGCTGTTTAAAGAATTAGTGTTTAGAATTTTTTTGTTTGCAATGTAAGAGAGAAAGCATGCATAAAACTATCTTGTCATATTAATTCCCAAGATTCTCCCACCCCCATTATTTTGTCCTCACTTATCTTCTCACCACTTTATAGATCCTATCAGTTACTAAACACTGTTGTTTCTACCTCCTTAATATAATGCAAATAAAGTAATTTTTCTCAAGCCCCTATAGTCCACTATGTCCCACACCCCCAGGATTACTCTAACACTATGAATATAATCCCTCCGCCTATACCTTCCAGTTTTGCCTTCCTTCCATTCAATCTCCAAACCACTCCTGAGTAAATTATTTTATTGCAATACAACTCTGATTATGTTATTCTCTTGTTTTAAACACTCTGATGACTGTTCACCATCTACAAGATAGTTACAAGATTTTATCTTTCTCTAAGGAAAATCTAATTATGTTACTTCTTGCTTAAAAGCAAGACAATGACTATTCATCATCTACTTGATAAAATCTAATCCCTTTAATTCAGCATCTCATGTCTTTAAAAAAATCTGGCTCCTTTTTATCCTTCAATTCACCCTCTACTTAATCCTATAAGCAGCTTGAGGGCAGGAATTTTTCTGCTTGTTCAGGATGGTATTTTAAGACCATCAAACAGGTTCTTGCAGTTTGGGTGCAGCTGTGCTGCTCAGGCTCCAGATCCCAGTGCCAGGCCCAGTGTCTCTGCACACGGCCGCCATATTGAACTGAGGTGTCCTGCACAGTGCTTCTGCACATGTGTCCTCCAAGTGAAAGTGTCAGCACAGCCATTTCTCACCAGGAACTCTGTCTGAAGTGCTGGTTGCAAGGCTTCTGGATGCAGCATCCTATGAGCAAGTGAAAGACTGAACACAAAGGAAAAGGAAAAAAAAAATTCTGCGTACAGGGAGGAGTCAAGATGGTGGACTAGAAGGACATGGAATTCTCCTCTCTTCACAAGTACCTCAAGAATACATATACAAATGGAACAATTCTCACAGAGCACCTGGTGATCACTAGCAGAAGACCTCAGACACCTAAAAGGACAAGAAAAGTCTCCACACAACCAGGTAGGATGAAAAAAAGAAAAAAAGAAAAGAGGAAATGATAAGGGACCAGCAGCCCTGGTGGGGAGCTGAAGGTGAGGAGAGGTTCCTGCACTCAGAAAATCAGGGAAATCAGCTGGGGCAGAAAAGGACCTTTGCGAGATCAGAGGGGAATGCAGCAACTAGTCTTTGGAAGAAAGGACAAAGTAAGAACTGTGTGCACAGTCCTTGCCACAGGCCTGCACATCTGAGCCTGAGTCATGTGTCTCCTGGTGCAGAGAGAGGCTGGGTGCTGGAAAGTGGGGTTTGGAGAGCAGACCCAGGGAGGGGACAGCTGTTGGCTGTGAAGAGACAGCCTGAAGGGACAGGATTAAGGAGCTCCACAACTGGGAAAGTTTGTGGAAGAATCACAGGCCACCACAGAAGCAAGGTGCCATTGTTGAGTGGTGCACAAGGGGTGGGGCCGACATTGCAACCCACCTTCCCCACCCACCGGCCCCTGCCTTTGTGGGCACTGGGAGGGCACCCATCTGAGCAGGCTCACCCACCCCTCAAGCCAAGGCCTACTCTGCCCATGCTGGCCCCAGGGTCCTGAGTACTGCCACTGCCAAAGCCTCCTTTGGCTATATAGACCCCAGTGGGCTCGCATGCGATGCCCATGCCAAAGGCTCCTTGGGAATTAGCCACAGCCAGAGACAGGAATCCACCAATGCTGGCAAGGGCTGATTGCTAAAGCATGGGGTTAGGAGAGCAAATCCAGGGGAGGGGACCACTGTTGGCTGCACAGAGACAACCTAAGGGGACATGAGTGAGGGGCTCCACAGCTGGGAATGCTCCTACAGGAAGCATGGTCTGTTTTGGAAATGAAACACCATTGCTGAGTGGTGTACAAGCTGTGGAGCTGCCACAGCAGACTCTCTCCCCACATGCCAGCCCCTGCCTCCACGGGCTCTGGGAGGGACTACCACCAGAGTGAGGGTGCCCCAGTCTGTTGCAACTTCCTGCTGGTCTCTGCCACCACAGGCACTTCACACATGCCCAGTTGTGGATACCTTATCCCTCCCTGGTCTGAGTGAGTAAACATACCCCAATCAGATGCTGCTTTCACCCCCTATTGCCTGGGAACAGACTGCTGACTGTGGCCCACACATAGAGGTGGAGCCAAAACCAAAGCTGAGCCCCAAGTACTGTATGACTAAAGAAGAGCAACAGAAATCTCTCTGTGCAACAGCAAAATCCATGGATTAAATCCCCATGATTGGCTTGGTAAACCCTGTGTCTGTGTAGTATCTGAATGGACTAGTGTTCCCACAACTGAGACCAGTCTACCTTTAGCAGCTGTGGACTTTGGGGGCAAGTACACTCGGGAGCTGGGCCATGTTAGAGTCTGAGCTGTCCCCACAGTGCCAACAGTGGGTCCAGAGACCGATCTAGAGGTATGGAGGGTCTCCTGGGAAGTCATGGGTTAGCTGTGGCTCACTGTGGGGGCAAGGACACTGACAGCAGAGGCCCCAGGAAAATATTATTGTTATTTGTTTCATTTTGTTCTGTTGTTGTTTTATTTATTTTTATTTTTTATGTTTTATTTTCTTTTATTAAAAAATTAATATATTTTTTATTTTTCTATATTTATTTTACT
The DNA here is from genome assembly GCF_949774975.1 of Lagenorhynchus albirostris. Taxonomy (NCBI): domain Eukaryota; kingdom Metazoa; phylum Chordata; class Mammalia; order Artiodactyla; family Delphinidae; genus Lagenorhynchus; species Lagenorhynchus albirostris. The sequence goes on from NC_083096.1 coordinate 94,902,542, forward strand.
TTTCTGTTGCTTTGTGATTTTTCTTGTTTTTGTTTTGTTTTGATCTTTTTTGATCATTTTTGTGTGTTTGTTTCATGCTTTCGTTGCTTTTTTTAAGTTAGCTTTTTGTTTTTGTTAGTTTTGTTTTTATTTTTTGTGTTCATTTTGAGGGTCTTTTGTTTGTTTGGTTGTTCTCTTGTTTTTTGTTTTCATTGTTATTTTTTTGGTTTGGTTTTGCTTTTATCATTTGTCCTGGGTTTTGTCTGTTTGTTTTCTTTCCTTTTTTTTAATTGTTGCTATTTGTTTGTTTTTGCTTTTGCTATTGGTCTTGGGTTTTGTTTGTCTGTTTGTTTTCTTTACCTTTCTTTTTTTTTTTCTGGCCCTGCTGCTCAGCTTTCAGGGTCTTGGTTCCCCAGCCAGGGGTTGGGACTGAGCCTCCAGAGTGGGAGCACTGAGTCCAAGATGCTGGACCACCAGAGAATTCCCAGCCCCAGGGAATATTAATTGGCGGGAGCTCTCCCAGAGGTCTCCATCTCATCACCAAGACCTGGCTCCACCCAGCTGCCTGCAGGCTCCAGTACTGGACACCTCATGCCAAACAACCAGCAAGACAGGAACACAGCCCCATCTATCAGCAGAAAGTCTGCCTAAAGTCATACTAAGCTCACAGACACCCTAAAAAACACACCCCCTAAAGCGGCCCTGCCCATCAAAGGGAAAAGACTCAGCTCCATCTAACAGAGCACAGCCACCAGTGCCTCCCACCAGGAAGCCCACACAAGCCCCTGGACCAACCTTACACACGAGGAGGCAGACACCAGAAGCAAGAGAAACTACAACCCTGCAGCAGGCAGAAAGGAGATCTCACACACACACACATGCACACGCACACATACACACATACACGGTAAGCCAGACAAAATGAAATGACAAAGAAACATGTTGCAGACAAAGGAGCAAGGTAAAAATCCACAAGACCAAATAAATGAAGACAAAATAAGCAATCTGCCTGAAAAAGAATTCAGAGTAATTATAGTAAAATGACCCAAGATACTGGAAATAGAGTGGAGGCACAGACTGAGAAGATACAAGAAATGTTTAACAAGGACCTAGAAGAACTAAAGAACAAACAGTGATGGAAAATACAATAACTGAAATGATAAATACACTAGAAGGAATCAGTATCAGAATAACTGAGGCAGAAAAGGGAATAAGTGAGCTGGAAGACAGAATGGTGGAAATCACTGCCACAGAACAGAATAAAGAATGAAAAAAAATGAGGACAGTTTCAAAGACCTCTGGGACAACATTAAACACACCAACACTCAAATCATAGGGGTCTCAGAAGAAGAGAAAGAGAAAGGGTGTGAGAAAATATTTGAAGAGATTATAGACGAAAACTTCCTTAACATGGGAAAGGAAATAGTCACCCAAGTCCAAGAAGCACAAAGAGTCCCATACAGGATAAACCCAAGGAGAAACATGTGGAGACACATATTAATCAAACTAACAAAAATTAAATACAAAGAAAAATATTAAAAGCAGCAAGGGAAAAGCAGCAAATAATGTACAAGGGAATCTCCATAATGTTATCAGCTGATTTTTTTCAGCCAGAAACTCTGTAGGCAGAAGGGAGTGGCATGATATATTTAAAACGATGAAAGGGAAAAACCTACAGCCAAGATTACTCTGTCCAGTGAGGATTTCATTCAGATTTGACAAAGAAATCAGAAGCTTTACAGACAAGCAACAGCTAAGAGAATTCAGCACTACCAAACCAGCTTTACAACAAATGCTAAAGGAAATTCTCTAGGTGGGAAACACAAGAGAAGAAAAACACCCACAAAAACAAACCCCAAACAATTAAGAAAATGGTAATAGGAACATACATATCAATAATTACTTTAAATGTAAATGGATTAAATGCTCCAACCAAAAAACCCAGACTGGCTGAATAGACACACAAACAGGACCCATATATATGCTGTCTACAAGAGACCCACTTCAGACCTAGGGACACATACAGACTGAAAGTGAGGGGATGGAAAAAGATATTCCATGCAAATGGAAATTTAAAGAAAGCTGGAGTAGCTATACTCATATCAGACAAAAGAGACTTTAAAATAAAGACTATTACAAGAAACAAGGAAGGACACTACATAATTGAGGGATCAATCCAAGAAGAAGATATAACAATTGTAAATATTTATGCACCCAACATAGGAGTACCTCAATACATAAGGCAAATGTTAACAGCCATAAAAGGGGAAATCTACAGTATCACAATAATAGTGGGGGACTTTAACATCCCAGTTACACCAATGGACAGATCATCCAGATGGATAATTAATAAGGAAATACAAGCCTTAAATGACACATTAGATGAGATAGACTTAATTGATATTTATAGGCCATTCCACTTGAAAGCAGCAGAATACACTTTCTTCTGAAGTGCACACAGAACATTCTCCAGGATAGATCACATCTTGTGTCACAGATCAAGTCTCGGTAAATTTAAGAAAATTGATATCATAGCAAGCATCTTTTCTGAGCACAACACTATGACATTAGAAATCAATTAAAGGAAAAAAATGTAAAAAACACAAACACATTGAGGTTAAACAATTTGCTACTAAATAACCAATGGATCACTGAAGAAATCAAAAAATACCTAAAAACAAATGACAATGAAAGCACAATGACCTAAAAGCAGTTCTAAAAGGGAATTTTATAGCAATACAATCCTACTTCAAGAAACAAAAAGAACTCAGATAAACAACCTAACCTTACATCTAAAACAACCAAAGAAATAAGAACAAACAAAACCCAGAGTTAGAAGGAAAGAAATCATAAAGATCAGAGCAGAAATAAATAGAAACAAAGAAAACAATAAAAAATATCAATGAAACTAAAAGCTGGTTCTTCGAAAACATAAACAAAATTGATAAACCTTTAGCCAAACTCATCAAGAAAAAAGGAAGAGGGCTCAAATCAATAAAATTAGAAATGAAAAAGGAGAAGTTACCATGGAAACCACAGGAATACAAAGGATCAAAGAAACTATATGCCAATAAAATGGACAACCTGGAAGAAATGGACAAATTTATAGAAAGGTACAACCTTCCAAGACTGAACCAGGAAGAAATAGAAAATATGAACAGACCAATCACATGTAATGAAATTGAAAGTGATTAAAAATCTTCCAGCAAACAAAAGTCGAGGACCAGATGCCTTCATAGGCAAATTCTATCAAACGTTTAGAGAAGAGGTAACACCTATCCTTCTCAAATTCTTCCAAAGAATTACAGAGCAAGGAACACTCCCAAACTCATTCTACAAGGCCACCATCACCCTGACACCAAAACCAGAAAAAGATGTCACAAAAAAAGAAAATTACAGGCCAATTTCACTGATGAACATGGATGCAAAATTCCTCAACAAAATACTAGCAAAAAGAACCCAACAACACATTAAAAGGATCATACAGCGTGATCAAGTGGGATTTATCCCAGGGATTCAAGGATTCTTCAATATACACAAATCAATCAATGTGATACACCATATTAACAAATTGAAGAAGAAAATCCATATGATCATCTCAATGGATGCAGAAAAAGCTTTGGACAAAATTCAATACCATTTATGATAAAAAAAAAAAACTCTCCAGAAAGTGGTCACAGAGGGAAGTTACTTCAACATAATAAAGGCCATATACTACAAACCCACAGCAAACATCATTCTCAGTGGTGAAAAACTGAAAACATTTCCTCTAAGATCAGGAACAAGATAAGACAGGATGTCCACTCTCACCACTATTATTCAAAATAGTTTTGGAAGTCCTAGCCATGGCAATCAGAGAAAAAAAAAAAAAAAGAATGCAAATTGGAAAACAAGATATAAAACCGTAACTGTTTGCAGATCACATGATACTATACATAGAAAATCCTAAAAATGCCACCACAAAACTACTATTGCTAATCAATGAATTTCATGAAGTTGCAGGATACAAAATTGATACATAGAAATCTCTTGCATTCCTATACACTAAAAATGAAAATCAGAAACAGAAATTAAGGAAACAATGCCATTTACTACTGCAACAAACAGAATAAAATACCTAGGAATAAACATATCTAAGGAGGCAAAAACCTGTATGCAGAAAAATAAAGATACTGATGAAAGAATTCAAATACAATACAAACAGATGGAGAGATATACCATGTTCTTGGATGGGAAGAATCAACATTGTGAAAATGACTATACTACCCAAAGCAACCTACAGATTCAATACAATCCCTATCAAATTACCAATGGCATTTTTCACAGAACTAGAACAAAAATTTTACAATTTGTATGGTAACACAAAAGATCCCAAATAACCAAAGCAATCTTGAGAAAGAAAAACGGAGTTGGACGAATCAGGCTCCCTGACTTCAGACTATGATACCAAGCTACAGTAATCAAGACAGTATGGTACTGGCACAAAAACAGAAATATAGATTAGTGGAACAGGATAGAAAGCCCAGAGATAAACCCACACACCAAGTTCACCTAATCTATGACAAAGGAGGCAAGAATATACAATGGAGAAAAAAACAGTCTTTTCAATAAGTGGTGTTGGGAAAACTGGACAACTACATGTAAAAACATGAAATTAGAACACTTCCTAACACCATACACAAAAATAAACTTCAAATGGATTAAAATCTAAATGTAAGGTCAGACACTATAAAACTCTTAGAGGAATACACAGGCAGAACACTCTTTTACATAAATTGTAGCAAGATCTTTTTTGATCCACCTCCTAGAGTAATGAAAATAGAACCAAAAATAAACAAATAAGACCTAATGAAACTTAAAATCTTTTGCACATCAAAGGAAACCATAAACCAAGGTGAAAAGACAACCCTCAAAATGGAAGAAAATATTTTCAAACAAAGCAACTGACAAGGGATTAATCTCCAAAATATACAAACAGCTTATGCAGCTCAATATCAAACAAAACAGCCCAATCACAACTTGGGTGGAAGACCTAACTAGACATTTCTCCAAAGAAGACATACAGATGGCTAACAAACACATGAAAATATGCTCAACATCACTAATTATTAGGGAAATGCAAATCAAGACTACAATGAGATATCACCTCACACCGGTCAGAATGGCCATCATCAAAAAATCTACAAACAGTAAATGCTGGATTGGGTGTGGAGAAAAGGGAACACTTCTGCACTGTTGGTGGGAATATAAATTGATACAGCCACTATGGAGAACACTATGGAGGTTCCTTAAAAAACTAAAAATAGAACTACCATATCATCTAGCACTCCTGGTCATATACCTAGAGAAAACCGTAATTCAAAAAGATACATGCATCCCAATGTTCATTGCAGCACTATTTATAATAGCCAGGAGATGGAAGCAACCTAAATGTCCATCAACAGAGGAATGGATAAAGATGTGGTACATATATGTAATGGAATATTACTCAGCCATGAAAAGGAACGGAATTGTGCCATTTGTAGAGATGTGGATGGAATTAGAGACTGTCATATAGAGTGAAGTAAGTCAGAAAGAGAAAAATAAATATCATATAATATCCCTTATATGTGAAATCTAGAAAAATGATACAGATGAACTAATTTGCAAAGCAGAAATAGATATGCAGGCGCAGAAAAAAAACATATGATCACCAAGGGAGTTTGGGGGGGATGGGATGAACTGGGAGACTGGGATTGACATATATACACTACTATGTATAAAACAGATAACTAATGAGAACCTACTGTATAGCACAGGGAACTCTACTCAGTGCTCTGTGGTGACCTAAATGGGAAGGAAGTCCAAAAAAGAGGGGATATATATATAGATATATAGATATATAGATATATATATATATAGCTGACTCACTTTGCTGTATAGCAGAAAGTAACACAACATTGTAAAGCAACCATACTCCAATAAAAATAAAAATTTTAAATGGTCTGTCAAAAAATAAAGAACAGTATCTGGTTTGAATTAATTAATTAAAAATAGGTAACTGGATAGCTCATTGAATGAACTCTATCTCTTCACTTTTTACAATGCCTAATGCATGGTGAGGATGCAACGGTGGCCGACTTTGTGAAATGGAAAGGACTCCATGTATACCTGTGTTCTTCAGGTTTCTGTTTGAATACAAAAGAACTAAAGGTACTAGTTTTATTGGCTCTCAATTTCCCATCTCTAACAACTTCACACACACTGAAGGATTGCCTTTGTGTTCATTTTTATAGATGCATGATCTAAATTGACCAACAGAAAATTATGTAAGCAGAAAATGGAAATGAGTTGTAGGGACTTTGTCTCCTATGCCCTTGGCTGTAAGTATGAATATGTGCTGCTTCTCTATTTTACACGTTGACGACAAGGTCAGGTTTACTGGCTCTAAACCTTTGAAATCAAGTCATGAGATATGTAATCTTTATAATAAAAATCAGAACTGAGATTCACCTCACTTTCATACTCTATTAAACAGTTTATAGTAGCACAAAACTTCATCTCCATTTCTTTTAATCAACTCTATGTTTTACTGGGTGCAAAGTTTTATATGGTATGATATTGCAAATGAATGTCATTATTAAGGAAAGGACAATTATGAAGAAAGAAGCAGGTGTTCCCGTCACACTTAATGCCTAAGGAGTTACAGGTCTGCTGGCAAGGAAAGGGGCCTGGGGCTCCATACTGTGTGTCTGACAGTAGCTGTCTGCTTCCACAGATGATTCAGTTGGTTGAAGTGTGCATACTGCTTTAACTAACATGAGAGCTAAAATCTTGGATTTAAAAAGCAGGCTGTCATTCTTTAGTTAATAAATACATCCTATCACTTCCCCAAATATGTTTTACATAGTCACACAGCAATCTGAAAACCATAACTGGCTTCTTTCTTCTCAAATAATACAATCCTCTGTTAAGGGAAAATTACAAAAATTTCTCAATAAATTTCAAATTTCAGGTCCCTGAGGATAGAAATGTAAATTACCACATTATATTAAGAAAGATTATAAATGGCACTTTATAATATTATTCTCAATAGCCAACTGTGAAAGTCAATCCCACAAAAGAAATGCAAAACCTTCCTTGTATAACTTAAGAGCCAATCACTTGTTTATCTGGCATAGGGTTATAACTTACAACCAGAGCGAACGGCCCCATTTAATTTTCAGAGCAGTGATGCTTCATCTGGCTACTAGGGCAGAATCTCAGCAGGCACTTAATTGATATCCCATGGAATTGAAAAGCTTTGTTATTCTTTCACAGATTTAAAATCTAGTCAAATAAACAAAGGTTTAGAGGTACAAAATATTTTATTGAACTTGCTTATAAAGATGAAACATGTGGAGACCAATGTATGCAAATGATGTATTTTTCATTTAAAGGAAATGAGACATCTGGAGAAAAAAAAAAGTAGCAATTGTATATAGTGTTCACCTAAACAGTTAATATAGCTTCCATCTTTTAAAATTCTTTCCTTTGGTATTAAAATGTTGGCATATTTTCAGACTCTTTTTCTTTAAAGAAAAAAATGAAGAGAGAAAAAGATGATGTTTTGCAAATAAAATTGGGTGAATAAATGTAAACAAAGTAGTATTCTGAAATTTCAAGTTTCATAAGGATTCAGATTTGTGAAAATACCCATTGTTTAAGGCCCTTCCCTACCCAATTTCCACTCACAGGACAGAGTCTCTACCCCAAGCAGGGTGACCAAGAATACTGGGTTCCTGATTGCCTGCATTCTCCAGTACCTACCTGTAGAGCAGAGGTTGTATGCTGGGAGAGGCAAGCTGAGAAATCAGGGGTTACCATCCCTTCTTGGTTCCTGGTTATAAGGTAGAGAGAGGAACAGGCCATTACCCCCACTTCCAGTGCAATAGTGCAGAGGTTCTGCCTTGGTAAGAGGTTAGACAGAAGGACTGGCAGCTCTACAGCTTTGCTGAGGTGGATTACTTTATTTGGAACAGAGTGTGGAGGAATACATACCTTAAGGCATTGTCAAAAAAAAAAAAAAGTAGAGATCTGAGTTGTGAGAAATGAAGAGAAGGCTAATAGCACAATGAAATTAATCATAACAAAAAGTAACACATAATCACAACCTTTGACCAATCAGTCACTGGGTGAACATTAAGCTATGTTGACCTAGGGTGGCTCTTAGGCAGCCAAGCGTAAAAATAAAAATTGGGGGGGGGGAATACAAAGCAGTGGCATCTGAGGCTTCACATTACAAAGAAAATAGACTTCCTAGAGTTAGTCTAAGTCATTAAACAAATAAACTAACATAAAACAATCACATTAACAACTCCTGGTGGGAAGGAGGGGAAGCATTGCTACAATATGCTATCGAAAATGTCCAGTTTTCAAGAAAAAAATTATGAAACAAAGAAACAGGGTTATGTGTACTTTATACACAGAAGAAAAAGCAAGCAATAGAAACTGCTTTGGGGGAGCCAGATTTTAGACTAAGCAGACAAAGACTACAAAGCAGATATTATAAATATGTTCAAAGAACGAAAGCAAATTGTATCTAAAGAATTGAAGGAAAATATTATGGCAGTGAATCATCAAATAGAGATTATAAATAAAGAGGTGCAAATTATTTTTAAAAGTGAACTACATGGATATTCTGGAGTCGAAATTACAATAATGGAAATGAAAAATTCACTAAAAGGACAGATTTGAGCTGGCAGGACAAAGAACAAGCAAATTTGAAGACAGATTATCAGAGCATACAGTGAAGAATTGAAAGAAAAAAATTGCAGGAAAATAAATAGAACCTCAGAAACCTTTAAGACACCACTGAGAATATCAAAATATGCCTAATGGAAGTACCAGAAGAAAAGGAGAAAGAGAAAGCGGCATAAAAATTATTAAAAGAAATAATGGCTGAAAACTTCCCAAATATGATAAAAATATTAATCGTCACATTTATGAAGTTGAACAAACCTCAAGTAGGATAAATTTTAAAAGATCCGTGTCTAGACATGTCATAGTCAAAATGTTGACAGCTAATGAAATAGAGAAAATCTTAAAAGCGGCAAGAGAAAAACAACATACAATGTACAAGAGAACGCCAGCAAGACTGATCATTGATTTCTTATCAGAAACTATAGAAGCCAAAAGGCAGTAGGATGACATACTCAAGGTGCTTAAAGAAAAGAGCAAGAATCCTATATGCAGCAACTCTATCTCAAAATGAAGGTAAAATGAAACAGACTGAGAGAATTTGTTGCTAGTAAATGTGCCTTAAAAAAATACTAAAAGAAGTTATTCGTGCTAAAAGGAAGTGTCACCAGATAGTAATTCCAGTTGATATAAAGACTACCAATAAAGATAATTACATAGAATTACATAGTAACTATAAAAGACAGTATAATTATATATTTCTTCTCCTTTCTTGTCTTAATTGATCTTAAAAATAATACAATAAGAAATATCTATAAAACGAAATTTTTGGTCCTATAGCATATAGAGATATATCCTCTTTAACAATAACAGGACAAAAGAGGGGGGTGGGTATAAGCTACAGTGAAGTAAGGAAGTGACATCAGTTAGTAACACTATTCAACAGGAACAAGTGAAGAGTACAAGAAATGGTAAATAAAAAGGTAAATTTAAAAGAAACATAAATATATTTTCTCCTATCTTCTCTTAATTTCTTCAAGAAACTTAAAATTTTATAAAGCAATGATTATAACACTGTATTGTTGGATTAACAACATGTATAGATATAAGATATTTGACAATGCTAGCACAAAGGCAGGGAAGTGAAGAAAACTATAGTGAGCAAATTGTGTATATCTCGCTGCAATTGTTTGTGTAAATCTCAAGTAGATTTAGATAAATTGAGATGCATGCTGTAATCCACAAATCAACCAGTAAGAAAATAACTCCAAAAAAACATATGCTAGAAAGAGAATAGCGTCCACTTGACCAACATTAGTTCAGGTGCTGACATTTGACCTATGGTTCAATGACTTTGGCAAATGACAAGCTAACCACCAAAATTCTTTTTCCATTTCCACAGTATATAAAGTTATAGCTGAGAAATAGCTAAAGTAGCTGAGGGCTCTATTTTTCAGCTTCCCTTTACTCTTGGGTGTGGCCATATGACTAGTTTTTATCAATGAACTATAAGCAGAAAGCCCTGGTCTCTTAAGAAGTAGACATAATTCCTTCTGTTCTATTTACCCTTCTGCTGGTTGAATACAGATTTCCAACAACCTTCAAGGTGTAGTAGAATTGCAAAATGGGAAATACTGTGAATCTCCAAATCACTATTTTGAGGAGAACTTCTCACATCCTGAAGCACCTACCCTTGACTCATATACGAGTGACAAATACACTTCTAACTATACTTGGAGCTATTGATGTTTTTGTGTTTGTTTTATTTTTTTTATAGAAGTTGAGTCAGCCCTAACTGAAACAGTTCCTGACTATAGTTTCAACAGATTTTATTCAATAGCTAAAAGATTCTCCTTCCAAAAGAAAATCAGAATTTAATTTTATAAGGAAAAGGAAGGCTGGCCATGGGGTATCCACTTTCTAGATATTAGGTACTGTGCTAAGTAATTTATATGTATCTTACACATAATTACATGCAATTTTATTAAAATTATTTGCATACCAAATGATTTTACTAAATCCTAAAAAAGTGATCATTATCATCTCATTTGTTAAGAGAAGGAAGCTAAAAATACCTAAATACATCCAACATTTGAGTTTTATCCAAAATATTTCTAGCTCTAAAAACAGTTTTTAACCACTACTTCACCCACTATGAACTGAATTGCTCTTGATAATCTGTAAGATTCTGGCTTTAGCATTAACTGACTTTAAAAAGTTAGTAATTGTTTTTGATATTTTATTTCACTTATTCTATACAATACCATCCAAAAGACACTTTACATTATATTAAAATACCCTAAAACTTCACTTTCATGGCAAGTAATTCATTTTTTCTCAATACGTTTAATTCTTTCTCTAACACCTATCCATCTAATTAAATACCAACTATTAACACTAATAAAGAAAAAAATCTGAGATAATATTTTGAATTTGCCTGACAGAATTACATTCAATATGAGCTATGAGAAACCATACTTTGTGCCAAGTTTTATCTGAAGATATCAGCCTTTCCTTGTAGGTTTATTAATACTCTATGATCCCAGAAATGTAATACTGAACCCGACTACTACGACTACTTCCCCATCTCCTACACTGCTAGCACTATCTTGGGAGCCACTTTCATCCCTCCCTCTGAGGACTGCAGTAGCTCCTCACAGCTCTCCCTGCTTCCATCCTTGTCCTTCTACTATTTATTTCAACACAGCAGTCAGAGCTGTCCTTTTAAAATACAAACCAAAGCATTTCTGTTTTCTCCACAAATCCCACCCACGGCTCTTGCTAATTCACTTACAGTATAATTAAAAGTTCTTAAAATAGATTTATTAATCCTACATAATTACCCCCCCCCCTTCCCATCTCCTACTATTCTCCTTCTTGCTTCCAGCAAAACAAGCTCATCAAACGTTAGAATTATACTCCTTCCTGCTTTAGGGCCTTCACACTGTCACTGCCTCTACTTCAAATGGACTCCCTCACCAGGTATTCACAGTGCTTGCCCCTGCTCTCTCAGCTTCAAGTCTTGGCTCAAACATTACAGGCTTAGTAATGTTTACCCTACTAATTTATACAAAATTCAACCCACATTCAAGGGAAACCCTCCACTGCTGATCCACCTAACTGCTGGGCATTTTTTTCCTATAGCGTTTCCTACTTTATAGAATTTATTTCTTCTTCTTTTCTTTATTGCCTCTTATCACAGTTAAAATATGAGCTCCACAACAACAGGGGTGTTTGTTTCACTTATTTTTGACAAAAATAGTGTCTAGTACAGAACTGACTCTCAATACTTCTTTGATAAAGAATGGATCTGGTCATTTAATTAAATAACAAGTGTTTGCTCTCAAGTGGTATAGTAAGGCTTAATGTCATTTTTTATAATAGCTTTTGATTTGTTTGATGATGGTTCTACAATAGCATTTTAATATAACAGCATCTCTCTCTAATACAAAAGGGAGAAGTGTGTTGCCCAAATATCTGTCACTTTGGGTGGTTAATCAAAGTAACCTAATCTGAACATTCATGGTCCTGAAAATTTTCAGTGTTTCCTAGAGAGGAAACAAAGGAAAGAAATTAACTTTAGTCAAAGGTTCTAAATGTATTATAATTGAATGCTAAACACTTATACATACATTATTTCTTTCTTATAAAAATTTTGTAATTATATGTTCTTATTAATTTTTGAATGAATTTACCCAAGAATGCATAGCTGAAGTCTTCATGAAGATTCTAAATTCTATGTTCCTTCCAAAACCCTTTCATGTAAGAAAAAAGTAAAATTCCCATATAAAGTAAGTTCATCAGACTTCTGTGGCATAAAATAAGTACAAAGTAAGATTTTGGAATACTTCAGTATTCCAAAATACTGTAAGTAATAATACTTCAGTATTAGATATCTTAAGTATATAAAAAAGGTGAATATTCAACAAATAAGAAATTAACAGACTACTTTAGAAACCAAGTTAGTTAAAATGTTCAGGTCGTATTCTCATTTCTTTTTGCAATATCTAGCCTCACCAAGATATCCTCTACAACAGAGTGAGCTTTGAAGTTCACAAAATTTGATTCAACATTGGCATATCAACCTGACTTCAAAGGGATTTACAGTGCTGAAGAATTTCACTGAGTTCAAGAAACAAAGGAGAATCTCAAACTTCCTGTGAAATCTAACTTCAGACTACCTGGTACCTTCAACAAAATTAGGTACATCTGGGTATCAAAAACCGGGATTTGAAAGTACAGTTTAATTCACACAGCATTTCTTTTAAATTTCCTATTTGGTGAATATTTATTGTGATGTGACCATAGCAAAACTAAAAGTTAGGAGTTTAGCATTTTGGAGATAAAGCTTTGCTGAAACACCTATTAATTTCTAGGTAAGAAACAGCATTGGTATATACTTGCTTTTTTCCTTTTTTTCCTTTTTTTTGTTCATTTGAGCAGCACTGGTTTGCTAATCTCATTTTTATCTTCCCCACAAAGGCTTTTCCTAAAACTCCACTTATTTTTCATAATCATAGGTTGGGATTTGATTTCATTTAATACAAATTTCCAGCCTGAAAATTACTGTAATTACTTTCAGAAGTTCTCTTCAGTGTGTCTTGCCCTTTTATTCTTTGCTTTCTTGTGGCCATGGCATGTTCTCCACAGCCACCACTCCCTTCTCTCTCCCCACTCTATTATAGTATTGTTAACATTTGTAGCTAAGGAAGTGTTACTTATCCCAAAAGGCCCACTCAGATTTTCCACCTGTTTTGCAGTGTTTTGTGTTATTCTCAAGACTATATATTTTAGCATCTAAACATTCACCTATGTGAATGAAAGACTATAATTCATTTGTATCTCCCAATTAATTCTTGTCTCTGATTCTAGTGAAGAAAAACAATTAATCATTTTGAGTCAAACTGTTAGGTTGTCTTTACAACTCTCCCCACCATGTATAACATATATGTGGGGCGAGCAGAAAGTGATGAATAAATTTATAATTACCAAGTAAAGCCATATTCTTGAAGGATAAATACTCTGCAGTTAATAACAATGCATATACTTTATTTTATACAGAATTATTTCATGTTTTCTCCCCTGTAACCCTCATAACAATCTTATTGATTTTCAGATTTTACATAAATGAGGTATTTGAAAAAGTGTTACTTTATGAGAAGTTGGAGAGATTGACATCCAGTAATAGAAATTTTAATAACTAAATTTTATTCAGCTACTTTTATAGGTGAGTCAGTATGCTAACCTATAATGAATGTGCTCTATAATCCCCATTTTGTTAATGAGGACATTAAGATTTAGAGAGATGAAATCACTCACCCATGCTTACAGAGTGAGAGTCAATATTCAAATCCAGGTCCTTTCTCTCTAGAGCAAAAGTCCCTAACTACCACATTTATTAGAATTTAGAAATAAAGGTACCTTAGAAATTATTTAGTCCAAATCGAAGAAACTGAGGCAAAAATAGTTTTTTTGCCAAAATCCACCAAGCTTTTAGATAAAACCCATCCTTCAAGCCTCTAGACTTTACATTTTCCTTTCAAGAGTCAGAGCCTACTGGCTGCTCATTTCTGGCAGCTCACTCACTCACCTTCACTGAAGTAGAGCTCCATTTCCCTTTTTGAGCCTAGACAATGGGGGTAAAGGTTAAGTTTCAAGAATAGTTAATAGGTTTATTCTTGATCCTTATCTGGGGAGAAACAAACCTATTGGGTATGTTGATTCTTCAGTATGTTGATGTACATATATGTATATATATATAGAGAGAGAGAGAGAGAGAGAAATTTATCATAGGAGTTGGCTCATGTGATCATGAAAGCCAAGAAGTCCCATAATCTGGCATCTACAAACTGGAGAACTAGGACAGCCAGTGGTATTTTCAAGTTAACACACAAAATTAACCATCACAATGGAGTATCAGACTGAGGGAAGGTACCATATTAATTTTGGCTCTGGGTCCAGATTTTGGTTAGGGAAAGAAAGAACACATTTCCTGCAGATGTATTGACAGTCCTGTTTTTATTCCATGATTGTTTCCAAGTCTGTACGTAATTTCATGGTGCTCATTTTTTAAAAATACCTTTTATAGCACTAATAGTCTTGAATATGTTTGATAAATGTATAAATTAGAAGATTTAAAGCATTTACTTCACTTAAGGTCATTTATTACAGTTTAAATGGTTTTATTTTGCATTAGTTGATGCTAAGGATACATAAGATGAGAAAGATATAGTCCCTGAACAGAATGGCTTAAATTTCAGTAGGAGAGATTAATATATAAATAGAATATTTCAACATAATGTGATAACTTAGTACTAAAAATCATTTCATTTTGGGGCTTCCCTGGTGGCGCAGTGGTTGAGAGTCCGCCTGCCGATGCAGGGGACACGGGTTTGTGCCCCGGTCTGGGAAGATCCCACATGCCGAGCAGCGGCTGGGCCCGTGAGCCATGGCCGCTGAGCCTGCGCGTCAGGAGCCTGTGCTCCACAACGGGAGAGGCCACAGCAGTGAGAGGCCCGCGTACCGCACAAAAAACAAAAACAAAAAGAAAAAAAAAATTCATTTTGAATACAAGTAAGACAAAATTAGTTGATGTATAGTGATTTATTTTTAAGTAAAATATTGAATTCTAAAGAAATTTTTTAAAAGGGATAATCAAATCTTTAAAAAATAAAATAATTTGGATATGTTTTGGGAAAAAAAAACAATAGGTTTTTAACTAAGCAACTTAACTTAGAAATTTTAGACCTCAAAATGTCATTTCTTTAGACATTTTCATAAAGTTAGCTGTAGCAGAGATTGTTAGGGGATAACCAAACATGTTTCTTTTCCTACTGGGAACAGAGCTAGACTAAATTATCCTACATTCCTTTCAGTTAGTCTAGACAGTGACTGAGTTTTCACTAATAGAATGTGAGTGGAAATAATGAGCACCACTTGAAAGCTTGATCATAAAAATTAACCATGTATAAATCCTAGGTATTCTTTCTCCTCCCAGTTTGATGCAGATGAGCATACTGACTGATGGAATAGGGGAGCCATAGATGAGAGGACCTGGGTCCCTAAGTCAGTAAGTAGAGGAGTATCTCTTCAATAACCAGAGACATCTTTTTACAGCTTTTAAGTGAGCAAGAAATATGCTTCAATAATGGTTGGGCCATTATAATTTTGGGTTTATTTCATGCATTAGATAGCATTATACTAATATGCAAGCCCTTATATTTTTTAAACTATTTTTTTAGGTTTTAATAACCCTAGCTTTTTTATCATACAATGATTAATTAAGCATAATTTATGGAATCACAGAATTCTAAAGCACATATTTTAGAGAATATTAGCCTCATTTTAAAGAGGAAATTGTTCTAAATTACCAAGAGTAATTCCAAACCTTTCTCTTTGTTCCCTCAGCTCTCAAGTTGATAGCTGCTTCTATAGTTGCTACATTTCTTTTCTCTTTTTACTCTTTCAGTTATCTCATTAACAACTTTGTATCTAGTTAACAATTATTTATATTGAATCCCCATTGTTCAAATAACTGGTATAGTTTCTTTCCCCTTTCTGGACCCTGGTGTGGACACAGGTGCTCTTCCTCTTCTGGCGACTGAAGTAAACAAGGATATGGAGCAAATTGTGACTTATCCTGATTGTCTTTTCTGAAATTATCTAGGAAGTGTGGGTACATATTTCAGTGGTCCCAAATGCTTCCTTCCACACTGGGTTATGAATAGGATATATGTGGCACAGGGACCATTCCAGGATAGCTTTGGCTCTCTCAATTAGCTTTGTTTTATATTAAGACATACATGGGTGCTTTAGTGTATTGAGAATGACTAACTCATGCTATAGTCATTATTTGTATATTTTAAACAAATAGGTTTTCAAAAACAGTAGATTAAACCATAATTCAAAATGATACATGCACCCCAATGTTCACCACAGCACTATTTACAATAACAAGGACATGGAAGCAACCTAAATGTCCATTGACATAGGAATGGATAAAGAAGATGTGGTATATATATACAATGGAATATTACTCAGCCATAAAAAGAATGAAACAATGCCATTTGCAGCAACATGGATGGGCCTAGAGATTGTCATACTGAGTGAAGTAAGTCAGAGCGAGACAAATATCATATGATACCGCTTATACGTGGAATCTAAAACAGTGGTACAAATGAACATATTTACCAAACAGAAATAGAGTCACAGATGTAGAAAACAAACTTATGGTTAAAAGGGGGGGAGGGATAAATTGGGAGATTGGAATTAACATATACACACTACTATATATAAAATAGGTAACTAATAAGGACCTCCTGTGTAGCATAGGAAACTCTTCTCAATACTCTGTAATGTCCTATATGGGAAAAGAATCTAAAAAGGAGTGGATATTTGTATATGTATAACTGATTCACTTTGCTGTACAGCAGAAACTCATAAAATATTGTAAATCAGCTATACTCCAATAAAAAAAATTTTAAAAGCCTAGAATTATTGTGTTTTCCTATCTTCAATTTTTTCCTCCTAGGAATTGCTTAAAACTTTTAGCAAGGTGAACTTAAACAATATCTCTATTTACTGTCTTAATTTCTCATTTATATTTTCTATAGATATTCTGGATCTTTTCTTTTTTGTGTGTGTGTGGTAAGTGGGCCTCTCACTGCCATGGCCTCTCCCGTTGCGGAGCACAGGCTCCGGACGCGCAGGCTCAGCGGCCATGGCTCACGGGCCCAGCTGCTCCGCGGCATGTGGGATCTTCCCGGACCGGGGCACGAACCCGCGTCCCCTGCATCGGCAGGCGGACTCTCAACCACTGAGCCACCAGTGAAGCCCCTGGATCTTTTTTTTTTCCAGCTTAATATTGTTTTCTACTAGGAAAGTGAGGTAAGCATGTTTTACATTATGGCAGGGGTCCCCAATCCCTGGGCCTCGGACCGATACTGGTCAGAGGCCTGTTAGGAACTGGGTCGCACAGCAGGAGGTGAGTGGCAGGTGAGTGAGTGAAGCTTCATCTGCTGCTCCCCATTGCTCACATTACTGCCTGAACCATCCCCCTCCCACTCCCGCCCCAACTGTGGAAAAATTGTCTTCCACGAAACCGGTCCCTGGTGCCAAAAAGGTTGAGGACTGCTGCCTTATAGTTCTTACATTCAACTAAAAATTCTTAGATCCATTTAAACATTTGTTCAAAATAAAGTCATACTATTTATTACTTGTATTTTCAGAGAGATTCATTCACCCTCTAGAAGATGTATTGTCCATTTCTTTTTATCCAGACATGACTTTTCTCCCTATGTGCTTGATCCTGAAGATTCATATGTCTATGTTCCTCATGCAGCTGCGTCTGATTTTTCTCCCCACAGTGATGAAAACAAGTCTCTTACCTGCTTAATTTTTGATTAGAAGACTATCTTGGACTGGTCCAGAAATTCAAACTCTTTCCCCACAATTCAAAAAAATATGGCTAACATTCCATCTCTTAAGTAAAATAATTAAACATGTACCTTTGCTATAGTCACTTGGGAGTTTTACTGTTTAACAGTTCCATTTCCAGGACCTGTCTTCCCTTCCCAGTAGATTTACCTATTTTGTGCTTGACACACACCTGGACACATTCTGAAGGGTAAAGCATGAGGGTGATGGCCAATATGACTGCCTCTCACAATTCTCCCTCCTGTGCAGCCCTATCTGTCACAGAACTCTAAGATTCACTTCTGATATCCCATCTACTTCTATCTTTCCCTAGCAAATTCCTGAGGATTTTTAAAGATTGCCTTGCCTTTCATATCAGATGTAGCTGATTGTCCTGAAGCTAAGATCTATTTTACAAGTTCAGAAAAGTGAGTCCCTCCTTCCGGACCAGCAGATGTTCTCAGGGCTAAGGCTGAGCAAAGCAAAATTTATTAGAAGCCCCACCCAATATAAGGTGTCTGTTAACCCCATTGTCAGTTAGTGGCACTAAAGGGAACTGAAATTTAAGTCCCTTTAAAAGAAAAATTTTCTCACTCTAGTAGCAGAAGTCAGAGAGATTTGAAGAGTGAGAAAGACTTAATGAGCCATTGCTATTTTGAAGATGGAAGGGGCCACATGAGATGAAATGGAGGTACCTTTAGGAGAGATGGTGGAGCCTGGCTGATAGCTGTCGAGAGAATGGGATATCAGATCTACAGCCACAAGGAAATGAATCCTGCCAACAACCTGTGCAAGCTTAGAAGTGGATTCTCCACCTGGATCTCCAGATAAAACCCAGCCCAGTGGACACTTTGATTTTGGTCTTGTAACACCTACAACAAAAAATCCAGGTGAGGGCTTCCCTGGTGGCGCAGTGGTTGAGAGTCCGCCTGCCGATGCAGGGGACACGGGTTCGTGCCCCGGTCCGGGAAGATCCCACATGCCGCGGAGCGGCTGGGCCCGTGAGCCATGGCCGCTGAGCCTGCGCGTCCGGAGCCTGTGCTCCGCAACGGGAGAAGCCACAACAGTGAGAGGCCCGCGTACCGTAAAAAAAAAAAAAAAAAAAAAAAAAAAAAATCCAGGTGAGTTCACTTGACCTTCTGACCAACAGAACTGTGATAATAAATGAGGGTTGTTTTAAATTGCTAAGTTTTGGTAATTTGTTACACATCATTAGAAAAACAATACAGTATTCTTACCTAAATTTCACAACTGTTATGAAAAAAATTAAGAAATGAGATTTCTTATTTTGTGTTTATATTTGACTCGTACTGATTTGGAGGGAAATTGTTAATTTTATTTTGAAAACTAGTATTTTAACCGTAATTGTTCCATTTTTCCTTATTAGTGCACTATCTTTAATATGAAAATTAATTTTATATGATTGACATTTCTTTCTATTTTATGTTTTGGTGATTTTCTTCCATAATGCAACTTGCCATCATGATAATAACAACAAACTTAGCAAATATTATAATATCTTATAGCTCCTGATTATTAAAATACATAGCATATATCTATACCATGGAAGATTACTCAACAATAAAAGGTAATAAACTATTGGTATATAAAACAACTTGGATGAATCTCAAGGGAATTATTCTGAGTTAAAAAAATTACATACTGTATGATTCAATTTATACAATATTCTTGAAATGATAAAATTATAGAAATGGAAAATTGATCAGTAGTTGCTAGGGCTTAGGAATAAGAAGACAGAGAAGGGAAGAAGGTACATGAGTGTGATAATAAAAGAGTGATATGAAGGATCCTTTTGGTGATGTAACTGTTCTGTATTTTGACTGTGTTGGTAGATGTATGAACCTACACATATAATAAAATTGTATAAAACCCAAAACACACACAAACACACACACAACAAAATGACATTTTCAAACTGGGTAGAATACAAAATATTGAGAAACATTGAGTTAGCTTTGAAAATATGTCCTTGATAAAGTATAACCAATCATTAAAAAATTACTATAAGGAATTTAGGAATGCTATATGTTAAACCTAATTTCAAGTAATAAATTTATCTAATGCACTGAATCTAACCAAAATTTAAAAATACACTAAAACATTGAAAGAAAAATTACCTACCACAAAAATATTTCTACTTGTATAAAAGGCCAAGTCATGACATCCAGAGCTAGTAAAAATCATAGATTGACGATGTAATGTTCCATTACTTAGAGAAAGTAATGTTCCATTACTTAGAGAAAGTAGCCAATAGAGACTTCTTTATGGTGAAGGAGGTAGAGAAAGTGGGAAACAAGATGAGTCTTAGGTATTAGGCTTAGATAAATGGGTTAATGGTGAAACAATTCATCAAGATGGGGATTACAGTAAAATAAATGAAGTGATAAATGGAAGGATAATTATTTAGGCCATGTTGAATTTAAAGATCCCATAGATGGAGGTGTCTAGTAGGCAGCAAATATATGAGACTACAGCTCAGAGAGCTGCAGGCTAGTGTTCATGTTTGAATAACGACCACTGAAAACTCCGGGTATGAAGAAACTTTCCCAGTGTGAGTGCAGTGAGATAACAAAGAAGGGCAAGAACAGAATTGTAGAAAACAGGAATATTTAAAGAATGTGAAGAGGAAGAGGAGAAGGCCAAGAAGGAATAACCAAAGATACCAAAGGGGACCTACTAGAAGTAGTGTAATGGAAACCAAGGAGGAGAAATTTTTCAGGAAGGGAGTGATGGATATTGTCAAACACAAAAGGGGTCAAACAAAACTCACAGAATTGAAGGTAATTCCTCATAAATAATTAATTGAGAAATTATTGTTGACTTTAGTTACAGCAATTTCAGTATAATGATTGGGGTTTGAGATGGTAGTAGAGGTATTAGGTAGACAGATGGTTGTTTTCAGTTGACAATGGAGTGGGAGGTGAGGTGGTGATGATAGTCAATGGGAATTATACTTGAGAATGTTTCCTGTTAACAGTAGAAAAATGGGCCCTGCCAGACCTAAGGAGGTAAATTTTAAATATGAAAATTACTGAAGCACTTATACATAGACTGTGGGGAAGTAGCTAATAAACAAAGAGAAATCTCAAATATGAGAGAGAGAGAGAGAGAGAGAGAGAGAGAGAGAGAAAAGCAAAATTACAGTGGAGCATGACTCTGTCCTCAGATACATAACAGTGAATATGATCTAATTTATATTTTACATATGCTTAAATTTCTGAACATGGAATTAAAAAGCTATACTGCTGATTTTAATTTACCTTTTCAATGTCCTGTGATTTATATAAGACTTCAGAATTGAAATGTAGTTCAAATAAGGGAATTCAAAATAATTACACAATTGATGGGATTAATGGGCAGTGACTATAGTGCAGCATAATTTATTTAGCTGAACACATTTAAACCTTGTCATTGATGTGACAGCATCTACTTGTTCTTTCCAAATAATATTTGATTAAAGCATTTTACAATCCCAATCACCATCACTGTGTGACATTCCATAGCCAGGAGTGTGTTATACTATATTAATTCACAGATAGATGCACTGATGACACTTAGCCTTCAATGTGAATGAATATTGCGCATTTCATGCTCTGTCATGTCTCATTGCATTAATAGCCATGTGTGTGATGAGGTTCATAATCTATGGCTATTTCACAACATTTTTAAATACACTTGTCACAAATGGAGTAGCCAAGTACTTTATTAAGCAATTCTGTTTCCAGAAAGTGTGTGTCCCCAGAAGCAGATTGGCATTTGAAGTAATATAAGTTGCTTTTATCTGTGTAAGGTTGAAAAGGCACATGTAATTTTAGTAACTCTTGACTTACATAACATCTTTCCTTCAGAAATCAAATAGCATTCTGATAAGGCCTCTCATTTACCATTGTCAATTTTCTTTCTCTGCGGTGGATATGCTTAGCCCTACCACTAGCTATTTGTAACCTTCAGTCTAGCATTTAACTTCTGCAAGCTTTCATTTCACGTCTATAAAATAGAGCTACATAGTTAGCTTACCGTAAAGCTTACATTATATAAGATAATGCATATAAAGACCCTAGAACCTGGAAAATAATATACTCTAAAATAAAATATTTTATTTCCACATTATAAATAAAAATAGGACAGGGATAATCTTGGAACCACAAGGAAATAGATAAAAAGCTCTAAAATTGGTCATCTAGGTACTCTGGGCTCACCATAACTTTATGAGTATGCATTTTGTTCTCTTTGGACCAAGATTTTAGAGAGACTCATGGAAAACTGGAAGTTTTATAGATCCTTATTTTGTTGTTGATTGACTTTACTTAGCAGTTCTTCCTAGATCTATGGTTGCAACAGCTCCTAGAACATGTGACAGAGAGGACAACATGCAGCAACAGCCCTGACAATGGCTGCTTTCTGTTCATCTTCTATTAGTGGCTTTGAAACTCCTTTTCTACAAATATGAAACTACATGATTGCTAAAATTTCATGTGAAAAATCACATTATTGATGAAATCCAAGGGTCCTTGGATTTCTTGGATACTTGCTCTGAGGCAAAAATTTTACAGCTTTAGAATGCCTTGTGTTGTAGATGAAGGGAACCAACTTCTGGAGACTTCAGACACATATTCTTTGAATAAGGCCAGGAACTCTGTTGAGGTTCCAACATAGAAAACAAAAGAATTGGCATTGGACTTCCTCCTTCAGAAAATGGCCAAGTATTGGAGAAAAAGACTCAGAAAACAGTGTCAAAAAATAAGGTGTAAGAAACTGAAATACTTGAACTACAGAAGATCTTTGCAGAGATTAGAGGACTTGCCAAAAAAAAGTATCAGCTTCACTTGAACGGCCTTGCTCTCACCAAAAGGTCAGGCTTGGTGAGTTCAGGGGGTCAAGGCATAAGAAGATTTTGCTCAGGTGTTTTATCCAGTAACTGACAGCCTACATGTTTATATAATACAATATAGATTCCTTGGGATAGAAACCCCTTACCCTTCTTCAATCTTTTTTGTTTTTGTCTTAATACTTCAATAACTAGACCCAAGTCAAATAAGTCAAACCAACAACAAAACTAACAGCTCCTTCAAGGGATCCAAGCAGCCAGGTCAAGGAAGAGTTGGCCGAACAACAATAATAAAACACATTATTATTATTATAATACACAGTAGCAAAACAGAACTGCTGAAAATCTGGCTATGAAAATAAGAGAGTTTACCTAAACACCCATTGACAGACAAATGGATAAAGAAGATGTGGTACATATATAAAATGGAATATTACTCAACCATAAAAAGGAATGAAATTGGGTCATTTGTAGAGATGTGAATGGATCTAGAGACTGTCATACACAGTGAAGTAAGTCAGAAAGAGAAAAACAAATATCGTGTATTAACGCATATATGTGGAACCTAGAAAAATGGTACAGATGAACCGGCTTGCAGGGCGGAAATAGAGACACATATGTAGAGAACAAATGTATGGACACCAATGGGGGAAAGTGGTGGTGAGGTTGGTGGTGGTGGGATGAATTGGGAGATTGGGATTGACATATATATACTAATATGTACAAAATAGATAACAGATAAAAACCTGCTGTATAAAAAATAAACAAAATAAAATTCAAAAAAAAAAAAGAAAATAAGAGAGTTTAAGGATATTCAAGTGAAATACACACACACACACACACACACACACACCCCCCAAGAGATTTGATGACTAAGGAACCCATGATTTTTCCACTTAAAATCTTAGTAGATAAATTTACAGAGAGTATAGTCACTGGTGAGTCATGGATTAGTAGCCCAGAGGATCCAGTGCAACAAATATCTCAAAGCACAGTGCAAAAAACATAAGACAAAAATAAAAAGACATGAGGGTAGATTCAGGAGACCTAATACTTAGGAGCTTCAGAAGAAGAACAAGTGAAAAAAAAACAAAGATTAATAAAGCTGAGGCAATAATTAAACAAATGATAGAAGTAAAACTATCAACCAAATAAACATTAGTTTATAGACTGAAAGAGCTCCCTAAGTTCCAGGCTAGATGCACAACAACTCAAATCCTAATTAAAGGTGTTAGATTGAAGAGAAATACCACAATCTTCTAGATAGAAGGAAAAAAAAGCTTACCTAGAAAGAAAATATAGAGAGATATCTGACGGCAGGCATAAGAAAATTCTAAGCAATTGACAGTCATACTCCAAAGTTGAGAAAAGTACTTGAAAAAAGATTCTAATCAAACATAAGATGAAAAATTGAAAAGATTTCAAGCTAAGAAAAGAAGAAAGAAAAGAAGTAAGCAAAGAACATTTTGAGATATACTTATTTATAAGGATAGACAGCATAGAAATGGAGAATGTAAAAGCTAAAAAAAGAACTTTTGAAATAAAAGTAAGTTACTATAAGGAAAATTCTGGTTAGTATTAGAATAACAACCATGGAGGTTCCTTAAAAAACTAAAAATAGATCTACTATATGACCCAGCAATCCCACTACTGGGCATATACCCTGAGAAAACCATAATTCAAAAAGAGACATGTACCACAATGTTCACTGAAGCACTATTTACAATAGCCAGGACATGGAAGCCACCTAAGTGTCTATTGACAAATGAATGGATAAAGATGTGTCATATATATACAATGGAATGTTATTCAGCCATAAAAAGAAGTGAAATTGAGTTATTTGTAGTGAGGTGGATGGACTTAGAGTCTGCCACACAGGGTGAAGTCAGAAAGAGAAAAACAAGTACTGTATGCTAACACATATACATGGAATCTAAAAATAAATGGTTCTGATGAACCTAGGGGCAGGACAGGAATAAAGATGCAGGCATAGAAAATGGACTTGAGGACACAGGGAGGGCGAAGGGTAAGCTGGGACAAAGTGAGACAGTAGCACTGACATATATACACTACCAAATGTAAAATAGACAGCTGGTGGGAAGCAGCCGCATAGCACAGGGAGATCAGCTCGGTGCTTTGTGACCATCTAGGTGGGATAGGGAGGGCGGGAGGGAGGGAAACGCAAGAAGGAAGAGATAAGAGAACATATGTATATGCATAACTGATTCACTTTGTTGTAAAGCAGAAACTAACACACCATTGTAAAGCAATTATACCCCAATAAAGATGTTAAAAAAAAAAAGAAAGGTGGGATAGGGAGTGTGGGAGGGAGATGCAAGAGGGAGGAGATATGGGGATATATGTATACATACAGCTGATTCTCTTTGTTATACAGCAGAAACTAACACAACATTGTAAAGCAATTATACTCCAATAAAGATGTTAAAAAAATTTTTTTTACATAAAACTTTGGAAAACTGTAAAGTTATTTGTTAATCAGTTGAAGTTATAACTATTTTATAGTGAGTCCACTGGAATATAACCTCTAAGATTCTTAGTTGTTTTAAAATTTTAGTTTAGTGTTAATAAAGTAATTAGTGAATAAAAAAAAAGAATATCACCATAACAACAAAATATCGAGGGCAAGTGAAGAGAGGGAGAGAAATAAAATAATTACAGTGATGTCTACAGAACAGAAAAGGAGTGGTAAAAGCAAAAGAGAAAAGATGAAAGTACTGGAAATAAGAATATTGGAAAGATCTATCTTATTCGTGTTCAAGGAAATAGAAGGGAATTTGAGCATCTTACACTGAGAAATATTTGATACAGAGTGCTTGATTACAAGATCAGGGAAAAGAAATGTAACAATTAATAGATGGAAAAAGACAATAGAAATTCTTTATTAGCAAGGAAAATAAAGTGAAATGAACACCTTGAATAAAAAAGCAGATGACATGAAAATGAGGAAACAATAAAATAAAACAAGTAATAAACATGAAGGAAAATAAAATAAATAATATCGTTACATACAGTGTTAACAGACTAAATCTTTCCATTAAAATACAAAAATTATCAGATTGAAGTTAAAAGAAAATAACTTAGATGATATTTATAACAAACATACTCTAAGCATAGTGAAAAATAAAAGTTAAAATTAAGAGATGAACAAATAGATATGCAAACAAAAGGCAAATAAGAACGGTTGCCTTTGTCTAATATTAGACAAGGTGGAAAATCTTCAAAGATTAAAAACAATAAACAGGATAAAGATGACATTGGGTAATTAAAAGGCAGGCTTATGATGGAGATATGAGTCATAAATCTATATACAGAAAGTAAAAAGCAGATAAAAAATAAAAAAAATCATAATTAGAAATGAATGAACTTGTTAAAAGTACAGTTATATTGGGAATCATCACCATAACTTTTCCCAAATTGCATAGATGTAATAATGACATGGATGCTAATAAATCAATTTTAGAACTCAGATGATTCCCATTTTCAGAAGCAGATAAAATAAAACATAAGGAGCTCAAGCACAATTAAATAATAAAAAAAAACAAATTGATGTGATTTGCTTCTGTTTGTAGTCTTGCATTATATTATTCCAGAAAGTTTCATTTTTAGTCTACTTGGAAACATGCAATAATTAAATTTAGAAAATATTTGTTTCAGAAACAATCTTGAGATTGTTTCCTGTTTATATTTCTTGTTATTTAATCAAGCCATGTACCAAGAAAAAGCAAACAAACAAGCAGTAAGAATTGGTCTACTGTAATTCCACATTTGCAATATTCATCTCACTGATTTAGTAATAATGACGAAACATACTATAAGAAAGGAAGAGGATAGTCATATTCTTTAATGAAGGAAACTAGGAGAAGAGAGTTAGGAAGTTGTTTACTGCTCTTTTGGCTTTGCTTGTAGTCTGTAGGGGATATATTTCCCCTGTTGAAAGAAAACTTGCAAAACCTCCAGTGTTTTGACGTATGGTGTCTGAACTCCAAAGAGAATGTAATCTTTGTGGCAAGCGATCCAAAAAAAGTCCTTGGGGAATTTGAGCAAGCTCTGAAGAAGACAACCACAGCAGCAGGATGTTTCTCTAGAAATGAAACACTTCTAAGAATAAAGAGTAAAGAGTGCAGTCCTAGTTTATTCAGTTTTTGTCTGGTACGTACTAATCATTTCTGTATTTCTAACACTCTTAGCATGATCAGAGTAATTTCCTCCCAAAATATGTAAAAAACACAATTAGACAGATGTTTAACTCCAAATCCTGGAGTCAAATTACATCTTTTACATATCTGAATGTATAGTATCTAATACCTAAGAGACTTTTATTATTAGGAAAAAATTCAGAATGTTTACGACAGAAAAATCTATACTTAGTGTAAAGATATATATACACTTTTAATAGCTAGCAATAAAGTTACAATAACAATACTAAAATAGCTATTAAATTAATATACTTAAATATAATGGTCTGTTGCAAATGTCTTCTAGCGGTATTTGTTAAAAGGAATTAATATTAATACACAAGGTATTTATAATAACAGATATTTTGATATAATATGAAATATTCAGTATATTAAAACTATAGTACCAATTATTTATATGTTTAATGACTAGAAATTAAATGCCTGATTAGTTCACAGAATTTTTAGTTCTATATGGCTTTATGTGGTCTGTTAAAAAAAACATAAAAGACTGACAAGGAAATACTGATTCATTTTTTTTGTCTAGTAAATCAATTATCTTAATTCAAATATTAAAGATTGAGGGAATTCCCTGGGGGTCCAGTGGTTAGGACTCTTTCACTGCTGAGGGCGTGGTCAGGGAACTAAGATCCTGTAAGCAGTGTGGCGCAGCCAAAAAAAAAAAAAAGATTGAATATCAAAGATAATTCAATTGTATGACTAATTCATTATGCATCAGCGAAGAATTTATATAAATTTTGAAACAATTTATATTTTTACGATGGACCCACTTGTCTTAGTTTGAATTCCCTGAGATATGGATTTGAGCACACAGAGTTTATTTGGGAGAGGATCTGATTTCAGGAAGCACTGGTGGGGCAACAAGAATAGGAAAAAAGCTAATAAAAGAGTATGTTAATTAATATTAATAAGTAAACTCTCACTTTGTACTTTAGTTTCAAGCATCTTTAGGAGCTCAAGAGATTATATATAATACCCTTCACCATTTTCACATCAGAAGGGGAAGAAATTCAGTGCTCGAAGACTGCTCTCAGGGAAACTAACTCCTTAGAACTCTCCTGTAAAAGAACATCCACCAGAGAAAGTTCTCAGGAAATGAATGGGTCACTGGAGGAGGCAATAGGAAGGCTTTGGCTTGGCATCCATGAGACAGGATAGGGTGGGCACCCCATGTTTCCATATATTTTTAGAGCATAATGAAATCCACAATATCTGTTTGTTTTCAGAGAAAATGTAAAAATTTGTAAAATAAAACCACAAAATTATGTCAAGTGATTGACTAAAGATAAGCTTTATCTAAACTATTATAATAAATGTTAGTGTAATATAGTGAAAAGAACATGGGTTTTATGTTTTAACAGATCTAAGTTATAAATCCAGTTTCACATATATATTCTCATAGCTGTGTGACTTTAAGAAAGTTTCTTGATCTTTCTGAACATTAGTTTCCTCAGTGAGGGAGAAAAGGCTGTGTAAGTTACATTACAGTGAAATGAGATTCAATTATTTAAAATATCCAAAGAGCCTAATATAGCTCAGGGATACCTCAAGTACTCAAAAAACTTAATTTCTTTCCTAGCAAGAGCTGAAATTCTGGCTGAAGTTAAATCATTCTTTTATCATTTGTTATTGTGCATCCAGTTTTAGGTAAAGAATGATTCCCAAAGGCAAAACTGTAGTATTTTGCCTAGATTATTCTCCTTTGAGCATTTCTTTTGTACCATGTCCTGTTCTATCTGGAAAGTAATGTGTCATTATTCTTGACTATGAATCAATGTGGTAGGCATTATTACTATAATTATTATTTTCTCATTTTACAGATAGGAAAGTTGAGACACTGAGTAGTCGAATAAGTGATGGCCTGGATTCTTAACTCAGAAAGCTCAAATAATATAAAAAGATAAAAATCAGAGACAGTATCTATTTGGTAGACTAAATAAGGTAGAAAATGATAGAAACTGAGATTCATGAGGAGATGGCAAGATGAGCTGAAAGTGGAATTATTTTTTTAAATATATCAAAATTATTATAAATAATTATAAAATTCACCTTGGAGACATTGAATACAGCAAGGAACAGGATTTTTGGTATGAAAAGCAGAAACAGTGACAAAAAAGAAAACAGAAACTTTCCATGAAGGCAGTGGAAGCGTACAATAACACAAAATTATGAGAAATGAGGAAAACATTTTTTAAAAATTGTAAATTCCAATTTATAATTAAACCCAGAGGTGAGTACTGAAAAGTAAAAAAACAAAAACAAAAGAAAACAGTAATTCCATTTTATGTATTGCATTGATCCTCACAATAACCATATGAACAATAAACAAACATACTTGTTGAGACTTCCCTGGTGGTCCAGTGCTTAAGACTCCATCCTCCCAATGCAGGGGGCATGGGTTCAATCCCCAGTCAGGGAACTAAAATCCAGCATACCACACAGCACAGCCTGAAAAAAGACTTGCATTTTGATGTCAAATGTTATCAAATTGATGACATCAACACCATTTCAAAAAATGTTAACTTTTACATATCCACACAAAGACTTTCACATGAGTGTTCTTTTTTTTAAATTTATTTATTTATTTAATTTATTTTTGGCTGCGTTGGGTCTTCATTGCTGTGCTTGGGCTTTCTCTAGTTGCATCAAGCAGGGCCTACTCTTCGTTGCAGTGCGCAGGCTTCTCGTTGCGGTGGCTTCTCTTGTTGTGGAGCGTGGGCTCTAGGTGTGCAGGCTTCAGTAGTTGTGCATGCAGGCTCAGTAGTTGTGGCTCACGGGCTCTAGAGTGCAGGATCAGTAGTTGTGACACATGGGCCTAGTTGCTCCGCAGCATGTGAGATCCTCTCGGACCAGGGCTTGAACCCGTGTCCCCTGCATTGGCAGGCAGATTCTCAACCACTGTGCCACCAAAGAAGCCCTGCACATGAGTGCTCTTAACAGCATTGTTTATAAGTCAAAAATTGTAAGCAACCTAAATGTTCCTCAACTGGTAAAATTATAGACAAATCAATGGAATACCCTTACAATGGAATATTGTTCAGTAGTAGAGTGGGGGGAAGGATAAATTAGGAGGTTGGGATTACCATATACATACTACTGTATATAAAATAGATAACCAACAAGGACCTACTGTATAGCACAGGGAACTATACTCAATATGTTGTAATAACCTATATGGGAAAAGATTCTGAAAATATATTTATATTTATATATATATATAAAATTGAATCATAATGCTGTATACCTGAAACTAACACAATATTGTAAATCAACTATACTTCAATTAAAAAAAGAAAAAAAACCAACAACCAAAAATTTAGAATAAATAAAACAGGTATGTGAATAAAAAAGAATAAATTATTGATTTATTAAAGAATAAATTATTTTAATAATAAACAAATTATTTTATTTATTATTAAATAAATAAATTATTAATAATTTATTATTATAGAATAAATTATTGATACATACAAATTATTGATAAAGAATAAATTATTGAAATAAACCAGATAAAAGACATCACATATTTCTTGGTTCCAATTTATATGAAACATCCAGAAAAGGCAAATCTATAGAGAGAAAATAGATTAATGGTTGTCTAGGGTAGGGCGTGATGAGCAGCAGGGTGAGGACTAATAATTAATGGGCATTATGGATCTTAATGGGGTGATGAAACTATTCTAATACTGATTTCTGGTGATATTTGTACAATTGGGTAAATTTATTTCAAAAGCCATTGATGTGTATGGATAATACGGCAGGTAAAATATGCTTCAATAAAGTTTTAAAAATGTTAAATTTTATACAAATAATAAGAAAATTACTGAAGCTCCAAATAATAAAAATGAGAAACAGACATATAAAGCAATAAAGAGAAAATACAAATACTTTTGAAAATGTTTTTCCAATATATTAATAATAAAAAAATGTGGATTAAATTTGCTTACAGAAGATTGCTTCCCAATCCTTCAGAGACCTTATTAGGAAAGGGAAATGTTCCTAGTCAAAGAGGAGAGGAAAGAATCACTGGCGTTCATTATTCCAAGCAAGATATATGGCATCCAGATGGTTGAGAAGGAGCCAAATTGTCCTCT
The DNA here is from genome assembly GCF_949774975.1 of Lagenorhynchus albirostris. Lineage (NCBI taxonomy): Eukaryota > Metazoa > Chordata > Mammalia > Artiodactyla > Delphinidae > Lagenorhynchus > Lagenorhynchus albirostris. The sequence goes on from NC_083096.1 coordinate 94,933,753, forward strand.
CTTGGCCAGATGGATAGCAGTTCTACCTGAAGGCTGCAATGTCTAATTGTCTTAGAATACTAGGGAGAGTGATTCTTGGATTCCCCACCTCAGACAGTCAAGTGAGGCTGTGATTTAATGCAACAGTCAAGCAGGCATGGCTATGTAAACTGCCACATCAAAACTGACCAGGTGCTTTCATGATTTATCTACTGCAACGTTTCAAGAGTGAGAAGACATTTTAAAACAAATAGCTACAACTAAAAGTCTATCATATATCCACATCTTATACAGAGTACTGATGTCTAAATTCAACCACCTATTTTATAGACAGGTCACATGAGCAGATTTATATCTAAGATGTAGAGGCATAAATCACTCTAGAGGAGCATCTATGGCAAAAAGATGACATCTTCACACAAAATGACTTGTGTATGAAAGTGTGGTCCCCCCAGGATGGGTATTGTCTTCATCAGTGGGAAGACATCCTGAACATATCCTTATCACAGTGCTTCTAAACTGATAATGAAATGTACTGTTTGTGTATTTATAAGCACTAAACCTACTAAATTATAAGATCAGTCCTTGAGGGCAACTATGTTATTCAATCTTATTCAATTTTGCCCTTCCAGCAACTAGCACAGTGACATAGTAGGTGCTCAACAAGTATTTGTAAAATAACTAATCTTTAACTTGCTAGTGTAGTTATAAAGCACCAAATTTTACCGTGAATGTGAATCTTGGGATTGGGGTGTGTTGATAACAAGCCTCAAATCTCTTTTGTGTTTCCTTTTCTTGCAAGGTTATCTATCCTTTGCCAATTACCAGTTATAATGAAGCACGCTTACACAGCTTGCTTGCAGGCAAATATTTGGATGTTAAATCGGTAAACCAGACAATATTAGCCCTTGCCAGGATGTGATCGGTCTTTTAAACAAGGGAAATATAAATGTGCTTGAGTATTCTCACCAAATATTTATAAATTTGGGTTCCTCAAAATTCATCTAGATAAAGTCAGTCTTATTAAAATCATCTGTTCTGGCACTCATATTTTTGTAAATTTATAATACATTGTACCTTTTGTATATTTTTCTTGAGCTATCCCATGACTGACTTTTTCCTGAAGATTTTCAAGGCACTACAAGAGGTTTCCTTTACCATGAATAGAAATTACCCATTTTTTCATTGACAATGTAGTATGAAAGTAAAAAAATGTTATTGATATCAAAATTTAAGTTAAATTTTACACTCTACCTAATCAAAGTTAAAATTCTTTCCTAACATAATTTTGTAAAAGTTGAGTATATTGGAAGCAACTGGTATCACAATCTTATTAGCATTATATGGTGTGTGATATAAAATAATTATCATTTTTTCCATTTATATTATTTAAATTTTAAAAGGTATTATTATGCCCAGAAGTAAGTAAATTAATTTGAAAGTTCTGATATCTCAATATTTTTGCATTTTTAAGAATATTTTCTTCTGATATATTGAGATATCATATATTATAAGTAGATTAGAATAGCTCATAATTTTAGCAGCCATAGTAATTTTCTCAGTGATACTTTTTGCATTTTTATATGTTATTCAAGAACAATATGGTAATGTTAAGGACTACAACATGAAAACCAAAGTAGGAGGCTGATTTAAATTGTGAAGTAGAATAATGAGATTAAAAGCAAGATGAGATTAAAGCAGGAAGAGAGAAAATATAGACTTTAAAAATGTCTAAAAGTGAAATGAAGGAGAAAGATGGAGTGACACAAATAAGTATACATATAGCTGATTACTTTGTTATACAGCAGAAACTTACACAATATTGTAAAGCAATTATACTCCAATAAAATGTTAAAAAAAATAAAGGAGTGACACGAGTTGGAGGCAGTGTGGACACAGGTATTTTAGGTTAAAGGACAGGAGCTTGTGTAGATGAAATCCCCATAGCAATGAGCACACAGAGTACTCACATGCTGGATTATAAATATCATTATCCACTAAATGAAATGAGGGCTCCTTGGAGAAATGGCTGAATCCAGGGGTATAACAGGGAGATTACAAGATGAGCCTGGAACATTCATTGTGCCAGAAAACAAATAACTGCTTAAAATAAAATGGAGACATGCCAAGAGGACAAAACAGCCAGTTTAAAGGAGCTTTCTCTAACTGGCCAACTCTGGGACAATATCAATATCAAAATTAACAGTAAATCATTATGTATTGAATAAATGAGGGTACGTGCATCCACACTGAAATAAATAAATGAAGAAATTGAGAGTTGGATGAGTAATGAGTTATTCCAAAGTATCTCTCCACAAAATACATAAAAATCACAAAGGGCAAAAGAAAATGTTTGCAAATAGAGGAAACCATAAGACATGACTGTTAATGAAAAGATCAAAGTGAACAGCACAGTACTAAGATAACCCGAAACTGTGTATAAGTGATAAAACGCAATGAGAAGAATACACGTCACTCGTCTAGTATTCTTGTCAATGAAACGTTATCTAAATCAAGTTATGAGAAAATATGAGACAAAACCAAATCAAAGGACATTCTACAGAATAACTGATCTGTACCCTCAAATTTTGAAGTCATAGAAGGCAAAGGAAGACTGAAGGAGTCTTTCTGACTGAAGGAGTCTGTAAAGACCTGATAACTAAATAGCATAATTCTCAACTGTATCCTCTTGCTGTAAAGGACATTACTGTAATAATTGGCAAAGTTTGAGTGGGGTCTGAAGACTAGATTTAGTAATGTAATTACTGATTAGTGTTAATTTTCTGATTTTGATAGCTGTATTGTAGTTCCATAAGAAATTACCCACAACATATTCAGGGTGATGCGGCATTGTTTGGCAATTTATTTTCAAATGGTTTAGGAAAGAAAGTTATTTGTATTATACCTGCAACTTTTCTATAAAGTTTGAAATTGTTTTTAAACTTGTATTAAAAATAAAAATAGACGAGGTAAATTTATATGGTCATGGAACTATTATATATCTTGATTGTCTATATATTTGTCAAAACTCAATGAACTGTACATTTAAAATGAGTACATTCTGGGACTTCCCTGGTGGTTCAGTAGTTAACACTCCATGCTCCCACTGCAGGGGGCATGGGCTTGATCCCTGGTCAGGGAACTAAGATGCCACATGCTTCATGGCATGGACAAAAGAAAAATGAGTACATTCATGGTACACAAATTATACTTATACAAAAAATACTGTCAGGTTAAAAAACACATTGCCATGTTTAAAAATAAGAAAGAAATATCTTGATTAAAAATAAAAATGAAACTCACTATGGTGAGTGAGACATATGGCATAAGAATTCTAAGGCCAGCTGAGGACATAAGATAAACACCTTGCATTTGGCAGGAAATTATAATTGGCATACACTCATGAAGTCTAAAGCTGGAATTGTGTTTTTCATACATAAAAGATGACTCAAGAGCTCTGATGGACTGTACAAGTTGTGAGCATATGGGACCAAAACCTAAAAGTCTACCACCCATATTCACAAGCAAAGCTTCTAACTAAAGAACTACACATTCCACAGGACCAGGGTTTGCCTAAAACCCAATCACAATACAGGGAGGGGCTTGCTCAGCAGATTAGCTCTTAAACATGAAATGCCAAACACAAAAGAATATCTGCTTCCGTGAAAGACTTTCAACAGATTGAACAAAATGTCAAAAAAAGAAGATAATAGAGCAACTCTATAATTCTTACATAGATAAATAATGAAATAATGTTTATAAACAACTAGAATTTATTAAATATTAAAGGGTAGTTATGAAATTGAAAACAAGGTAAATTTTTATAGGAACTTTGGAAATTAAAAATATAGTAAAAATGCCAACATAAATATATGTATATATACATATATGTGTGTGTATATATATATATATATGAAAACTTGATAACAACTAAAATAATTTAACAACTGCACATAGTTAAAGAGAATTTATTGATTACATTATAATGGTGAAACTCTCTAAGAATGCAGCACAGAGAGGTTAAATAATGAATGATAATTAAGAGACACTAAGAAATATGGAAGATGAGCAAGAAGTCTCAACATATTCTAATAAAGAAGCAGAGACAAGTGATATTCGATGAGATAATGACAGTGTGTGTGTTGTGGGTGTGCCTTTCCCAGAATCTATGAGAAAAAAATTCCATATGTTGAAAAATTTCATGAGTTGAAAAATCCACAAAATATAGAGTTTTTTTTTCAACTAGTATCTAGACATATCATTGAAAAACTGGTGAACATGAAGAATTAAAGAAAATACCCCAAATTACCAGAAAATAAATGTAGATGCCATGAGAAAGGTACTGAGAGAATAGAACTGTAGACACAATACGTACTGTAAAATTATTGTTAAGAGTACATGCAGGGCTTCCCTGGTGGCGCAGTGGTTGAGAGTCCGCCTGCCGATGCAGGGGACACAGGTTTGTGCCCTGGTCCGGGAAGATCCCACATGCCACAGAGCGGCTGGGCCCGTGAGCCATGGCCGCTGAGCCTGCGCGTCCGGAGCCTGTGCTCTGCAATGGGAGAGGCCACAACAGTGAGAGGCCCGCGTACCACAAAAAAAGAAAAAAGAGTACATGCAAAAATAAAGACATTTTAAGACATTTAGACTCACAAATTATCCCTTCAACAAAAAGAAAAATGAAGCCAGAAGAAAGAAGTGGGATTCAAGAAGTAGCAGTGAGAAAATAATTCATTAAAACATAGTGAGGAACAAAATAATAAGGTAAAATCACACATTAAATTGAACAAAAAATAAACATAGATTTTGAAAAGATGAATTAAAATTGGCAAACTACTTACAGGGCTAAAACTAAGAGGACAGACTGTCTAATGAAATAATATTGGTAATAAAAAAGATGTCATATACAGATATAGTTACATTTAAAATATAACAGTTGTATAAATTTAAGCATCTTAAAATGTATAGATTAAAGAGGTGTTTTTCTTCAAAAATAAACAATATCATAATATAAACAAGAAGAAATAGTAAATCTGGATAGGTTAAAAGCCATTAAAGAAACTGAAACTGTATTAAAACATATCCCAACAAATAAGGCACCTGAACAAGATAATTTTATTTAATTCCTTACCAAGTATCAATTATATTGTTTTCTCTTTTCCTCTTTGGTGAGTGTGAGAAAAGGGATCAGAAAAATGCATCCTTAACTTATAAAATGAGAAAGATAAACCTATATCTTGTTTACCTTTTGAAACTTTAAATATACTCCAATTATTAGAAATTAAAAGTATCACTAAGCCAAAGCAGAAGTAAAAGTAGTTTTTGAAATGACATTTATAATTAGATTCATAAGGGAAAATTCTTCGTTTGTTAGCTGAAGTTCAAATGTAAGCCCTATTTTAGTGTGCCAGAAATAATTTGTGCTTTATCATTCATGAATAAATAACTATTCTCCTTGGGAAATCATTCAGTTCTGCAATTAATATCTAGTGTTTCCTCTAATATTTTCTTAGAAAAAATTAAAAAAAGAAAATGGAGCACCAATATTTAGTAACTATTTACTTGCACTTAAAAAGCAAAATATAACTCACAAAGATTTGTTTTAAAAATATATATTTGTTTTAAAAAAAATTTAAATCTTTGGAAGTATGCAACACAAACCTCTAGGATTAAGAGTTTAGTACAGTTAATCTGACCTGTAATTTTAAAATGCATTGATGTTCTAGGATTTCAATTATTAAATGTATTTCATAAAATTGTATTATAAACATCTGGAAAAACTTAACAGATCAGATGTGATGTTTTGTTTTTACGTTTCTTATGTTACTGCTTAATCACCTTTTTTTTTTTTTTTGCTGTGCCACTAGGCTTTCATTTCAGGATCTTAGTTCCCAACCAGGGATCGAACCCAGCCCACAGCAGTGAAAGTGCCAAGTCCTAACCACTAGACCACCAGGGAACTCCCTTTAAACACTTTTCTGACAGCACTACAATTGCTGGCTTATTTTTGACAGTGGATGTAAGTATAAATCTCTTTTTCTGTTCAAAGACAGTGATGCCGAAAGCTCAGCTTCTCTGTACACTGGTGCCAAATCAAATCTTGGAGACAGAGTTTTAGGTGAAATAGAAAAGGATAGCTTTATTACTTTGCCAGGCAAAGGGGGACATAGCAGATTTCTGTCTCAAAAAACTATGTGTCCCCACTTGCAGTGGATAGTGAGAAGTTTTACAGTAATGGTTCAAAGAGGGCGTGATCAGCTAATGGATATTCTTCTGATGGTTTGGTGGTGAGGTAGGCAGGAGTCAGCATCATCAACCTTCAGGTTCCAACTGGTCTGGGGTCTACATGCTTGTGGGCAGCATACCATAATTAATTGTTAGCTTCTCCCGCCTGGAAGAGGTTTCAGTATCTGCAAAACAGCTCAAAGATATTGTTTTGTGTATGGGAAACCAGGGAAAACAGGACCTTGCCCCAAGGCTGCACTGTTGTTTCTCTTGACTGTTTGTTTCTCCCGGGTCTCGCATCCACTGCGTTCCCTAATTAGCAACCGCTTGAATCTGACCATTGGAACTCCGGGAAGGTCATGGAGGCTGAGTGAAGGCTGTGTGAAGGCTGTTTCCTGTAATCAAATAAATGCAGGACACAGAAAGGCTTTGTGCCCAGGAGCCCCACAGGGCCCTGCTTGGTATCAACAGGCACCTAATCTAGTTCGCCATTTGAACAAATTGTATACTTATCTCAGGCTTGTGTCTAATCTAGTGCTTTGTGTATTTGAGTACCCATTTCATCTTCTAACTAGATTTTCTCTTTCCTCTAAAATACAAAGCCTCTTCAGGTCACAATTCCAACCACCATCTGTAGACTGTGGTTCCAATGTCACCTCAGTGTTCAAAATCTTTGATGGATTATTTGGGTCTCTCCCACATGAGCTCTACCACTGGCCAACAGATGGTCTCTTAGTCCAGTTCTCCAGTCTTTGATATACTAATGAGGATCAGGTGTCTGCCTGTGCAGCACAGGAGTAAGTGCAGGACTTCATACACAGCTCTTGGGGTCTGCTTGCCCAGAACAACCCCCTCTCCACAGGCTCTCCAGTACTTTCTGGTTTTCTAGTGGTCCCTTTTTCATTATTCCAGTCAGAAACTTGCAGCTTATTACCCCACTGCCATGCTTTTCCATTGCTGCATTTGCATTTGGAATCAAGCAGCAGGAGAGCAGAGAAGAAAAACACTAACAGGGTTTCACGCCCCCTGCCTCACCCCTTGAGGCTACAGTTCCACTGATCAGAGGAAGATTCCCTCCTTAAGAATTTTGGTTCCTTGGGAATCCTGCTGACAGGGCTGCCACTGCCAACACAGGATGGCTGTGGGCCTAGGGTGAGAGGGAATTGAGAAAAGGAAAGAATGGAAAAATGAGGGTTTTCTATGTTCTTCGAGCCAAAACTAGCTTGTTTTTTTTGGCTCTCTTCCTGTCTGTGCTCCGGTGGCCATGTCTGTGCTTCAGGCAACATTGAGCTCAGGTTAGATCATACCAAAGTAAAACAAAAACAAAGGTATACTTACCTCAGGTTCTGAGTTCTGTTTTTTCTTCCCCTGCTACTTTTTACTTTTCAAATCCTCAAACAGTTGCTCTGGGCATTCTGTCTAGGTTTTATATCTGCAGTTGTTACGGGAAGGGTGACTACTTCTAGGGCCGAGAGTGTATTCTCATCTAACACTAGGAAATGAATTGTCCGAGGAGACACACATACTGACAAAGCAGAGAGCTCTGGAGCAGAGTGTAGCAGGGTAACGGAACCCAGGAGGACTGCTCTGCCAAGTGCCTCACAGTCTCGGGGTTTTATGGAGGTGGGGTTAGTCTTTTGGGTTGTCTCTGGCCAATCATCTTGCCTGTGCCTATATGTGGTCCAATTAAAAGACTTTCCAGGCAGCGCACGCATCTCTCAGTCAAGATGGTTTTCAGCAAGACATATATGGGTTGGCTTCTCCTCCCTGCTTTTGCCCCCCGCCCCCCCCCCCCCGAATTCTGGTTGGCTGCAGCTGGTCAGTTCCATGTTCCTTATCGGGACTTCCTGTTGTGAAATAATCCATGCAAGCTGGCCAGGGCAGGTGTTTTCAGTCAATGGTTCCCTAACAACTCCCCCCTACCGAGAGACTTCATACTCAAGATACTTCTTGGGAATTGGGACAGAGGTCTCTTTCTTCTGTAACTACTTCCTCCTGGAAGTGGGTGCCATCCTGGCTAGGAAAGTAGAAGTCTCTCTCTACCTTATCTAAACTGAGATATTTCATGTCCGAAGTCGGCTTCCACCCTTGTAGTAACAACAACTTCGTCTGAAAATGTTGGAGCCTGTCCGAGATAAACTTTGTGAGCAGCTGAAACAGACAAGGGCCAAACAGGAGGTCCAACAGGATGGTCACCACCGGGCCCAGAAAAGGAACACAAAATCTAGGGTGAGGGCTGCAGGGTGTGTGACTTTCTTCTGACTGGTTGGTGGTGATGTAACATGATGGTGTTCCAGGAATCCTGTGCTCAGCCTGAAGTTACTATCCTCAACCTGGGTGGGGGCCTTAGTTTCTGCTGAAGAACTCAAAGATATTTTTATGTATATTCCTTGAGGAGGAACCATGATACTGTCCCAAGGCTGCACTATTGTTTCTTGATTCCTCCCCCCACAGTTTCTGCCTCCCCTCCCTTCCTTGATTAGCTACTGTTTGAATCTGCCCTTTGGAACTCAGGGAAGGTCAAGGAGGGTGAATAAAGCCTATTTCCTACAAACAAGAAACGGGGGACACCAGGAACTTCCTTGGCAGTCCAGTGGTTAAGACTCCACGCTTTCACTGCAGGGGGCACGGGTTTGATCCCTGATTTGGGAACTAAGATCCCTCGTACAGCGTGGTGCAGGCAAAAACAAAAAATGGGGGACACGGAAAGGATTTGTACCCAGGAGCCCCACAGGGTCCCACTCAGTTTCAAGACCAGAAGAGGTGCTGAGGGTGAGGGAAGTCTGGACTGGGTATACAGGAGGAAGATGATTAATGTTATTTGTGGCTTCAATTGAAACCAGCTACAGTGGTGGGCACTGCTGTTCGTCCCACTGACTTTTCCAAGTTTCCTCCAGGGGTTTTCTTTTGGAGTAAGATGGAGAAAGTCCACTTCACTTGTCTCTCCTATTGACTGTGTTAGGGAAGGGGCCTTCCGGTTATTTTCCTGGTGGCCTGATATGAGGGATCTGAGCACATTGTCATGATGCTCTTTTCCAATTGGGGTTGCTACACTTGTCCATTTCCCATCAAAATTGAGCAAGTGGAAGCCAAGAAGAGCTCATATGGATCATGTGGTGCCAAATAAATTTCTCCCTTACCCTAAAATGTAACAAGAGCCTTACCCCCTTCTCATGATGAGGACCAATTACATCTGTCAAGATATTATTACTCATTTTGTCTGGGCATGTTATTTTGAGGAAGAGTTACTCCTTTATCAGTAATTCAGAATAATAGGGCAATGATGCAAAAATTAAGGGAATATGCTTCCTAATCGGAAAAGCAGATGTTCAGATGTCACTTTTGGAAAGTTTTTAACTTATCTGATGTGTTTATCATCTGTAAAGTGGGCATAAGTAGGGGATAGGTATTTGAATTACATAATAGGACCTATGGAATATACTTACCATGATGCCTGACACATACATGCTCTTGTGAAATGTTTTCTCTTATTATTATTTTCCATGATACATCATTAGGATGGCTATAGGTCTCTGATTTCCTCAGAACACACAGACTATGTATGTGTACACAGTGCAATTAACAATAGTGGCCACTTTAACTTTGAAAATTATCCCAGTTTGGACACTAATATTTTATGCTCACCCTTTGTTGGCCTCCTGTACACTTGAGTCTACTTCCTTAACACTTCTAAAATCTGTCACCTACTTCCTATCCTCCTTTTCTTTGCTTCTGTAAAATTTCTCAGAATTTTTTGTACCGATTACCACTACAGTCTTTTAGCTACTCCCAGTACCTCCAGTATTGCCCCTTTCTTCCGGTCTCAACACTGACAGTAGAAGAAATTTTCCAAGTTCAAACAAATTCATATCACTAAGATCATTCAAAGACTTTCCAAAGCCATCTTTATATATATATATATGTATATATATATATATATATATATTATCATGGTAGATACAATTCATTATGATCTAAAACCTGTCTACATCTTTTTTCAACAGGCCAGGACCTTGAAGCTCTGTTTTCTGGGCACAATGAAATAAAGGCATTGCTTTTTTAACATAACATCAGTAATCCTTTCCCTAAAATTAGGCAATGTATGAAAATGCCAATTAGGGCCCCATTTCCCAATGAAAAAATTAATCAACATTTGGTTATCAAGCTAAAATCCCTAACCAATTTCTGAAAAGTGTAATAAAACATATAACAGTTGATAGTGTTAGGATGCACAATGCTTAAAATATCTCCATTTTATTGCTAAAACTCAATATATTTGTTAACAAGATGTTGACTTTTATGCAATAACACATATTGTTTGTATGTCAGGCCATAAATGTTATCATTTACAGTACAGCAAGGCAAAACCAAAACACAAATAAATGAATTTTTGTTAGACCAAAATACATTAAATATATTCAATAAAAAAGCTAAGTGATTCCACAAAAAGAACTTTTACTCCCAAGTGAGAAAGAAAATTGAAGCATGAAAAACGTTGAGGAGGGAGACTTGAAGCAGACACAGTTTGTCACTGGCTGTGAAAGTTTATGATACTGGGTTTTGTATGGACATATGTCTTCAATTTTCTTTGTGTACTTGGTAGCAATTCCAACAAGTGGTAATGCTGGACTGTATGGTAACTTTATCAACTTTTTGAGGAAATATCAAATGTTTTCCACAGGGGCTATACCACTTTACATTCCTACCAGCAGTGGATTTACGATTCCAATTTCTCCACATCTTTGTTAAAACTTGTTAATTTCCTTTTCCTTTTTAAAAAAATCAGCTTCCTAGTGGGTATAAAGTGGTATTTCATTGTGGTTTTAAAACTCTTCCCTGATGACTAATGATGTTGAGTATCTTTTCAAGTACTTGTTAATTATGTGTGTATCTTCCTTGGAAAAAATGTCTATTTAAGTCTTTTGCTCATTTTTAAATTGGGTTTTTGTCTTTTGTCTTGAGTTATAAGAATTGTTTATTTATAATTGGTAATATCCCATTATCAATTATATGATTTGTAAATATTGCCTCCCCTTCTGAGGGTTACCTTTTCACTTTTTTGATGGTTCCCTTTGAGCCAAAAGTTTTTAATTTCAGTGAAGTTCAACTTATCTCTGTTTTCTTTTGTTGCTTGTGCTTTGGATGTCATAATTAAGAAGTCCTTGTCTAATCCAAAGTCATAAGACTTACACCTATTTTTCCTCCCAAGAGTTTTCTAGTTTCAGCTCTTATATTTAGGTCTTTGATTCATTTTGAGTTAACTTTTATATATTGTGTGAAGTACAGGTCCAAATTCATTGTTTTGAATATGGATATCCAGTTGCCTCATGACTATTTGTTGGAAAGACTATTCTTTTCCCATTGAATGGTCTTGGCACCCTCATTGAAAATCAGTTGATCACAGGTACATAGGTTTATAACAATATTACTCCTAATAGCCAAAAGGTGGAAACAACACCAATGTCCATCAACTGATGAATGAATAAACATTGTATATCCATACATGAGATATTATACAGACATGGAATAATATTCAGCTTTAAAAATAAAGGAAATCCTGAACTTTGTGACAACAAGGATGAAACTAGAAGACATTATGCTAAGTGAAATAAACCAGACACAAAAAGACAAATATTGTATGATCTCTGTTATAAGAGGAATCTAAAATAGTCAAATTCATAGAAGCGTATAGTAGAATGGTGGTTGCCAGGGCCTGGGGATAAGGGGAAATGGGGAGAGATGATCAAAGGATACAAAGTTTCCATTATGCAAGATGAATAAATTCTGGAGATCTAATGTAGAGCAGTATGAATATGGCTAACAATACTGTAATTGTATACTTGAAATTTGCTAAATTTGTAAATCACATACACACAGAAAGGAATGGTCACTATGTGAGGTAATGGAAATGTTAATTAGCTTGATTGTGGGGATTATTTCACAAGGTATATGTATATCAAAACATCAAGTCTTACACCTTAAATATATACAATTTTTATTTGTCAATTATAGCTCAATAAAGATGGAAAAATACTTGCAAAGTACTTAGACCTCGCTACTAGCACATAACACAAACTCAATAAGCATTTTTTTCTCCTGCTAAAAGCCAGTTTGTGCAATGAGAAGTTTGCTGTAAATCTTCTTTTGTCCATTTACAAGTTACAGTTCACTATGGTGTCACAGGTCCCTGCTCAGAATAACATCATTAAACATTAAATTAAATTAATGAAGGACGTCAGAGACAAAAGGTCACATGTTATAATGATTCCATTTATATGAAATATCCAGAATAGCCAAATACATAGAGACAGAAGCAGATGGGTGATTGCCAGAGACTGTAGGGAAGGAGATGGGAGTGGCTACTTAATGGATTTTCATTTGGGGTGATAAAAAAGTTCTGGTACAAGATAGTCGTGATGGTTGCACAACATTGTGAATATACTTGGGCCACTGAATTGTACACTTTAAAATGGGTTAAATGGTACATCTTATTGTATTTTACCACAATAAAATAGCTAAATTCATTGGATTCCAAAGGAAATCAACTTTACTAAAATAGTTATGAGACCACTAAAAATAAACCAAATTTTTGATGTAAAAAAAGGAATGAATACAGATGTATGCTACAACATGGGTGAACCTTAAAAACAAGCTAAAGTGAAAGAAGCCAGTCATAAAGAACCACAGAGTGTATGATTCCATTTATATGAAATACACACACACACACACACACACACACACACATGCAAACCTACAGAGACAAAAAGTAAATCTGTTATTGCCTAGAGCTGGGGAGATGAGGGCTTAGGAGCTGGGGGCTAAGTAGTGCAGGTTTTCTTTTTGAGGTAGTGAAAATGTTCTAAAATTATGGTGACTAATGGTTGCACAACTTTGTGAATACAATAAAAATGATTGAATTGTATACCATAAGTGGGTTAATTACATGATACATGAATTATAACCCCAAAATTTTGTAAAAGGAAGTTTATGATGCTGAATAGTTGAGTGATGAAGGGAATATTTTAGACCAATTATCAGATTCAGAGGATCTGATAGTCTCCATCATTTTGGTGCACCTGAAAGAACTCTATCACAAAAAAGGTTGGTAAATCATCAGGGCACATGGTTGATGCTCTAGCATGAGAGAATTGCAAAATGCAGTTATGTTCATATTCCTGTTACTGATTTTCTTTGTATGGTGCTGTAGTGTTTCTGTCTTAATCCCTTTTGTCATGCTCCTTGCTACCTTCTGTTTGAATTTTATTTCAACTTTTTAAAAACTTTTGACTTATTATATAACTCTAGGCAAAAACAAAAGCTAAATATGAAAGAAACAGTTGAAATATTCAAGACAATGACAGTACACAGTGACAGAGAATATCACAGACTACATATGGGAGTGTGATTGCCTTTCTCAGGACTAGTAGCAGTGAAGATGTGTGTTCCCCGTTTATATTCAATGTGGTTTTTAAAATATCTACACATGAATAGATATCTAACATTCTACCAATTATGTTTTAGAATATAACTGGCAACTTCCCACATATTATTTTGCTTTTGAGTTCATAAATATACATTTTTCTTATATGAGTTTTCACTAAGACCCTTTAACTGATAGATATAATTGTTCTATGAAGTTTAGTTATAAAATTAGCAGAACTATTTTAATGGGAAATCATGAAGAGGAGGCAGTTCTGCCACAGAAAGCTGTATGTGTACTTCCCCAGATATATCCCAGTTTTCTTTGTCCCTATTTCTGTGAATAATCCTCTCTCTCCCCATATCACCATCTTTTACACCTAGAAGATATATTTCCATATTTCGAGACATACTTTATCTTCTGTACATACCTGAGACAAAAGTCCCCCGAGTTCTACAAGTCTGCCCAATCTGGGTTAGGTGTATATCCTACGTTCTCGTCTTTCCTCTGTAGTGGCTATGACAACACAGTACTTAGTTGTCTATTTATTTGTCTTTATTTCATATATTACTTAAATTCCCTGAGGGCAGTAACAATATCTAGCTCATTTCTGAATCCCTCTGTCTAGCTGAGCACCTAGCACTTGGTAGCACTCAAAAACATTCAGGGAGTGAAGAAAAGAAGGAATGCAAACTGAGCAATTATCTATAACAAGCCTGTGGCTCAGGAGAGAAGCTAGAGCTGCTGATATATATTTATAAATCTTCTGTGTAGAACAGGTAGTTGAAGCTTTATGAGTGGATGAGATCACTCCGGGAGAATGTAAATAGCACTGGTTCTCAAATCTGGCTATACTTTAAAATTACCTACAGAGCTTTTAAAAAAATAAAAACACCCAGGATCTACCTGAGAAATTCTGAAGCAACATCTCTGTGGTGGGGGGCAGGCAATCCTGTTCTGTAAAATCTCCCCAGGTGATTGTAACGCAAAGTCAGAGTTAAGGAATACTGTACTGGTGAGTTTAAAAAAAAAAAAAATTAAAGATGTCACCTGAATGCAAAAGCCTTTAGAGTAAAAAATATCTAAAGATCAGGATAAGAAAGAGTATAAACAAACAAACAAACAATGAACAAAGAGCATAAAAATTTTAAAAATCAAACAAGCAGATAAATAAATAAGAAACTGAGAAAGATGACTCAGAAAGGTAAGAGATCCAAAAGCTGTATTGTCACAGATGCCCAGAGAGGACAGCATCTGAGAAGGAAGAATTGTGTATAAAGTGTAAAATGCCAGACAGATTCCCTGGACGTTAAAACCTAAAAAGCAGAGAGAAAGACAGACAGAGTTAGGAGTTCAATGACATATAAATCATAAGAAATACTTATTATAAAGTATTTTCAAGGAATTAAGTCAATGTGTATTGTAATTTTTTAGGATATAGTCATTCATTATTCCATAATGTTCCTGTACAAATGTTCACAATAAAAACATATTGTAATATGATATAATCCTAAAAATATAATGTAATCCCCCAAATAGCATGAATCACCTTCTTTGTAATCAGAAACTAATCTGCTTTATATTGTGTGTAGGTAAACAGTTCTAAAGCTATGGGAACAAAGAGAAGGGAACTAACCTGTTTCTTATTTTTCTACTGTGTAAGACAAAAATGCTGCTTTGCATGTATTTTTATCAGATCAGGACAATCTTATTTTGCTATTACCTCAACTGTAAATACCAGGATTTTCCTGATCAAGGTATCTTGTTGCTATTACTGATTCCAAAACCAGATAATGTAAGTAAGAAAGTGTAGTAAATCGTCAACTTCTAACTGATTAAAAAGTAATTACTATATAAGCCAAGATACACGCTCTAAACTAATTTGTCTCTTGCAGAAAGAAGATACTATCAGATCCCAGTAAAACTCTATTCAAATAACTTTGAAAGCCTATTTTAAGGCACAACATGCAAATTACAATTGTTTAGGGTTAATACATTTTTTATTTGTGTACATTGCTTTGCACAAAATTAGAAACTCAGAGCATAGTTGGATGAATTTATAGACTCAAGAATGAGATAGATATGTATATTTTATAGCCCTAAATTGTGGTTCCCAATCTTTTGATTTGGATGATATCTTTACTTATGTCACATATTAAAGGTACAATGCCTTTATTTGTTGGTCTGCAGACAATGGAATGCTTATACTAGATTTTGTGAACTCCTTACCAAAACACTGGGTCCAGTGGCTCACAGATTGAGAAACTCTGTGCCATCAGCCAGCGGAATTTGTTTCACCCTGAAACTAAATCTGTTGTCCCAAAAAGAACGTTTTTGGTGGACAAATATATGAATAAAACTTTGAGACCTTTAAGACTTGTATTTAAACTTAAGATTTTAACTATATACCATGCATTTCTGAGTTTTCTAAGAGAGTATAGCTGCAGATTTCTTATGATTTTTCAACAAAATCAATCTTCTTCTTACTTCTATTTTGTCTCAGCTGCTTAGAATGAAAATTCAGTTATATGTAAACTATCCCTTTATGAGAACCAAGGAAGGATTAAATAAGTATAAATAAAGAGTCTCAATTCCACAAACTGATTAGGTACCAGACACTTCTACTTGGCTTTGGGTTCACCCTCTTGGGAAAAATAAATCTCTCTCTCTCTCCCTCTCCCTCTCTTTCCCCCCATTCCCACCCATCCCTCTACAGACATCATTCCTTTGTTTACTCTCCTTTGCAGTATATCTCCTTGCTACTTTTTATTCATTTCTTCCCATTCTCTTTGATCTCACTCCAGTAGGACTGCAGTCTCTATTCATCTAAAACAAAGCTTGTCAAGGTCGTTAGTGGCCACAATGTGACTAAACTCAGTTTTCACCATATTCAACCCTTTAGTACAATTTAATGGTTCCATTCACTTGACTCACTTTCTACAACTGGCTTCTGAGACACCACCCTGTCTCTTTCCCAGTCTCCTTTCTGATTCTCCATCCTCTTCCTCTACACTTCAGAATGTCCAGGTTTAGTATATCAAACTGCCTAATCAAAATTTCCCCGGATGTTTAGCTTGCCTTAAAAAAATGTAACAGGTTCAAAACCAACCTCTTGATCTTCCCCACCATTAATAAAAGAAGGTTTTTCTTTAAAAAAACTTTCCCTTACTTTAGGAGCTCAAGGCAAACCTCCTGATATCATCTGTGGCTTATCTGTTTCTCTCATACCTCACATCATATGCACCATCAAAATATATCCAGTATCTGATCTATCCTCACCAACTCCGAGATATTATTAGAGTTCAACCAACCATTATTTCTTGCTTCTATCATTGCATTATCTCTTATTCTATTTCTCTGCATTCACTTATTCCTTAAACTATTTTTAAGTGTTTTTGATTTACTTAAATCCCTTTGATTTACTTATATATTCTTATATCAAAGTAAAATCCAGTGTCTTTATAATTGCCTATAAAACCCTAAATGATCTGTTCCCCCATTCCACTTTATGCCTTATATCCTTCTGCACTTTTCCTTGTTACCTGCTCCAACCATGCATTCTTTCCTTTGCTGGTATTTTCCCAATATACATGCGTTCCATCCTGGTCCTAAATGTCCATCATTATTTTTGGATACTCAGCATATTTCTGTAATATTTTCTCCCACAGGCATTGGCATCTAAATGATGTGCTTTAACTGTCATCCAGACAACTGAGTAGCATCAACTTCTCATCTCACCTCTTCATTCTTACCAGTTCTTACCAGCCCATTTGCTTGATACTGCCTTGGAAATATGAAGATATAGAAATTATTAGCAATGCTTTTGGCAGTCATTTTTTTTCTTTCATATTTTCTTTGTATTTCTCTTCAATAGTTGCTTAACTCAACATCCTTCTGTCTGCTCTATACAATGAAAATACAAACTAAATTGAGAATAGAAAAAAATAATTAAAGCACTAAATTGTACAAATTACAAATGTTCCAAAATATACTTACATTAAATAAAATACACATTTCAGTAAGTGATCTACAGTGAATGGTTATGCATTTTAGGAAGCTTCACGACATCTAGGCAAGGCTAACATTTGTGGAAGGAACTAAGATAATTTGCATCCAATCACAGTTTGTAGTGGGTTTCTGATTGCCAATCTGTGAGCTATACTGAGCACATTATTAGCATGACCTGTGCAGGGAACTGACTTTGGGAGAAGGGAAAGAAGCAAGCTCTAGCCTCAATTCTGAGTTCATTACAACTTCTCGAGAATCCCACCACCAGCCTATAGAGTACAGTTGCAAAAAAGTAACCATGTTAAGGTAAGGGGACAACTCTTGAGAACCCCAAACACATTCTCTTGCTATATTTATGTAGAACTCTCCATCTACAATGGGCAGTCATTAAGAGGTTCTTCCTCAGGACAACATAGTCACAGGACTTGAGGACCCAATGGGACCAAGGGGAGCACGAGGACTGAGGAAGAGGCTCCCTTTTTGTTTCAGTTGGAGACAAACTTATAATGCACAGTCCACGGTGCTGCAGTCTTCTCGTCTTATCCTCTGGCATACTGTTTCATGTACTCTTTAACTTTATTCTGGAAGTCCTCCTTGTCTGGCAAATGGTGTTCTGCAGCTTCAATATGCAGTGGATCATCAAAATTCAAAAGATCACTTAACAAAGCGTTGAATCCCCGAACAATATCCTTCAGTGTCCTCGTGGGAGCGCAGCCGGTGCTGTCAATCAAACGTTCTCTCAGTAAACTCAGACATACTTCGCCTGTCTCTGTGATGTTGGGGTACCAGATCCTGGTCAAGCATTTCACCGTGGGAGGCACCACGTTGTACATATCAGGAACTTCAGTATCAAACTGAAATTTTCCACCCTTGTCGTAACCCTCATCTAACAACAACAAAAAAAAATCCTGGGGTTACAGTTAGCTGAAAGCAATGAAGCTTGTTTGGTTGAGGAAAATGCACTTTACATGTACAAAGTAAATTAGCTTCAAGTTCTGCAATCTCTTTAACAAGTAGACTGTCTCTCGCCGAAACCCGCTGAGGGAGTCAGAGGCTGTGGCTGACTTCCGGGAGCGACCCTTTGAGACCAACCATCAACCCGCTTCAGTGGGCTTGCCAGCGTCAGCATTACTGCCACCTTGCCTGGGAATCACAAGACTGGAGAGTCGGGGCGGCGCCCAACACCACACCCAGCCAGCGGGGGCGACACGCGACGCTCAGAGCCACACCCAGCTCTGGACGCTGGACCGGAGTGGCTTGGCAGGCGGCGGGACCGGAAATGAGGCTGGACTCAGCTTCTCTCTTCCGTCTTGGCAGTCATTTTTAAGAGCTGAGATGAGCTCTTCCCCTCCCTGCAAAATTGACTGGAACCCTAGAAATCGGTAGATATAGCAATTAAACAGTTAAACTCAGAGAAATAGTTGGTAGTAACCAAATCAATAAAATAACCTCTTCTTATTTGTACCTTACTGATTCCACAATTAAAATTCTGTAGTGAAATCTGAAGTATATAGTGACAAAATTCCACTCTTCCTGTGGTGGCCACTGTCCAAAAAATAGCTCCCCATGATCCTTATCTCCCAACATTCACATCATTGTATAGTCCTCTCTGATATTGCTTCTTGGTTTGTCTCTGTGACCTATAAAATATGACAGAGGTGATGGTGTATGAATTATAAGGCTAAGTCATAATGGAAATTGTGGCATTTGCCTCTCTTGCTCTGTCTTGGATTATGTAGTTTGGGGAAAGCTAGCTTCTATGTCATGAGGTCACCTGGTGATCCTATGAAGAGATCCACCCATGCTCCCTACCAACAACCCTGTGAGTGAGCCATCTTATGAACAGATCCTCTAGATCCTATCAAGCCAGCAGATTCCTGCAGCCCCTATCAGGTCTCTCGTAAGAGGCTGTGAGACACAAACGCTCAGCTAAGTTGTCATGTATTCCTAACTCATAGAAACTGTGAGATACTAAATTTTATTGTTTTAGTCCTTCATATTTGGGATTAAGCTGTTGTGCAGTAATGGGTAACTAGTACACTTCTCAGAATTAATGTCTTAATTGCTAGTTTAGTGTATATCTGAATAGCCTAATAATCAGATGACTCTTCAGCATAGAAATTTAGGTGATCACCTCCCACTATAAAGGCCCAAAAGGGCAGATACTCATTTTTCCAACACCCAACATTGCACACTAGACACCTGTATGTGACATAAGCTCATCCAATTTCACCTGGGACTTTGAGTCAGAAGTTATTTATACAATAAATCAAATGTGATAGAAAATAAATTCTAATAGTTGCTGCAGAGATTGCAGCAACTTCAAGTATCCTGGTGTTCCAGGGGCCACAGAGCCAGCAGCTGAACCCAGTGTCCAGTGCCAGTGGCAAAGTTACAATTTCTAGTGTTCAGCTGTGGAAACAGAAGTGTCTTCACCCAACTGATTCAGTGGTAAGATTTGGCTGTGGTTTTCACTTTTACTTTTCCATTATCATTGCCAGTTTTCCAAGCCTGATCATCTAGAATTCCAGCAACTCTATGCATATATCAGTTAAGGTAACTGTAGCTTCTTGAATGAACTACTCAAAACTTCAGTAGTTTACAATATAGAAGTTTATTTCTCATCAACTCACTGAACTTCAACGGTGGATGGCTTGGGCTGTTTTCATCTTTATGTTCTATCTCCCCCTAAGGCTTTGTCAGCATCTGCAGTTAAAGCAAGAACAAATGGGAATGAAGAAGTACTCCATTTTAAAGCCATTCTATGAAGTGACACACATCACTTATCCTCACAATCCTAGATGAGATCCAGCCACCAGACCCACATGGATTCACAGGTGAAGGGAGATATAGTCCATAATTTGCAGCAGTTCCTCAGCAACAACTCTATCTGACAGAATAGAAAGTACAAATATGTTCCATAGCTATCCATCTTTCTCACATTGTGCTATGAATATGTTAAAAAGTTTGTTTGTTTTGCTTAAATGGGCCAGAGGTAGCTTGCTTGAAACTGGGAATCCTGCCTAATACAGCTGTATTCTCAGTTACTTGATCAAAATCAACCTATAATTGGGCCACTGAGCAAAAATTACATTGAATTAACTCTTTTTGCATTATTGAATTCCTTATTTTTCAATAATACATAGATTGTTTATCAATAAATAGTTCATGAAACCCACTGTCATCTGTAACACTAAGAAAGTTCCAAGCCTCTGCTTGTGGTGTATATACTTAGAAACAAGGAAGAGCTCTTAGTTATAAACCATTTGTCAGTTACGGCAACATTATATTCTAAAAACCCTGGAAGCATCTTATTTCTTTTATCTCCATTAATCAACAATACCAATACCTAACACTACCATAAGCACACATTTTTTTCAGAAATTATTTCAAATAATGGGAGGTAATTTGCCCAGAAATAGTTGAGGATTATTTAATATTATATTATTTGTTATATTTCCTTAGTCATGTAAATACTTATAGTTACATAATGTTTTATTGCTGTGGAGAATCTCTACAAATTATGACTACAGCTTAAAATTGTTATTGTTCTTCAAATTTATTTTCTTGAAAACTAAATTATTTTTAGGAGAACAAAAAGACAAGACACAGAGTGGGAGAAAATATTTGCAAACACATAGCTGATAAAGTACTGGTATCCAAAACATATAAAGATCTCTTAAAACTCAAGAATAAGAAAACAACCCAATTGAGAACTGGTCAAAAGTTCTGAAAAGACATCTCACCAAAGCAGACATGTAGATGGCAAATAAGCACATGAAAAGATGCTCAAGTTTGCTAATTATTAGAGAAATGCAAATCAAAACTGCAATAAGGTATCACCTCACACCAGTCAGAATGGCTATCATTAAAAAGTCTACAAATAATAAGTGCTGGAGAGGGTGTGGAGAAAAAGGAACCCTCCTGCTCTCTTGGTGGGAATGTCATTTAGTGCAGCCACAGTGGAGAACAGTATGGAGGTTCCTTAAAAAACTAAAAATAGAGTTATCACATGATCCTGCAATCCTATTCCTGGGATTGGAGAGAGAAAACTCTAATTCCAAAAGACATTGATACATGACTTATTTCACTTAGCTTAATACCCTCCAAATCCATTCATGTTGCTGCAAATGGCAAAATTTCATTCTCTTTTATGGCTCAGTAGTATTCCATTGTACATATATATATACCACATCTTCTTTATCCATTCATATAAAGTGTTGATAGACACTTAGGTGGCTTACATATACTGGCAATTGTAAATAGTTGCTGCTGTGAACATTGGGGTGCATGTATCTTTTCAAATTAGTATTTTTCCTTTTTTTCAGATATATACCAAGGAGTGGAATTGCTGGGTCATATATGTTAGTTCTGTTTTTAGTTTTCTGAGAAACCTCCATACTGTTTTCCACAGTGGCTGCACAAATTTACATTCTGGCCAACAGTGTACAAGGAGTCCCGTTTCTCCACATCCTTGCCAACATTTGTTATTTGTGTTTTTTTTCATGCTGTGAGGTGATATCTCATTGTGGTTTTGATTTGTAGCTACCTGATGATTAGCTAATGTTGAGCATCTTTTCATGTGCCTGTTGGCCATCTGCATGTCCTTTTCGGAAAAATGACTATTCAGGTCTCTGCCCATTTTTTTAATCAGGTTGTTTGTCTTTTTGATGTTGAGTTGTATGAGCTGTTTATGTATGTTGGATATTCACCCCTTACATGTCATATCATTTGCAAATATTTTCTCCCATTCAATAGGTTGTCCTTTTGTTTTATATTTTTATTGATTCCTGAAATATTTATTTATTTATTTGTTTGTTTATTTATTTATTTATTTCTGAGTAAGGATGGCCATCTCAAAAAAATACTTCAATTTAAAATAAGCTTTGCCTAGAAATTTCAGAAATTATTCATTCATAAATTTACTAAGCAAATATTTTTCAGCTCCTTAATATGTATGAGGCTCTCTACTAGTCACTATAAAGTTAATATAAACATGTTACCTGTTCATGGAATTTAAAAACTGGTTAACAAAGAATAATAGCTTTTACTTCCAAAGTACTTACAGACTTTTTATCCATTTGGAATGAATCAAGCTTTTAAGTAACAGAAAGCCCAGATACAGTGGCACAAACATATAGGGCTTATTTATCTCATATACAAACACTCCAGATGTAGGCAATTGCTCTCATTTCTTCAGGAGCTCAATAAAGGTGGAACTATAATCTTGGCTGTTGTCCTTGGCTTTCACTTGTGTCTCCTATGATCAGAAGATGACCAATGTAGCACCTCATTATAAAGGAGTCTTATTGCACTCATTTCAATGGAAAGATGAAAGAAGGGAACAAGATGACATCTATATAAGAAAAGCAAAAGCTCTATATGAAGCTCACAGTGTACTTCTATTTACATTTAATTGGTCTAAACCTAGATTATATTGTCACTATTGGTTAAAAGCTGATCAAGAAGATTTCATGAGTCAGATAGAATACCCTTCAACATTAAGACTAGACAATTACTAAGTACTGTTTTCTGGTGCAACTGACCAATAAAGAATTCCAAACCAGCCTGTAAAGAACAAATTTAGAGATAAATCTCAATTCTGTTGAAAAACAAAGCATTAAGTGGTATAGAGTGTACATAAAACATTTGGCAATTTATTAATCCTTATTTTGTTTGAAAGTTGTTTTAAAGGTATAATGGATATATATAGAGAGAGTACATTATATATATATAAAAATATATAATATATATGCAATGTATATATTAAGCATGTACTTACAGTCAACTATAAATTATTGGCTGTAGTATTGGATATCATGAATGTAAGAATAAATAAAAGATAACTAGGTTCATTAAGTACTTCACAGTGTAGTAGGGGAGACAGACACTAAAACAGATAATTATAAGACAATGTGATCTGTACAATGTTGAATCTTCTAGCATAATGTGTCATCTCCAGATAGTATTAGAATATTATAAAGCCTTTGGTTAAGATGCCACTGGTGGTAATCCTTAAACTGGAAACCTGGGCAAGTCTGAAAGAAAAGGACTCTATTGTCATCTAGTGGCCAAACTCATGTCCTTGAAATGGTTGAGTTACCTTGGATATCATCTATCTGTAAGAAGCTTTTTTTTTTTTAAACTCGTTTAAATTTTATTTTATTTTTTAACATCTTTATTGGAGTATAATTGCTTTACAATGGTGTGTTAGTTTCTGCTTTATAACAAAGTGAATCAGCTATACGTATACATATATCTCCATATCCCCTCCCTCTTGCATCTCCCTCCCACCCTCCCTATCCCACCCCTCTAGATGGTCACAAAGAACTGAGCTAATCTCCCTGTGCTATGCGGATGCTTCCCACTAGCTATTTTACATTTGGTAGTATATATAAGTCTATGCCACTCTCTCACTTCGTAAGAAGCTATTTTGGGGACTAAAAAGCAACTGAGCACAGTTTCACAATTATTTTCAGATCCTAATACATAAAGGGGAATTAATACTGATACTCGAAAAATGATGATAATATTGCATGTATTTTTTTGGGGGGGGGTTGATTTTTTTTAACATCTTTATTGGAGTATAATTGCTTTACAATGGCATGTTAGTTTCTGCTTTATAACAAAGTGAATCAGTTATACATATACATCTGTTCTCATATCTCTTCCCTCTTGCATCTCCCTCCCTCCCACCCTCCCTATCCCACCCCTCTAGGTGGTCACAAACCACCTAGCTGATCTCCCTGTGCTATGCAGCTACTTCCCACTAGCTATCTATTTTACTTTTGGTAGTGTATATATGTCCATGCCACTCTCTTACTTTGTCACAGATTACCCTTCCCCCTCCCCATATCCTCAAGTCCATGCTCTAGTAGGTCTGTGTCTTTATTCCCATCTTACCCCTAGGTACTTCATGACCTTTTTTTTTTTTTTTTTTAGATTCCATATATATGTGTTAGCATATGGTATTTGTTTTTCTCTTTCTGACTTACTTCACTCTGTATGACAGACTCTAGGTCCATCCACCTCACTACAAATGACCCAATTTCATTTCTTTTTATGGCTGAGTAATATTCCATTGTATATATGTGCCACATCTTCTTTATCCATTCATCTGTTGATGGACACTTAGGTTGCTTCCATGTCCTGGCTATTGTAAATAGAGCTGCAATGAACATTTTGGTACATGACTCTTTTTGAATTATGGTTTTCTCAGGGTATATGCCCAGTAGTGGGATTGCTGGGTCATATGGTAGTTCTATTTGTAGTTTTTTAAGGAACCTCCATACTGTTCTCCATAGTGGCTGTATCAATTTACATTCCCACCAACAGTGCAAGAGGGTTGCTTTTCTCCACACCCTCTCCAGCATTTATTGTTTCTAGATTTTTTGATGATGGCCATTCTGACTGGTGTGAGATGATATCTCATTGTAGTTTTGATTTGCATTTCTCTAATGGTTAATGATGTTGAGCATTTTTTCATGTGTTTGTTGGCAAACTGTATATCTTCTTTGGAGAAATGTCTATTTAGGTCTTCTGCCCATTTTTGGATTGGGTTGTTTGTTTTTCTGTTATTGAGTTGCATGAGCTGCTTGTAAATTTTGGAGATTAATCCTTTGTCAGTTGCTTCATTTGCAAATATTTTCTCCCATTCTGAGGGTTTTCTTTTGGTCTTGTTTATGGTTTCCTATTTTTAGGAACTTCTTTCATTCTCTCAATGCAGATAGAAATGACTTCAATTTAAGAAACTGTCTGGGATTAAAGGAAGCTAAATGGACATGATAACTAAATTCAGTTTGTGATCTTGAATTGGATACTGAGACAATTAATGTTAGTTAAATAAGGACTGTAGATTATTTAACAGTATTATATCAGTATTAATCTCCTGGTTTAGATAATCACACTGTGGTTATATAAGACTTTAACATTTTGGGAGACTGAATGTCAGGCGTATAAGAATCCTATGACTATTTTTGTAACTTTTTGTAAGTCTGAATTTATTTCAAAATGAAGAATTAAAAAAACTGAATGATAAAAATGTAGTACAAATTATAAAAGTAGTTTAATAATGTGTCTTCTGTTTCCCTAAGCTAGAAACATATCCTATAATTATATAAGTATTATAATTTAACTATTTATATATTTTTCTCTAAAATGTACATTTTAAGTCATAGGGTCAGTGTGAAAGAAAATTTAAGACAATCTTTATAGTATTTGGTTTGTAGTTGCTGATGAAAATGATACTGTTTTTCTAAGTCTAGCCATGATGGTAGTCTTTTTATAAGAAACCACAAGTAACTATTTTATTTGTACTGCTAACTCTGATAAATTATGCTAGATTCTCAATTCAGTACTGAAAATGTCTGATGGTGCTTTCAGTTTTCTGTGGTTTCTATACTAAGATTATATCCTAACATTTCAGGGACTCACAGAGTTATTAACATCATATCACCTTAGAAGACTTTGTGGGAATCTCAGAGAATGATGTCAGCTAGGTCTGTCAAACTGGAAAAATAAATAGGCAATGACTTGAAACCATTCTAGCTTTTAATGATATATGCTGCTGATTGACTTGTTGTCTGGGACCACCATTTGGGATGCACAGTCTGTAAGAAATCTCTGGATTTTGTCTTCTTCAGTGGACAGGTGAAAAAATGAACAAAAATTAAAAGTTATTTATATGATAGTACAAGTATAGGAAGAGAGGTAATTATACTTGCTTTACACAAATCTGATAAAGCACATTAATATTATGAAATATTCCTTACTAAAAGTAATACTTTAGTCATCTAAGTGCAATTTAACATTGCAAGATAGAAAATCCAGTGCAGTCATTTACATTAACTTTTAAAAGTTGAAAAGTCTAACTCCAAAATATCAGCTAATGAGGTAGTCATTTGATGAATATCCAGGACTTTAGTTGAAAATCAAAGAGATGATTTTTTATTAAAGATGACAGCAAGTTCTTTGCCACTCCTCCTATCAAGAAATGGCATGTTTTTCCTTATTTCTTCTTGTCTGGCCTTGTTACTTGTTTTAATCAACAGAATCTGGAGGGAGTGATGCTATGTAACTTCTAAAGCTGTACCTGAAGAGATTTGTGGTTTCTACTTTCACACACCTGCCACACTCCATTTTAGAATCTAACTGTAATTCTGTGAAAAACCCAAGCTATAGAGAGAGGTCCTCTCTACTAATAGGGAGAGAGACACTGCTGTCCCTAAAACTATAGGGGGAGGCCACGTAGTGAGAACTAGGGCTCTTTGCTCAACAGCCTCACCTGAGTTCCCAGACAACAGCCATTACTAAACTGTCAGACATGCAAGTCAGCCACCTTGGATGTTTCCACGTAGCTTCCGGGTGATTGCAGCCCCAGTCAAGTCTACATGCAACAGAAGATCCACCCAAACATGTTTAGACAAATCATTAAACCATGAAAGACAATAAATGGCTGTTGTTGGTTTAAGGTTTGAGGTTTGTTATTCAGCAATAGATAACCAAAATAGAGTGCATTCTATATTAACCTCCTCATCAGGGTCTACAATTTCTGTGATCACAATGTCAGCTCCCAATTTAGTAGCCTCTATTATACTGCCATGTCAATTTTATTCTTCCTCAGTCTTAAAGCATTTGTCATAAAGATTTGATAACTGTTTTTCTACTATAAAATGCATTTTTCAAGACCTGTTTTTTTCAGTTCAGATAATATTTGTTGAATCTTGTTCTTACCACTAAGTTTAGTGAAAAGGAAAACACTAAAAATTTATAGGACATAATCCTTGTCATTAAGTCTCATTATTATTATAGAGAAATAAGATATATTTATTTAAAACAATTAAGAAGGAGTAAGGAGGTGATTGTCATTAGGGGCAAAAAGGAAATTTAAGTGAGACTGAAATATTTCTGGAAGGCTTTTGGTAAGAAGAAAACAAATGTTTAGTCTTATAAAATATGGCGAACTTGAACAGTGAAGAAAAGAAAGGTGAGGGTGCTCCAGATTGTTAGAGATTCACAGGCGAAGTTTGAAGAATGATGGCAAGTGGGAGACAGTGAGGAAACAAACTTCACCAAAGCAGAATATAAATGTCAGATAATAATAGGAGGAAATAACCAAAAATGCAACTGATTTGTGTACAAAAAGTATGCCATTTGATTTGTTTAAATATTATACTTTTTTGTTCATAATTAAATATGTTTTTGAATGTACTGAAATGTGGCTGTTGGCCATAAACACAAATTTCCTCTCATGTAAATGAGCATGCCAGATTTTGCATTTAAAATTCAGGAAGCAGAATTTCATCATTTTACACAAGTCTGAGTTTGAAATGCATAGATTCCTGACGGCAGAAATAGAGACTGCTAGTTAGAAATATATAGAAAGTGAAGTACATAAATGATGATGAAATGCAAATATGCTGAAATTATATTATAAAATTCTCTCCTTCCTTTTTAGCTTCATTTTCTATATCTTTGACTAAAGAATATTTATCTTCCATCTGGAACAGTCATCCCCTGGTATTGTGTGGCAAAGCAAAAGGAACAATCATGAGCTCTGAGCAAGGATGTAGATGCTCATGAGCCAACCAGACTACCACCAGTGATCAGAAATATGGAAGATATTTCAGTTAAATTGCCCTTACATACAATTAGTCGTAACACTACTGTCCCTCAGAATCCTGGCAAAGAATTCTATCTATTTTAGGAAAACACAATTCTATCTGAATAGGTATATTCTTTTTCTTTCACCTTATATACTAATTGTACCAAGAGTGAGAGGTAAGCAAACCAGTTTATTACATAATCAGAGATTTGATTTTTTAAAACTCAGTGCGCTACATATTCTATATTTGCTATTTAACACTTTTAGCAATTTCAAAAATATATTGACTCCATATTACCTCATTCAAAACTGCAAATATTCTTATTTTCTTAGTAAAAAATGAACACATAATCATCTTTTTATCCATTAATCATTTATCCTTACTGCTATTGTAGTAGGCGCTGGGGCGCAAAAATGAGATATGATCCGTGTGCATTAAACTCATTAGTCTATTTCTAATAGCCCAGCTCCATCTCGTAACAGTTAAAAGACATTAACACACTTCACTTTTCAATGTAAAAATGCAAGCACACAATTTTTTAGGTTGTCTGAACCCTGCAAAAACCATATTCATTTGGCTTATATCTAGAGACTTCACTTCATATATATTTATTCTTTAATCCAACACACATTTTCGAGTACTTATTTGCCAAACAGTGCTAAATGCTGAACATATAAAGATGAATAAGTTCTGGGCTTCCCTGGTGGCGCAGTAGTTGAGAGTCCGCCTGCCGATGCAGGGGACACGGGTTCGTGACCCGGTCTGGGAAGATCCCACATGCCGCGGAGCGGCTGGGCCCGTGAGCCATGGCCGCTGAGCCTGCGCGTCCGGAGCCTGTGGTCCGCTACAGGAGAGGCCACAACAGTGAGAGGCCCGCATACCGAAAAAAAAAAAAAGAATAAAGATGAATAAGTTCTTATACTCAAGGAGCTTTTATGGTCTAATAAAATGCAGTAATGCAAATAAATACAGACAATAGGATATCAAATGTTCAACAATACAAAGTTTTACATAGAAAGAAGTAGTCCTTGCTAATCAGAGAGAGTCAGAAGATGCTTTATAAAAAGGTAAGCCTTGGGGCTTCCCCGGTGGCGCTGTGGTTGAGAGTCTGCCTGCCGATGCACAGGACGCGGGTTCGAGCCCTGGTCTGGGGGGATCCCACATGCCGCGGAGCGGCTAGGCCCGTGGGCCACAACTGCTGAGCCTGCGCATCTGGAGCCTGTGCTCCGCAACAAGAGAGGCCGCAATGGTGAGGGGCCCGCGCACCACGATGAAGAGTGGCCCCCGCTTGCCACAACTAGAGAGGGCCCTCACACAGAAACGAAGCCCCAACACAGCCATAAATAAATAAATTAATTAATTAATTAAAAAAAGGTAATCCTTGATCTGAGTTTTGAAGGCTAATTGCATATTCAGCAGGTAAACAAGCATGGTAGATGGTTCAGAAACCTAAGCATGTTACTTTGAGAGTGATTTGCAGTTGTTTTGGTAAGATATAGAATTTAAAATTGTCGTTCATGTGTGTCTGAATGTATAAATATGCACACATATCTGTGTCTCATTGGGTAATGGGTTATCTTTCCTGCTTGAAAATAAGCCAGAAGATGCTGGTGTTGTTTGTGGATGTGAAGAAAAATAATGAGTTTATTAATTTTAAAAAATCTTTGTAGATTCACAGATATGACCAGTTGAGTTAGATGTGCCTTGATGACCAATTCTTTTTCTTTAGGATTCTTAAGTGATATTACTCCTAGTTTTTAAGAGCAATTCTATTCCTGGACATAAACCCATTATCTTCACCACATTTTCACATCTGTAAAATAAGGATGAGGATACCCACATACCAAAGTTATTGAGAAAACTATTAGAAAGAATATGTCTTTTTGATATGAGTATTTGTAGACCTGATTTTAAAGGGAAAAATATATTCAGATATATGCATGAAAAGTGTACTATATAGAACTCCACTAATGATGTGGGAACAGGAGGAAGGGGCTGTAAAAAAGTAACAAAACCTAACGATGAACAAGTTTCCTATTAATTAACTTAAAAGTATAATTAGAAAATCGGAAACACCAATTATATCATCAAATGTCTATATATCAATGCACAGACTATGAATGTTAAACATGAAATTATACAAAATGTGAAAATAGCGTCTTAAGTGCTTTATCAGGTTTCAAAACTAGCCAAAAGCAACAAATAGAAATATATAATTCAAAAGAAAGGTAAAAAGTAGTTCTAGTATACTATTTGTGTATAAAGAGAAAGTATATTCAGTGAAAATTATGACCAAGATAATTAAATACAATGGAATACATTTGGATAAAATGAACGGGAAAAAATATATTTTTGTATAAATATGCTATGCATTATATTTTTGTAAAAATATACTATGCAATGAAATGAAGGAAAGAGATAATAGTTTGCTAATTCACAATATACAATAGTTAAAGACACAAAATGTAGTGTTGATAGGAGACTCCTCTAATAAAATCATCTGCTACACATAACATTCAGTTAAAAATAAAGCTTTTGATAAATTCTTGGCTTGATTTCATGGCAATTTTACCTCTAAAAAGTAGTCATGGGGGGGAAAAAGCAGAATTTATAAAAATGGAGTGATCTGCCAGTTAAAATCTTTGCATTTTAAAGTGATGTGTTGAACTGAGCAATGTTTCTCATTTCGTTAGTTTACTAGGGCTGCCATAAAAAAGTACCATTCTGGAGGCTAGAGTTCTAACATCAAAGTATCAGTAGGCTTGATTTCTTGTGAGAGCTAAGATTTCTTCCCTCTTTCTGTGTCCTCACATGGTCACCTTTCAGTTTGTGTTGTCTTGTGTTTAATCCTCTTCTTATAAGGACAGCAGTCATATTGGATTAGGACCAACACTAATGAACCCATTTTAACTTACCTCTTTAAAGGCTCTATCTCCAAATACAGTCACATTCTAATGTAATGGAAGCAAGGGCTTTGATATCTTAATTTGAGAGGGACAATTCAATCCATAATACTCATCTTAGGAAGAAGATTAAGAAAATAGAAAAGAGCATCAAACTGCCCAAATGTTAGACCTAAGAATTTTCCCTCCTTTATAATACCTCTCCCAGTGGTTCTGTTTTTAGCTGCACTGTAGGTCAAAATTTGGGAAAGTTCTAATGAAAAGATTCAACAATTGTGGGCAGGTGACAAACCCAATGTTGTTTGATGCATTTCTAACCATATAATATGATTATATTATGTTGCTTTGACTAGCACAAGCTTACAGATTCAACATAGATCAGGGAAAGAGGTTGTCGGTCATGTGCCAGCTTTGGTTGGCAGTGGTCCTCTGAAGCACCGTAATGAGAAGTGTCATGAGACCACATCCAGGCTCCAAAGAGAAAAGGATCACAAGGTATTACCTATTTGCTATGGAAAAGGGAGGGAAGAATAGCCCTGCGTGTTCTATATATGTGCCTTTCTCATATAATAGGAAATCTCTTAGTTTCTAAGGAAAGTGTAGTTGTCAATCATATGACTCCTACAGCACACAATTTTGGCTACAGGTATCTTATCTCACCATCTTAACTAGAATAATGCCCACGTTAAAAATGTGACCAGTATTTCTTTTCATTTCAGAAGCAGGTTTTTCCATTAGTTATTATGTGGAATCACACTTTAGCAACACTTTCAATGTTTTTTCCACTCTTTGCAGACCCAAATCTGTCCTATTATTTCTTTGGCTTCCTCCTGTCATGTCTCCTTCCTTACTGTCATGTCTTTTCTCATGAGGTTTTCTCTGCCTCCCTTTCCTGAGTCAACTCACTCTGCTTTCTTCTGCCTGCTCTTTCTCTTTCCTATCTGATTCTTCCTTTTATGAAATGCCTTTTTAGCTCAATACAACAACCTACCACCTACACATCAGCTTTGTTATCAGAACCACAGTAGATTCAGCTTAAAAATCTTATTCCTTTTTAAAAATAAATCACAACATTCTCATTCCATGAATTCTTTTTTGTTCAAATGAGCAAATGTGCATTATTTATAATTTGAGTGTTCAGTTGCCTCTTTTCCTTCAGTTTTATTGAGTGAGATATAATTGACATAAGTAAGTGTAAGTTTAAGGTATACAATATGCTGATTTGATATACATGTATATTGCAAAAAGATTACCACAGTAAGGTTAGTTAACACATCTACCATCTCACACAGTTACCATTTTGTTTCTCTGCTTTTTGGTGAGAACATTTAAAGTCTACTCTCTTAGCAAATTTCAAGTATACAATATTATTAAACTATAATCATCATCCTGTACATTAAATTATTCATTTTATAACTGGAAATTAATACCCTTTGACTAACATCTCCCCATCTCCATGAGTTCTTGAAGCCTAAACTTACATTCTCATATTAAAAATATTTACCATCAGTCACATGGGGAAACTTTCTATCATTCTTTATAAAGCCAAAAATACTTAAGCTACTATTTTTATAGTATATCACTAAAGCTCAATTTATCCCATATCTGTTCACTAATTCACAGTGATTTGGGGGTTCAGGTGAATATTTAACATTATTTTTCAAGATGTCTATTAGTGTTTCATTGGAATGATAAGGTTATGTGGGGTATTTTTGCACATGGCAAAAGTTAGGAAGAATATTTATATACTTGCATTTTTTATATTCTTAAGTGATTTGTAAAACTATAACAAATTTTTTGGCAATAAATACTGTGTTGGAAAATAGCAGAAGCATTTATAAAACTATGAAGTAAATAGCTGTTGAAACTTAAGAATATATCCTGAAGCTGAGTGAAGTATTTGAAGAATAAATGAATTTCGTTTCAAGATATTCTGTTTTAATTTGTTATTTTGCATCTAAGGGATGTATATACATAATATAGGAGGAAATCTAACAAAGCAAATATTTTTAATTAAATTCAGGGGAAAGGATATATAATTTTTAAATTACTGTGCTACATTTTATATTCTGTGGAAGATGTTCAGAATGAAATGTGAAAGGGTAAATGAAAGTAAGAAAATCAGTATAATTTACATTAAAGGTGTTAATTAAGATAAGAAATAAAAGAATATTTCCTAAATTATCCTGAAATCTTATGATGGCTATAATTCCTATACTTCAAGGAAAATGTATTTTTTCAAATATTTCGTTCCTTTGTCCATGTAAATCATTAAAATTCCAGAAAATATAATATTTTACTATCTATAGTCTACTTCATTTTCTGCATTTTATATTAAGAAGCATCACAAAACAATTTTATCAGATCAAATATCTAAGGTTTTGGTTTAGAAAATATGTTCACTGCACATATGCTTTACTTCACATGCAAAAGCAGCTATTGACCATAAACATTAGGACTGTAGTTTGTGAGGTTTTTCCCAAGAATTGTAGTAAGTTGGTGCTAATCGATACATATATTCTAACTCAAGCTTTCCTGTGCCTAAGTCTGTACATTTGCAAGATAGTTGGTTAGAGCTAAAGAGGTAGTCGGTAGAGAAGGAACAAAGTGAAGCAAACAGTTCCACTTAGGAACCAAATTTCATTCAGGATGCAAAATAACTGATCTAATCAACATAGGTAAATTAATAGTACACTGGCACATTTAATCAGATTGGTATGGTCATTTGCAATTGGATGTAGCACAAACATGTATTCTAAAATAGTTTATTTTCTCCCTCAAGCCCATTTCTGCTTCTGTAATCTTATTCTCTATAAATAATCTTATGACCAAGACAAGACACACTTGAGAGTGAAGGGGTCACTAATTAATTCGTATGCAGGTACAATGCATGTAGACTTGGGCAGTCTTAGGCAAATGAGGATGGATGATCACACTATTTGTGAATAATATAATCATTTGCTCATTTGGCCAAATCAAAACCAGGAGTCCTATTTGACTTACCATTTCCTTCAAATAAAATAAGCTTGAAGAATTTGTTGATTTTCCTTTTATTCCCCTTTTTATTGCCCCTAGGTGGAGCTCTCTCCTTCCTCACCCAAACAGGAGTTTCTGCCCCTGACCCATCCAATAACCACTGCCAAGGTGATTGCTTTGCAAAATGCAATCTGATAATGTCACTGCCCTAGTTAAGACAAAAATAAATATATAAATAGATCTTACCAACTCCAGGATAAAGTTCAAACTTCTGAGCATTTCATGAAGCGGACTCACAGATATAGAAAACAAACTAGTGGTTACCAGCGGGGAAAGGGAATGGGGAGGGGCAATAAAGTGGTAAGGGAATAAGAGGTAAAAACTATTAGATATAAACTAAGCTACAAGGATATATTGTACAACACTGAAATATAGCCAATATTTTATAAAAACTTATAAATGGAATATAACCTTTAAAATTTTTGAATCACTATATTGTATACCTATAATTTAATAATATTGTACAACAACTATACTTCAATTAAAAAATTAAATAAATAAATTGTGAACCCAACTCTTTATGAACTTATCTCCTGTGACATACTTCATATTCTTGCTACACACACCTCATCTCCTTACATCTTGTACATCCTGTACACCACATACATTCTGCCTTCCAGTCTCCTCTGATTACGTCATGATTTCCTGTGCTTCCTTGACTTCCAGGTTCCAATTTCATTTGCACAGAATATTCCCTAATACACACACATAAACACACACACACACCCATGTAATGGATTTGTTGCTATTTTTTAAATTATTGTCTAAGACTAGAGACCTTGGTTTTTATTCTGAGTACTCATTCTCTGAGACCGAATTCCATTTTGGGGGGAACTATTTTTCCCATATTTCTACCATATATGATTCTAGTGAGGGGTCCTAATTGTGGATTTACATCTCCTGATCCCTGTTGATGTGTTCAGGGACATATAGTCCAAGCCATGCCAAATAGTCTATTTTCATGCTTTTGTTGATTGGGCTGCATAAAGAGATTCAGCTCCTATTTGATGACTAAGCTATGCTACAGGAGGCATGGCATCTGCCAGAAACGAAGTTGCTAAAAAAGTAATTTGAAACCTGTATCCAACAACACAGAAAGAAGCTGTAACGTTAGACAGAGCCGGAGTCCTGAACATGTTCAAATGGGCTCCTAGCTCCACTTGTCCCTGAGGCCTGTACTTCCCAAGGATATGTGAAATTATAAACAAAAACCACCTTTCCTTGTCTATTTTGTTTATATATTTAATTTTTGCTTGTAACATTGGATTTTTCTCAATTGCCAATAAGAGTCAATGAACAAGAATAATTTTCCCTGATTCCCTCAAGATGAGAAAACTTTTCCCTAATCTGGAATTTCATACTATGGTGAGGTTGTACTATATAAACTTAACTTAGACACAATCATCTGCATATACTAATGAAGAGAAAAGGGAATTAATATTTAAAATAATGTGGACAATTATACTCAATGAGAACAGGTCTTCATGTGTGTATAAAATCTGAATCTCCCTCATTTTCAATTCCCATATTTC
The DNA here is from genome assembly GCF_949774975.1 of Lagenorhynchus albirostris. Taxonomy (NCBI): domain Eukaryota; kingdom Metazoa; phylum Chordata; class Mammalia; order Artiodactyla; family Delphinidae; genus Lagenorhynchus; species Lagenorhynchus albirostris. Next base: position 94,969,460 of record NC_083096.1, read on the forward strand.
CCTCAGAGTGAAAACATCTTTTCTTTGGTGAGTGTGAGTCTTGCTTTTTAACATACTATGCGATTCTTAAATTCAAAATGGCCTCCAAATGCATACCTAGCATCTCTATCTTGGTTTCTAAATATTCACCAATAAATAGAACTGGAGCTTCTTGGAGAAGTGGTTAATTCCAGGACTATGCAGAAAAAATAATGAACCTGGTTCCAGAAAATAAGAAAATGCTCAAAGAAACATAAGGGCTTGGCAAAAGAACACAGAAGCCAACCTGGGGGCACTTCTAATGGTCCAAACTGGAACAGTCCGAACATCAAAATAAATAATGATAATATTGAAATTTAACCCATAAAGTAAAAGAAATATCCACAATTTGGAAATAAGAGATGGCTCTTCTTTATCATATAATTCCAGTTAATAAATGTGGAAGGAAAGAGGAAAATAGAAAATCAGCATTAAGCAAATATCACAGTAATCATTTCTGCAGACCAGATCTACTGATGGATGTTAAAGTTAGTGTAAACTTGAGGAGAAATGGGATTTGCATCATATCAAAGTATCTCTCCCCAAATATTTATTAACTAAAAAGTGATAGATGGTAATGCTGCAGTAGAGGAAGCCCACAGAAGACACCTTCACCAAGTAATCAATGACAACATCACCAGTAGACAACATCACCAGTAAAAAACATCATCATCATGAACTCCATGATATGATGTACTCAGAAAAACACAGTATCATTGCTATGGTACAATACAATACAATGCAATATGATTCCTACGGTATTTTTGCCAAAGAAACATAACCACAGTCCAATTATGACAAAATATCAGACAAACCCAAACTGAGAGAATTTGAAAAATAACTTATCAGTACTTCAAAAGTGTCAAGATCCTGAAAGCCAAGGAAAGACTGAGGATCTGTTGAAAGACAATAGGAAACTAAGAAGAGATAGAAGGATGGATCCTAGAGCAGAGACGTGCACTTATGAAACCATAGTAATTAAGCTTTTGATATATTGACAGAAATAGACCAAGGGGACAGAATAGAGGGCCCACACACTGACCTATGCAAGTATGAAACTTGGAATAAGCCAGAGTTGGCAGGTCAAATGAGTGACAAAATAAGTTAGAAAACGTAATTAACTATGTGAAAAAGGATGAAAATAGTTCCTTACCTCATTCAGGTACAGGATTATCCATCCACAATAAAACTATTTACAATAGCAGAAACCTAGAATAAACTTAAGTGGGTAACAATGGAAAAGAGGACAAATAAGTTTACAAATACACACATACACACACAAACACACACAGCTACAACTATTATGAAGCAGTCAGAGCAAATGAAGTAGAACCACATAGATGTTAGCATTAATAGAAGTGAAAAATAAGTCCTACAGAAGACACAACACATAATTTTTAATTAATCAAAAGAATTAAAATTCAAAAATATACTCTATAGTACAAATATAGGTGCAATAAAATTTTACTATAAAATAAAGGAGAGAGTGAATATAAGATTCAGAATGATGGGTACTTCAGATGAACTAAAAATAATTTGCATCTAATTATGTGACTTCCACACCACCTATTGCCCTGTCTCATTGGCGGACATACCATATTTTATTTAACTAATCCTTAGAGACTTCCCTGGTGGTCCAGTAGCTAAGACTCCACATTCTCAATGCAGGGGGCGGAACTGAGATCCCTGCACACTGCACGGCGAGGCCTAAACAAAAAAAAACGAAACCCTTTGCCAATTTACTATCTAATATGCTGCTTGCCAGGCAATATGAAAATATTCTTACTCAATAGGTTAGTTAAGCTCATTTGCACTTGTTGATATGATTGATATGTTTGTTCTGTGTTAACCATTTTATATAGTTTATATAATCATTTCATTATGTGGTTTATTTATTTACTCAACGTTTATTTTTATATATAAAAGGGTTTTTATTTCAATGCTTGCTTTTCATTAATAACTATATATAAAGTTGATGACCTTTTTTTCCTTTCATTGTGTATTGGTACCCTCCTGTGAGCAAGAAGGAAATTAGCTGTTAGACCTCCCCTCCCTTTCCCACAGTATCTGATATATAATAACAAATTTTAGTCTCAATTAATAATTTTGAAACAAGTTTATTCTACCTTTCATATGATCCTCTCACTTTTCTTCTTATTTGTTTATGAATATACTCTTTCTACATCATCAGAGCGATAGGTATACCATACTTTACTCCTTGATAATAGTTATTATAACCACTTGTGTCCTTTTTTATAATCGTTGTCTTATCTTGGTTCTGAAGGAAAATGTATCTTTTATGTTTGTCACCAGTACTCATGCTGATGTTATTCTGTCATTTAGTAAGCTAATCTAATTCTTTAACAGATTCCACAGGAAATGTGTATGGAAATAATACTTCCTGAGGAAGTGATTGTGAAGATACTGTGTACCTGTATATTTATAACAGTGCACAGTCTTTTTATTTGAAAGTCAGTTATTTGGATATAAAGTCACAGGATCACATTTCTTTCCTAGAGTATTAAATGTGTTATTTCATTGTCCTCTGGCATAAAATTATTATTATTGAAATGTCTAATAATAATTTGATTTCCTTCACTTAGAAGTGACATTTCCTAGAGGCCTAAAGGATATTTTCCTTCTATTATAATCTAGTAGTTTTATCAGAATGTCTGTGTTTACTGTTCCATGTACATTTTTCAGATATATAGTATGCTCTCTCAATATTTCCTTATGGAACTATTTTTATGAAAAAATTAAACTTGAAAAATTTCAGAGATTTATTTTAAATGAAAATTTTAATTTTACAATTTAAAATTTAGTAATTTTTTTGTGCTATTGATTTTATTTTTTTCTTTGAGAACTTCTAACAGAGGTAATTTCTGCACTTGTTAAGTCAATATAAATTGACCCAACAAGTAATATGAAATACAGGATTAGCCAAGATAATACAGCCCTGAAATTACATACCAAATATGACTTCTTTCCCCACCTTTCTACCGAAACTTTTTGCAAAACTCCCTAATGACTTTCTCATCCCAATAACTAGTGGCTTCTTTTGAGTTATTTTACATTACTTCATCACTGATGAATTTGATTCTGTTGATTACTTCTTTCTCGTGTTCTGTTCTAGTTTGGATTCTTTGATTGATCTTTCCTGATCCTTTTTCTCTGTTTCTCAATTCTTGTTTTTACTCTCTTTCACTACCTCTTAAATGATTGACTCCCTAGGGGTCAGTCTTGTTTCATTTTTCTTTTTTGTTACACTTGTCCGATGGGCATGTCGTCTGCTCTCCAGTCTTTATCTGGATTCCGTTTAAGATATTCTAACTTTTATTTCATGCTCCAATTTGTATTTTCAACTGCTTACTAAGTATTATTGTTCTGATAATATCTCAAACCTAATATGTTCATAATGAATCTCATTACCTTCCTTAAATTCCAAACCTGCTTTTCTTATGCTATTTGCATCAGAGAAAATTTTGCAATTATCTTATGAATCATTATTTGGCTACATTTTCCCTTTTTAATTCACATCCAGTTTTTTTCTGCATTACCTTAAAAATGCTTCCTAAATGCATTTATTATAAACTGCACTACCACTGCCTTTAACTGAGGCTTTTTCAACTCACCAGCCTCCTAACTGGTGTCCATGCTTTCCATGTCTACTTCCTCCAAACTGCACATTCTCCACAAGATCATCAGAATAGCACTTTAAAACACATAATTCATATATACACTACCATGTGTAAAATAGATAGCTAGTGGGAACCTGCTGTATAGCACAGGGAGCTCAGCTTGGTGCTCTGTCATGACCTAGATGGGTGGGATGATGGGCGTGGGAGGGAGGTCCAAGAGGGAGGCGATATATGTATACATATAGCTGATTCACTTCATTGTACAGCAGAAACTAACACAATATTGTAAAGCAACTATACTCCAATTTAAAAAAAAAAGTTAAAAAACCCATAATTCAGCACATCATTCCCCTTCTTTAAAACACTTGATGGCTCCTCTTTGCATATAGCAGTGATTATCAGTTTATTTTATCATGTTAACAATGGCTCTTTATTGTTTTCTCTGCAATGAAGTCCATAGATAAAAAGAGAGTTTCTTGAGCCAAAGCAGGCATGGGAGTGGTAGAGGGTGGAGGGTCTAGAGTTTCACCCCATGAATCTTCTTATTCACTACATTCTGGAACACCTCTGATGAATCCTAAGAATTCAAGATAAAGGGTCTGAAAATCCTGGTCAAAAGCCTCAAACTTTTTAGTATGCTATTGAAGATCCTTCCTAAACTGGTTTTATCTATTTTTTTTACTATTCTCACACCAGTTATTCAAAACTTTGCAATCCTAACCTAATAACATTTCATTGAATATAGCATGCATTTTCCATTTTGTTGGGGTTTTTTGTTTGTTTATTTTTGGCCTCATCACGTGCCATGCGGGATCGTATTTCCCTGGCCAGGGATCGAATCGGTGCCCCCTGAAGTGGAAGTGCAGTCTTAACCACTGGACCGCCAGGGAAATCCTTAGCATGCATTTTCATGTCTATTTTATTTTGCATTTCTTCTTTCTTTTTTCCCTTTCCATGCTTAATAACTTAAATTCATCCTTCAAATACTCCCTCTTCTTTGAAGTCATCCCTCAAGACAAAACTAATTTTCCTTCTATGCACTAGTCTCTGACAGCACTTTGCATAAATGTTTCCTACAACACTGATCATGCTTTTCTATCATGTATCTATGTGTGTGTCCCTCTAACAGAATGTAAACTCTTCAAATATAGGGTTCATACCTTAGTCTCACCTGTATATTACCAATGCCTCATACAGCCTCCAGAACTTAGAAGCTATTTTATAAATATGGACATAAGAATTGACAATGAATGTGTAGAATAAAATATTAAAACATTATTAAGTATGCATGGTCTATTATTCTTTACACTGAGTCTAATTTTCTACTCTACTTTATACACTCTGATATCCAGCCCCAGTGGTCATCTTGTCTGAGAGTCTCTTTCATATTTATTGTTGTGGCATACAGTATTTTCTAAAGATGCTGCAGCAACAATATCCTTCATCCCACATGTTCTTCTAGAACGGAACTTGCCAAGCTACAGAGTATGAAGAAAATCAGCTTAGATTTATACCACCTTGTTCTTTTGATTTTTACTGCTCACAAGCAAGGATTTTTTTCCACATTTTTAACAGTTATAAAATAATTAAGAATATGTGACAGAGATTGTATGTGGCCAGCAAAGCCTAAAATATTTACTCTTTGCCCTTTTGCAGAAACTTTGTCAAACTCTGTTCTAGAAACTTGACACATCCTTCACGTGTGGAATCCAATTTCCTTCCCCTTAAATCTATGGATTTATGACTTACTTATAACCAATAGAATGTGATGGATATCATGCTGCATGATCCCCAAGGCTAAGTAAGAAAAGACTATGCATTGCTCACCTTGCTTACTGAAACACTCATGCTGAAGTCCTGAGGCTGTCACATGGAAAGGAAGCCCGAACTACCCCACATGGAGAAAATATGGAGAATCTGTGTGACTGTGTGAAGAGAGAGAAATGCCCAACCAGCTTCCAACTCCTCCATTTTAGCTACTATCTGACCATGGCTTCATGAGAGACTCAAACAAGAACCATTCATCTAGCCTCTTCCCAAATGTCTGATTCATAGAATGTGTGTGGTAATAAAATGTTGGGGTGGTTTATTATGCAGGAATATGAGCTGTAATAGATTTTAGCACCTGCATCTAGGTTGCTGCCCCAAAAATCCTCAAATGTAGTAGCATCGTCTTTGGGACTGAGCAGCGGGCAGAAGCTTGAAGGGCTTGAGGAGACTGTTAGTAAACTCTAAGGCCCTGAAGGGCTTCAAGGAGGCTCTTGGTGAAGACTTACAGGAAAGTAAGAAAAATGATATTAAAAATTGAAGGGAAGGAGATCTGTGTGACAGAAAGACTGCCAACTCTGTCACCTGCAGGAAAGTAGATAACAGGAAATGTACTTGATGATTGTGATGATACAGCTAAGCACAGTTAAAGGCAAAATATTGAAAGTAATGCCTGTATTTTTCTTGTTGCTCCTGGCAAAATGTAGGAAGATAGAAATGAGCTAAAGAGAATCTGTTAAATATAAAAAAGCCAAGATGTACTGGATTAAAAAATAAAATTGATTCTCATTTTTAGATAATCTTGACAAATGATTTTCAGATTAAGAAAGGACCTCAGGCTAATCAAATCCTGAGTGGGAATCTAGGATCCTTTTTAAGCCCTCGGAAAGATATAAGTCTGGGACTCATAGAGCCTTTCAGACAAAGGGTCCCCTAAAGATCATAAAGAAATGATTCACAGATTCTCTCTACTAAACAACAGAACTTCTAAGAATCTTAGATACATTGTCTCACAACAGCTTCATAAGGTTGTGGATCTGTCTAGCAGAGGGAATCACAGTAAGATTCATAGAATAATCCACAACATTTTAAGAGAAATATATTGGTGGAAGTACTGTCAGCTTGTACTAAAAGGGACAGACACAGTACAAAATGGATAAAGGTCCTTGAATCTCCATCATTTTATGGACATGAAGCAGGATGAGAAGGTAACTCAGTTTCAATCTCAGGTTTTTTAAATTTTTGTTTGTTTGTTGTTTTTATGGAAAAGAAAGAATGAAATAAGATCTCAGGCAGACAGACCAAGATCCCAGAGAACAACAGTCAGAGTAGTAATTATCCATAATCAAGAAACTGATATAGTATGTGCCCAGTTGGGTTTTAGGATTGACATGGACCAGGGACTGCTGTGAACCTCTTATTTCCCTTTGTTTTGAGCAGGAATGTCTATACTGATTGTCTTATGCCAGTCCTATCATTATGGGCTGAGTGTATGGAGAGGTCATAATCATCTCTTTAGTTCACTGATTTTTTAAGTAAAAAAAAATAGTACACATGGAACTAAGAAACCTGAAGTCTGAGTGTGAGGCTTATTCCATAATACAGTGATAATGTGGAGGGGTTGAGGGAGGAGGGGAGAATTTATAAACGTGAAGAACGATATTTATTGTGGTCAGAGGACAGAAATGGCATCAGTGGCATATTTTCTTTTTCAAAGAAGAACACAAAAATGCTCCTGTCCTACATGTTTTCTATGTCTTTATTTAGCTTTATTGAGGAATAATTGACAAATAAAATTGTAATGTATTTAAGGTGCACAATGTGATGATTTGGTATTATATATACATTGTGAAAGAATTCTCACATCTAGTTAACACATGCAGCACCTTACATATTTACCTTTTCTGGGTTTTTTTTTTTGGTGAGAATGCTTAAGATCTACTCTCTTAGCCAATTTCAATTATATAAGACAGTATTATCAACTATAGTCACCACACTATACATGCTATACATATAAATGGTCAGACTTTATCTTATAACTGGAAGTTTGCAATATTTTACTAACCTTTCCTCATTTCCCCCCACCCTATAGCCCCTAGCAAGCACCATACTGCTCTCTGCCACATGTTTTCTAGAAATTAGAAATTAACCCACCAAGAGGTAGAGTCTAGGTACTAGCTCCTTGAAATTGTGTGGGCTTTTGTGACAACCCAGACCATTACAGCATGGTGGAAGTGATGTTATATGACTTCCAAGGCTAGACCATAAAAATATCCTGCATTTTTGCCTTGTTCTCTTGAAATCTTCACTTTTGGATCACTGCCGTCAGACATCCCTCTGGCCTACAGCCCCACTGAGCTTCCAGCAGACTGTAAGCACTTACCTTCCAACTATGACAGTGAGCCATACTGACAGTGGATTTACCTCAGTTAAAACCTCCTGGAGCAAAGGCAAGCAACACCAGATAACCCCTGCCCAAAGTGCAAATACCTAAGTATTAAAATAAGTTTAAAGCCACTAAATTTAGGAGTATTTTTTTGTTTTTATTTTTGTTTTGTTTTTGTTTTTTGGAAGTAATAATCAAGCTTTTATTCCCTCACTGAGATAACGGAAACGAAAGGCAAAAATAAGGGCAAGCTCCCCAGTGTTCCATTTTTCCCCAAGGAATAGTATCAGGGGAGGGTCAGGTTATGTCAGGTATATCAGGTAAATATATTTTAAAATTATGTATATATATTATAATTATGTATATACATGTGCATGTGTATACACACATATGTATATATAAAGAGATTTATTTCTAGGAACTGGCTTTTGTAATTACGGAGGCTGGTGAGTCTGACATTTGTAGGGAAGGCCTGCAGACTGGAAACTTTTAGGCAGGAGCAGATGCTGCCATCCACAGGTGGAATTTCTTCTTGGAATATTTGTTATGAAGTAATAGATAACTGATAATTTTTTTTTTTTTTTTTTTTTTTTTTGCAGTACGTGGGCCTCTCACTGTTGTGGCCTCTCCCATTGTGGTGCACAGGCTCCGGACGCGCAGGCTCAGCGGTCATGGCTCACGGGCCCAGCCGCTCTGCGGCATGTGGGATCTTCCCGGACCAGGGCATGAACCCATGTCCCCTGCATCGGCAGGTGGACTCTCAACCACTGCGCCACCAGGGAAGCCCAACTGATAAATTATTTTTGCTTAGGTTGTCCCCTTTGATTGGAAAGCATAATCCCCTGGTTTAGCCCACCCCCATTCTCCATCTTTTAAAATCTATCACAATCTCCAATTTCTAGCTCCAGTGGCATCTCTCTAGAGTTCCCTGAATCTTCCAGTTCATTTGAAACTATTTCTCTGTACTCCCCAGCAAGTTATCAGATCTCTTTTCCATTTTTGTTCATTAATTCCTCACCTTTTACCAAAACATGTAACTGTGTTGGCAATTCATGTAGTCTACTTAGACAAATACTTTGTCTAAGCTTACATTACATGATTTAAAATACTTTATAAGCTTACATTAAGAGTAGAAACCACATCTTTTTACCTTTCTGCTCATTCTTGCCTCCTAATATTATACATTCCATGTAGCAAAAACATCAAGAATTTTGTCGAACTGAGTAAAATTTAATAGTTTCAGAAGGCATTTTAAATTAATAGAAGTGTAACTTTGCTTATACAAATTGAGAGAATGGACTAAGTTGTTTGGTTCAGCTATTAGTTCAACTTATTTTTTGTTTGTTTTATTTGAGATTAATTACAAATATGTGAGAAAACAGCTACTAGAAGATGGTACATTTTTGTTTTTAACTTTCTGCTTTATTTTATTTTTTTAAACATCTTTATTGGAGTATAATTGCTTTACAATGGTGTGTCAGTTTCTGCTTTATAACAAAGTGAATCAGTTATACATATACTTATGTCCCCATATCTCTTCCCTCTTGCATCTCCTTCCCTTCCACCCTCCCTATCCCACCCCTCTAGGTGGTCAAAAAGCAAGAGGACAGTACGTTTTAGATTACAGGTTTTAGACTTTAACAGTAAAGCAACCATTTTCTATCTGTGCCATCTCAACTAAAATATTACTTATTGTTTTAAATGTCCTTGTTAAAATCTGATGGCTTTAATATTTAATGAAGAAAGCTAGGCAGAAAAAAAAGACGTGCTGTATGTTTCTATCTTTATAAAGTTCAAGAACAAGACAAAAATAATTTCTGCTATTGTAACACAGTATGGTGGTTACCCTTGGGAAAAGGGAGTGATTCAAAGGGGATACGAGAGGGATATCTGGGTAGCTGATAATATTCTGTGTCTTGATCTGAGTGACGATTACGTGGTTATACACTTTTGAAAATTCATTGAGTTGCATTCACATGACTTGTAAACTGTGTTTAATATTACACTTCAATGTTGAAGGTGCCTATTTTTAGGCATCAATTACCTGTAGTTACATATTAATGTTCAGTGAAATATGCCTTGGTATCAAGATGTTGAAGAAATTAAAGAATATGAAAAGGTTAGAAAGAGAAGGGACGTAAAAGATTATGTAATGCAACCATAATTTTTTTTATTTTATAAATTTATTTATTTTATTTTTGGCTGCATTGGGTCTTTGTTGCTGCACATGGGCTTTCTCTAGTCGCGGCGAGCAGGGGCTACTCTTCATTGCAGTGCGCAGGCTTCTCATTGCACTGACTTCTCTTGTTGTGGAGTAAGGGCTCTAGGCGTGCAGGCGTCAGTAGTTGTGGCTCGTGGACTTTAGAGCACAGGCTCAGTAGTTGTGGTGCACGGCTTTAGTTGCTCCATGGCATGTGGGATCTTCCCGGACCAGGGCTCAAACCCGTGTCCCCTGCGTTAGCAGGTGGATTCTTAACCACTGTGCCACCAGGGAAGCCCCCATAATTTCTTATAAATGAAGCATCTGACATCCCAATATGGTATCACATACAAAGTCATGATGCAATTTAGGAGCTGAATTAAATGGTTTTGTGGCTCCTTATTGAGTGTTATTTTCACAGTGCCTAGTATAAAAAGTTGTATAATAAAGATATGTTGCTTATTCTTGAATATACTGTATTATGAAAATGATTTATGAACATTAATGTCTATTCCTCTACCACAATCTTTAGATTCTGAACATACTTATAACTCATATTTATACTTCTAGTTCTTATAAAAAACATCCTAGCTCTGTTTTATTCACTGCTGACCCAGCAAGTTTCTGGAAGATTTGACCTCAGAAGACCCTTTTGATCTTAGAGACCTTGTGTCTATACTTACAACATCCTCTAACTCTGCTAAAAATTCACAGTCTCTGGGTTGTTTCCCAATAAAGAAGTGTAAGAGCTTAGATTTCAGCCTGTTCCCTCTCTGCAGGCATCAAGTCTTTATTAGGTATTTTTCCTAGCACATAAGCCAGGACTTCATCAAACTGCATCCCACTGGGTACAAAGACTGTTCTTAAGTTTCCAGAGAGGGATATCTTTTGCAATGACTCCTCTGTCCTTTTTCTCATTTCTAGGTCACTTTCAACTTATTCTTTACAATACATGGAGATTAATCAGTCAGCTTTGCTGATGACCATATCCTGTTAATCAGAATAGTACACTGCTGCTCTGGCTTGTCTGCTAGTTGCTCACTATTCCTTTGACTACGTGCAATTCCTTATCATCGAGAGGCTATTTAGTATTTTATGATGTTTTTATATAGGAACTTGGCAGTTTAATTTTTCTACCTTTATGATTTTGACTTTTTTTCTGACTAAAAGTAACATATATCCAATATTAAAAAATTGGGAAATACAGGAAATTATCATAAGAACAATATCAAAATCACAATCATAATAACAGTTAACATTTATTTACAGGTTACTCTGAAGTACTGTGCTAATTTTTTTTATACATATTAATACACACTCACATTTTACCTAATTCCACAATATCCCAGTGAGATAGGCACAGATATGGTTAAAGGAAAGCAAGTTAAATTGTTTATTTCCAAATCATATGGATAGTAAGTGGCTGAACTGGGATTGAATCTAGATCTTCTGAATATGAAGCCCCAAATCTCTCTTAAATCTACTATTTAAAAAATAACAATTGTTTACATTTTAGTGTCTTTCTGTCATGTAATAAACACATATAGCTCTAAATATTTTTCTATATAATTGGGATCATTCTGTACATACAAATTTATACCCTGCTATGAGCACTTAGTATTATAACAATTTTCTCATTTTATTAAAGTTTGAAATATTGGAAATCTGTATTTTCTGGGTTATACAGTATTAGGAACAATTTTTTAAACAATGTAACAACTATTCATTTCTCATATACATTACATGAGGTGCACAGCTCAATTGTGGCTCTGCTGGGCTCTGCTTTGGATGAGCTAGGCTTGACTTCATATGTCTTCTCAACCAGAATCGGAGCTGAGGGACGAACATCTATCTGGGAAGAGTGTTCATGGAGGAGCAGTAGAATAAGAGGAGCCCAGTTAAGTCACTCAGCTGCAGTTAAACCTGTGTTCAGATGTTTGAAAAGTCACAAATGTTCATATCAAATTGGCAAAAGTGTGCCACATGGCCAAGCCCAGAGACAGTGGTTCCAGGAAGCATGGCTAACATGGGAAGGGAATGAATAATGGTAAACCAATAATACAACCTACCATAGTATTCATTTCCATTCTGCAGGAAAATATACATTCACTCCCTCCCCAAAGCATTCAAATGTCTTTTGTTGAAGTAAAAATAGGATCGAAGCCCAAGATCTTGGGATACAAATTAGATGCTGTTAGAGCTTCTCTTGAATCAAAGAACTTTCAATTAAAAATACAGGTTATCTGCTCCCCTGTATACCCAAAGTACAGTGAGGGAAAAAGGACAGGATAATCACAATGAATATTCACATAAAAACAGAAAAAATATATATTCACAGTAATCACTCGTTCTCAGAAATCCTGAAATCCCACTGGGCAAATGTAAGATTGGCCCTAACCTAGGGAATGTTATTTGACTAGGCTCCAGTTATGTCCCATAGAATTAAAAATTCTGTCCCTGGTACTCCAAGGTACTTAGCCCTGCCTTTGAGAATATCCTCCTTGGCCTGGTTTAAGAAGGCAATGGGATATGTATAACAGAATCACTTTGCTGTACACCTGAAACTAACACAACATTGTTAATCAACTATATTTCAAAATAAAATAAAAAGATAAAAAAAGAAGGCAGCATTGGGGTATGCCTTCCTTGCCATTGAGCAAATTTTTCTACCTGTGGAGAATTGAGGGATGATGGGAAATTTTACATCTTTACAGTCTTTTTAATCAAGATACATAACAGTTTGGTGATACATCTCTCTCAAAAAGTTTGCTGGTTTTATCTCTTTGATTCTAGTCAGTGGTATATGACAATAGGCAAACTCTCAATTTTTCCTGAGATATACCTCTGTCATTCTTTCTAGACTTAATTTCGGGTCTTCATGTTTATCAGGTTTCCATGAGACCACAACAGTGCATTCTCATCTTTAAGAAATTTTGTCAAAATGAAAGGATTTATTGAAGGCTACTTAATAAAATAAGACATAAGGAAAATCTGACATTTACTACTTTGATTTTGTCTTTGTCCAGAGGTTATGTTTCTATGACCATACCCTTGATTTGGTTTTTACCTTTGGGTTTGACCTTAATTTGAAAATCTTTTAACAGCTGAGATAAAGAACAGATGCATTTTCAACTCTGTGAGTCTCTAAGTTTCTGTATTCTCCCCTCTTTCTCACGTGAAAACCATTTTTCTCCTGAGCTCATTTCTTACTTGAAATATCTTTCCAAATGGAGCAAATAATGACAAACTCAGGCTGCCATTACTTTGATCAAAATCTTTTAAACTAAAGCTCAAAGTTACATATTCTGCCTTCCAAATGAACATTTTAGCAAATATTTCACAATAGAATCCTGTGATCTTCCTTTTTCTAACCTCTTATAACAGTGTTCTCACTGCCTTCCCTCTGCATCTATAACCAATGCCACATATTTTGGTGTTTTGTTATGGCAGATAACATATTTATAGATACCCTATTTATAGAACTGAATTATATATTCAGTTTTCACTAGGTTAAGCTATAGGGGGAAAGCCCTCAAAATATCAGTGGCTTACATGACATATAATTGTTTCTTATTAACATCAAATGAGGGTATCAGGGAGCCCAAGACATCTAGGCTCTGCTGCATAGAGGAAGGGGAACAAGTTGTGACTGAGGTGAGCCATTTCCCTAGAGTTTTATGTAAACAAGGTTGAAAAATCCTCTTTTTGCTAATACTAGTTTGAGCCACATTTTCTATCACATGTTCCTAAGAAATCAACCGATCTGCTTTATTAAGGAATTTAATCTTTATCCTAGGAGCATGGCAGACATTGAAAGATTTCCTTTAGAGAGATAACACATTATATTGTATTTTCAGAAAAAATTACTCTGCTGGCAATACAGAGAAAGAATGGGGAAAAGTCCAAAGTGGATAAGAAAAGACCAGTTTCTAGGTCAACAGAGAATCTAAATAATAGAATATCATAGCTTGGAATAGAGTGGTGGCACCAAAGAATGAGACATGCCCAGATTTAAGAAGTTTAACAGAAGAGACAAGAATTGATAGTGAATTAGACATGTGAGTGAGGAAGATGAACTGATGCAAAGAAACACAGGATTTTTATTTTGTGCAACTGAATCAGTTAGTGTGACAGAAAACACTGAAACAGGAGTTATTTTCATTATAAAATAACTAGTTAGTTCTTAAACATGTTGAATATTATGCTCCCTTGAAACATTCAAGTGGAGATGTTGAGTGTACAGTTGGATATTTGAAACTTAGAAAATAAATCTTGGTTAGAAATATAAATTTATGGCCCTTTAAATTAAATTTGGACATAGATAAATTCTTAAATGCACTTAATCTGCTTTGTGAGCATTTTAGAATCTCTTTTCTTTTAATAATAAAAAAATCATAGCTGTCAGTTGTTTCATATACATAGAACTTTTCTCTCCCCAAGAAGTTTACAATCTCTTGGAGGACAGGAAATTTACTTCCACTGTCCAGAGTAGCAGTTTATACTTGGTAAGGGTTTACTAAGATTTACTTAGTGAATAAATGAAGATTGCAAACAGTATCATCTATCTAGCATTTTGGCTGGAAACATTTTTCTTTTCCTATGATTTCAAATGTGGCTTTTAAAGTCTCTTTGTTTCAACTCTCAGCTATGTATGTCTCTATCCATTTTACCTGTTTATTTTATTTGTTCAACTACTCACATAGAAAATACCATATACAAACAGCTGTGTTCTCACTTCTCTGCACACTTAAGACCAAAGAGCGTATTTTCATAAATATTTTCTACACAATTTTGTTCTGTGTGTTTACATTGAAGCAAAGTAGTGGTGGAGAAGTGAGAGATTGGAGTCTATCTGATACCTGCATACCTGATCAATTTCAATGTTTGATACAAAGGTGCTTTGTTTGTTTGTTTATTTGAGGGGGTTTGGGTTTTATTTTTTCCTTTAGCCTACAGTACAGACTTTTGGAAAGGAAAGTATTAAGAATGGATTATATATGTGCAAAATTTGTTCAGATCTATGGGGCCTGGTATTTCAATTTTCATGAATACTTCAAAAGAACTAGAGGAATATTAAGATATGTCATCACTGACTCACTTTAAGTTTTTCATAAATAGTGTGCTCCATTTATATAGCAGAAGCCTCTGTTGGATGACTAACATAAAAGCGGATTTAACTCAAAGAGTAGCAGGAATTTCTTAGCTTACTGTTTATTGCCACAGTTGCAACACAAACCAATACATTCAGAGCCTCTACCCCATAGATACAAAGAGAAGCCCAAAAGGAGCTAGCCAAGCAGAGAGGAGTTATGCTAAATTGGCTTCAGCTGCAGGTCCCTTTCTGCATATCCTCCCACCGCAGAATGGCCCTTCCTTACCAAGATTGGTGCACTCATTTGTCATGCGAATGATACTTTTCTGAATGCCAGAGAATGGAAAGACAATGACACCTGGAACCACAGTCTACTCACCAAACACCCATTATAAAATGAGATCATGTTGGAAAATATGCAGGTGTTTATCTCCAACAGGTTTTTTAAGGGAAATAAAACATTTGGGTATGGAGCCACAAGTGCTTGTTTTAGCCGTTTTCCATTTTTTTTTTTAACTAGCTAGTGACATATTAGGCTAAGATAGACAGTATTTTCAGGGTTTCATTGCCTTATAAATCCTCTTTTGTGGAACAAGAAATTGTAATAGAATAGAATTTTGACCATGTAAATATTGTAGAAGGATGGCACTTAGAAAATAACTAATTTATTTCATGCTGCTAAAATAAATCCTTATATGGTCAACTCAGTTTCTGTAACCTCCCCGCTTCTTTGAGAGATTTGAAAAAAAATCAGGCTAACAAAATAACTGAGCTTACTCTCTGTAAACAGCATTTCTACATACCTCACCATTCTATGGGGTATGTGTAAATCCACTTTAAACTAGGTATCTATATTATGCCAGTTCTTTCCCCAATCTGCTGTCTTCAGCCCTCTGTCAAGTCCCTAGAAATCCTTCAAGCCATGCCTAATCCCAACATTGCACCTCTCAAATGAAATTCTCCAATGTCCAAGCATTCTTCTAGGCACCAAGAAAACTCCCTTATTTTCTCCCCAGTGCACCGTGTCCAGGAGAATCGGTGCTCATCCACTTGGGGCTGTTATCAGGTCAGCTATTCAGCAGCGTCAGTATCTCTCCTTTGAGCCTTCAGAATGCTAAAGCTTTGTGTTGGCCCATGCCATCCTAGAGCAGGGACAGGAGAGAGGAGAGAGTTGTAGACAAGAAGAATAGGATTCTCCTTGGTATTGTACTCTTTTAGAGGGCTTCGCAATGCATTTCAGAGGTAGGTAAAACTTCTCTTTTGGTTTTTATTTACAGTCCCTGCTCTCCCTGGGAACCAGATATAAGTCCAACATAGCTAGAATGAACTCTAATGGCAACTGGCATTTTTCTCAAGATTCTTATCTGCAGACTTCAATTTTCTTACAAGGTTTAGATATTCATCCCTGGTTACTTCCTTCCTTAAGACAATTCCTTCATTAGACGCTCCTTAATTCCCTGAAGATATGCTTTTCTGGGGCTATCCTGCCAGTTTGCCAGTTCAATCTAAAATCCAACATCTATTCATAAATCAACAAATATTTATTGAATCACTATCATTGACTAGACACTTCAAGTAAGTTTTTAATTACAAAAAAATATTCACTAATTTTTATTTGCTGAAAAAGTACTGTCCTTTGTGGCCTTTGTTAGAATCCAAAAAGAATTTATTTAGTTGCTTTTTAGCAAAAAACTAGACGTAAAAAAGAAAGACATGCAATTTTGTGCATGTGTGGGAGTACATGTTGTTGATATTTTCTGAGTGTTAGCTGATGCCAAAACTTCTCTTAACCTCCCCAGTCTGCTAATTTCCTCTTTTCCAAGGGATGGGGAACCACACAGTACACTTTATACTCTCTAAACAGATTCTCTCAATAGCCTCATCAAACCTCCAATACATTCCATGCCATCTCCGTTATTGGAGGTGGTGAGTGATGAACCTTGATTTTCAGATAGTCTGGTTTCAGACTTTCTTTAAACATCTTCATAGATAACCTGAAATCTCACTTCAGTATGTGAGGGTACTTCACACTTACTAAACTGACTTCTGGAGGATCTGCTAAAAATCTGAGATAAAAGGGAAAATTGTGTTACATGCTATTACAGTTACTTTTTTATGCTCTTCTTTATTAGGGTAACTCAGTTTAGGCAGTTGTCTACAGGGCTAAGCTAAGGTGCAGTAAATTTGAGTCTTCTTTCTGTAGTACATGCACTTAGAATCCACTGAGGAAAGAATAGAGATTAACTATATTTATCACTAACTTCTTTCTTACTCCTTTTCTCCATTGTAATACTTTTATGGAATAATATTAAGATGCCTTTATCTCATCAGTTTAATTAAATTTCCACTTTTGTTCCCCCCTATTCTTTTTGTGGTCAGTATTGAGAAATAGTATAGATGTTGGTTCACAGGGGAAAGGAGAAGAAGAAAGGAAAGAAGAGGAAAGCAGAGATCCATGGTATTCAAATATTATGACCTAAAAGTAAGCTTGTGAACTAATCAGGGGTTCAGTGCTTTTTATTTATCAGCTTTTTTCTATTGTATCATCTTTTGAATTCTTTTCACATCAACTCCTCTTTTCCAACTCATCACCTCATGATGAAAGGATTATTATAGATGAAAGCCTTCAAAAGTATCTCATGCAGATAAAACATGAATCTTCTGCCTCAGGAGCCTTTACAATTTTATTTAAAATCTTTAAAATATTATCAACTCCACCCCTTTCACATTAGTAACTAGCCAAAAAATAAAAACTATATACTAGAGAAAACAGCATTTCACACAAACCAGCAGGTGTATAAGAGATCAAAAATCTATTTTCTCCTTTAAATGAAGTGATTGCTCTTTGAAGACCTCTATTAAATTTGGCATAAAGAAGAAATCTATGAAAATCATTCTCTTCACTAAACTATTTTCAAAAGTAGATCAGAATAAAAACCATATCCCAGTGTTCCGTATTTAGAGTGCACATTGAGCTAGAGGCCTAGACATCTTTAAAGTATTGCTCATAGCATGAAACCTTCTGTGAAGAAAAAGATAAATCTCTAAAGCTTTAATTCATGTATTTATGTTGGAAAACTTCCAAAAGAGCAAGTAGTTATTCTAAGATTATTATAGAGTTTAAAATAGGGTTAAATGCAGAAGCATTTGTTAGATTTTTTTCCTTCTTTCTGAGAGGCATCATTCTCACAGCGATCTAGTTAATGGTACACTAGTGGATTAAAAAAAAAAATAGAAGGGCTGTACAACTACAGAGAAAACCTGATAGTAAATACCATAAAAATAACAATTCACTTTTAGATAAGCACTTTAAAATTTAGAAAGCATTATCACATTTTTAATCTTGTGTTTTCAAAGTAAGTTTTGAGAACTCATATTATTATCTGTACTTTACAGACAAAAGGAATACAGTTCAAAGAAGGTAAGATTTGCCCAATATCACATAACTACTTAATGACAGAGTTGGGACTCTAACTCTTTTAATAATAGTTCGAAGGCTCTTTTGCTACACTAATATTTGTCTTAGGTAGAATTCTCCTTACCCTATTAGGAAAGAAGCTAAATAAACATAATACATTTATTCAACAATGAAGTAATCAACTGAACACCACATAAAGGTAAAAAAGACATATGTTTCATTGTAAAAAGCTTTGAAAACTTTGAAATGGGTGAAAGGACTGTGTGTCCTTTCAACAGAAAGTAGAGCATTTTCTAGCAGATACTTCTAAGTTTCTGATTTAATAGATGTCTGAGTCTTCTCTTGGGTTGGATCTTACAGTTCAATAAGGTATAAAAATACTGATAGTAATGAAAGCAATTCTTGTCCATAGAGATCCAATTTGGCCCATGGATATTAAATTAACTTCCACCCTGTGGATATTGATCAGTTTTGCACCTATCGGCAAATTCATTTTCATATTTCAATGGCCTATATGTAAGTCTGTACTTTGGAGTCTCATTTGAACCAGTTTTAACTTTAACTGGTTCCCTCATTAACTAATGAGTTACATAAAAATATTTCATACATGTTTATTTGTAGGAAGGTCATATTTTACTTTTGGAAAAATATTCTTATCAAATGAAACTAAATATGTGTCTTACAAGAAATCACCATCTAATAAGGACTGATATATAAAGTAATAAATGTCTAATAATACAGATTTGTGAAGAAAGTGATTTACAGACATAAATACAGTGGGGGTGAGGAATAATAGTTTAGCTCTGACTTGAAAATGAAGACAAGAAAGAGAAAAACTATAAAAGTTAAAGAAACATACCACAGTGAGCCATGTTTAAAGCAGAACTGAACAATAAATAGAAATAAAGCAAACAGTCTGTTTTGGGGTAACGGATCATTATTCTTTAGCATCACTATAAACTGAAACAAATAATTTTCATTATAAAATATCCTACCTAGGCTGCAATATGATAGGCAAATGAAGTGGGAAATTGCACTAAGGTTTGGTGAATTCAATCTTTTTGGTCAAACTGAATATATATCCAGCCCCTAGGAGATTTTTTTCTGTTATTTCAGCTGAATTTCATATTTGTAAAGACTACCTATTCATTAAGAGCAAGTTATTTTTCTAACTCATCTCAGTAGCTACCTCAGTACTAAACAAAGATTGCTGCCCAGAAAATCCATTTCATAGATATTTGATGAATTTAATGAATACTTGAGTTCATGCTGGTGCTTTCTCCTGAAGTGTTCTCCCCTTCAGAAATTCCATTAATCTTGCAAAGCCCCTCAAAGTTTTCTCCTACTTGAAGCCTCTGTCTGAATCATAAAACCACATTTTCTGTTTCGCTTATAGCATCTCACATGTCTCTATAGCACTGGTTTCATTCTGTCTTGTAGTATGTAGCTATTGGTAGTTTATATCATCATATTCTCCCCTCATAGAATCTTATCTCCTTGAGGTCAAGACCCTGATTTACATGTCTATGTAACTCTCAAATGCTTGCCATAGTGCTGGTACAGATATCTGTTTGATGAGTTTACTAAAAAAATAGTTCACTTGGCAGGGAAAATGCTTGAGAGACCAAAACTATATTTTGAACATAAAAATAAAGAATTTATTTCTAAATAATTTATTTTCATGAGACAATAATCTTTAATTACTCCAGAATTAGTTTTGAAATTTACTTTTTTTTAGTATAAAAAATTATCTGAGCCACTGATAAGGCAGTCTATACTAAAGTTACATAAATATGGCAAGTTTATGGGAGCTGTAAATAAATATACATCTATTCCACAACATATACAAATAGTGAATAAGAAAATGATATCACAGAAGGAAGGACAAGAAACTTTATGGATAAAGACATTGCTTTGTAGCAGCATGGTGATTTACTGATCTCTGGTTTTACCAATAATATCCCTTACAGTATGCATGTGAGTGCATAATATTCCAAACTAAATAAATATGACTATGGTGGAGCATTTTATATATGTCAGGAAATTGATAAATTTTCATATCATCTAAGGGTCTGTAAATCATCATTTTGATGACGAATAAAAATTTCTCCAGATATAATCTATTCTCAGACATCGGCAAATGACACAACATGACAACTGTGTTAGTGATTCTTACAACAAGTAATAATTTGGGGAAAAATATCCTAGTAAATGCCAAACAAAGGAATCATCCAGGGAGTATGTGATGCAAGGTAGCAACTGGAAGACTATATGGTCTGAGGGAAGCCCACAACCATACTGGTAACAACCAAGGGAGTCTGGGGGTGAGGGGAAGTGAAAATGGTGGGATTGATTTCATGTCAGGTTGAATCAAGGACTAGTAGGACTAGGGGGAATGCTAGATTCACTGAAATAGAGCCATTGACAATTTTTAAAAGTTACTTACTGTTATAGGTTGAATTGTGTGTCCCCAAATGTTATGATGAAGTCCTAACCCCTGATACCTGTGAATGTGACTTTATATAGGAACAGAGTCATCGCAGCTGTAATTAGTTAAGTTAAAATGAGTGCTGGAGTCAGGTGGGCCCTTAATCCAATATGATTGATGTTTTTATGAAAAGAGGAAAATGTAGACATGGACATAGAAAATATCCATGTGATGTTGGAGGTATGAGATCAGAGTGATGCACCTGCAAGCCAACCAGAAGCCAGAGGGGGCAAGGAGGCTCCTCCTCCAGAATCTCTGGAAGGAGCATTGTTATGCCAACACCTCAATTTCAGACTTCTGGCCTCCAGAACTATGAGAGAATAAATTTCTGCTGTTTTAAGCCACGTAGTTTGTGGTACTTGTACAGCAATACTAGGAAACTAATACAAAGATCTTTCTAGGTACTAAAGTAACAAAGACTATTTTAAATAGTTACTTTAATGCACTTACCTTGGTGATAATAATGATTGGATTCTATGTGGCATAATGTCATTAATATAGGGAAAAAAAACCCCACCAAACTCTTGAATTATGGTTGTCATAAAACTTATATAAAATCTGTCTAATAATGATGGTAGCAATAATTATCATGTACCAAATGCAAGATCTTTAATTTCCTCCACAACCATAAGTGTTAGGCAATATTATCCTATTTTACAGAAGCCAAAAATAGAGCACAAGTAGGTTAGGAATTATCACAAGGAGAAAAGCCACAATTCAAATCCAGGTGTATGATTCCATGCAATGCTCTTTGAATACACCTCTAAACCTTCTGATAAATCGACCCCCAAAACAAACAATTTGACTGATTTTTCTTAATTGAATTGACGATATGTTTGAGGATTTAAAGTTGCATCATTTAAGAAATCAATAGAAAGTAACTTGCTCAAACATCACAAGCATGTATCTGAATTATTTTAGTCCTGTCAGTCAATTACAAGAAAACATACAGTATTTCTTCTCCTACCCACTACATCTCAATATGTCTACTACATGTCCTACATTCTTACAAATTGAGTGATTCTGCCTTTTTCTTCAGGGAAATAGCATAACATATTGATTAAAATGAGAATGGGCTTTGATGTGTCATAGTCCCTGTGACTGTGGTGGTTTCCTTGCACCCCCAGAGCCCCCAGTTTCCTCATTATAAAATGAGGGTCATAATACTTACTTCATAGTATTACTATACAGATTAGCTGCTTAGCATAATGATAGGCACATACACTAAGTTACTATTACAACTATGCCTTCAATAGTATACTTAGAACTAGGAAAATGTGTTGATTATATGAAATTGACCACAAATGTATCATATAATTTTAACCATCAGCTTCTTAGCTTTTATCATCAAAAGAAATTTTTAAAAGATGCAGAATTCAAGGAAGGCATTTTCTTTCCTGTATTATTTAAAGAACTTCCTACAAATCAAAATACAAAATAGTTCTGAAAAGCTAATCTTCACATAGGAAAGAATTTGTAAAGTTTCAAGTTCTATATAGAAAAATATATGACTTACATAAGCAGATTTAGTGCCAAGCTGTTTCCAAATTTCCTCTGCTAAAACATAATAGTCACATATTTCCTATACAAACCACTTTTGCATCACAATAGGAACCAAATGGTAAAAATAAAAGGTATTTACTGGGATTTTTTGTGCTGCAGATGTAGCCTATCCAAATGATTAAATACTCCCAAAAAAGCATTGATAGGAAAATGATGATGGCATTAAGGGAGACACAATATTTGTATTTTCTTTATTAAAAAATGCTATCTACATTCAAATTAGTTCTTAAATTTTTTGTCACCATTAGGACAAATGACAGTGAAGCAGCAAAGTATATGGTTGAGAGTGTGGGCTCTGGAATCAGAGTTTGCACTTATTATCCCATTTCCACTGCTCACCAGTTGTGAGAACTTGGTCTAGCCATGTATCCATATATTCCTCAGCTTCTTCATATGCAAAACATAAATATGTATATTGCTAATCTCACAGAGTAACTGAAATGATTACATGGATGCAAGTAAAATGCTTTAAGACAGTGTCTAACACATAGATAAGCTTTCATTTAATGTTTATAATTATTATTAATAAATCTTATAGGGTGTCTTATGAAGAAATAGCATGTAAAAGCTATTACAAAATAAATAATTAAAGTAGCTACCATGTATTGAACACTTATTCTGAGCCAGGTCTTGTAATGAGTATATTTCATGGATATAATATTCCAAAAACATTCTTAATAGCTTAATTTTACAGATGATGGAACCAAGGTGTATGTAGAGGAGCTATCACTTGCATACTCTATCAACCGGGAGAGCCAGGATTACTTTTAGTGTCCCTCAGCTGCGGACTAAACACTGAAAGGGACCCACAGGGTACAACAACATGCCATCAGGCCTCTTCTCCTGCCTCCAGAACAGACAGGATTTTCACTGTCAGCATAGTTCTAAAGTTGGGTTCTCTGAAAGAAGAGTCTGAACTAGTGACTTTTGTGAAATCACTTGTGAAGGTATTTATTGAGGGAGTACTTTTAGGAGAAAGCAAGGTAGGGCAGGGTAAGAAAGTTAAGCTCATCTTGGAGCATCAATTGCACCACACAGTTGGTCCCAATCGAAGCAAGATGCCAGCCCTTTGTACCCTGTGTCAGCCAGTCAGTAGCCTCTGACAGCCTCAGGAGTTGGAGATCAGGGGGCATATTATCTCCTGAGCAATACAGTTCCCATTCCCTCAAAGCTAATATGTCGTACAAGGGACATCTGTGAGACCTTAGAAACCACTACTCCCTACATCTGGGGAAACAGTACACTGGCCCAGTAAAGGGGTACCAACAGCGTACATTGTCATCTGCCTCTTGTTGCAAGGTCTTTCTTCATGGAGACACAACCTCTCCTTTAGTCAAATAGTTCTATATCTGAACACAGGCTCAATTCTAGAAACTAGGCAAAGGATTTTTACTCTACGTTGGGTAGCATTCTGCCTCTTCTTTGTTTGTATATACAGGTATCTCCTACTTTTTGAAAGTTTGCTTTATGCCACTTCACTTTTACAAAAGACCAATATTAGTACCTGTTTTCACTAACCGAAAGACATCTGAAGAGGATTTTCACTTTTACAAAAAAGGTGAAAAGCAAAAATAGCGTTGTGTTTGTTTTTCAGGGAGCTGTTATAGAGGCAGTGCACCCTGAGCAGCAAGAGTGGCACCGCCAAGTTCCTTCCCCGAAACCACACTGACAGAGCTTTGAACTGTGTGAGCATTTGTGCTTTATCTCAATTTATTTTGTGCATTAATTAGCAAGATGTGCCCCAGGGTGATTGCTTCTTC
The DNA here is from genome assembly GCF_949774975.1 of Lagenorhynchus albirostris. Classification (NCBI taxonomy): domain Eukaryota; kingdom Metazoa; phylum Chordata; class Mammalia; order Artiodactyla; family Delphinidae; genus Lagenorhynchus; species Lagenorhynchus albirostris. The sequence continues at coordinate 94,993,790 of NC_083096.1, forward strand.
ACTGTATGCCACTTCAGCTTAGGAAAGTTTTCAAAGGCACCCTCTACTTTCTGGTAGTGGGGGGAACCTGTTTATATTCAGTTCTTTTGCTGGCAGCCATCTATTTTGACCTGAGAATGTCATGTTCTACTAGCATTTCCACAGATCACGGCAAGCCAGGTGCCCCTGGCTGCTATTCTGACCTTGCTGCTCATTTTAGTAATTACATCCACATTTCTTCTGGCACTGAAGTGCCACCACCTGGCTTTTGCTATGCGGGGTTCCTATCATCCCACCGATAGAAGGGAGCATGTCCTCCTCAGCCCTGTGGACAAAGGATGACCACTGCTGGGTTCTCAGTGATGCTGGTGTCCTCCTTATGAGCACATTTCTTTTCATCTTGACAAATTGTCATCTTGTAGGTTTTCAATCTTTTATGGTGGACTCAACCTAGTATGCCCAATTCTTTGAGTTTTTTATCCTTTATGCCAGTCTGTCAGATTTCTAGCTTCCCTATTTCAATTAGTGCGGGCCATTTAATTTTCCAAGAGCTTAAGGGCCAACCCAACAGTGTATTAGGAATACTTTCCAAGCCCCTTGCCAGGATGTTAAATCCTGTATCATGAGAAAATATTCTCATATCAAAAAACTCTGGGGCTTCCCTGGTGGCACAGTGGTTGAGAATCCGCCTGCCGATGCAGGGGACGTGGGTTCGTGCCCTGGTCCGGGAAGATCCCACATGCCGCGGAGCGGCTGGGCCCATGAGCCATGGCCACTGAGCCTGCACGTCCGGAGCCTGTGCTCCGCAACAGGAGAGGCCACAACAGTGAGAGGCCCGCGTACCACAAAAAAGAAACAAACAAAAAAAAACAACTCTATTTTTTAGTCTCTTGTCTGTTCTCTTTGTTCCAGCACTCTCAGAATACACTCCTGGGCATATTTTCCTTTTTCCTGCTGATACATGTTAGCCGGATCTTGCAGCTCATTCGGGATATAATCCATCTCCTCCCATAGAAGGCCAAGCTCTTTTACAGTCAGACTTGCTTAATGCTGACCTGATTAGCATGGCTCATACTAAGTACAATAAATAAGGGTCAGCTTTCCCACAGTGATTTTTGCATTTTAAGAATAAATGCTATTTACTCAAATTATTATTTTTGCCCAAATGTTTCTCTAATTGGAAAATGATTTCACCGGCCAGAGTGGCACATTATTCTCTAATTATGCATGACGAACAAGGTAGGTGGGGCAGATCCCGAGGAGGGCAAGCAATGTTTTGTAAGGCATCTGACTCATTTGAGGCCTCTCCATAGGTGAGAGGTAGAGCGGGCTGGTACTGAGGCTATGAGGTGAATTGAGGGCTCCTTGTTCTCAAGTGCATCAGCCTACATATCCTGTCTAAAGTCTCAGGATCACTCCTTTCTTACTAAGGCTACGTTTTTGGCCTTGGACACTTGTCTAGACTAAAATTCCATCTTCTTTACAGATCTCCCAGTCTTATAATTTGGTCCTGTACCTGGTCTTCATCTCTGTTCTTCCCTCTGGCTGTGGGCAATAAGAGTGTCCAAAACAGCTGCCCAGAAAGCTTTCTGACCATCCCAAGATTGATCTAATTTTCTCTCTTCAGTACATCAATGACACTTAGCAACAGCCATCAAGTTCCACCATTCTCATAATTACTATTTACATTTTACCTCTGAAATGTTAGAAATATTGTACCAGCTGGAGAACTCCCTTCCATAAACAGCCTGTTCTAGGTAATTGGTGAAAGTCTGAGCAGTCGCTATTACAGCATCCTAGGCCCTATTGATATTTTTCCTACCTTTTAGGGGTTTTATTGCCACTCTGCTAGCAAATGAGCCACCTTAAGAAACCTGTCCTTATAATCTGTTTCCAAGAATGCATTTTGGCATCACCTTACATAGGATTCTGAAAAGCAGAGCCTTAGATGATCTTTATTTTAAAAGTGATGCATTAAAGAAATGCTCTCAGGAGGAGAGTGAGGGTTCCACCATGAGGCAAGAGGATCAGGGACACTATCTTTGTATCCCAGAGTCCATCTGTCATTGGGATCTTGCTGTGGTGCAAAACTCCTCAGAGAGGCAGATCCAGTTCAGGTGAGGGCAATGCTCTGGCAGAGGCAAGGAATTATGAGTCAACAGTCAAAAGCTGGGGGGAGGTACACTGGTCAAGTGAAGGAGATCTTAGGAGCACATGGACAACATCCTCTATGCCATGTTTCTGAGGCAGAATTTAAAGCCATGCTTCCAAAACATAATGCCATGTACTAATTTGGGACCTTTTTCCCTGCTTGCTTGCTACCTACTTTGCTCTACTTATCATCCATCCCTCTTCCCACCTATATGCTTTTACTATATTTTACTCTGTATTCTTCCATATATTCAATGCAGTTATAAGCTTCTGTAGTGCCAAAGATTACATCTTATTTATTTTTATATTTAAGAAACTAAATTATCTGCCTGAGGAAATCTACAGCTTCAGATATGGATATTGGCCCCCTTCCCCCCCAAATTTCTCCTTATTTGGCTGTCAAAGGCATGACTGAGGCCAACTTTTCTGTTCTCAGCCTACACCACCAAAAATGTGTTATTCTCTGCTCATGTATAAGAGTTCTTGGTCAATGCTTTCTGTTTTGAGTAGGCTTTCTGAGTACATAATTTTTTTTTAAGTAGCTAGATTTATCAATATTTATTAACTTAATCCTTCAATCACAAATGTGAATTTTTCGTTTAAATTTTCAGGAAAACCAAGAGCACAACAGGAATGGCATTGGAAAGAGCAAAGGTCTTTTGCAACAATAGTGAAAGCAGGGTAAGAAGAAGGATCTGCCCAGACAGACTGCAGAAGAGTTGTAGATCTTCAGAAGACATTAATACTTTAAGGTGAGCAATATAAAGGGGAATTTACGCTTCAACAGTGATAGCAGATCTCCATCTTTTGAACATGCAACAGCAACAAAGAACTAGTTATGGAGGATAATACATCAGTTTCATAGTCTTCCACCATCAAGGCAATGCATTTGAATGGTGACACCCACCCTTATCTCTGGAGAAGGACATACCAGGGAAGGAGGCTGGGGACTGGAGAAAGAAGACAAATTTACCCATTAATCCTAGCAGTTGAGGGTCATAATATTATATTTTGAGAAACTACATTATTTTTCCTCCCAAATAAGAAACAACTTAGTTACATATATATGTGTTATGATCGGAAACTAACCAATCATTTGTTAAATTAGTAAATCTGAGGAAGAGAGAATACAAACAACTGTGTGAATTTGATCTGTGAAATTCTAGTAACAAAATGTATTAGCTCAAATGTGCACAGGTTAAAGCAAAGAAATCCTACAATATTTCAGAAGATTGTAGTCTAAAACTACCCCGCAATTGCATTCAAATAACACATTAGAAATATGATTCTCTGTTCTTGAAGTACGTGATCGGACTATTAACACCTATGCATGGAGAAAATTCTTTTCTAAGGAACCACACAAAAATCATCAGTAAAGTGTTCCACATTATGTGATTATATTTTGTTTGCTTAATACTTAATAGGCTCCAGGTAAAGGTAGTGAAAATGTTTCAATAGTCCCCACACCTAAATTTAGGGCATACAATATTTCAAACTAGGCTACATATCAATGCCCTCTGTAGAAATGTTATATCAAAAGGACATAAGTAGCTTTGTAACGTACATTTTTATCATCAGTCAAGAAGGTACCCATGTGCATTTCCTCATTCTCAAATTTCTTTCTCTTTATATTACATCTTTGGAAATCTTTTTTGTTTCTTTAAAATTCTGCTCAAGCTTCATCTTCTTTGTGAAACTTTGTGTGCTTTCACCAACTCACTCTCAAGGACGATTGACCAGATTTTCTTCATTGTGCTTTCATTATCTTTATTATAGTACCTATAAAAACATGTTGCAAATATCAATAACTAATTTGGAATCTATATGAGTTGGTGATCTCCTTGAGGATGGGCATCCTTTCTTATTCTGTTTTACCAGCAACTTGCACAGTACCAAGAACTTTTGAGTCAGTGCTCAACAATTATTTTTGAATGAATGAATATATGAATAACTTCTGTTAGAAATTGACAGAGGAATATCTAAAATGCTTTCTGTTGCTCGATTTCCAGAGTTCAGGTACGAGCAGTATTCAGAAAAGCAAAGTCTTGATACTGTGGGAGTACACATTTGTTATTTTATGCCTTTTTTTGTTAACTACATCTGAAAAGTCCTAATTTTCAATTAGCATCTTCTCAGATTGCTTACTTGAACAAAATTTAATTACAGGCCCAATGAATAACCACCAGGACTCCTGATTACTTCTGGGGGAAATAAAGGAAATGGCTAAATATTTTGCCTTCCATAGAATTTAAACTGTTTCAATGGTCTCTTAGCTAAAATTAAGAAGGATTATACTTTCTGAAGTAGGCTCCACCCATGCCAACTTCACCTTCCCTCAGCTTTTAACCAAAAATGTTGTTAGGAGAATGACTTTGAGTCAATTAGAAAATTTCAAATAGTAAGCTTTTCTATCATATTTACAGACCCTTGAAAAACTTGTCAACATTTATTTTTTGAAATTTCACTGATTTCAAGCTTCACAGATCTTGCATCCAACTTTCTCATTAACCTGAAAGTCTGCAGTATCTGAACATGATTGCCCAAAGATGTTATATAGACCTGTCTTTATGAGGCATCATCTGTATTGTAAGTTAGCTTTTTAGCAACTTGGGAAGTTTATTAGCAACTAGGGAAAAAAGTTAAGCTTTCCATAGGGTTGAGCTCTATAGCAGTGCAGTCAGTTGTAGCTGGTAAGTTTTTGTTACTCTGTAATTATCAACACACTTAATTCTTCAAATGAGAAGAGTCTATTCCTAAGTCTGTAATATAAAAATTAGATGCCTGGAAATTTTGATTTCTATTTTAAAGGTACAAATTATCATCAAAATCATATTTATTGTAAATGTTTTCTTGGCAATTTACTTGTCATAAATGTCTGTTGTACTCACAAACTGCAGGGACTAGTGTATCTTTATTCTCATGTACTTATGCATTTGTAAAGAGATGCAGTGACAAAAAAGGTAAAAAATATGACTTGCAAACCTCCAGATGGTGAGATTTGTTTTGCTGTAATTCCACATTCCAAGGTCTGAATTAAATCCAAACTTCAGAAAGAGAAATACATTATAATTTTATCACACTGTGAGCACCTAACTGACTTGGAATTAGCCAACCATCGAAAGATTTATGGAAAACTGTTGCTTTTGTGTGTGTGTAATAGTTGGGAAAGTGAGTTGGGAAGATAAGTCCATATGAGACAGATCTTTTTTTTTTTTTTATGTAGGACACCTTAAAAGAGATGGAAAGAAATTTTACAAACATAAAAGTTTGAATGTATACTGCCTTATATAGTTGTGAAAGGTGAGACAAACAGAGTTCATATTCATATCTTATTTCAAAATCTGATATTTCTTAAAATTGTTATATTATCTCAGGATGATCAGCCTTTGCCATTATATGAAAGTAGCTATTATGTCAATCATAATATCGTAGATTATGGTCAGAGCAATCTTTATTTCAAGAACATTCATTTTTTCATGCATGCATCGATTTATACAGCATATATTTATTGTTGCCTATTTTGTGCAAGTTGCTGTGATAGGGATTTCTCCTTGCTTTTAAAATCTTCTATTGGGGCTAATATTCTAGAAACTCTTTTCTCTTTTTTTCTTTTTTAAACATTTTTAGTTGATGGCTACAAATGGCCCATGACAAAGAAGGACAAATAAAACATTGTCTAAATCAAGTATCATCAATCAGCCTGCTTAATATTTATTCAAGAATAACATTTGTGTGAAATTTGTTTATCTTAAAAAGGCCTGAAAATAATTCTTTATTCATATCCTTAGTAATATACTCAGTTATAAAATTAATGCCTGCCATTTTGATATTTTTGATATCAGATTTTTTAAACCTAAATAAAATTGGGTGAACCATATTGGCAAATGTAACACATCTCACACATACTGGGAATTTAATATCTTTTCATAGATAAATATCTTTTCTGTGTGATGTTGGCAAAAATAAAGGCAAATAAATCAATAAAACACAATAGAGTGGCCAGAAATACACCCACATCTATAGGTAATTTTTTATTTATTTATTTATTTACAAAATTGAAATCAGCCCAATTGGGAAATTGAAGTACTTGGGAAAAACAAAACAAAAGCCTGAATAACTCAATATCTATATGAGGGCTTCCCTGGTGGCACAGTAGATGAGAGTCTGCCTGCCGATGCAGGGGACACGGGTTCGTGACCCGGTCAGGGAAGATCCCACATGCCGCGGAGTGGCTAGGCCCGTGAGCCATGGCTGCTGAGCCTGCGCATCTGGAGCCTGTGCTCTGCAATGGGAGAGTCCACAACAGTGAGAGGCCCACGTACAGCAAAAAAAAAAAAAAAAAAAAAAAAAAAAAAAAAAAATCTATATAAAAAAAGTGAACCTCTATTTATAGAAAACTGTTGCTTTTGTATGTGTGTAATAGCTGGGAAAGTGAGTTGGAAAGATAAATCAGTATGAGACAGATTCTTTTTCTTTATGTAGGATACCTTAAAAGAGATGGAAAGAAATTTTGTAAATATTTACAAATGAACGAATGTAAATGAACAAATATTTACAATGGACGGATATTTAAAATGAACATTGTAAATGAACGAATGCCTTAGGGTATGTTGCTTCTGTATCAAGAGGTAACATGGACCACAGTATGGTAAAAAGGTCCTGATTGAATTCTCTAAAGAATTTTGAACTTTTCATCTTCATTAGAAAAGCAAATTATTACATATTAATAACAATATCCACTCCTATTTATTATGTACCTCCTGAGTGTCAGGGACCATGTGAGACACTTTGCATTGATCATATTATTTTTCTTTGTAATACTCCATAGATAGTGACAGATTAAGAAATTGGGGCTCCTAGAGAGGGCAGACAGCACAAGCAAGAGGAACTACAATCCTGCAGCTTGCAGAACAAAAACCACATTTACAGAAAGATAGACAAGATGAAAAGGCAGAGGGCTATGTACCAGATGAAGGAACAGGATAAAACACAAGAAAAACAACTAAATGAAGTGGACATAGACAACTTTCCAGAAAAAGAATTCAGAATTATGATAGTGAAGATGATCCAGGACCTCAGAAAAAGAATGGAGGCAAAGAACGAGAAGATGCAAAAAGTGTTTAACAAAGACCAAGAAGAATTAAAGAACAAACAAACAGAGATGAACAATACAATAACTGAAATGAAAACTACACTAGAAGGAATCAATAGCAGAATAACTGAGGCAGAAGAACAGATAAGTGACCTGGAAGACAGAATGGTGGAATTCACTGCTGCAGTATGGAATAAAGAAAAAAGAATGAAAAGAAATGAAGACAGCCAAAGAGACCTCTGGGACAACATTAAATGCAACAACATTTGCATTATAAGGGTCCCAGAAGGAGAAGATAGAGAGAAAGGACCCCAGAAAATATTTGAAGAGATTACAGTTGAAAACTTCCCTAACATGGGAAAGGAAATAGCCACCCAAGTCCAGGAAGCGCAGAGAGTCCCATACAGGATAAACCCAAGGAGAAACATGCTGAGACACATAGTAATCAAACTGGCAAAAACTAAAGACAAAGAAAAATTATTGAAAACAACAAGGAAAAAATGACAAATAACACAAGGGAACTCCCATAAGGTTAACAGCTGATTTCTCAGCAGAAACTCTACAAGCAAGAAGGGAGTGGCATGACATATTTAAAGTAATGAAAGGGAAGAACCTACAACCAAGACTACTCTACCCAGCAAGGATCTCATTCAGATTCAATGGAGAAATCAGAAGCTTTACAGAAAAGCAAAAGCTAAGAGAATTCAGCACCACCAAACCAGCTATACAACAAATGCTAAAGGATCTTCTCTAAGTGGGAAACACAAGAGAAGGAAAGGACCTACAAAAACAAACCCAAAACGATTAAGAAAGTGCTAATAGGAACATACAAATCCATAATTACCTTAAATGTGAATGGATTAAATGCTCCAACCAAAAGACACAGGCTTGCTGAATGGATACAAAAACAAGACCCATCTATATGTTGTCTACAAGAGACCCACTTCAGACATAGGGACGCATACAGACTGAAAGTGAGGGGATGGAAAAAGATATTCCATGCAAATGGAAACCAAAAGAAAGCCAGAGTAGCAATACTCATAACAGATAAAATAGGCTTTAAAATAAAGAATGTTGCAAGAGACAAGGAAGGACACTAAATACTGATCAAGGGATCAATCCAAGAAGATATAACAATTGTAAATATTATGCACCCAACATAGGAGCACCTCAATACATAAGTCAACTGCTAACAGCTATAAAAGAGGAAATTTACAGTAACATAATAATAGTGGGGGACTTGAACACCTCACTTACACCAATGGACAGATCATCCAAACAGAAAATTAATAAGGAAACACAAGCTTTAAATGACACAATAGACCAGATAGATTTGATTGATATTTATAGGACATTCCCTGCAAAAACAGCAGATTACACTTTCCTCTCAAGTGCGCACAGAACATTCTCCAGCATAGATCACATCTTGGGTCACAAATCAAGCCTCAGTAAATTTAAGAAAATTGAAATCATATCAAGCATCTTTTCTGACCATAATGTTATGAGATTAGAAATCAATCACAGGGAAAAAAGTGTAAAAACCACAAACGCATGGAGGCTAAACAATACATTACTAAATAACCAAGAGATCACTGAAGAAATCAAAGAGGAAATCAAAAAATACCTAGAGACAAATGACAATGAAAACACAATGATCCACAACATATGGGATGCAGCAAAAGCAGTTCTAAAAGGGAAGTTTATAGCAATACAATCCTCCTCAAGAAAAACAAACATCTCAAGCAATCTAACCTTACACCTAAGAAACTAGAGAAAGAAGAACAAAAAAAACCCAAAGTTAGTAGAAGGAAAGAAATCACAGGAAGCAGGGGCTTCCCTGGTGGCGCAGTGGTTGAGAGTCTGCCTGCCGATGCAGGGGACACGGGTTTGTGCCCCAGTCCGGGAAGATCCCACATGCCGCGGAGTGGCTAGGCCCATGAGCCATGGCCGTTGAGCCTGCACGTCTGGAGCCTGTGCTCCGCGACGGGAGAGGCCACAACAGTGAGAGGCCCACGTACCGCAAAACAAAAAATATATATATATATAAATGAAACAAAGTTCTTAAGTTGGATAAGTGAATTTTATCATACTTTAAGCAAGAAAAGTAAACTGTCTTATTTCTTTAGGCTAAAAGAAACATTAGTGACTCCTGGGGTTTAGTAAAAGACATAGTCTGTTTTATCTCCAGGTCATTTGATAATTTTAAGTGACCTGTGGAGACTGAAAAGTATTATACTGTTTTCTATCTCTGTGACAGCAGGACTGGGGAAAGATGATTAAGAACAGCCTTTATGTATGAAAATAACTATAAATGAATACAAAAGAGCAATTTATATTTGTATCTCAAGAAACAGCTGAAAAAAAACATGTTCTGATTATGACATTTAAAATTATCAAAATTAACTAAATTCACTAAATCCTTAGGTACTTGGTAAATTTTGAATTTGACCTTTAATATTGGATTCCAAAAATAGTTAACAGATAAATTGTGGTCAAATAAAACTTGTAAAAATAGAATATTTACTAAATCTTATGTTAAAGCACACTAATGAATAGTAAATTTATGAAAAGTACAATACTAAATAAAACCTTTAAAAAAATCAGTATTCTTTATTTTTCTGCAACTGAATTTAAATTCTAACTATAGCTCTTGCTTATCCTAGGGGTTGAAATGTAATATAAGTCTTGTCAGAGCAAAATCAGCCAATCTAATATTTTTCATTTATACACAGAATATTTTTCATCAAGTTTCAGGATGCTTTTTGGATTTGATCTAAGTGCTAGAGGATTAAAAAGCATTTGTGGAGCTCTGGTGGTGATGTTAGTCGTGGTGGTAAGACTTCTAGTCCTTAATCTTCACTATCTATTATTTTTTAAATACATACCATTCTTGGTGGTCCAAGGTGTCAGCATCTCCCTCCTTGGAGTCCATTAAGACATTCAAGTCCAGCATCATTTCTCTGGTTGGTCACATCTTTGCATGTGTGACTTCTTCACCAAGGCAGTGACACTATTTAAGTGGGCCAAATTTTCTTCAGGCATGTCTTAGTCCCTGCAGGTTAGACAAGAGAAACTCACAGACCCTTCCCATCCTTTCCAGAGCATTTAGATTCAGCAACTGAAGAATGAGTAGGAGTTTTTCAGCTGTCCCATGAGAATGTCAAGGCTCCTGGAAAATTCCTCATGTCCAGTAACTTCCTACTCACCCAACTAAAACACAGGTGTAGTGTAAGAGCCTGACAATAAGTATTTTTGGTTGTAATGTAAATGCCCAACATTAAGCTTTTGATTTCAAAGACATCCATCTTGAATAAACAAATTGCCAGCTGAATGACACAGCTACTAACCAAACAACTAGTTAAGAAACAAGGCCACCTCCACCCATGAAGTTCCCCTTTTAGAAAGCCCTGAGTAACCTAGATAACTGACCACTTGAGTAACCCCTCACCCTCATTCCTGCTCTATGTTTTAAACTTGCCAATGAAGAGTGAACCCATGAAACCCTAGGTCTCCACCCACGACTCCAGTAATGGCAGAACCCAAGAGACATGCTCCTCTCTCTCTCATTCTCTCTGTCTCTGTCTCTCTCTCTCTACCTACAGCCTCACTGTGTGGCCCCAGACCTGCTGTGCATTCTTCAGTACTCATGAGTAGTAAACCTTAGGTTTTTCAAAGTTCCCTGATGGTTGTTGCTGAGGTAAGTCTTGCAATCATAGAAAAAGCATAAGGGTCCAATCATGCCATAGCATTGGTTGTATTCAGGGAAATTTCTGTGGGCACTTGCCACAAGGAGTACAGGCTCAAGTGAGTGCATAGGCATTCCTAGCCAGTAGCATCACTACCAATAAGCTGAGACCAATTCAAAACACCAGGCCTAATTAACTGGTCATTAGCCCCAGAGACTACATCCTGCTCCACCTTCTCTATGTTCCCTGCTCTCCAGACATAGGAAACTGCGTGTACTCTGTGACCCTCCATAGCTTCCAAAATCCCCATAAAAATCCCTTGGCACCAGTAAGAGATGGAGTAGTTCTTTCTCCAAACTTTTCCTGTGCTGAAGTACCTTTCAAATAATGGTTGAAATTGGATTGTAGTCTCAGAATAAATTTTTATTATTCTGAATGACAGTTCTAGCAGCTTCAGCTGACCTAGAAGGCCATCTCAGTGGCCTAAAACAACACTTCATTATATACCACAATTTTGAGTCAGGAATTCAAATAGAATTTGATTAGCAATTTTTCTATTCATCCTGCCAATGACAGACTGGAGTTGCTCATTACCTTTACCTTGTGACTGGGCTCATGTGAGGTTCAGAGAGGCTTCACCCAAATGCCAAATACTCTGGCAAATATAGCTGAGCGTCTTTCCTTCTCCATGTAGACTCAGGGCCAATCCACATGGTTTCTGCCACAGGGAAGATGGAATTCTTACATAGAGGCTATCTTTGTGTCCATTGTGAATCTTTCTTGACCCAGAAGTTACTTTGAAGGGCTTAAGTTCCAAACATTTGGGGACTTTAAAATTATATTCTGTTAAATTTGTTATGTCATTATTCAATTTTGGTTTATTTCTTCTAGGCTCAAGACATAGTCTGTAGGATTTTGACATTTTGAAATTTATTAAGGTTTTCTTTTTTTTTTTAAGGTTTTCTTTATTGCCCAGCATATGGTAAATTTACAGTTAAAAACTGATTAAATGTAGTCTCTGTATACCTAAAAAGACCATGTATTCTGAAATTGTTCAGTGCAATGTTCTATATACGCTAATTAATTATGTAGTTAATTGTATGTTTAATTATGTAGTTAATTGTATGTTTCTTATACCAAGCTGGGTTAAAATTGGCAATTATGATATTTGCTTATTTTTTTCTTTTAGTTAATTTTTGGCATTATATATATTGAATACAGGGGAGCACAAAATAAATAGTGTTATATATTCCTCAAGTTGACATTTTTTATCATTATGAAAACTTCTCTCAATAATCTCCTTGTCTTAAAGTCTCCTTTGTCTGATATTAATATCGCAATAACAAATACTTGTTAAGAATATAGCTATTTAATTCTTACCTCTGTAACTTCTGGGCATCAGTCAGGAGAAGTCTTTCTGTAAATAACAGTGGTATGTGACACAGTTATGATTAATATTGAAACATATTTTTATTAACCCGAGAGGGTCTTACACTAGGTCTAATAATCTATTGAATTATTTTCCTGACTACTAAAGGACTCTCTTTTTTGCAAAGATTATACTATGTAACCAAATTTATTGGTTATCACACTAAAGCAAATCATTGATTCTAAAGTGGCTGCCAATTTGGTTAAGAAATGAAAGTTTGAGCATTCTATTGGAAAAGGCAAAAATTTGCTTTAAAATACAAAATGAAAACATAAATTCTTTCTGCTTCCTAAAGTAGCTATTTGAATGTGAGGCAAAACTTTATATGCCACTCATTACTTGATTTTACTTGTTTTTGTTTCTGCTTGAGTTACCAATGGCTAGAGAATAGTTACCTTTGGAAAAATGAACTAAGAAGATAACGTAAGTGAAGGGAGTCCACTCTTTGGACGTGGTATTCCTGGAGGTGAAATCAGTAGTCTGAAAGTATTGGGCAGTTACAAGGTTTGGTTCACCAAACATTGTTTCAACCTGAGTAATGTAAGCCCCACACATAGCCTTATTATAAGTATTTAAAAATTGCTGTCTTGAAGTAACTTATAAATCCTGTTAAAAGAAATAACTTATAGTAGCTTTGAACAATCATATATTTTGTTGATTAAAAGCCAAAAATTTCACAGAAAGTGAAATTACTCTTAGGTATGGATTCATGATTTTTATTTTTCCTTTGAAATTACTTCTTAAAATCTAAAAGGTGAGAATTACTGGAATAAAGGTTCAATTCTGTAAATGTCCTCCTGCCACAGCCCAATATTTTAAAATGCAACAATTTTATAGATAAATCATTAGACTATATTCATGTGTAGATATCCATATTAGTATAATTCTTTAAATTTTTGTGAAGTATAGCTTGCCACTTACTTGTGCACTTTACATAAAAACAAGATAGCAAAATATGTCTATTTAATAAAAGATATTTGGTTATGATGCTAAAAAATACTAAAGAAAGAAGACAAGTTAAATGTTTTCTTTATTTGAATATTAAAATCTATGTAAATCCATATTATTATAATATGTAAAAAAGCAAATAGAAAAATTTGACAATAAATTTACTGAAATTATGTTAAATATGTAACACCATAAATAACAATAATAACTACTATCTATAGAATCTGTTTACATGTCAGGTACTGTGCTAATCTGAATACATGCATTATCTCCTTAAATCATCATAACAAATGGATAAAATCAATAGTGTTTTCACTCTCATTTTTACATGTGGAAATTAGACATAAAAGATTTTTCAAAGACCATATAGCTAGTAACCAATACATTTGGAATTTAAATTTGTGGAGTCTCTGTCCAGAACCTCTGTTCTTATTCACTTTGTTGATTAAACAATATAAATAAGAAATAGTAGAAGACTGGGAGAGAAGAGAAGGCATACAGGGTATAAGGCTGGTAGGTCAACATATGGGCAAACTAAAGGGATATTACACCTTGGGGAAAAAAATTGATTTGTTAAATTTGTAATTCAGGAGCAAATAAAGTCTCAAGCAAAACTTTAAACTTCAGGATATAATTAGCCTAATTTATTTCACCAGGATTGACAATAAAAATGGTAGGAGTACACTACTATGTGATGAATTCATAATGTGGCCTAAGTTTGTAAGCTTGATAGGAATTGTTTAGAAGATTACCATCAACAGTTTACAGCCAATTAAACAATAGAAGTAAAACATGATTATTAAGTTTCTTGTAATCAGAATTTTAGTACAATTTTAAGCTGTAAACTTGATTCAGTACTCACTCTCATTCCATGCATGGAAGTGAAGGGGAGGTAAAAATGATCAGTAAACTGCATTTTAAACAATATCCATATTTTAGGGTATCCCTGAGCAAATCCATACTGTAGAAGCTGCTTTAGGAAGTTATAAAAAGTAGGTTTGCATCTGCAATATTAAGCCCTAAATGGCTCTGAGGAATAGCAAGACTGTGACTGCAGAAGAGACAAGCATATATTCTTGTATGCAGTTTCCTTACTCTGAAAAACAGGCAAAGTGCCTCAGAAACCTATAACCAAGTCCCCTTCTGCCTTTGCTGAACTTCTTGGCAATTCTTAAATGCCTCCCCCAGACCTCCCCCCGACACCCATACAAGATGCACACGTTCTTTCTTGGTGAATTAATATAAAACATTCTAATATGAATGCACTGGATTAGCAACATGCTTAAGCAAGGGAACACTACATTATCCTATTCTTCAAATGCAACTCAAAGTCTGTGCAATTCTTCATGCATTCAATCAAGTATATTAGCATTCTGAAGGTAAAGAAATATCTTCTCTCTAACCTGACCTCTATTTTCAATCAATTTCAAAGCTTTAAATGACTGAGGCTTGAAATAAATGATTAAATATGCCTGTGACAAGATGTATGTGGAATGAATAGATAACAGACATATAGTGTTACAGTGAAAGTTGAAACAGAATTATCCTGTTAAAGGGCATATCCTCAGTAAAGAGGTAATAATCTAAGAAGGGCCTCTATTTTACACAACTTCAGGGAGCAACACAAAATACAATATAAACATTAACCACTGGAATTGTGCAACATGGCAGTTCATGACCCTGCTGAAAAGATTCTTCCATTAAAGGACAAAGTTCACATTTAGGTTTTGCCATTTTTCTGGGTGGTGATATATTTTCATGATTCCAAATTACAAAAATGTGCCTTTTTTTTTTTGCTACTTACCTTTCAGTATTTTTAATCTCCTTTTTCCTCCTTGCCATCTCCATTTTGCCTTCTACTCTACCTAACCAAGCGATATACATTTCTAATGCCAACTCATCTCAATTCCTCCTTAAAACTCCCTGATAATTCTATACAGTGTTAATCTTATCTGATCCTTGTGAATTTCAGAGTTGAGTTTTAACTATGGGACTTTTTTGTCCCAAGTAATAAGTAAATTACCATTCAATATTGCTGGTATCTAGACATTATCATACATCAGGTATCCATTATGTTTGGACTAAGTTATTTTTACATTCGTGCTGACTGAATTTCAGCCTGAACTTTTCCTCAAACTGTGTCCCTGGGGTGGAGTTAATCATTAAAAGTCAGTTTTCCTTCCCAGCATGACAGATTTTAGGTGGGATTAGAGCTGAAACTTGAACAATAATTAACTTTGCTGAATTTCCATTGCTTTGCACACGTGGCATGATTTTCCAAAATGGTAAGCAATTCTTGGTAACCTTCCAAATAAAGTGCACCCTTCTCTTGATTGATACAGCAGTTACCTACCTGGAAAATGATCAAATCTTAATAGCATTCCAAAAATATTTTTTTTCATATGTAGAAGTGATTTACATCCTTGGCTCAAATAATTTAAATGGATTTTTTTAATCTACATGATATCTAGTCAGAAATGTAAGAGCCACAAGGGATTTTCCATTATATGACACTTCCTGTGCAATGAAAGATATCAAATATCCCAGTCCTTATCCAGTAAATGGCAATAGTGCCCCTCCCACACAGTTTTTGTGACAATGACTAGCACTCCATACAAATTTCAATATTTCTCTATAAACGCCCACTGAGAACCACATCTGTGAGACTGGAAAGGAAGGCAAGAGCCAAATCATGGAGAGCTTGTAATATATGTAAAGGACTTGAGGTTTATCTTTAGTATAATAAGAAAACTTTGAAAAATTTTAAGCCAGAGAGTAACATGATAGCATTTATATTTTAGAAAATATAATTGGTCTACTATGTCTGGAATGAATTGGAGGGCATTTCCATGGCAAATTGAAGACCTTTAATAGTCCAAGTGAGAGACAATGGTAAGTTTGACCAGAATGGCTATTTAGAAATTAGATTATGAAAGATTGGTTCTAAGGGGGTAGAAAAGTAAATGAACACATAAAGGAGAAATGGCCAATGTAGAAAAAACTAGAGAAAAATCTAGTTTGGAATTCAGTCTTATATATCTCATTTTCCTCTCTGAATTTAAACTTTGTTACCTCTGAAGATATTTCCACCTTTAAAGATTTTTTCTTAATTTTCTAATTTTCCTTGAAGTTAGTTTATGTCAGTAGAAAAAAAGAGATTTCATATACAAAAATTATCTACACACAGAAATTTTATTAATAAATTTACCACTTAAAATTTGAAGTGCTCTTTCAATAATATTTGGGGGTATTTAAAATTTTTAATAGATTCCATATGAATGGAGATTAGCTAAGTCATTACTTTGTGTTTCTAAGTATTTGGCACTGGAATTTCTCAGAGACAACCGAGTTATAATACTTAATACATTTAACCTTTTTAAAATCAAGTATTCATTTTTTTCCTTCTCAGATTCATGCTTTACTTTTACACATATAATGAGATGTAAAAATCCAGTTTAGAAGAGAGTAATATAAATGCTTAGATAGGATAGAGTTTGTATTTCAAACCTTAGTGTACACTAGAATCCCCCAGATTGCTTCTTAAGAACATACATTTCTGGGCCTCATATTCAGAATTTCTTTTTTTAATCATATAGTGAAATTTTTTTATAGCATGAAAGAATTCCATTTAAGCTAGATATTAATGGACATAAATCTTAAATTTAGAAGCAGCTTGGCCAATGCTAGTAAACGACAAATCTGTCCAAGACAGTTCCCTTCTAAACATTCACTGGTACAGGACATGCTCTTACATGTGTAATCACAAATCCCAGATGAACAAAGTAATCAGGAGAGTTCTTATAGGTCACATGTATCCCAAAGATTACAATGCTTTGTACCAGTCATTCTAGCATTAGCTGACTGGACCATGGATGTCCAGAATCAGAATTTCTGATTCAGTTAAGTCTGGAGGAGAGTTCAAGAACATGATTTACTTACTTGTTCATTTCTTTATTTATTATTAAGCAATTTGGTTAATACAGATAGTATAAAGATTACACTTTGAGAAACAGTGCTATATCCAAGGAACAATTTACCATGCTCTATTCTCTAACTGATATATAAAATAGAATAGAGTTAGCTGTTTCCAAGCCTATAAATATAATAATTCTCTTTACTGTGGAGTGGTCTATATTTTCCAGGAGAAAAATTACATAATATTATGTGAAAAAGTTCCCTATGAGCTAAAATTACATACAATAGCCCAGACTATCTCAATAAAGTACACTCTGATAATGTTTCCTGGAGTTGGGTTAGGGGGTCGGTAGTGGTTAGCTATGTGATGCAAACATCTAATTCAATGTGTATCTGCCTTGGCTGTATATAAAAATCACCTGAGTAATTTTAAAACATCCTTATACTCAAGTCACACCCTAGACTATTTAAATAAGAATATCTGGAGGTGAGGCCCAGGCATTTAGAAAAATTTTCCAGGTAATTTTGATGTGTAGCCAAGGTTGAGAATCACTCATTGAATGCATGGGTCATGATTAGCCAAAGTGGGTAGCAGTACAGCTGAGAGGTAAAAGAAGAGCACATTTCTGGTACCCTATTGTGATGGTTAATTTTATGTGTCAATTAGGGGGTACTAAGGGATGCCCAGATAGCTGGTAAAACATTATTTGTAGGTGTGTCTGTGAGGTGTTTCTGGAAGAGATTAGCATTTGAATCAATAGACTCAGTAAAGAAGGTGTCATCCAATCAGCTGAGGGCCAGAATAGAACTAAAATGCAGAGGAAGGGCAAATTCACTTCCTCTGCCTGAGCTGGGATGTCCATCTTCTCCTTTTCTCAGACATAGTACTCCTGATTCTCAGTTCTTCAGATCTGGACTAAATTATACCACCAGCTTTCCTGTTTCCTCAGTTTGCAAATGGTAAGTCATGAGGCACCAGGGCTTCCATGATCACATAAGCCAACTCCTATAATTAATTAATTAATACCTTACTGCTCTCTTTCTCTGAAGAACCCTGACTAATACACCTATGACTCTTACATGTGGCCTTCTGAACCAAATGCTAGTGGCCTGGACTCTATTTCTGTATCAAATTTCTGATTGTAGTAGCCACTTAACATGAATTAGCTTTCAGAGTGAAAAACCCATTTTAAAAAACAGCTTTATTAAACTATAGATGATAAAATTCCTTTCAATATTTATCATTGAATCAAGTTAATCACACATTCCAATGCATATTCTCTTCATTTATCCCTGAGCCACTATAATCCTCTTAATTTTTTCAATTTTATGTTTCAAACTGGAAAAAACAAATGTGCAGTTCACTTTTGGCCTTATGTAGCCCACCATTTCACAACTAAATGCAAGAAAAAAGTTGTAAGTGGAACCATTTGGAACTAACATAATCACATGGAGTTTTAAATTAAAAAACAACAATTTAAACTACTTTTTAAAAGAGGTCTTTTTACTAGAGAAATATACTTGCAAGTATTTTTTATTAGATATTTTTCCTGATTTTTAAAAATGTTTTATTTATTTTATTTTATTTTATTTATTTTTGGCTGTGTTGGGTCTTTGTTGCTGTGCATGGGCTTTCTTCTAGTTGCATCAAGCCAAGGCTACGCTTTGTTGCAGTGCACAGGCTTCTCATCGTGGTGGCTTCTTTTGTTGTGGAGCATGGGCTCTAGAGTGCAGGCTCAGTAGTTGTGGTGCATGGGCTTAGTTGCTCTGCAGCATGTGGGATCTTCCCAGACCAGGGCTCGAACCCATGTCCCCTGCATCGGCCAGGAGGATTCTTAACCACTGCGCCCCTAGGGGAGCCCCTTTTTCCTGATTTTTAATGCCATTTTAAATAGAAAAAACTCATTGTTTCTGAAACTGAGATAGTAGAAAAGAATAGGTACAGAAATATTGTCTGTTTCTTTAAAAAAGAGCAATGCCTTTATAATACCAAAGGTTTTCAATGTCTGACAAATAAGTAGTAATTTGACTCCTGAAATGAGCTAATACTGACAGAAAATACACCTATGACTTCTCATTGATGTGCCTTAATAGTTTTATTAGTTTCCTATGGCTTCCATAGCAAATTATCACAAACTTGGTGACTTAAAATAATGGAAATTTATTCACTCATGGTTTTGGAATCCAGAAGTCTGAAATCAAGATGTTGGAATGGTTGGCTCCTTCTGGAGTCTCTGAGGCAGAATCCATTTCACACTTATCTCCAAGCTTCTGGTAGCTCTGGCAATCCTTGGCATTTTCTGTCTCTTATAAAGACACCTGCTGTTGAAATAGGGCCCACCGTAATCTAGAATGATCTCATCCTGGGCTCCTTTCCTTAGTTATACCTGCAAATATTGTCATTTTCTGAGGTTCAGGTGCACAAAGATTTCGGGGGAGACACTATTCAACCAACTGTGTGCTGATATTTTATCTCTTATTCTTTTTCATATATATACATGATCAGTTTACTCCATGATAGCAAATTGATTCTTCTCCCTAAAATATTCTACTTAAAAAGAGGTAGGAACAAACATTGGACCCAATTTTAAATAACCTTGGTTAAAGTTCCATCTTGATCATCTAGCTGTGTGGTTTGGGAAGTCATAATTTAAATAAAGCTTAATTTTTCATTTGCAAAAAAAGGATGATAATACCTGCACTATAGCTTGCACAAAATTGTTGGAATCAAATGAAGTTTAAAAGTGATATGGATTAGAAGAGTGCAGCCTACAGACACCTTTAATATTTTATTTTTTTCATAAAATGTATGAAATGAAGGTTAACTTTCTAATCTTTGATTTATTCACCATATTCAGAATGCAACTTTCAATATTATTTTCTTTGAACTGGGGCAAGAACAAAGATGTATATGAAGTAATTTGATGTATTTTTTCAAATATTTTAAAATATCTATTACATTTCTATATTGAAAGCAATTCTTAGAGTCATTTCATTAAAATTTCCCAGAGATTTCAACATGATTTTAAAGATACAATATTTCAATAATATTTCATTATAAATTATGTGATTATAATAATAAACACTATTGGCAAAAACAGATTTGAGGATACACACTTGACTCTTGGTAGGCATTCAGTTCAACTGCTGGATGCAGATAGGTATGGCCATATTGAAGAGTAGCTTAGTTACTAGTTTTGAGAATTTGGGGGACATTAATCAGTATAACTTGTACAGAGGATGGGGAGTTTTAGTTAATGAAGCTATTAGGTTACCTGGAGGTTAGTTAGTTATAATTTTTGTCCATCAGTAAATAATTGTTCCTCCTCCCCTACTTCTGAATTCTTTAACAATTTATCATGCTACCAAATGTAATTTTTTTAATTAATTAATTAATTAATATGTTTTTGGCTGTGTTGAGTCTTTGTTTCTGTGCACAGGCTTTCTCTAGTTGCAGAGAGTGGGGGCTACTCTTCACTGTGGTGTGTGGACTTCGCATTGCGGTGGCTCCTCTTGTTGCAGAGCACAGGCTCTAGGCATGTGGGCTCAGTAGTTGTGGCTCATGGGCTCTAGAGCGCAAGTTCAGTAGTTGTGGCGCGTGGGCTTAGTTGCTCCACGGCATGTGGGATCTTCCTGGACCAGGGCTCAAACCCATGTCCCCTGCATTGGCAGGCGGATTTTTAACCACTGTGCCACAAGGGAAGTCCTAAATATAATTTTTTGCATTGTTTTGCTCTTTGTAAGCATAATTCTACACTGTCTACTAGATTAAATGCCCTTTAGGAGAAGAACTGTGTCTTGTTCATCTTTATATTTTTCTTAGCTTCTTGGGATATGGTTCTTATATACACACTGAGTGTTGTTGAATGATGAATGCTGCTTTAAAAAAACAGGAATAGTTTCTTATTAAGTAAAACCACATCTATGCTTTGGTCTTTTCTGTATCTGTAACTCCCTATGGATAAATTAGAAAATGTACCTGATGAAAATAACTATATGTAATACATAGTCTAATTTGAATTATTTTCATCAGATAAACATGAGGAAATAAAATTCTAAGTTTTAGAAAATGTAATGCTCAGATTTTTTTAATTATAAATTTATCATTTGTATTTAAACATCACATGAAACTTCAGTGTTTCAATTCTCTACAAGTTAATTATACTCTATTAAAAAATTTCTATTCCCAAAGAAGATTTGCATTTTATTTTTATTTATTTATTTAAATATTTCTTTCTTTATTTATTTGTGTTGGGTCTTAGTTGTGGCACGTGGGATCTTCACTGTGGCATGCAGGGGGTTTTTGTTGCAGTGTGCGGGCTTCTCTAGTTGCATTGTGCAGGCTACTCTCTAGTTACGGTGTGCAGGCTCTCTAGTTGTGGCTTGCAGGCTCTAGAGCATGCGGGCTCAGTAGTTGTGGCACACGGGCTTAGTTGCCCTGCGTGTGGCATGTGGGATCTTAGTTCTCTGACCAGGGATCGAACTCATGTCCCCTGCCTCAGAAGGCAGATTCTTAACCACTGGACCAGCAGGGAAGTCCCCAAGGTTTGCATTTGTTTTTAAATACATGTATATTTATGGAGAGAGGTCCTTATTGTTGATTAATTTCAACATAAACACAAAGAAATTATCGTGCTAAAATAGCATTCATGTTCATTATAAAGAACAATGTGTCATGGATTAAATCATGATGGTTGCTCCAAAGCGAAGGAAATATGAAAATTATATGACTTTTATTTGCCTCCTGAGAGAACCACTAAAGCTGGATTTAAATTACCCAATGCTGTATGTAGTACCTGTCTTAGTGAATGGCATTTGTAGGAGTGTTCAATAGATGTTTCTAAGTTGATTGATTGATCGATTTCAAACTTGGATGGCTTGAATGAACACAATTTGTCTGAATCAAAACCCATAGTGTAGGGCTTCCCTGGTGGCACAGTGGTTGAGAGTCCGCCTGCCAATGCAGGGGACATGAGTTCATGTCCCGGTCCGGGAAGATCCCACATGCTGCGGAGCGGCTAGGCCCGTGAGCCATGGCCGCCGAGCCTGTGCGTCCGGAGCCTGTGCTCCGCAACGGGAGAGGCCACAACAGTGAGAGGTCCAAAAAAATATAGTGTAGGGCATTACAAAAAGACTTTTTTTTTTTTTATTTAAAACTTCTCAAACCTGAAAATAGTAAAATTAGAGCTATACTATGTACAAGAAGGGAAAAGAGTACTTGTGTGCCTGGTACCTTAAGTTCATCTCCACTTCAGAGAATAAAAAGGATACAGCTATACTCAGAGGATGACGTCAGCTTGGTTAAGTTTTCACATGCCTTTTTCAGAGATAAGCAAGAGTACTGCTAGCAATAGAATACCAAATACTTGAAATAGTACCTGAGTGAGTGTATAGGTAGATAGATGATAGATAGGTAGATAGATAGATGATAGAGATATAAACATAGATATTTATATATAAATTCAGCATCTCTTAAAATTATCAGTAGAGCTTATAAAAATATATATATACACTACAATGGTGGCATCAAATAAAGATATAAATTACTGAATAATAATTTATTTTCTAGACATTCCATTCTCTATTTTCTTTTAAAAGGTTCTGTAATGCTCACATCAGAAACCAGAGACTTCCTTGGTTGTTAATAGTCTGTTTTTTCTTACTCTATGACAATGAATATCCTCATACCACATTTCAAAGAATATATATATGATATGCCCATCATATATCAGCATAACATATATGATGGTGGCCTGTGACAATTAAACAAAAATTTATTGCTGCAAAATATGTACCCTAATTTTACCTTGTGCATTCCTACATGTATATTACTCCTCACACTACATTTTAGATTACCTGAAGTTTCTGTCTCACTGTTCTCACCACTGTGTGCCAGGACTTAATCTGATATTTTTTTTCACCCTTACAAACCTATCACTAAACGTACTGCCAAGTAGATAATAGACATTCACTAAGCGTTAGATTAATTATAAGTGACTAATGAAAATTAGCAAATATTATTAGATGAATTACAGGTGACAAATGAATGACTGAATGTCTCTGTGAGTTGTTAAGAATTCAAAAATAAATTATACATCCACACTGAAGTAATATATCCATTGTTTTAAGGAAGACAAGCAGATATGCAATTCGTCAGTACTGAAAGTAACCTGTTCATAAATCCAGCCAGATTATCTCTAAAAGTTCTAGAGAGATGATGATGAATTTTGGCAGCGGTAAATAAGGTATTGGGTTCAGAAAAAAACTGGCAGAAAAACTGATAGTGATTTGACTTAGGAAAGATATATACGAATTCTGTATCGGGTAGAAAGGGAGAGGCATGGAGAGAAATTTCAGACAGAGGAACACACCATCACAAAAAACAAACCAAAAAACCCACCAAGGTATGAAATGCAAGTATGCTCAGTACTTTAGGTTATAATTATTTCATTCTCTATTTAGATTTTAACACCTAAGAGCATCCCATTTTCCCTCTTGAGTAAACATGATGTTCAGCATCCTTCTGAAGGTGCATTGTGGGTAATCCTTGTGTTGATTTAACTTTGCCGTTAAGGATCAACTTCACTGTTATGGGGAATTCCACTAAAGGTCACACATATATCTGGGGAAAAAAGTTCCAAAAGAGCAGTGCTTCACACTCCCAAAAGAACTTAATAAAATGTGTTGTAAAATGTTATTTGACCACCATAAGAAACAAACAAGAAATCTACAGTTTCATCAAGGCTCTCAGGAGCTCATTTCTCTTGAATGATATTAAAATGACTGTCTTTCTTTTTTATATAACAAGGATAGGAAAGCAGTAAACTCTTCATTTAGTCTGTCCATGAGATTCTGAACTGGCTCTCTTCCAGACAGATATCTTCTCCCAGAAGACTCATCTTCTATTTCCTCAAAAGGCAACAGTCTACTTGGGCCCCATGTCACCAGATCTACAGATATCCAGTGAGACATCTCAGATATCTAAAAAGGAAGCCCCTTTAATTCTTCTCAGTACTGCTATCATCTTCCATAAGCACAAATCTTCCATGCCCGTGGCAGGTTCTCTTTGTTGAGTGACCAAATCTCCATTTC
Source organism: Lagenorhynchus albirostris (assembly GCF_949774975.1). NCBI lineage: Eukaryota > Metazoa > Chordata > Mammalia > Artiodactyla > Delphinidae > Lagenorhynchus > Lagenorhynchus albirostris. The sequence goes on from NC_083096.1 coordinate 95,018,082, forward strand.
CAAGTTTCTTTCTTCTTGACTTTCAGCTAGGGGTGGCCAAATGACACAGCTCTAGACCATGAGACACAATTGAAAAACTGCTGTGGAGAATCTAGGAAAGTTTTTGTTCTGTCTGGCACAAACATTGCTGGTTCCTCTAGCTCTCTGTCTTTATCCTGCCTCAGTTGCTAATATGATGGCTGCAGTCGTGACAGTCATCTTGTGACCATGAGGGGAAGAACCTGAGAACTAAATACAACAGCCCTAATATTGTTAAGCTACTAATTCAACGCCAGCAACTACCTATTTCTAGACTTTTCTCATTATGTAAAATAACCCCAATTTTTAAAGCCATTGTAACAGGGTATTCTATTACTTCCAAACAAAGACATTCTAAGCTTTTTTAATATTATTGACCTTCCATTAATTAAATTAGTCAGAACAATTCCTATAATAGTGAGCTGAGGCACAAACACAGCTAACATTCTCCAAGGTGTGTAACAATTTAGATTTTCTTATCCAAAACCCAATAAACAGCAAAAGTGAATCTTTATAAGAAGTTATATCACTGGACCATTGATGAGTACAATAGGAATGTCTTTTGCCCATTTCTAATTGGATTGTTTTATTACTGTTGACTTTTGAGAGTTCTTTCTATATTCCAGATATTAGTCTTTTGCTGTATACGTGGTTTGTAAATATTTTCTTCCACTCTGTAGTTTGTCTTTTTATCCTTTTAAAAGGATTCCTCTCAGGGAAAAAAAGTTTTTAGTTTTGATAAAGTCCAATTTATCAAATTTTCCTTATATATATTATGTTTTTGTTGTCAGGTCTAAAAATTCTTTGCCTAGCCCCAAATCTTGAATATTTTGTCCATTTTTTCCCTGACAGTTTTATAGTCTGATATTTTACATTTAAATCTGTGATTAATCTTGATTTAATTTTGTAAAGTTGTGTTAATTAGATGAAGATTCTTCTTTTTGTTTTTGCCTATGATTCCCAATTGTTCCAGCATCAACAATTCCTCCCACTTTACTCTTTTTCAAATTTGTTTTAGCCACTGTAGTTTCTTTGCTTTTCTGTATGTATTTTAAAATAATATTGTAAATATCTACAAAAAATGTTGCTGAGATTTTGATAATTGAGTTAAACCTATATAACAATGTGGGGAGAATTGGCATCTTTACTATGGTGAGTCTTCCAATCAGTGAACATGATAATGTCTCTCCATTTATTTACATCTTTAAATTTTTTCACCAGACTTTTACAGTTTTCAGCATACAAATCCTGTATATTTTGCTATATTTACATCTAAGTATTTCTTTTTTGAGTGATTGTAAATGGTTTTATATTTTAATTTCAGTGTCTAAATTTTTACGTTTAATACATAGAAATAAAGCTGATTGTTGTATGTCCATCTTCTATCCTATGACCTCACTAAAGTCACCTATTAGTTCTTGAAGTGTTTTTTTTTTCTTAGATACCTTGAGATTTCTACATAGACAATTATGTCATTTGCAAATAGGGGAAATTTTATTTTTTCCTTTCTCATTTGTGTGATAAAGAGTCTGACTACATTTTACTGAAAACCTTTAAGTTTCACCACTCCCTTTTCCCTTTTTGCTCCTTATATGGACAACCAATAAGAAAGTCTGAGTATTCTTTTGAGCCCACGGGAGATTTAGATAACACAAGTCCCTGACTGTGCAGGAACATTCATCCCAGCCTGAGTAAAAACCCAGGAAGTCTCCTTCCTTGCTCTCTCAAGCCATGTTTGGCCTGCTTGAGAGGTCTTGCTCTCACCTTTTCACACCCTTTTGCATGTGTCATCATCAGTATAAGCATGAGAATCAGCTTTCGGTTTGAGGGGAAGTCCCTCCTGATTTTTAGAGGACCACAGCACTCTGTATGACATTTTATGCTGTCTTTTACTTCTTCTTCTTTTTTTTTCTTATTTCACTGGCTAGACCATTCAATTTTCAACATTAAGTATAATGTTAGCTGTAGATATTTGAAGATGTTGAGTTTTATCACATGCTTTTTCTACATCAATTTATATGTTCACGTGATTTTTCTTCTTTAACCTGTTAACTAGTGGTTTACATTGATTAATTTTCAAATTTTGAAATAGTTTTGCATGTCTGTTATAAACTCTACTTGGTCATGGCATACAATTATTTTAGTACTGAATTCTATTTTCTAATATCGTGTTACAAATTTTTTATTTACATCTGTATTAGTATCCTAGGGCAGCTATTACTAATTATGACAATCTTGGTGGCCTAAAACAACATAACTTTATTTTTTCACTGTTATGAGGTCCATAGCCCCAAACCCAGGTATCAACAGAAGTCATTCCAGAGGCTCTGGGGGAGAATCCATTCCATGCCTTTTCTACTGCCAGAAGACCTTGACATTCTTTGACTTGTAGTAGCATCACCCTAATCTCGGCTACCATCTTCACATCACTTTCTCCAATGTGTGTATCTACTATCCCTCTGCCTCCTTTTAATAAAGATACTTGTGATGGCATTTAGGACGGACCCAAATAATCCAGAATAAGCACCTCTTCTCAAGATCATTAACTTAATCACATCTTTTGTCAAATAAGGTGCTTTTTACACCTAAAGATAGAATTAATTTCTACTAACAAACTGAATTAAATATTTTGTAGATCAGTGTATATTGACTCTGTATTTTGAGTGTCTGATAAAGGAAATGGCTCCCACGGACCTTCAGAATAAAAATAATAACAGCTGCTTTTAAATAAAATTTTCTTGTGATATATCTATGTTGTTGCATTTTAAATGATGTTCTTTATGAGTATAAAATATGAACATAATATTTGTGATTTCATTTTTATGCAAAATATGCCCACTCCTAAAAAAAATGAAATAAATACAAATTTATTTCAGAGAGTAAATGTTTAATGGAAAGAATAATGTTATAGGGCATGAATAAAATTTTGAAGTTGTAAATTGTTGTTGACATGCCCAAATCAGTGTCATTTTTGCAATCTAATAGGTCAACTTTTTTTTTTTTTTGGTGGTACGCAGGCCTCTCACTGCCGTGCCTTCTCTTGTTGCGGAGCACAGGCTCCGGACGCACAGGCTCAGCGGCAATGGCCCACATGCCCAGCCGCTCCACGGCATGTGGGATCCTCCCAGACAGTGGCACGAACCCATGTCCCCTGCATCGGCAGGCGGACTCTCAACCACTGCGCCACCAGGGAAGCCCTAGGTCAACATTTTTATCTTGCTACTTTCTGTAAGCCTTGACTCCCAAAGATCTTAGATGGAGAATCTGAGATCTCAAAGATTATTATGAGATGAGAATGTTTATGTTCAAGAAACACTAGAATTCAAGGCCCTTTAAATTGAGTTTGCATTACATCACTTTCTTTGTCTTCAAGTCAACAGCAGCTGTATTTGGCAAGATTTCCATTCTTCATATTATCTATTAGAAAAAAAAATACACATTGCAAATTAATGGTCACTCCTAAGAGTATCATTTAAAAAATTTGTTTAGTTTCCTCAATGTCTACAGATTTATTTGTACAATGAAAGTCTTTCTCATTTTTATCTAATGACTTTGTCACTTTTAATCAAATTTTTTCACAAAAAATATTCAAATATTTTATTTCTTATGATATCGCTATCTAAAAGAACACATTGGCCAATAGACTTCATCATTTTTTGGGAGCATCTAAAGTAGTGATCAAGAGCCTTACATCAAAAGGTTTATCTCATTTTTCAGTCAAATTATATTTATATTTATATTCTGGAAACACAGTTTATTTTATTCATGTAAGAAACATCTTGATATTCTGCTCCCAATTTTAACAAAACCTTTAGAACAGGACCTGATTTTAATGAAAAAGATGACTTTTGTATAGGTAAATAGGATTTTCAGGATCAGCAGCAATCTCTGATGCTACCACTTACTAAAACCAAACTTAAAAGCAAAGAATCATAATAAGTTGTAGATCATCTTCATCAAAGTATAGAAATAAGACATTTTGTCAAATATTGGCATTTTTCAACTTGTGCAAAGAGTACCAAAACTTTCTAATCACTGTTTTGGGGGTTCTGTTTGTTTGTTTTTTACAGAAAAACATAAAATTTGAAAATATTGGTCATAATTGATATAAAATGGAGCTTACAAAATGAGAATTCTTTTTTGACAGAGCCAGCACACAAATCATAGGTGACCAACATGACCTAGTTTTTCCACAATGTCAGTAGGCTCATCCAATTTTATATTGAAGTGATGTGTTATATTTTTTCATAGGCTGCTTCAAAATTCTATGACAAGTTTTTTAAGATTTTTGAGTAGATGATAATTTCTTTACAGACATATCACTTTAAAACTCATTTTCTGTCCCAAGTCAAATGTGACCACTTTGACCCAGATCAATCTGACCATTTTAAATTACAGGGGTTAAGTATCCTCGAGAGAGTAGATAACCACATTCATATATCACTACACACCTTGTGCATTCATGTTCATAGCAACTTCATTTGTAATAGCCAAAAAAATGGAAAGAACCCAAATGGCCATTAACAGGTAAATGGACAAACTATATGTAGCCAAACAATGTAATATTAATCAGCAATAAAGCAGAATAAACTAGTGATACACAAACATCATGGATAAATCTCACAAAATTATGCTGAGTGACAGAGGCCAAAGAAGAATATGTACATCCTGTATGATGCCATTTATATTTTATTTTAGTAAATGCAAGCTAAGTGGCAGAAAGTAGAACAATGATTTCCTGGAGACAAAGGGTAAGGCATGGATAGGGCCAAGAGGTAATAGTTAGATCAGGTTACAATGAAACAGTTATGGTTAATGGATATGTTATCTCAAATATGATGATGGATGAATATATACAGAAGTCAAAATTTATCAAATTATATACTTTATGTGCTGTTTATTGTATGGCATCACCTCAATAAAGTTGATTTAAAGAAACCAAATAGGAGAGTTAAGGTCTACATTGTCAGAATGGCAAATTCTTCTGAAGGTCTGAAATTTTTATTGCCCCATTTAAATTCTTTCCATCACTTTGGAATCTTGGGTTTGTGCTCATTTTTTAATTGCCTAAAAATGTTTCTTATAATTTCTAGTCATATGAGCTTGCAGCACAATTAAATATAATGTGCAAGCAAAATTACAGCAAGAACTTGATCATTTTGTGAATATCACAACATAAAACACAAAGTGCAAGCAGGTAGAAAAGATGTTAATGGGTTTTTAGAAAATACATGTATAAAAATAACCTCAATCCTTTATTATTATCAAGATTATAGAAGTATTAACATTTATACAGCTGTATCAGAATGCAGTATGTAGTTAATTTACATCTTAACAGTATTGAATATGTTTATGCCTTAACTTAAACAGCCTAAGAGGATTTTCTAGCATTGTTTCTTTTTTTCCCACATTAATGTATGGAAATATACATTTAGAATTCTATGTTAAAATCAAAATTTTGCACATAAAGCAAACTACAGAAGTAATTTCCTGAATGAAACGCTAAAGAATATGTCACATGACTCTCCTGAAATGCGTGACCAGATAGATGAGAGCTATCGGAACATACTACCAAAAACCTTCCTGGTAGTAAATCTGTGTGATTTTTTTTTAATGCCAGGTGACTGATATTTCAGGAGCTATAAGCAGCACTTAGTATCAATGTCATGATTATTTCCCTAATGCTATTTTGCTTGGCTTGTAAAAAATAAAGAACCAAATATTCTGCCTACTGAAAATACATATAGCTCCCATAAGTTCTGGTGGATCTGAGTTAAAATCATTTTTCCTGAACATCTTTATTAAAATGTATTAATATCATATATAGGTTACTCACTAGCAGGAGTGCTTATTACATGTCATACATTGTTCTAAATGCGATCTAGATATTAATTCTCTCAATCCTCATAAAAACACTATGAGTAAATAATTCTGTCATTCTAATTTTTTAAAATTAATTAATTTATTTATTTTTGGCTGCTTTGGGTCTTTGTTGCTGTGTGTGGGCTTTCTCTATTTGGGGCGAGTGGGGGCTACTCTTCGTTGCGGTGCATGGGCTTCTCATTACCGTGGCTCTCTTGTTGCAGTGCACGGGCTCTAGGTGTGTGGGCTTCAGTAGTTGTGGCATGCAGGGCTCAGTAGTTGTGGCTCGCAGGCTCTAGAGTGCAGGCTCAGTAGTTGTGGTGCACAGGTTTATTTGCTCTGTGGCATGTGGGATCTTCCCGGACCAGGGATCGAACCCATGTCCCCTGCATTGGCAGGCAGATTCTGAACCACTGCACCACCAGGGAAGTCCCTGTCATTCTACTTTTAATAGAAGCAAAAATTTGGGTTCAGGTAGTTACGGTTGTTATGAATTGAATTGTGTCTTCACCCCAGTTCATATGTTGAAGTCCTAACCCCCAATACCTCAGAATGTGAACTTATTTAGAAATAGGGTTATTGCTGAAGTAATTAGTTAATTTAGAGGCTGTACTAGAGTAGGGGGAGCCCCTAATCCAATATCATTGGTTCCTTTATAAAAGGGGAAATTTGAAGAAAGACACATACACGCAAGAGGAATGCCATGTGAAGATGAAGGCAAAGATCTGGGTGATGTAGCAGAAGCCAAGGGATGCCAAAGATTGCCAGCAAACCACCAGAATGTAGGAGAGAGGCATGGAACAGATTTGCCTTCACAGCCCTTGGAAGGAACTAACCCTACCAACACTTTAATCTCAGACTGTTATTTCCAAAAACTATAAGACAGTAAATTTCTATTGTTTAATACTCCCAGTTTGTGGTACTTTGTTTGTGGTATTTGTTATGGTAAACCAACATGGGGATAGAATCCAGATATCTGGCTACAGAGTATGCACTGTGTTGTGTATTCCCAGCAAGTATTAATTACACTGTAATTTTACGTCAGAAAGGAGAAAGTCTGAGTTTTCAGAGGGGACAGATCAGAGCCAGGAATGTACTGTAGTGCCAGTGATAGGGAGTCCAAGCGTTCTGAATAAAGGAGTAGCTGGAAGCCTCATGTATATTGGAGATGGAGTAGGAAGAAGGAGGGGAAGGATAGCCTAGTGGAAAGTAAAGAAGATTGCACTGAGAAAGGTAAAATTAACTTACAAAAACTTCACTTGTTTTTCAAATGTGCCTAAAAGTTTGTGCCTTAATCCTGGTGTGATAAGAAGTCCAAGAAACAGGTGAAAAAACAATATTCACTGCAAAACCAAGAGGATGACTAGAATTACAGCAAATTGCTTCTGTCACAGAATAGCTCTCATAAATAACCTCAAGTATGTCTGGTTTAAAATTTTAGACCAATTGACCTGAAAAAGTCAATGACCTCCTCTGATATCTTACATCCAGAAAATAACTTGCTCTGAGAAATTCTGATGTGTCAAAAAGAAAAAAAACAAAAAAAATCTACTGTTAACGTTTAGTGTTGCCAAAAAGAAATCTAAACCTAATATAACTCTTTCTGTTGTTGTTTTGTTTGTTGTTTGCTTTGTTTTGGTAGAGGACCTATTATATTTTTCCAGAAGTGTTTGGGAGTTTTCCTTTGCAGGGTAAACCAATATCCAATCTCAGTGTTTACAAGCACAACCCTAACAGGTACTTGGGTAATAATGAAGCTGCTCTGGTTCCACAACAATGAGTTCAGGAACATTCTTGCACCAGGCAGTACCACAGTGAAGATTAGGAATGATGACTAAGGATGTTGTTCATGGACTACAATGTTGTACAGCGTTAACCCCTAGCTAGATTAATGAAGTACACAGAGCCCAGGTCAGGTGGTCACCAGCACATATCTGAATAAAGATACATGATGGACTACTCCAGCCTTATGTAGCTGTCTATCTAATTCTGGATCTGGCAGGAAACAGTTATGCTCCTAATAGTTCTAGGTAACTTTTACATACCAAGACTTTACCATTTGAAATTATGTATTTGTTGGTAAAAAGATTGGAGGACAGGAAGCTCTTCCCTCTCACAGAGAATGTTTCTGCTTTCTATGCTGTGACTCCTATTTCAAGATACAGTCCTTCCTTTTACATTCTAAATTAAATAAAACCTTTTTTCTCACTTTTCCTTTCAAGTTTAATATTGATATTTATCCACATAGCTGTAATGCAGCCTTTATCCAAGATGTAGTGAAATTTCACCAAGTTTTATCTATCCGTCTATTTATCTATCATTCTATCTATCATCTATCAATCTACCGATCTACCAATCTATCATCTTCTGTCTTCCTTGGTATTTAGTGGAACCATTCAATTTTAGAAAGAACATTATCTTTAGCTAATAGAAAATTTTTAAATTATTTATTTGAATATTGCCTCTACTTCTCCTTTCGGAATTGCTCTTAGACTGGATCTATCCTTTTTGCATCTTTTTGTATATACCCTTTGCCTTTTAGGCTTTTGAAATATTTCTCATCTCTGACTTTTTAACGATGGGAAATTTCCTGGCTTCAATTTTTCAGTTTGCCAAATAGCCTTTCAGATGAGCCTATTTTATTATTATTCAGTCATTAATTTAGTTGGGTTTTTCTTGTAGATTTTATTTTTTATTTCAAAGATTTCTATTTAGTTATATTTGTAAGTGACTTATACTGTTTCAGAGATTTAACACACTTTCTTACTCCTCTAAATATATTAACTATATTTTAAGTTCCTTTGTGTTTATTCTCATGTTTCTTAAGATACTAGTTCTACTTACTAAATGCGGTGTCACTATTTCACAGTGTTATGTTTTAAAACATAACATAGTGTTATGTTTTGGCTTATCTTTTTGAGATTTTCTGATGGTGGTCCTGTGATTGCAACTTGTTTAGTGTCATGAGATATTCTTATTCTGAGTTTTAAGAGTTGAATTAGTTCAAAGTCAAAATACCCACTTATATATTTTCTTCTTGGAATATAAGTAGAAATTATTCATTAATGTTATCAACCATGTTGATTCTATTCTTCACATTTGAAAATGAATTTCTTTGAAAGAAAGCATAAAGCAAATATAGAAGTCATTTACTTATGTTTGTAGAGCTTTGGCAAGATGAATGAAGGAAAATAGCACACAGTCACGCATAAAGGTTAAGGAACAGGGAGGGTTTATTGGTGAATGTCTCAGGTCAGTTTCTGTAGAAGCAGAGTCTGAGATGGAGATTCTTATATTTTCAGAGCATGCTCTCAGAAGAATGGGAGAGAAAGAAGCAGAATAGGATATGGAGAGAAAGTTAAGCAAGGATGTGATCCTCACTGGAGACTGGATTCATCCTGCTGCCATGGGGACCTCAGAAACACAAATTAAACATCAGAGTTGTTCCTAACTTGAGGCAAGGGTGATGACCTCCTTTTGTATCCCCATGCCATTCATTCATTAGCCTCCTGCTGACCCAGTAGTAGGGAGTGGATAGCATAATTATCCATCCAGCAAAGACATTTCTCTGGAGAGGGCTCACCTGTGAATTCTTTGCAGCCAACATTCACAGCAGGAACGTTCATGAATTTTGCAGGCTAGGTGTTAAACTGGTAGCAGCTTGAAAGCAGCCATGATGGGAGATTTTACACAATAGAAATTGGCAAGTACTACAAGTCAGAGATTTTTTTTTTTTTTTTTACAGAGAGCCGTTTTATTTGCACCTTACTGATATGGTGGCTGAGTAAAATGGCCCTTGATAGGGAATAGGGTGGTGCATGAAAAAACAACCTACAATTCACTCCTAGCACCATGCAAATCCACTTCTTTCCTTTTACAAGAGTCTAGTTGGTCATATTCTGAGAAAACGTATTAAAGAAAGAGTTGTGGGATAAGCTACACATGCTACCTCAGGTTTTGGTCAGGAAGCCTAACTGATACTCATTATCTTCCTTCTCTAGCACACACTCAAGTTTCCCTTTCCCGGGGCTTCCCTGGTGGCACAGTGGTTGAGAGTCTGCCTGCCGATGCAGGGGACACGGGTTCGTGCCTCGTTCCGGGAAGATCCCACATGCCGCGGAGCGGCTGGGCCTGTGAGCCATGGCCGCTGGGCCTGTGTGTCTGGAGCCTGTGCTCCGCAACGGGAGAGGCCACAATGGTGAGAGGCCCGCGTACCACAAAAAAAAAAAAAAGAGATTCCCTTTCCCTTGTAGAGCACTTCTGTGGGGGCAGGTGGCCTGCCTGGCTACCATGCTCTAATGAGTATATGGTTGCTTTATTTGCTCATTTACAGTTAAAACTGGACATAGGAATAATAAGAGATGCTCCAGTAGATTACCTGGGTACTAAACATGTTTCTCCAAATCCCCGTTATATAGCATCAGTCCTCCTCTTCATGATATCCAGGGACCACTGGTAATTTCCTTCTGTGCTCTGTGGTCTATTGAAACTAATTTCCCAAAGAGTAGAAGCTTTAACTGCATGTTAGTGGAACTCTTACTTGTGTCCCCTTTCAGAATCCGGCACCTCTAGGCCAACAATGCTGAAATTCATGGGATCAGGAGACATGAACTTCACAGGTGAGTCACTGGGAGTGATGGTAAAAGGGGCCATTCCTACATCCACTCCTTGTATGCTACCTGTTGGGGACATGACATCCAAAAGTATATAATGGCTATTTGTTGAAGACATATGTCATAGCCTCTGGAATGTTCAGACCATCCAGGTCCTTTTTAATTACATTATGACAGGGAGCAAGAGAATTAACCTAGCCTTTAGACAAGATTACTGTCAATCTCATATAAATACAAGTTATTTCTAATACTCCATCCAGATGGGTAATGAAATGATAGCATTTTTCAGATCAATAGTTTCATTACTTACCCAAAACCATGTTTAAAAAAATACCACATAGAGCACAGCAAGCGCAATTGGGGTTTCTACTTGGTTAAGTTATGGTAGTCCATTGTCATCTGCCATGTTCACCCTGATCTTCACCTGACAGGAGAATTAAATGTAAATGTAAGAGGAACATTAGCACTGAATCTTTAAGTATTTGTGTAGTATCCATTAGAGCTTGTGGGTGGCATTAATCATTGCCATTCTTTCTAAGATTGGATGCTATTTTTATTTACCGTCTTAGTAACAGGGGAAAGTTTCAGGGGCTTTCACTTTGGCTTTCCTACTGCAATGGATCTTACTCTACTGGACAAACAATTTGTAAGATTTTTACAACTGCTAATGATTTCCACTGTTGTTATTACACTTAGGAACTAGAAAGATAAATACACAGACTCTAGATCCAGGACTCCATTTATAAACAGACCCCCAATGACCTAGCTGAGCATGGAGAAAATGATGCCTTCTCTCAGCAAGTTAGGGCCCCAGATGCCATTCTGATCTTGTTGTCCACCTTGCTTCTAAAACACAAACACTACCATCAGACTTTGTTTAACCTGGGATCCTGGTTTTCTCATTGCTGTCATGGGGTCCAGTTTTGTCACAACAACTCCTACCATTAGCACTGTCTTACAAAGTATAGCCTCCATGAAGCTTAGTGAGTTTTGTTGCTCCCATCATCAATATACTTTTGGTTGCTTCAGAAAAGCGAGGAACATAAACAGCTGCCGGGTATCCCTGCCTCATAGAGTAAACCCTGTCTAACATTGCTATTTTTCCAAATATGTTTATCCTTTCCTCCACAGTCTTCCTTCCAAAGCTATTCTGGAATCTCTATTTATATGGCCATCACATTTTCTAAACTCATTAGAGGCATTACAGCAGCGTATTAGACCCAATTCCTACAGCCTTCACGAGGGTGTAAACTCTATGTAGCAAGAGAGTGCCCCATGTCAACACGTTCTGTCTTAGGAAGCTTTATATTTAATCCCCCCTTGATACTCCACCTTCAATACATACTCCCAGGCATTCTTTTCTAATTACTGCTCTGTATGTTAGCCAGTTCCTGCAGTTCCTTTGGTGCATAATCCCTCTCTTCTGTTACCATACTCAGCACTTCCAAAATGTGATAAGCATGTTGAAATTTAATCCTAATCATTGTCTTGCTAGTCAGGAGGGGAAGTGGAGACATCCTGAGGACAAGCATTGTCTTCTAAGGCATCTGTATTGAAGGCCTTTACATAATATTCAAATAAGCAATGGGGGGAGCATAACCACTTTTCCAACTGGTAAAATGAAAATCTCTGTACACCTAGAGTTCAGGAAAATCTGGGAGCTCAATATTCTCAAGTTCTTTCACTCACATATCTCCATCTTCAGTTTGAGGGCCAGAATCCTTCCTTAGAAGAGACTGCTTTTGGCACAGGCGACTTCGCTGGGCTGATAATTTCAGCCTATTTTGAATTTCTGACACTCTTATAATTAGGTCCTGGGCCTGGTCTTTAGCTATGTCTGCCCACTAACTGCAGGAGATTAGTGTCTTAAGCTCTGCCAAGGAGGTGAGAATCATCTACAAACAAAATTATTTTTATTTGTTTTAAAATTAAAATATTGTGTATCTCCATGAAATACTATTTCACCAAACATGAACAGCTTTGTTTTTCATGTGATTAAGACCTTTATTCCAAATTGTAGAAGCCTTTCAGGAACCTTACTGCACTCATGATACTTCATTAATCTTCACCCAGATACATTTGATAGTGGGAACAAATGAGGACAAAGATCTTCGTTTTGAATCTATAGATAATGCATGTTTTGCAGTACTCCAGGTGTCTGCACTCAGTGAAACATTTGAATAAACAAACAAACCAACAAATCCCGGAAGAAAAACCAAGGTAGGAATATTTTTAGGAGTATTACACTAATTGTAACTAAAAAATTAGGATTTTTGTTGTTGTTGTTGTTATATCTTGAATGAGTTTTAGTATACTTCTTCAATAAAACCAAGGGGGTTTTCCCCAGTTTCACCATTTAGCTTCACGATTTTGTCAAATCCACATAACCTTGTATGGGTGAGTGTGTTCAATCCTCAGCATAATGCTTCTTAACCTTTATATGTTTTTCCCCTCAGAACAGGTGTTATAAAAGACTGACTACAGAAGGTGGCAAGAAAACAGTGTGATTTCTTTTTTAACTTCCTTAAGACAACACCAAGTGGAGAGGAGCTATGGAATCTGACTTATAGCTCTCCAAAGACAAGTTCAATCCAAAATCCTGAATGTGGTCTCTTCTTTAAACCAAGTGTCTGTCCTACTCTTACATGAAAATTGAAAAACATTGGAACTGTCCTAGAATCAGTATCTTGCTTTAGTTTCCACAGCTTCTGAATGGTGCCCTGATACTAACAAGATGATACATCTAGAACAAGTATGTCTCAACCACTCTTATTCTCAACAATACAAAGTCGTTAGTAATAAATTATAATGGGTTTCAACTACTAAACATAATTCTCTTAGATATCAATGTAAACAAAATAGAAGCTCACAAAAGCTTGTAAACAAAATAGAGACCTAGATGGGTGGGATGGGGGGGTTGGGGTGGGAGGGAGGTCCAAGAAGGAGGGGATATATGTATACATATAGCTGATTCACTTCATTGTACAGCAGAAACTAACAACATTGTAAACCAATTATACTCCAGTTTAAAAAAAAAAAAAAAGAAGGTCACTTTAGACTTTTTTTCTTAATGTATGGCTGTCCTTCCCTACTCCTAGAACATTCCTGAGTTAGAACAAGTTCCAAACCTTAACCCAATCAGCTCTGGTCCCAGATCTGTGTCCATATTAACCCACTTTAATAATTTATAGAGACTCATTTCATATTTTTCAAGTCTTATTCCATGGACTGGTTTTCCCACAAAATGCTAGTGGTTTTATTGTTTTAACATGGTTTCCAAAAGAAAATTTTGGGGAATATGATTGGTTTAACAAAGTAACTTTTCTTTGATTTTTACTGCAAGAACTATCAAAACTTTTAGTATGACAAAGAATAGAAAGAGATGCATGTTCTTTTTCTTTCCTTGACTAAAGAAATTAAACCTTCTTGGACACAAAGCTGGCAATGGTTTAATTGTGAATAACGAAGAATAGTATCTATACTAGCAAATTATCTAGTCTTAAATTGTAGCTCTGCTGTAAATCTTCTAACTACTTAAAAGGTCTTCTCCCACAGGAAGAAAAAGAATCATTATTGAGTGTACTTTAAGAGCTGCCTCTCATAGCAGAACAAAAAAGAGGAATTATGACCAGCTAAATTTACTTAAAATGTTTTAACTAAATTTTACATCCTTGCCTATGGAGAGAAATTTTAGATTCTGAAATTTAATTGTACCAATACTCAACTTTTTGTTTGACCTTCTATTTCTAGTTTTATTTATATATATATATATATATATATATATAACAAAATATTTATAAACTGCCACATCTGCTTAATCAAATAATAACTGTTAAGCATACCCATGCATGATTTTTAAACAAAGCATATCTGGGTGCTCTAGATAACTACTTTTTCATAGCTCTGGATATTGAGGAATTAGCTTTTACATTTCAATAGCCTCAGAAAAATGAAAAAAGTAATTTTAATAAAGTTAAATTTTCTAGATGGAAAAGCATATATAGCTGCAAATATGAAATAAATTAAATTCCCATTTGGAATTGTCTAATCTATAAATAAATACAGAGTTTTCAAAATTAAACCAAAATAAATTCCTCAATATATATATTATGGAACATGATGAGTTATAGCTAATATTTATTCATGATCAAGGTTTCTGTACTGGACTACACATAGAGAAAATAAACTTGTTTCTTTTAAGACTATTAACACATAGATACAATTACTCACTGAAGCAGTGGTGGAAATGCATGATTAATGAGAACTGGCTTCAAATGTTTCCATATACTGATTCCATTAAGTGAACAGAATGTGGACGATGGGAATGTTTTAGTCACACAGGAAATGAAGGAAATAAGAAGAAAATCATGATCAAAATAATAAGCATCCATCATGCTAAACTGGTAAGGTTTTAACTAAAAACAAAAATGAAGATGAGAATAGTGAAATATGTTCTGCTTTGCCTTGCTACATGGGTTCTGTAAGTCTTTGGGGTCATTTTGTTCATGTCTATTAGATAAAAGAACCTCTAATATATATACTTATCCAAAGGGTGGGGGATGTGACCACAGATGAGGAAGTCACTGTAGTGGTCAGAGAACACTAAATAGAGGATGATGAGCTTCTTTATTTTCCAAAACTTGACCAAATACCACATATACTTCTTCCTTTAACTTAGAGTGTGTGTGAGGGGAACTTTGCTGAGTTTCTGATCAAAATAACACAATGCACTCTACATTATTGAAGTCTAGCATTACCCCTAGACATTTTCAAAGCTATGAGTTAACAAAATAGAGATAATATATATGAAATATCTTATATGAACTGCAGTAATAAGAGTGTAAAGCAACATCCTATGGCTTGGCTTTCCAACATGGTATTGGCTTTCCCCTCATGACATCCTGCATTCATCTATCTGGCTGTAAATAGGCTCTGATAGAACTTTTAGACAATTATCAATATTCAATTATATTTCCCATTGAACCAAAATTACACAGTGATTGATTTAAATTGATTATAATTTGTTAACATTATAATATTGCTCACAAACTAGTATAACCAAATAAAATATAAGTTGTTCTCTCTCTCCCCACCCCCTTTATTTTAGTTGATTTTTAAAAATAACAATTGATGTGATTTTGGGCTTCTACATTGATAGGGAAAATGGTGTATTCTAATGTAGTATTATAATATGATATTCCCTAAAACTAAACTTTTGCCAAGGCTTTTATGAGCTGGGACAACTTAATACTGTGAAGTAAATAATGGATTTCCAATAAAAATATAAATGTGAAGCTCTCTTATAAAATAGGGTATACATTTGGGGATAGAGCTAAAACATATATTAATTATTGATAGAAATTCAGGTTTTGTAAAGTGAATGGAGTGAAAAGTATTCAATTTATTCAGAAAATTTGGCTTCAGATTCCAAATCAGCTTCTGGATGTGAGTCTTCAGCAAACCACTAGCCTCTCTGTGGTTAAATTTAACCATCTACAAAAATGGGGATAATGTGCTTGCCTGACTTACTTTTTAGTGCTCAATGGAGGAAATAAACACAAAGTCACTCAGTAAATTCTAAAAAAGAAAAGAAGCTACAAATTGTTATGAGCTTTGATTAATGCTTTTGATGAACTAGCTCTATTGTTTTCTTGTGCAAAAAGGTCTGAGATGCATTAAAAAAATTGACATGACAAGTGAGTTGAAGCTACATATTTAGCACAGAGAGTCTCAATAAATCAAATGATAAATGTGTAATGATGGAGTCTATTCCAGTGTGACAACAATTTCCTTCAGACTATTGATTTTTTTAAAGCAATTCATTACTCTTTAGATACAAGATGGAGTTGAAATTTTGATCTTCCTAATTGCATAAGTATACCAGGTTCATGAGGATGATGTAGTCAGTATAAATAATTTTCACTTCACTTTTCTTCATTTAAGGAAAATTCTTAAAACTTGTGTTATTTTTCTAAAAAAATCTAGACAAAATTGTTGGGGAGAGAGTAAGAATAGATGTAGCTTACTTGTCATTTTAGTAAAAGTACTTTAACCAATTAACAGAAATAAGCAAATCTTTAGTTTACCTTAAATGTCCTTTCTCAAATGGAGAGACACTTCTAATAAATAAAATTACTTTTCACTAGGTATAAACACTTTAAAGTCTTAAATATAAATTGGTATATTTTAACATTTGGACAGTTAATAAAATTTGTTTTTTTCTATTCTGTTAGTATCAACATTTAAAATATATTTATGTTTTATTTACTACTATGTCAGCATGCGTGAATTATTGTAAAGCACTAAAATTCAATTCAGCAAGAAAAAAAAACAGAATAAATTCATTCTACATTGATTCTCCAGTTTCACAAGCCTGTAGCTTCATTCTGACTTCTTTCTAGCTTACATTATCCTTGCACAGCCAGAGACTTAAGTAGTACCAATGTTTTCTCAAACTTGCTCACAGCTGAGTTGTCAATGACCAATTTAATTCCAGTGATAAAGTGCATGTGCTTTACTATTATTGCTTTCTTTTCAACCAAAGAATAAAAATAAATGTGTACTCTCAGTGTTATTTTGTCTATCTCAAACCTCAGAATGCAGTTTCAATACAAGTCAGTATGCTAGAACATATCGGCACACAAGTGCAAAAGTGTAGTATTGACCTTAAAATATAAGGAATGAATATTTCCACCCTTTTTGATATTTTTTTATTTTTTGGCTGCGTTGGGTCTTCTTGCTGTGCGCGGGCTTTCTCTAGTTGCAGAGAGCAGGGGCTGCTCTTTGTTGTGGTGCGCAGGCTTCTCATTGCGGTGGCTTCTCTTGTTGCAGAGTATGGGCCCTAGAGCATGCAGGCTTCAGTAGTTGCAGTACACAGGCTCAGTAGTCGTGGCTCACAGGCTCAAGAGTGCAGGCTCAGTAGTTGTGGCGCATGGGCTTTGTTGCTCCACGACATGTGGGATCTTCCTGGACCAGGGATTGAACCCATGTCCTCTGCATTGGCAGGTGAATTCTTAACCACTGCACCACCAGGGAAGTCCCTACCCTTTTTGATTTGTGTGAGATATCCAGTATTGCAAACTGCCTACATACAATCTGCTCAACACAGAGAATCTTACATAGATAGAAACATTGAAGCAGGTATTTGTTCAACTTGAACAAATATTGGAGGCATGATATTGCAGCACATTTAAAAGAAAATATATGTGGAGCGGTCATCCCAAAATATGCAGAGATATCAGGTGTGGAAAGAAGTTCATGTTGTGCCTGTTCCTTGGAATATTCTTTATTCTGTGTTCCTGGCTAACATTTTCTCACCATTCAGTTTGTAAGAAGAAATATGTCTGCTTCAGAAAGTCTTTCTAACGTCTCTCCTATTTTTCTTTTTTGTTAATAAATTTTATTATACTCTGTATTGCTATGTTTGTTCTGGTAGACATTTTTAAAATCTATCTTCAATAAATTGTAAGCTCCAAATCAACTTAATATATACCTGTTCACTGCAGTTCATTCAACTCTTGCAAGAGCCATGTACATTCTAATCAAACAATAAATATTTTTGAACAAATAAATGCAGACTTTTAGGGCTATACGGAGCATCTGAGAAGCCTTAACTAGCATCTCAAGAGCCTGGGCTCTTGAGCTAACTCCAGCTAAGTCAAGATATAGATACTGACTTCAATGAGTTAAGTTGGAGAATATTGTAGATGAATTCTAATATTAGTTGAGAGGTCTGTCTCCTTGTGACAGACAAAGGTTGATTCAGGGTGTGAGACTGTGACCAGTGCATCCTTCTGAAAGGCTGACTTTTTATTTGACTTAGCAGACAAAACAGAATATGTCCTTCAAATGCATTGAAAAACCGGGCCCAAGAGAATGATGTCATTCTCATTTAGCCTTGTATTCTGCCCTCTTTTTATCCTTGGAAATAGGAATATTTGAGATTGTAAAATGATAAGAGTATATAAGTCTTTGCTGAATTCAAAGGGGCATCTTTAGATTTCTAAGAATACAAGGCTTCAGCAGAACTTCTTAGAGTATTTATTATGTGTCAGTATTCAAAACTAGCAAACTTCTACCAACTGTACCACTTTGACTTTAAAGTAACATTAAAGCTGTTTTGCATGACAAATTAGACTGTTGTAACCAATATTATAATTAGTATAGAAAGCAGATATGTTAGATTCACATTTAGGGAAAAAGCTAGAGGAGATTAATTATGGTCTATTAAAATTCTAAGTTCATCATCATTTAAATTTTTTTCACTTGATGCCGGAATGTAAGGATTCCAATACATTGGTGAGAAGAATCTAGCATGAACTAATCTACCATGCTGAACCCATTCAAACTTAAGGACCCAAATGTGTTATAAAGCATAATTACTTGAAAGCTAAATCTTAAGCAAGACAGAAATCTGAATTAAAATTGCCAAGGATCATATGTAGACAGAGAATACAATCAAGAAGAATCTATATAAATAAGGATTTGTCTTTAAGTAGTCTCAAATCAAAAATTCATGTTGCCTATTATAGTTTAAAGTGGCTTCTTCTAAATTAATTCTAAGGCATTGAAAGGCATACCCATTTTCAAGTGTTTAAACATTCATTTTACATTAGCTTTTATATTAGCTGTCACATGTCAATTGTCATCTGAATCTTCTATCTAATTATGCATGCAAATGCAGAGAATTCAGCAAGATTATTTTTAATAATATGAGTACTTGATGCCACTTTTTGATTTTTATTAGACTAATATAATTACATACAAAATCATTTGTGACATAAATTCCAAGTAACAAGCTGTCAATCATTCAAACATAATGTGATAATACATTTTGGTTAATCTCATCCAAAACCACAATCTTAGATTTCAGAGCTCCATTTGCCTTTTTTAAACAACAGATCAGTGCTCTTTCAAAGGTAATCATGAAAGTCTTCTATGTGAAATATAACATGATCAAAACAAGTGGGGTCAAAACCGATGGTGATAAATAGTACTTCCCCATCAAGAGAGCTATTCTGCAATAAAACCTTTAGCTAAACTTCTCAGGTTAGGTTTTGGAAATTCTGATTTGCTTTATTTATGCAAACAGAGGATAGGGGCAAATTAAACCTATTCTGTTCTTCTAAGCTAAATGTACTGCATTAAAAAAAGGAAAAGAAAAAAAAACTGTGGCAGAAGCACTTCATTATTTTCTTACTTTAATACTCATAGCCTAATTTGTCCTACAGTAATTATAACTGGATGATCAGCTAATTAGGAATAGTCATTATCATTTTCATAGGCTCTTTGTAGAGTATTATGTCTGAGTGATTTAATAATACATTGCTTTATGAACACTCTCTTACAAGTAACACACAAACAGAGCCATAGGAAGATGAAAGCAAATGTCATTTCATGACCATGAAAATCACTTTTTTTTTTTAATGTGGACCATTATCTAAAAGTCTTTATTGAATTTGTTAAAATATTGCTTCTGTTTTATGGGGGGGTTTTTTGGTTTTTTTCTGGGGTTTTTTTGTTTGTTTGTTTTTTTATTTTGGCCACGAGGCATGTGGGATCTTAGCTCCCTGTCCAGGAATTGAACCCACACCCGCTGCATTGGAAGGTGAAGTCTTAACCACTGGACCACCAGGAAAGTCCCCCTCACCACCAAAAAATCACTTTATTTTTTTAAGTAGAGCTATGAGTCTGAGTAAAGTCACGTATGTTAGAGTCAAAAGAATAAAAAGCAGCTTTAATCTTCAAAAACACATTATCTGCATTAATGTGTAATTTTCTGGTTTCCTACATAGTTCTCACCACATGTGCTTTTTGTTTTTCTGAATGTTAGAACTTTTACTTTTATGCTAAATTTATCATGGAAATAATTATGTTATTGAAGAAAGAATTTTGAGTGTTAGAAAAATTTAGTTTGAATTCTGGCTTCACTATACAGCAAGTGGGCAACTTTAATAAAAATGCTTAACAACTGCACTCAATAACCTCATCATAAAATGAGTCAAACAGTTTTTCCTCTGTCTCAGTGTGGGTGATTTTAGATTTCAAAAAGAAAATATGGATCTAAAATACAGTCTGTAAATGCACTCTATGCACATTATATCACTTGGTCCACACTTTAAAATTCTGACATACTGTTATATATATATATATATATATATATATATATATATATATATATATATATATATAAGAATCAATATACCATTTATCTGTTGTATGATTGGTGTTATCTTAGATCCATGAAGAGTCTACTTAAAGTAGATCCTAATGTGAACATTTTGGTGAGAGATTTAATAAGAATTAGGTGACAGAGAATGAAAATCACATTTACTTTAATTTTGATCTAAGATTTCAAATATATTTTTTCCAGTAGACAAGGATTTTTAAAAATAAAGAGGGACATAAAAAAATCAAACATTGTGATGTGCCCCAAATATTTTTGTGACTCAAATAAGACTAGGTTTCCATGGTCAGTCTCTGTTTTCAGAGACTGAAGGCCAATTTCTGCTCAACATCACAATAAAAATATACACATGTGCACATGTACAGGTGGCATTTTAAAACGCTTATAAAAAGTATAGGTATTACTGAAGGGTTTGTGAGAGATTAAAGAAAATTATATCAAAAACCAAATATCCATATTTTCTAAAATATTTTTTAAAATATCAAATTATTCTGTCTATAACTCCTCCTGCTTATTCCACCAATGAAAATATTATTGAAAGATTTCCTCACCCATGATTTCCCACTATGTAGTGATTTCATCTTCCTCTCTTCCAGTTTAGTTTTCTTTTAGCTCCTCCATTTTGCATCTTTCTTCTCAGAATAAAATCATCAAATGAAAGATCTTGCTTTGGAACTAACCACATTTAGACCCTGAAAAATCTCTAAACAAAATTTATTAAGGTTTTTGGATAAAGATGACAGAGCATATACAATTTTCTCCTTGCCTAGAACTAATTCATAGAAATAACATGAATGAAAGTAGTTAAAACAATATTAACACCAACAAAATAGAATTGAAGGTGAAAAGCATAAACAGGAGGGGAGGAACAAACTTCATATGAGTCAAAGAAGCAACTCCAAGGCAGAATTAATAGTCATCAATCTTTAAATAACTAATAGCTTAACTTTGAAATAAACCAAAAACTTTTAGAAATGAAAGAACAGATTGATAAAACTACAAACATAGTGGAAATTTTTAACATAACTCTCTAATAAATCAGCAGGTTGAGTAGATAAATAATGGGTACTTATATATGAGATTTAAATGACACAATTAACAAGTTTACTATAATCAAAATATATAGATTTTTCTGCCAAGCAAAAGAAAAGAGCATTATAATTACATATTGCATAGAAAAATATAGCTCATAATATTACTAAAAACAAGCATGTATAAATCATCTTCGCTAACCAAAATAAATTAAAAATGAATTATATCAATAAAAATTTTACTATATATCAAAGCAGAAAAAGAGCAAAACAGGAAAAGGGTAAAACTTACAAGTTTCTTACAAATGAATCACAGTTGAAGTAATATATACCACGTCATGTAAGTTAAGTATAAACTTATACTAAGAGGAAAATGTACAGCTTAAACTGAACTATTGAAAAACAAAACATATCCAAAGTTCATGAACTAAGCTTTCAATTCAAGTGGGCAGAGAAGAACAATAAAGTAAACACAAATTAATATTAAAAGAATGATATTGCTATTTGAAAGAAATGGTATAGCTAAATGTACAATTTAATGACATGGAAAAACTTCCTCTAAATTAGAATTAATGAAGAAATCAAGAGCTTTTTATTTTCATTGTGTTAAAAAACACATAACATAATATTTACCATCTTAACTATTTTTAAATGTACAGTTCAGTAGAATTAAGTATATTAATATCATGGTGAAACATCTGTAGAACTTTTTTATCTTGAAAAACTCAAATGCTATATCCATTAAACAACTCCTCTCTCCCTCCTTCCTCCACCTTCTGGCTATCCAGTTTGGATGGCTTTTTATTCTTTTTCTGCCTACATGTTCTGGCTAGGACCTTCAATACTATGTTGAAAAGGAGTGGCAAGAGCAGGCCTTCTTCTCTTGTTTTTGATCTTAGAGGAAAAGATCTCAGTCTTTTACCAATGAGTATGTTAGCTATAGGCTTTTGACATACAGGTGTACCTCATTTTATAGCATTCGCTTTATGGTGCTCCTCGGACATTTCATTTTTTACAAATGAAGGTGTGTGGCAATCCTGAATTGAACAAATTTATCTGCACCACTTTTCCAACAGCATTTGTTTACTTTGTATTTCTGTATCACATTTTGGTAGTTCTCATGGTATTTCAAACTTTATTATTATTATTATAATTGCTATGGTGATCTATGATCAGTGATCTTTGATGTTACTATTGTAATTGTTTTGGGGCACCATAAACTGCACCTATTTAAGATGGCTAACTTAATTGATTACTGTTGTGTGTGTTCTGACTGTTCCACCAACCAGTCATTCCCCCATCTCTCTCTCTCTCCTCAGACCTCCCTATTCCCTGAGACACAACAGTATTGAAAGTAGGCCAATTAATAATCCTACAATAGCCTCTAAGTGTTCAAGTAAAAGGAAGAGTCATGTCTTTCACTTTAAATCAAAAGCTAGATATGATTAAACTTAGTGAGGAAGCCATGTTGAAAGCTAAAAACAAGGTCTTTTATAACAGTAGTAGTAAAAGTTGTGAATGCAAAGGAAAAGTTATTGAAAAAAATTAAAGATGCTACTGCAGTGAACACACAAATGGTAAGAAAGCCAAACAGCCTTCTTGCTTATATGGAGAAAGTTTTAGTGGTCTATATAGGAGATCAAACCAGCCACAATATTCCCTTAAGCCAAAAACTAGTCCAGAGCAAAGTCCTAACTCTCTTAATTCTATGAAGGCTGAAAGAGGTAAAGAAGCTGCAGAAGAAAAGTTTGAAGCCAGCAGAGGTTGTTTCATGAGCTTTAAGGGAAGACACCATCTCCATAACATAAAAGTGCAAGACGAAGCTGCAAGTGCTGATGTGGAAGCTGCAGCAAGTTATCCAGAAGATCTAGCTAAGATCATTCATGAAGGTGGCTACACTAAACAACAGAGTTTCCAATGTAGATGAAATAGCTTTCTATTGGAAGAAGACGCCATCTAGGACTTTCATAACTATCAAGGAGAAGTCAATGCCTGGCTTCAAAGCTTCAAAGGACATGCATACTCTTGTTAGGGACTAATGAAGCTGGTGACTTTAAGTTGAAGTCAATGCTCACTTGCCATTCCCAAAATCCTAGGGCTCTGAAGAATTACGCTAAATTGGCTCTGCCTATGCTTTATAAATAAAACAACAAAGTCTGGATAATGGCATATTTGTTTTCAATATGGTTTACTGAATATTTTAAGCCCATTGTTGAGACCTACCACTCAGGAAGAAAGATTATTTTAAAAATATTACTGCTCATTGACAATGCAGCTGGTCACTCAAGAGCTCTGATGGAGATGTACAATGAGATTAATGTTGTTTACATGCCTGCTAACACAACATCTATTCTGCAGCCTTTGGATCAAGAAGTAATTTCCTTCAAGTCATTCTTTAAGGAATACATTTTGTAAGGCTATAGCTGCCATGGATAGTGATTCCTCTGATAAATCTGGAGGAGGAAGTAACTGCAGATGTGATAAAAATAGCAAGAGAACTAGAATTAGAAATGGAGCCTGAAGATGTGGCTGAATCACTGTAATCTCACGATAAAACTTTAATGGATGAGGAGTTGCTTCTAATGGATGAGCAAAGAAAGTGGTTTCTTGAGATGGAATCTACTCTACTGGTGACAATACTGTGAAGATTGATGAAAAAAGAAACAAATGATTTAAAATATTAAATAAAATTAGTTGATAAAGCAGTGGCAGAGTTTGAGAGTATTGACTCCAATTTTGAATGAAGTTCTACTGTGGTTAAAATGCTATCAAACAGTTTTACATGCTAGAGAGCAGAAATCATTCACAGAAGAGTCAATTAATGCAGCAAACTTCATTGTTGTCTTATTTTAAGAAGTTTCCACAGCCACCCCAATCTTCAGCAGCCACCACCTGATCAATCGGCAAGCTTCAACATCGAGGCAAGACCCTCCATCAGCAAAAAGATTATCACTGGCTGAAGTTTCAGATGATAGTAAGCATTTTTTCACAATAATTTTTTACTTAAGGTATGTACATTGTTTCTTAGACATAATGTTATTACACACTTAATAGACTATAGTATAGTGTAAATATAACATTTATAAATATAACTTTTTGGAAATCAAAAAATCTGTGACTCACTTTATTGTGATATTAACTTTATTGCAGTGGTCTGAAATCAAACCCACAATATCTCCAAGGTATGACTGTATGGACTTTATTATGTCAAGGTAAACTCCTATTCCTAGTTTTTAGTGTTTTTATCATGAAAGGGTGTTGAATTTTGTCAAATGCTTTTTCTGCATCAATTGAAATGATCAAATGATTTTTTTTTCATTCTGTCAATATGGTGTATTACACTGATTGATTTTCATATGTTGAAACACTCTTACATTTCAGGAACAAGTCCCACTCGGTCATGGTGTATAATCCTTTTAGTATGCTGTTGAATACAGTTTGCTAGTATTTTGTTGAGAAATTTTGCATCAATATTCATCAGAGTTATTGGTCTGTAGATTTCTTTTCTTGTAGTGTCTTTCTTTGGCTTTGTTATCAGGGTAAGGCTGGCCTCATCAAAGAGAGTTAGTGAGTGTTCCCTTCTCTTTAGTGTTTTGGAAGAGTCTGAGAAGGATTGACATTCATTCTTCTTAAATGTTAGGCAGAATTCTCCACTGAAGTCCTGGGCTTTCTTTTGTCAGGAGGTTTTTGATTACTGATTCAATCTCTTTACTAGCTATTGGTCTGTGCCTATTTATTTTTCTTCATGACTCAATCTTGGTAGATTGGGTGTTTCTAGGAATTTATTCATTTCTTCTAAGTTATCTAATTTGTTGGCATACAATTGTTCATAGTATTCTCTTATAATAATTTTTATTTCTGTGACACTGGTTGAAATGTCTCCTCTTTTATTTCTGATTTTACCTATTTGAGTCTACTCTCTTTTGTTCTTAGATTCAATTTAGCTATGCGTTTGTCAATTCTGTTATCTCAAAAAAATCAACACTTAGTTTTGTTGATTTTTTCTATTTTCTATTCCATTTATCACTGTTCTAATCTTTATTATTTCCTTTCTTCTTTCAGCTTTGGGTTTAGTTTGCTCTTTTTCTAGTTCCTTAGGGTATAAAGATAGATTGTTGATTTGAGATCTTTATTCTTACTTACTGTATACATTTACAGATATAAACTTTCCTCTTAAAACTGTTTTTGCTGCATCCTATAAGTTTAGGTATGTTGTGTTTCCATTTTCATTTGTCTCAAGATGTTTTCTAATTACTCTTATTATTTCTTATTTGACTCATTGGTTGTTTAATAGGGTGCTGCATAATTTCCACATATTTGTAAAGTTTCCCAGCTCTCCTTTTGCTATTGCTTTCTAGTTTCATTTCATTGTGATTAGAAAGGATATGTTATACAATTTCAATCTTTTTAAATTTTTTAAAACTTGTTTTGTGGTCTAACATGTATGTAGTCTACCCTGGAAAATGTTTCATGTGCATTTGGGAAGGATGTATATTCTGCTCTTGTTTGGTGGAATATATATGTATATGTATATGTGTGTGTATATATATATATGTACACATATATATATATACATATATATGTATATATATATACATATATATATATACATATATATGTATATATTTAGGTCCAATTGGTCTATAGTGTTGTTCAAGTCCTCATTTTCTCACTGATATTCTTTGTGGCTGTTCTGTCTGTTACTAAAAATATTGAAGTCTCCTACTTTTATTGTGTGGATATCTATATCTATGTCTATGTCTATGTCTTTCAATTCTGTCAAAATTTGCTTCATATATTTAGAAGCTCTGATTTTGGTTGCATACATATTTATAACTGTTTTATCTTCTTGTTGAACTGACTCCTTATCATAATACAGTGTTCTTGTCTCTTGTAATAGTTTTTGACTTAAAGTCTATTTTGTCTGAAATTATTCTGCTCTATTTTTCTTTTTCCATTCTTTTCTGTTCAGTCTTTGTGTATCCTTAGATCTAAGGTGAGTCTCTTGTAGATAGAATATAGTTGTATCCTGGGTTTGCTTGTTTGTTTGTTTTCAATCCATTCAGAAATAGATGGCTTTCGATTAGGGAATTTAATCATTTGCATTTGTGGAACTCACTGACAGGGAAGTAATTGCTATTGCCATTTTTTTCTAACTGTTTTTTTGTGTGTCTTATAGCTTTTCTGTCCTTCATTTCCTTTCTCACTGCCTTCCTTTGTATTTCCTTGACTATTTTTTAGTGACAAGCTTTTAGTCCCTTCTCATTTCATTTTGTGTACACTCTATAAGTGCTTTCTTTGTGGTTACCAGTTCAACTATATAAAACATCCTAAAGGTATTACATTCTATTCTAAACTGATGATAATTTCAATCACATGTAAAAACTGGACCTCTTTATAGATTCACTCCCTTTTTTATGTTATTGATGTCACAAATTATATCTTTACATATCATATACCTGTTAAGATAGATATATAGTTATTTTTATGTTTTTTGTCATTGAAATTCTATACAAGAATTAAAAGTGAATGTATACAACAAAGTTAGAATTGTGCAGGTTACTATAATTTTTTCAGATATTTACCTTTGGCTGTGTTGTTGTATTCTTAACTGTCTTATTTAATGAAAAATGTTCCAGTCCCTTCAAGGCTACATTTTCCCATGTGTTCTTATAATAAATTCCCTCTTACTGAAATACTCTGAGAATATATTTAGTCCTTGAAAATTAAGAGTCCAGAAAGTTAAAATATTTCTTTTTTAGTATTTCCCCCCCAACAAACTGGCTTAAAAAAACAATGAATGACATAAATACACAAAAGGTTTATTATTGTATAATTGGCATGGTCAAAATTAAATTTTATCCTAATTTTAAAACTTAACTCATTAACAGTATTATAGGCTTTTGAGAAGGAACTAAAACAGAAAACTCCCTGGTTTAGAAGTTTAACTGATAGAAAAACAAACAAAATGATCAATATTGACACAGAATAGTAAAGCTTGGGAAGGGAAAATCTTTGAAATGCTACAGGTTTGATGTTTGTTTTCTTCTAGATAAAGTCTCTGATAGCTGTCAAGGTTTGTGTCTGGCAGGGGCAAAAAAAATCCCTAAGAAATACTTTAATCTTAGTGACTAATTTTAGAAATAGAGAAATAATAATATACTTTAGAAAGTTGGGTGGTAGGGGGAGGTAAATCAACAGAAAAAAATTAACTCTGTGCAACTATGTTTTTATTTGTGAGTATTAATTTTTATTTTTATAGTTTTCTCCACTGAAAAAGAAGAATGCCCTGGAGCACTGCAGTTTGTGTTAGTTAATTGGATTTTTTCAATATAGTATTCAGAGGACAGTGTCTCAAAAATAATTTTTTATTCAGAATAGGCATCTTCCAAGTAGAAAATTAAAAGTATGTAATTGAGATATAAAACTGTCATGAATAAATACACCAAAATATCCTCAGAAAAAAAATTAATCTTTTTTCTGAATTTCTGCTTTAAAGATGAATGTATGTGACTTTGATCTGGACTAGTAGAGTATCTACATGTTTGATCCAAATATCCAATTCTTTTTTTTTTAATTTAAAAATTTTGTCATTTTCAGTTGATCTAAAATACACTGAATAGGTCTTGAGATAATTCCATGAAAGTGCAAAATAATTGACTTCTGTGTTTTAGACATGTTTGGGGAAGAATTTAACCTTAATGGACTGGACCAACTAAAATTAAAGGGAAAGATTGATAATACATCCAGATTCTCTAAGTCTCAGACACCTCACTATAAATACAAAGACCTAAATAAGTAAAAAGTAAAAGGATGGAAAATGATATACCATACTAACACTAATTTTAAAAAATCCTGTAATGGCTATATTAATATCAGAAAAAAATGAGGTTTCAGAAGAAACTGTATTATCATGGATAAGAAAAGTATTTTATAATCATGAAAAATGAACATAATAATCCTAAATGTTTATGTGTATAAACATAATAATGTTTATGTGTATAGCTTCAAAACACATGAAGCAAAAACCGATAAAACTGAAGGGTAAATGCACAGATCTACAGTTATAGTCAGATTTCAATACCCTTCTTTCAATCATTAATAAGACAGAGAGAAATTCAGTAAGGGTTACACCCTTCTACACTATCATCCAGCATGACCTAATAGAAATTTGTAGAACACATCACCTAACAATGGCAGAATACACATTCTTTATAAGTGCAATGAACTATTTGCTAAGATAGATCATCTTCTGTTCTGGACTATAAAACAAGCCTCCAAATACTGAAAATGATTCAACTCCTATGAAATATTCTCTGACAACAATGTAATTAAATTACAAATTAATAACAAAAATAGATCTGGAAAATTGCTAAATACTTGGAAACTAAAAAAAATTTTTTTATATAATCCATGTCTAAAAATACCTGAAAAAGGAAATTAAAAAATGTTATGAGCTGAATGAAAATGAATGCACAACATATCGAAATATAGATTATGCAGCTAAATTATTACATAAAGAAAAATTTATAGCATTAAAGACATGTATTAGAAAAGAAAAAAGATCATTAACCTTAAATCAGTAACTTTGGGGTAACTTCAGAAACTAAAAAAAGAAGAGCAAATGAAGCCCAAAATAATCAGAATGAAAGAAATAAGAGCAGAAATCAGTGAAACAGAACATAGATACTGTAGAGAAAAATCAGTGAAATTAAAATCTAGTTCTTTCAGAAGATCAATAAACTGATAAAATTCTTGCCATACTAATCCAAAAATGATGTGCAATGACACAAATAACCAGTATCGGGAATGAGAGGTTGTCACTCCAGATGCTACAGGTATTAAATGGACAGTAAAAGAATGTTATGAACAACTTTATGATAATAAACCCCACAACTCAGATTAAATGAACAAATTACTTGAAAATTACAAGCTACCAAAGCTTATTGAAGAAGTAAATTACCTGACTAATCCTATGACTATTAAGGAAATTGAGTTTGTTATTATATTTCCGACAAAGAAACTCCAGGCTCAGATGGCTTTGTTGTAGAATTGTACCAAACATTTAGAAACAATACCAATTCCAGACAAACTCTTCCATAAAATTGAAGAGGAGGGAATACTTCTCACCACATTACAGGGAAAAAAACTGCAGGCCAATACTCCTCACTACCATAGATAGAATATTCTTAAAATTTTGGCAAATTAAATACAACAGTATATTTTTAAAAATTATGTGTTATGAGGAAGCAGGATTTTTCCAGGATACGAGATTATTCTATCATTTAAAAATGAATCAATGTAATTAAGACATTAAAATTTTCACAGTTCATCAGATTAGTCCCTCTGTGACCATGATGGATCAGGACAAAAGCAATTTAAATCCTCAGTCATATCTGAAGATGGTGAGAAACATGAACATCGTTCAAATCACAAAAATGATCAAACTTCTCCCTATTGCAGCTAATGTGTGTGACTACTGCTTCTTTACCAATTACAGATCTAACCTTGTTTCATTCATCCTGAATTATAGAAAAAAAAATTTAAGATACCCAATCAGAGACTTGCCCCTACTCACTAGAAATTAAAAAATAAATAATTAGTATAATACCAATAAAAATTGTGGTAAGAGATTATTATGCAAACACGAACTCTCCGTATTTTTCCTTCTAATGTTATGAAAAATTTAGATATTATGTATATTACTCAGAGTAGGCTGAAAATATTAAAAGATCCAAACACAATAGACACTTATTTCCTACTCACATACAAACAGACAGGACCATTCAAGATCCTCTACCAACATAAAATGGAATCTTCAAAGGCCTTGTTAGGTGTTTTTATTACAGTCATCTGAAACAAAAAAAAAGCATGGAGGACCACATTTAGGAAATATTTTGTGGCATGCCATGGAGTCCTACATATCATGTCCACTAATATACTACTGGCTAGAATGCTGTTTTACACCCATCCTTAACTGCAAGCAAGTCTGAAAAATGAAGCATAGCTATTAACCAGAAATGAGAGAAAATGGGTTTTGCTTATCAACACCAGGTATGCTATGGATTTTTTAAAAAAATTAACTGAAATATATATGCAGAAACATACATATAACATATATATGCAAGGTTTAAAGATAAAGAGAATACTCATGTCACCACCACCATTTTCTAAAAAAAAAAGCAATGTCAGATATGCCTTCTGTTTATGCCTTCAAGATTACAAAATTCTCTCTCCTCACAAACGCAAACACTATATTGGCTCCTGCAGTAATATTTTCCTAATTTTTTTTTAAATATGGCAGTTCCTATGAATGTATTCTAACAAAATAGCTTTGCCCAGTTTTGAACTTTATATAAACAGCATCATGACATATATATTATATTTATACTTATACATTATTTTTATGAGATTCATTCATGTTTTACTGTATTATATGTCATATTAAGAATATAGCCCATTTTATTTAATTCTATCCATAAACTGTGATTGTTTCTAGTTTGGGACAGTTATAAACAAAATGGCTATGGACTTCTTGTACCTGCCTTCTGGTTCATGGTGAAAAGTTTCCCTACCCAGGTAAGGACTTGATGAACCATGTGGTATGTTTACATTCAATTTTACTAAATAATATCATATAGTTTTCCAAAAAAATTGTAACACTTATGTGCTCCCATAATGGTACGATCATGGTATGAGAATTTCCATTTTGCCATAACATTGACAAGAGTATTGTTAGATTTTTTTTTTACCTCTTGTAGATCTAATAAATGTATAATTATATCTTATGTTGCTTCAATGTGGATTTCCTTGATCATCTCTCTGTTTTCCTGGTGATCAATGAAGATGAGTATCTTTTGATATGCTTATAGGCCATTTGAAGTTTCTATTTATTCAAGTGCTTGTAGAAATATTCTGAAGTTTCCAGTGGATTTTCTTATTCTCATTAATGTATAAGAATTCATTATATACTGTGAGATTTTTATCAGTGACATGTGTTCTGAATATTTTCCCATTCAGTGATTTGTTTTTTACTTATCGCTTGATTTGCTTTATAGTGTCTTTTGATGAACAGAAATTTTTATTTTTAGTGTAGTCAAATTCATTATTTATTGCTTTATCAGTAGTGCTTTTCTAAGCTCTGTTCCATCATTTCTGGCAACCAGTAAGGCAAGCCCAACCAACCTCTTCTTTTCTGAAGATTACTGACTTTATATTAATTCTTTTCTTTCTTTTAACATCTTTATTGGAGAGCAATTGTTTTAAAATGCTGTGTTAGTTTCTGCTGTATAACAAAGTGAACAACTATATGTATATATATATAACACCATATCCCGTCCCTCTTGTGTCTCCCTCCCACCCTCCCTATCCCACCCCTCTAGGTGGTCACGAAGCACTAAGCTGATCTCCCTGTGCTATGCAGCTGCTTCCCACTAGCTGTCTATTTTACATTTAGTAATGTATATATTTAAATGCCACTATCTCAATTCTTCCCATCTTACCCTTCCACTACCCCGTGTACTCAAGTCCATTCTCTACATCTGCATCTTTATTCCTGTCCTGCTCCTAGGTTTTTCAAAACGAATTTTTGTTAGATTCCATATATATGTGTTAGCATACAGTATTTATTTTTCCCTTTCTGACATATTTCACTCTGTATGACAGACTCTAGGTCCATCCACCTCACTACAAATAACTCAATTTCATTTCTTTTTATGGCTGAGTAATATTCCATTGTATATAGGTGCCACATCTTCTTTATCCATTCATCTGTCAATGGACACTTAGGTTGCTTCCATATCCTGGCTATTGTAAATAGTGCTGCAATGAACATTTTGGTACATAACTTTTTTTGAATGATGGTTTTCTTAGGGTATATTTCGAGCAGTGGGATTGCTGGGTCATATGGTAGTTATATTTTTAGATTTTAAAAAAAACTCCATACTGTTCTCCATAGTGGCTGTATCAATTTACATTCCCACCAACAGCACAGAAGGGTTCCCTTTACTCCAGACCCTCTCCATCATTTATTGCTTGTAGATGTTTTGATGATGGCCATTCTGACAGGTGTGAGGTGATACCTCATTGTAGTTTTGATTTGTATTTCTCTAATGATTAATGATGTTGAGCATCCTTCCATGTGTTTGTTGGCAATCTGTATACCTTCTCTGGAGAACTGTCTGTTTAGCTCTTCTGCCCATTTTGGATTGGGTTGTTTGTGTTTTTGATATTGAGCTGCATGAGCTGCTGGTATATTTTGGAGATTAATTCTTTGTCAGCTGCTTTTTTGCAAATATTGTCTCCCATTCTGAGGATTGTCTTTTTGTCTTCTTTATGGTTCCCTTTGTTCTGCAAAAGCTTTTAAGTTTCATTAGGTGCCATTTGTTTAATTTTGTTTCTATTTCCATTTCTCTAGGAGGTGGGTCTAAAGGATCTTACTGTGATTTATGTCATAGAGTGTTCTCCCTGTGTTTTCCTCTAAGAGTTTTATAGTGTCTGGCCTTACATTTAAGTCTTTAATCCATTTTGAGTTTATTTTTGTGTATGATGTTAGGGAGTGTTCTGATTTTATCCTTTTACATGTAGCTCTCCAGTTTCCCCAGCACCATTATTGAAGAGGCTGTCTTTTCTCCATTGTATATTCTTGCCTCCTTTATCAAAGATAAGATGACAATATGTGTGTGGGTTTATCTCTGGGCTTTCTGTCCCAGTCCATTGATCTATATGTCTGTTTTTGTGCCAGTACCATAAACGTCTTGATTACTGTAGCTTTGTAGTATAGTCTGAAGTCTGGGAGCCTGATTCCTCCAGTTCCATTTTTCTTTCTGAAGACTGCTTTGGCTATTTGGTTTCCTTTGTGTTTACATACAAATTGTGCAATTGTTATTCTAGTTCTGTGAAAAATGCCATTGGTAATGATAGGGATTGCATTGAATCTGTAGATTGCTTTGGGTGATATAGTCATTTTCACAATGTTGATTCCTCCAATCCAAGAACATGGTATATTTCTCCATCTGTTTGTATCATTTTTAATTTCTTTCATCAGTGTCTTATAGTTTTCTGCATACAGGTCTTTTGTCTCCTTAGGTAGGTTTATTCCTAGATATTTTATTCTTTTGGTTACAATGGTAAATGGGAGTGTTTCCTTAATTTCTCTTTCAGATTTACCATCATTAGTGTATAGGAATGCAAGAGATTTCTGTGCATTAATTTTGTATCCTGCTACTTTACCAAATTCATTGATTAGCTCTAGTAGCTTTCTGGTAGCATCTTAGTATTCTCTATGTACAGCATCATGTCATCTACAATCAGTGACAGTTTTATTTCTTCTTTTCTGATTTGGGTCCATTTTATTTCTTTTTCTTCTCTGATTGTTATGGCTAAAACTTCCAAAATTATACTGAGCAATAGTGGTGAGAGTGGACATCCTTGTCTTGTTCCTGATCTTAGTGGAAATGCTTTCAGTTTTTCACCATTGAGAACGATGTTGGCTGTGGTTTTGTAATATATGGCCTTTATTACTTTGAGGTAAGTTCCCTCTATGACTACTTTCTGGAGGACTTTTATCATAAATCGGTGTTGAATTTTGTCAGAAGTTTTTTCTGCATCTATTGAGATGATCATATGGTTTTTATCCATCAATTTGTCAATATGGTGTATCACATTTGTTGCTCTGCATTAGTGAAGAATTCTTGGATTCCCGGAATAAACCCCACTTGATCATGGTGTATGATCATTTTCATGTGCTGTTGGATTCTGTTTGCTAGTATTTTGTTGAGGATTTTTGCATCTATGTCCATCAGTTATATTGGCCTGTAGTTTTCTTTCTTTCTGACATCTTTGTCTGGTTGGTATCAGGGTGATGGTGACCTTGTAGAATGAGTTTGGGAGTGTTCTTCCCTCTGTTATATTTTGGAATAGATTGAGAAGGATAGGTGTTAACTCTCCTCTAAATGTTTGATAGAATTTGCCTGTGAAGCCATCTGGTCTTTGGCTTTTTTTATTGGAAGATATTTAATCACAGTTTCAATTTCAGTGCTTGTGATTGGTGTGTTTATATTTTCTATTTCTTCTTGGTTCAGTCTCGGAAGGTTGTGCTTTTTTAAGAATTTGTCCATTTCTTCCAGGTTGTCCATTTTATTGGTATATAGTTGCTTGTAGTAATCTCTCATGATCCTTTGTATTTCTACAGTGTCAACTATTACTTCTCCTTTTTCATTTCTAATTCTGTTGATTTGAGTCTTCTCCCTTTTTTTTTTTTATGAGTCTGGCTAATGGTTCATCAATTTTACTTATTTTCTCAAAGTACCAGCTTTT
Organism: Lagenorhynchus albirostris; assembly: GCF_949774975.1. Classification (NCBI taxonomy): domain Eukaryota; kingdom Metazoa; phylum Chordata; class Mammalia; order Artiodactyla; family Delphinidae; genus Lagenorhynchus; species Lagenorhynchus albirostris. Next base: position 95,053,109 of record NC_083096.1, read on the forward strand.
AGTTTTATTGATCTTTGCTATTGTTTCCTTCATTTATTTTTCATTTATTTCTGATATGATCTTTATGATTTATTTCCTTCTGCTGACTTTGGGTTTTTTTTGTTCTTCTTTCCTTGATTGCTTTAAGTGTAATGTTAATTGATTTATTTGAGTTTTTTCCTTTTTCTTGAGGTAGGAATATTACTATAAATTTCCCTCTTAGAACTGCTTTTGCTGCATCCCATACGTTTTGGGTCATTGTGTTTTCATTGTCCTTAGTTTCTAGGTATTTTTTTTTATTTTCTCTTTGATTTCTTCAGTGATCTCTTTGTTATTTAATAGTGTATTCTTTAGGCTACAGGTGTTTGTATTTTTTACAGATTTTTTGCCTGTAATTAGTATCTAGTCTCATAGTGTTGTGGTCAGAAAAAATATTTGATACGATTTCAATTTTCTTAAATTTACCAAAGCTTGATTTCTGACCCAAGGTATGATCTATCCTTGAGAATGTTCCATGAGCACTTGAGAAGAAAGTGTATTCCGTTGTTTTCGGATGGACTGTCCCATAAATATCAATTAAGTCCATCTTGTCTAATGTGTCATTTAAAGCTTGTGTTTCCTTAATTATTTTCACTGTCCATGATCTGTCCATTGGTGAAAGTGTGCTGTTAAAGTCCCTTAGTATTATTGTGTTACTGTCAATTTCCCCTTTTATGGCTCCTAGCATTTTCCTTATGTATTGAGGTGCTCTTATATTGGGCACATAAATATTTACAACTTTTATATCTTCTTCTTGGATTGATCCTTTGATCATTAAGTAGTGTCCTTCTTTGTCTCTTGTAATAGTCTTTATTTTAAAGTCTATTTTCTCTGATATGAGAATTGCTACTTCAGCTTTCTTTTGATTTCCATTTGCATGGAATATCTTTTTCCATCCCCTCACTTTCAGTCTGTATGTGTCCCTAGGTCTGAAGTGGATCTCTTGTAGACAGCATATATATGGGTCTTGTTTTTATATCCATTCAACCAGTCTGTGTCATTTGGTTGAAGCATTTAATCCATTTACATTTGAGGTAATTATTGATATGTATGTTCTTATTACCATTTTCTTAATTGTTTTGGGTTTGTTATTGTAGGTCTTTTCCTTCTCTGGTGTTTCCTGCCTAGACAAGTTCCTTTAACATTTGTTGTAAAACTGGTTTAGTGGTGCTGAATTCTCTTAACTTTTGCTTGTCTCTAAAGTTTTTAATTTCTCTGTCGAAACTGAATGAGATCCTTGCTGGGTAGAGTAATCTTGGTTGTAGTTTTTTCCTTTTCATCACTTTAAGTATGTCCTGCCACTGCTTTCTGGCTTGCAGTTTCTTCTGAAAGATCAGCTGTTAACCTTATGGGGATTCTCTTGTATGGATTCCCTTATTTGTTGCTTTCCCCTTGTTGCTTTTAATATTTTTTCTTTGTATTTAATTTTTGATGGTTTGAGTAATATGTGTCTTGGAGTGTTTCTCCTTGGATTTATCCAAGGATTATGGGGCTTTCTGCATTTCCTGGACTTGATTGACTACTTCCTTTACCATATTAAGGAAGTTTTCAACTATAATCTCTTCAAATATTTTCTCAATCCCTTTCTTTTTCTGTTCTTCTTTTGGGACCCCTATAATTCGAATGTTGGTGTGTTTAATGTTGTCCCAGAAGTCTCTGAGACTGTCCTCAATTCTTTTCATTCTTTTTTCTTTATTCTGCTCTGCTGTAGTTGTTTCCACTATTTTATCTTCCTGGTCACTTATCCGTTCTTCTGCCTCATTTATTCTGCTATTGATTCCTTCTAGAGAATTTTTCATTTCATTTATTGTGTTGTTCATCATTGTTTGTTTGCTCTTTAGTTCTTCTAGGTCCTTGTTAAATGTTTCTTGTATTTTCTCCATTCCATTTCCAAGATTTTGGATCATCTTTACTATCATTATTCTGAATTCTTCTTCAGGCAGACTGCCTATTTCCTCTTCATTTGTTTGGTCTGGTGGGTTTTTACCTTGCTCTTTCATCTGCTGTGTATTTCTCTGTCTTCTCATTTTGCTTAACTTACTGTTTGGTGTGTCCTTTCACAGGCTGCAGGTCTGTAGTTCTTGTTGTTTTTGGTGTCTGCCCCCAGTCTGTAAGGATGTTTCAGTGGGTTATGTAGTCTTCCTGGTGGAGGGGACTGTTGCCTGTGTTCTTGTGGATGGGACTGGATCTTGTCTTTCTGGTGAGGAGGACCACATCCAGTGCTGCCTTTTGGGGTGTCTGACATTATTATGATTTTAGGCAGCCTCCCTGCTAATGGGTGGGGTTGTGTTCCTGACTTGCTAGTTGTTTTGCATGGCATGTCCAGCACTGGAGCTTGATGGTCATTGGGTGCAGCTGGGTCTTAGTGTTGAGACAGAGGTCTGTGGAAGAGCTCTCGCCAATTGATATTAAATGGGGACGGGAGGTCTCTGGTTGTCCAATGTCCTGAACTCAGTTCTCCTACCTCAGAGGTTCAGGCCTGACACTCAGCTGGAGTTCCAAGACCCTTACATGCAGATGGGTTAAATTCTCTAGTCCAAAGGCACAGGGTGGCCAGCCTTCTGCACTCTGCTCAGTCCTCTAGCCAGGCGTTGTCCTCCAGGCCTTCTATGTTCTACTTTGTAATGATGCCATGTGATGATGTGCTGCTGGGGCTGCAACAGTAGGTCCCCAGGTTCATTTGTTGTCGGTTCCCTACTAGACACTAAGATTAAGGTTATATTAATCCTTAACTGCTAATGCTCTTACTCTCAGGCAACAGTTTTGGGATTCTTCACAGGCAGCTATCAAGAATTTTCTTTGCACCATTATGTAGCACAATTATCCAACTGATTGCCTAAGACTCCACTAACTGTTCCTTTTTATATCTCTAACCCTTACTCTGGTAGGGCTGAAATTATGGATAGGGTCCACTCAAGATAATCCATGCTCAAACATTCAAACACTTTCATAATATTTACTCTGGCCCATGAGAAAACATAGTACTTTTTTCTGCCAAAATCTTGAATCTCAGCCCTTCCCTCTTGTTCTCCTAACAGGGAGAGTTCCAACTATTTCTGGCCTTTATAGACTTTTCTACTAAGAGTCTTGGTTCTTCTGAATTCCAGAGAACAGATTTTATATTCTCAGAGCCATTCTCTTCAAACTCCTCTTGCCCCATTTGCTTTAAGATGAATGTCAGGTTGGGTAGTGGGAAAAAGGGATACACACATTTAAACTCGTAGCATTCCAACCAAACTCGCCAAAGAAATTCTCATTATTTCTTTCTTGGTTATTCTTTCTCCCCTTATATAACCCAGAGGTGGGTGCAGGACTACATGTCTCAGAAGCAGTTTAGTGTCACCACAATGATAGGTTATCTGAGACTTCTCTTTGGCATGAGAGAATATTTAATCCCCACTCCTCTTTGGAATCGCCATCAAAAATCTTAAGGCACAAAAGGTCATATTTAGCAATATGTTTCTTTCTCTGTATCATTTGAAATTTTAATCAAAACCATTAACATATTACTTTAGATAGAGTCAATTGAAACCAATTAAATCTATAAGAGGTCATAAACATTATGTTAAAAATAAACACGTTTAGTATAAACATAAAAATATATCCACTAATGTGAACCAATTCATTTGATTTCAATTACAGAAAAAAATGGACACACTTTGTCTAAATACATGGCCAGCTATTGAATAAAAAGTAGTTTGAAACACTTCACAGTCAAAGCAGTTTTTGTACAGATGACCTAAAATAGTAGGTCTCTTTTGTAGCATAGCTCTATCATCCAGTCAAATTAAAGTAACTTGAAACCTCTGTTTTTCTTAGTGTCATCACTTCTTTGCTAGCCAGTTTTCCATCATTCTCTAAAATAATATGGCTCTTTTATAACCCCATACCTATAATATCCCTCCACCCAAAAGTCTCTTTTTACTCCTTATTTACTACATATTTACGTTAACTCTAGCATAAATGTTATGGCTTCTATTAACCCTCTCCCACTAAAGAAGTGTTATCTACCCTATTGTTGATGCCACAGCCTTAAATTCATCATCTATTATAGCATATTAGAGATTATTCGTTATAACAATTTGATTGTTTCCCCTATTAAACATGGATGATATCCTCCCCAGAGCAAAGCTCCTGGAATATAATTAATTCCTTAATAAATATTTAATAAATAAATCAGTGTCATATCTCCTCTATTTGAAGGCCAGAATTAGGGAAACTGCTATCAGGTTTTCACTTCTGGGTCAGGCAAAATAAGACACAGCAGCTGAAAGTGTGTGAAACCAGAGAATATTGAGAAATTTGTTTTAATTTGTGACTTTCAGGTCACAAGGAAAAATAGGTATACTCAGATTTTTTTCCAGTGATGTGGTTTATTAGTAGATAAAGACAAAATGTATGGAAGGAAATAAAGAAAGTGTATCAAGAGCCAAGCAGTTCTCATGAAGATTCAAAGCAATAACCACTGCTATTTTGGATTCAACAGCAATTGTAGTGGATCAGCAGTAATTTCACTAACTCAGCCATGGCTCTGTTGACCCAACCCATTTGTCTAGTGGACACCTAGTGCTTACTACTCTAGTGACATCGTGACCCAGCTCCTCTTACCTCTGATTTTTCTAAATCTGCTACACTATATACTTCCTTTGCTTCAACTCTGGGTTTTTCTCTAATCTACTTCTGCATCATCTGTCCTCTTTTTGTGTACTTACATTCTACATTTTTCAAGATTGTATTTTACTGAATTTTTTCTAATAGGTAGAATACTTAATACCAGGTCTCCTTATATGTTACTTGACTTCTTGCACCTAGCCTGTAGATGGTTCTCTTTACTGCATTATCATTGCTAATTCAATCAGTTTTGGTCAATATAGCAAGATCATGAAGCACTAAGTAGGCAAAATAAGGCATAATTTCTGTATGTATGATAATGAAAGTGTGGTTATGTTAAATACTCTTATTCTGGAGATATGTATGCTGAAATATTGGGGAGATGCAAGGTTTAGATTTCTGCAACTACTTTTTAATGGATCACCAAAGATATATGTGTGTAGAGAGAATGTTAATTAGTAGATGATATGCAGAGAAGTGTGTATTAGTCTATTCATTTTTTCCCCTGTATGTTTGAAATTTTGCATAATAAAGTTGAAAGGAAAACATTAAGGAAAAATTACTAAACTGGATGATTTTCATGCCAATATTTTATAAAGGTTGTTCTCTGTGTTTTAAGACATATATGGGAAGAAATTAAAAATATAAGGTTATTGCTGTGGTTTTATCATGTCTTCTAGAAGCTTGGATCATTCCATTATTCTCTGTAAATATTGAATATTTGTTGCCTGTTCAGGGTGTTGCCAGAATTAAGGTGTTAATATTTCTGTAATTCTCTGAACTCCTTAGATGAGAAGTGCTATGCAATTGAAACATACTGTTGTAATGGTGATCATCATTATTAACCTTGTGTATGGCACCTTGTATTTGAAAGTGCTTGGTAACCATTTTTATTAGTCATTATTAACGTCTTTTTTAGAGTGCACTTCAGACTGATTAATCACACTCCTGACCTAACTATTCAATTTATGTTCAGGATTTGCCTCTATGTTCAGTTACAATTTATTGTTTTAAGCCTTCTATTTGCTTTTTATACCCAGAGATTTTCAAAAGTTACCTTTGAGATCAAAGTACTTTCAAGTAATTCCATTTTGTTCTCTACCAAATTTTTGAAGATAGAGTTATTATTTTTACATGAAGTACTGGTCCTTTAGAGGTTATGCAATTCTGTTTGTGAAGAAAATTGCCAAATTGTATTCAAATTTTATTCATATCTTTCAAATCCATTGCCTTTTTTGCTATCCTTAAAGTGGTAGATCTAGTTTATTCATTTATTAAGTCCTTGATTATTGCTTTGACACAAAATCAAAAAATAAAAGAGAATGTCTTTGGTGTAAGAGAGTTTGGTGTGATTCCTGAACCCACCATTACCTTACCATAGCTCTGTAAATCAGCTTTGATGGTTCTCAGTTTTCTTATCTACAAAAAGGAGAATATCGTTGCTTCATAATTTGTTTTGATGATTTAAGGAACTGTCCATTATAAATTACTGTTACAATATCTGACACATGGTAAATACTTAATAATTAGTGCAAAAACAATTTACCATATTTCTAGTTTTTTCATCCAAATTTGTGATAGGGTGATCTTTCTAAACTGTAAATTCCAGAATATCACCTTTATTAATTAAAATTAATAAGTTCCATTTTCTTTTTAGGACACTACAGAGGTCTATATGGTCTTATGTGAACCTCATATTCTACCATTTTTGCTTATACTCATTTATTTTCAAAGAATTCTAAACTATATGGAACTAAATAATACTGGCCACTCTCTTGAGCAGTCATTCCAGGAGGTGTCCATTTTCCTAAGCACTAGATACCTTGTAAAAACTTTGCACCAAGCGTACAGAACTGCCAGAATGTCCTTTACAAAACCTTATTTAGCCAGCATAGTTTAACTCAAATGTTACCCTTCAGCAAAAGCTTTCCCTGATAAATTTTTTCTTCATTGTTCTCTCACAGCAACTTGACCCCGTTCATCCCTTGAATTTCTATAAATAACATATCTCTCTTCTCCTTTCCCTGTCTCTTCCCTTGACTATGAACTTCTGAAGGATAAGGCTATACTACATCGAACTTCAGTTACCAAAAGAAGTAGCTATCAATACCTAATTTACCCAGTATTTATCTAAAGGTTACATTTCAAAAAGCATCACTGCTCTCTAACTGTCTCAAAATATCTGTTTCATCATCATGAGATGATGCTATCTATTTTCGTTTCCATGTTATCTGGAATTTCTAACAATGACTCCATTAACCAAAATGGGGGTATTTTCCTAAAAATGGGCTACATGCTTAAAATGTGCCGCTTGCTTAAAAATGTGATGTATGCTTTAAAATGTGCTACACATTGCTAAAGGGTCTATTTTACTTCTTACTTTTTTGTTTTTTAGTTTATCAGATTAGCTAGTTGTGACCTGAAAAGATGTAGAGAAATTTTCTCTAAATTTAGAACAAGTTATAGAGCAAAATAATTATTTAATTAGAGGTAGAGAAGAAATATAAGAGAAAATTCAGTGCATATATTTTGTGTACAGCAAGGTAAAGAAAACTTCAGGGCTGCAGGTCAATGTTTATAAAAAGCTCATGTTTTTATATTGCATTAGCTAGTTTTCATTATGTACAGCATAGTGTTACAAGCATGGGCTTTGGAGTGAACTGGTCTAAAGTTCCATGTCTAATATTTACTAGATCTGTGACTTGAGACAATGTAACTAACTTATGAGCACCAGTTTTCTCATCCACAATGTGTGTGTAAAAAGATACCATTCTTACATAATTGTTGTGAGAGTTAAATAAGATGTGTAAAGTATTTACCACAGAGGCAGGAACATAATAAGATTGCATCATGGTAGGTGTAAGTAATAATATAATTATCTCCCCATACAAAATTCAAAAAGCAAGTATGATTCCTTACAGATAAGGATATCAACGAATGTTAATGACTTGCCTATAACGTAAAGCTGTTATTAATTGAAGGACATATGATTCAAATTTAAGCTTTCTGATTCTCTTTACATCACACTTTACAAAACCTCACGCTGCTTCTAGATTGTGAAAGTCTCAGGCCAGGGATGAATGAACATTAGTAGATTCCCAAGGTCAAGTATCTGAGAAGAGGAGACAGGAAAGAATAACTCTAAAACAAAATTAATCTGTTTCCTAGATATGCCCTTTCTGATGTTATCTAAAAATTGATGCTACTAAAAAACACCACTTGTAGGGCATCATGCTAAGTGTGGATGTGGAAAGACAAAAAAGACAATTTTTTTCTAATAACATATCTAAGAAATAACAAAGCTCAAATAATGTATTAGTAGCATACATCTGTAACTGCAAAATAAGCATAACTAAAGATGCTTCTATAAGTTAAATGAAATTATTTTTGAGTTGACATATAATAAAAGATTTTATGAAAAAAAATTTTAAACCAAGTTTCCAAATTGTTATAGGAAAAGAGGAAAAGATAAGGGAGAATAGTCTAAGGAATGTGACTCTTCTTCCACTTTCCTTTTTCCCATGGTTCATTACCATTTACCTTCCAACCATCTATCTTTATTCACATTCTGTCATTTTTCACAGTTGCTTCTTAAAATCCTAGCAACGCATGTCCTATCCATTTCACTTTCTTAGCTATGAAGACAGGTGATAAAATCCTTGTAAAAACGTCCAGATCATTTTCTTCAAAAACAACCAATTACCACTGTCACTTTCAATATACTAACTAAATACATTTATTGATATTACAGTGTAACAAGAATATTTTGTAGGTGTATAGGTTTCCATTTCAGTTGAGAAAATTCAAGCATTAGACAATGAGTAGTTCATTGACTTGGTAATTTTCAGGTTTGGTAATAAGGAACAGAGACTAAATTAGTTGCCCCCAGTCAAAGCATCAATCAGGAGAAAGCCACTCATATAATCTCAGATATAGTAAGCCTACAAATAGAACTCTTAGAAGAAAAAATATGAAAAATTTGACATAATATATCACTCTTTTAAATTATGTTAATTTACAATAATTACTTTAAGAAACATCTTATTTGAAAGCAGGATTGTAACAATTCTATGCAATTTACTGATTTCCTTTTCCATTCCCCACCTAGGATTTTGTTGAAGAAAGGAAAAATCATAGTTAGACTCGAAAATCTTGCCGTCTTAATTCCATATCTAATATGTTTTGTTTTGTTTTGTTTGCGGTACACGGGCCTCTCACTGTTGTGGTCTCTCCCGTTGCAGAGCACAGGCTCCGGACGCGCAGGCTCAGCAGCCATGGCTCACGGACCCAGCCGCTCCGTGGCATGTGGGATCTTCCCGGACCGGGGCACGAACCCGTGTCCCCTGCATCGGCAGGCGGACTCTCAACCACTGCGCCACCAGGGAAGCCCCGTAATATGGTTTTGGCGAACACTTTCTTTGAGTAATCTTAAATTCAAGTCAATCTGATTAACTGGTTAGATTAACATGTCCCTATCATTCTACTAAATACTGAGGACAAATGTTCAATAAGACCTGCTTCATTCAATGAGAATTTTGCAATCTTCTGGAGAGAAAAATACACACATAATTAAAATCAAATGTGTTAAGTGTTAGAGCTACACAAAATGCCCTAGTTTAAGCTTCATTATCTCTCATCTGGAAAGCTGCTAGCATGTAATAATTGTTCCTCCTGCCTCTGGTCTCCTCCCACCAACCAGCTGTTTAATCTCTTTTCCATATTACTGCCAAAATAGTCTATATAATACAAATCTGATTGTTACACTAGATGTAAAGACCTTTGATAGCTCTCCATTATACACAGAATTCAGCCCAAGCTCCTTAGCAGGATACAGGAGACTTCCCTTATGTGGATGTGTTTTTCTCGACCCTCACCTCTATCACCTATTACCAATATTTTGGTGATAGATCACAAGCATCATCTGTGCTACACCTTTCTGGCTTCCTCTTTCTGGTATGCCCTTTACATACTTTGCCTAACTCATTTTCTTTTTGCTCTTCCTTCATGATTCATTTAAGGTTTATTTCTTCTAAGAAACCTTGCTAAACTGAGGGTTCTTCCTTTGCTTTTTTATAACACACTGTGCCAATTTCTACTTTACCACCGTCCATAATATTTTTGGTTATGTTACATGTAAAAGTGTAAAATCCTTGTGGTGAATATGGTCCTTTTCCACCTCTTCTAGTGTATCTTCCTGCCTTGCAGACTTAGGTATGTTTCTGGGTTCAGATTAGATTCTGTCATGTTTTAAGTTGCATTTTTATGAAATTTAAAGGAAGATAAAGTAGAAATCATCTTTATGTTTCTTTCACTATTTTCTCCTGGCAAGCAAGAAGTTACTGTGCAGCAGTGTTCTAGTTTCCAGTTTTTATCTTTGCAAGTGTTGAAATATAGTTTGGGCAGAGGCAGAAGCCAGACTTTAAATCTCAGCTACCGATTCCATAGGATTGAGATGCAGTTGCAGCAGGATTGCAGTGGCTTCCTGATTCCAAATTCCTGATCTCTGTATCATAGCTACAACTGAGTGTGTTAGAACCCAAGTGGTGTTCCAGGGCCAGACTCCCCATTCCCCACCTTTCTGATCTTATCAGAATGAACAGCAACCTGGCAGATCAGTTCTGTACTTTATCGGAAATCATTTCAGGAGGTGCAGTCTTGAGTCCAATACTCCATCTTTCCAATGACTTTATAAGTGCCTGGTTTCCTATATTCAATTGCTCTTTCCACATAGAATGCCTAGAGTTGTTTCTGTTTCCTGTATTATGCCCTGACAGAGTTTTTATAGCAGAAATGATTGCAGACAACATATCCTCAAGAAAGGGAATCTTGGATTGGTTATCTAGTGACATTAAATTTAAAGGCAGTGAAGATGAGAGTATGACTAAAGAATGGATGGCGGTGGTCTGAATAAAAACGGTAAGTCGGTAACTTAAGTTATCTGGAATGAAACACCTACTGAATAAAAGGGCTATTGTTTCCCGGAGTGAAGCCTGACTGATACACTCTCTTAAAGGCAAAGATTCTCATCGCCATCTTATAGTCACAGCTCCTAACACAGAGCCTGACACATAGTCACATAGCATGTAAGTGTATGGAACTGAAACGAGTGATACATTCTGCCAAAGTTATCGTAGTATCTTCATGAATGAACTTGTATTCGACTTTGATATTGAAACATTTCAGTTGTATTTCAGACAGAAGAGACAGCATATTCACAGGAATAAAAGACAAAGCATGCTTAAGAAGTAGCAAGTAATTCAGTAATTATTATCAGCAGGCTTTTGAAAGATGTGGTGAGAGATAATACTAGACAAATTCTGAAGGAATTTTTCTGAAAAAAACGCAAAATTTTGAAGTGCATAGTATATCATACTTCATAGTAAATCCACTACCATACTTAATAATTTTCATTATTTTTCCCAGAACTAACTTTTAAAAATCTCCTACTCTGTTATTTCCAATCCTATACTGGGAGTAAAATTGTAATAACATTATTATACCTGTATTACCCATTTCAGAGCACTGCTATTTTTCATCTGTTGTCATTATGTTTCAATAAATATAAAACAAAACAAAATTGAAAATGATCCTTTTCTCTTAAAATAAATCTTATTTAGCAATCATTTGTAATTTATTTTTCTTAGAAAAAATATCTATATTTTTACCTTGTCCTTTTGAATTATTAAATCAGAAATGACCTCTTCTTTCTATGATTTTGATCTTTTCTCAAATGTACCTTTAACATAACTATTGTAAAAGTCAGATAGGGAATTAACTTTCATACATCTACTTTCACCTATTAATCATAACACCTAGCATTTCCACAGACTAGAATATTTATCTAAATTTGAATAAAGTTTTTTTGTTTGTTTGTTTTACAAATAAGATGATTATATTATAAAAAGATCAAGGAGTGAATATTCTTTTTCCTACAAACAAAAATTCAGCAAAGCAAGTGAAGTGTTCTAAATTCCCAGTTCTTCCACATGTGAAATACTAGATATAGTAGAAAATGAGACAAGTCTTCATCATGACTGCATCAACAGTACTACTCAGGAATCTATCATTTGGTATTCTTTAGATAATAAAAGTCACTCTTTAGGTACAGGACTTATGAAATTTTAATGTGCACTCCATTTGGAACTTATTTCATGCCATATTTCTCAGTCATTCATTCAATAAATATCTATTGAGTGCCTACGGTATGCTTGCAAATATCAGCAAACAAAACAAAGACCCCTGTCCTTGGGAGCCAACATTCTAATATGGAGAGACAAAAGATACATAAAATGCATAATAAAATAAATTGTTACTAATCTTAATAACCACTGTCTGGGATTAAGTGACAGATCTGCAAAAAGTGCCTTAGTTCTTAGAGGCTAAAATATGATATCTCCTCAAGTTGTAAATATAATTGCCCCTGACTTCTGAACTATAAATTCAACATATAAATAATATCCATTGCAATAAGCAGAAATGCATAAAGGAGCAGGATAACTCAGAACTAGCAGGAATCTAATAAACTTTATGTCTTACCAATAGTAGCCATTTTTATCAACCACTATATGCCAGGTACAATGATAACCACTTTACATGCCTTTCATTCTTTTACAAAACATTTACACAAAAATAAATAGGTCCAGTTACTATACCCAATTTATAGAAAAGGAAACAAAAGCAGAGAAGATTCCCATATTAAAAAGCTTAAGAAATGGTCTGGGTGGGACTAGAACCCAGGTTATCCACTCCTGAAGGTACTAGACCTAACTGTGACTAGAATGCAATGATATATCTACTTCAACAACAACTGTGCTAGTCATAAAGAGACATTGGGAGCTATGGAGGATTTCTTTTTTAAGTGAAATAACTGTTTCAGGGCACATCTAAATGCTTAGGAGAGAGCAAGCCTTAAACAAGGAAAGTAAAGTTCTATCCTCAAGACCATTCTAATGTGTAGATGATGTCTCAGGCTAATTTGATGTGATGAGAAATATTTGCTTCATCTAATTAACTCTTTTTGTTCTAATTTACTTATCAATCAAATTGCTGATTATTATTTGGGGTTCCAAGTTTAATACCAAGAAAGAAGGTACTGGCCATGTCAGTGTGAGTTTTATGATGTATATATGACGTTTATGGTTCCTTTGAAATATGATAAATTTGACTCTAGTTTTATTCATCTGTCTCATGATCTTGACTAATAACTAATAGTATTTCATAAACTCTTTGATATGCAAAGCTCTATGCTAGAAATCTTATATGCCTTAAGTATTTTTTGCCACAAATATTTATTGAATGAATTTACTCTCTCTAAATAGTATGTCATTTGTCAGTGACATACCATTTTGACAAAAAATTTTATTTTGAAGAGCAGTTTACCATACCTCTGTTAAAACTTGCATTTAGGATGAGCACTAAAAATAATGTTTGCTCAAAATAAATTTTGCTTTATACCTTTTGTATTAGTTTCCTGTGACTGCTGTTGCAAATTACCACAACTTGGTGACTTAGTAACAGAAATTTATTCTCTCACAATTCTAGAGGCCAGAAGTCTGGAATCAGTACCACTGGGACACAATCAAGATGTCAGTAGGAGTCTTGTTCCCTCTGGGAGGAGTAGGGGAAAGTCCTTTCCTTGCTTCCTCCAGCTTCTGGTAGCTGCCAGGATTCCTTGGTTCATTCTTCTGTTGAACAAGATTCTTATGTCAATGTGCAGACCATTGCTCTATTCCAAAGGCATGTATAGACTGTAAGCCTTTCCAATACTACTCTATAAATTACAGTTCAGACTTTATAATATTTAGAAAGAGTCTGGGATGTTTTTAACTTTAATATGAATTTTGCTATTATTAATGCCCATTTTAATAAAGTAAAATATTATTGACAATTCAATGTCTTTATTTTTGTAAAACAAATACGCAGGGTCTTAAGACATTGTTCTTCACTTTACAAATACTAGATTTGTTTTTTTGATAGTCATGAAAGCACATTGGTCAAATCTCCTGCTGTAAGGAGCACAATTTACTGATGACCTCAGCTGCTGCTCCTATGGATCGAAAACTATATTTGTGCTGATGCCACTCTTCCCAGGGACTGCTCCCAGGCAATGACTGAGAAGGATAGGGGTATTAATGCTGGCTCTTTTCTGTCAAACAGGAAACTTCAACAAATTTGGCTTCTCATTGGTCTGGCTAAACTTCTCTGAGCACTTGTTGTGGGCTAAATTGCATTCCCCACAATATGTTGAAATCCTAACCCACTGTACCTCAAAATGTCCCTATATTTGGACATGGAGTCTTTAAAGAGATAATTAAAGTAAAATTAGGTCATATGGGTCTTCCCTAATACAAAATGACTGGAGTCTCTGTAAGAAGAGATTAGGACACAGACCCAGAGGGAATACCATGTGAAAACACTGGAAGAAGGCTGCCATATACAAGTCAAGGAAAGAGGCCTTAGAAGAAACTAACTCTGTTGACACCTTGATTTTGTATTTCTAGCCTTCACAACTGTGAAGAAAGAAATTTCTGTTGTTTAAGCCAGTCAACCGTAGCACTTTGTTATGGCAGCCCTAAAAATCTAATATAAAACTATACTGCAGTTCAGTAATCTTGTGATCCTTCTCCTTCTGACTCCTCTACCACCTGAATCATGGTCTGAAATCTCACCCCAACAGCTTCTGCTCCCTCCCACTTTATTCTTCACAGATTTTTCCCCCCTGTATATTTGCATGTGTAATTCTATTTTGGTTCTGTTCCTCATTGAAGCCAAACTAACACACTCTTCTAAATAGAATAAAATACTACTTCTAGTTCCTGTAACAGAGACATTAACTCATCATGGTTCAATTGTTCTTTTTTTAAAACTCCAATTAAATTCTCATCTTTATTTCTTCTAAATATTTATGCTACATTATCAGAAGGCATTCAGGGAGATGCCATTTTTAAAAATTCATTTAGTGTATTTTTTTCATCAAAATATGTTAAAAATGAATGGGAAATGAGAATCTTTACATAAAAGTATTTATTGTAAAAAAATTTTAAGTGAAGTTTTCAGTGTTGAGTGCTACAAAGGAAACATAGCAGGCACTAAATCAGTGAACTGAGAACACATGGAAAGCATTTTATCACTACAAACCTTTTATTGTTCCCTAAAATATTGTGTTACTAATGGAAAAGTTCAACCAGAAGATCAGGCTTATGAATATTCTATTTTCAAAATATTTATGCTAGAACAAATTTGAAACTTTGAAAAATATCCTATCTTTCCATTGTAGATATTTTTTAAGATCACAGAATTTTATTCTTTGAATGAGATTATGACCCTACCAGTATATTTTCAGATTCTCATTTTATTGCAAAAGGGGCAAAAAGGGAAAATTAAAGTGGACATACCTTCCTCCACATCAACATCAAATATTTATCAAACCAGAAGCTTCTTTCTGCTGCCAAATCTCCATGCTTACCTGTAACTGCAATCACTACCTTCTTTCCAAGATCCAAAAGACAGATACACCATTTTGTCTTTAAATGTTCTCTCATCTATTCTGGGTCCTTCTCCTCCTCACTATCTAATTTTTTCCACTATTTCCTTTCTGTTCCTCTCTACTGACTCTTTTCTAACATTTTAAAATGTTCAAGTGTTTTTCATTAAAAAAAAGTCATTCTCTCAAATCCTTCCCAAAACCAGCTGTCTCCCCCTTTCACAAAATTGCAAGAGTGCTATTTACCAGAGATCAGCAAAATTTTCTGTAAAGAGCCAGTGCATAAATATTGTGAATATATGGTCTCTTTTTCAACTACTCTTCTCTGCCATTTTAGGGTGAAGAGTTATAGACAATATATAGCAAAATGATTGTGGTTGTGTTTTAATTAAACTTTATTTTTGGATGCTGATATTTAAATTTAATATAATTTTCACATTTCACAAGATATTCTTTTGATTTCTTAAGCTTTCAGTAAGTGGTCTTGCTATGTGTTGAATTTCTCAAGCCAAAACTCTATGAGCTATTTCTTTTCTTTCTCTCACAACTCTTCCCATTGATCAGTCAGCATGTTTGTGTCAAGTATTCCTACAAAAGACTTCCTGAACCCATTTAAACCTGTGCAAGCCACTACATGCATCCTAGTCCAAATCCTTATTGTCTCTTACTTCCAACTGCTCTCTCTTGCCCCTGTAATCCAATCTCCATTTTTCAGTTAGAGTGTCTTTTTAAAACATAAATTAGGTTACATCATTCCCTGACTTATTCTCTCCAATAAATCCTTATCACATTTAGAATATAATCAACATTCTTTACTTTGGCTTACAAAGCCCCAGGCGATCTGGTCCCTGCTTACCCGTTGTGACTTGTTTTGTCTCATCTACCATCATTTCATTGCTCTCTGCCACCATACTGGTTTTCTTTCTGTTCTTTTGATAACTTGCTCCCACCTTAGAATATTTCTGCTAGCTTTTCCTTCTCCCTTGAATTCTTTCTCCAGATCTTCATACTACTAGCTCCAGGTATCAGCTAAAACATTTTCTCTGCATTGGGATCTGTGCTGGCCAAAACTCACCAACCTAATGTAGCTAACCCTTATACTGCATAGCACCTATAACTACCAGATATGCTTCTTGTTTACACATTTAGTTTTTTTCCCAGCACAGGACAGTATCTAGTTTGATTATATAGTTTATCATCTAAACTAGGACACCTTGGGAGTATATTACTAGTTATGCTAAGAGAACAGGCATGAAACAGGGCTGTCCCAAACCAAGAAAGGTAATAGTCGCTCTACAAGTGCCTGACATAAAAGTGGTCTGGCAGCAAATGTTTTGAATGAATGATCTCTCCTGCCCCTTTTCTTCCAGAAACTACACATTCTGATAAAAATGAATTTAAATTATTCTGACCATAACATATAAGGAAGTTTCATTTTATGGGAAATGAGCAGGGATTGTGTTTTCTTATGTTTATAACCATAATCTTTGTTATAAATACTAGTCATTACATTATAAAGAAAAATAGAAAACAAGATTCAAGAAATTCTTCTTAACTACCAACTCTTTGTCTTATAAAAAGAAAATAGGCTTTGAAATTGAGATTTTTGATATTACCTTCATTACAAATAGATAATATTAATAATGTCATTTATGTCACTTAAGAATGATATACAGAAGTTCTAAGTGTTTAAATTTAGCATTTATTCTGCTAAACTTCCAGTTATCAATAGATATATTTAGTTATCTTCTTTGATATACAATTTAAGTGGTTTTTAATATTTCAATAAAATAATGCACATTGATCACAAGAATTTTTATGTTCGTTGCTTGTTGTGATTTTCCTTTTTGTCTTCCATCCTCTAGAGGTATATTTTGTTTAAAAATGATCTGAAAACTTTGGTTGAAAATTAATCTTACAAATTCATTAATATAACTGAGCAAAGCAAAAACTGAGAAAGCAACCCAGAGGGTTTGTTTTATTTTTTCATGGTCTGTTTCTTGAGTAGGTCTGCTGCCGCTTCATTGTTAAATAGCTCAATTTTTCTGTGCCTCTCAGTCACATGTAGATTCATACATTTTTGCACTTTACATTTGTTTCACCCTGGTAGTTATTAAAATTTTAAAACCCAGATGGTAATACCCAAGCTCTATAATTCATAAGATGGAATTCTTTTTCCTCTTCTCACTAAAAGTGTGTTTGAAAAAATATAATATTGTCTCAATTATTTTTCATTATTAACTTAGAATTATAATAATAAGTCATATTTATATAAGTTAAATTTTAGAAAAATATTTAACAGTACTTCTAAAACAAACAAAAAAATCTTTTTAAATGCTAATTTAGTCCCAGTTCTTCATAAAGTAGAGCCTGAGGCATGTCGCTTTTGTGTTATTACTTTAATGGGGAGTCCCATCCCAGGAAACAGGAGCAAAGGCCAAGGGGAGTGAGATAGTGGATGAGGGAGGGATGCATTATTTAGTTAGAGGCCCCTGAGACTGTTCTCTCCTGTGGGATCGTCATCCTAAAGTATCGTATAAACTGAATTGCAGGCATCTTTATTAAGGGCAAGAAAGAGAATAGAATGTATCCAGTAGTTTCCAACTGTAGGCAGTAGTTCCCAAATCTTCATGGTTAGAGGTTTGCCCCATCGATATTTAGTTCTTTGCATGCTGACAGCCACACCAATAGGGAAAGCTTAGTGTAAGGAGATGGGCTTGTAGGCAAGGTGCTGTCCAACCTCAGATGTTAGGTTTTGGTTGAAGCACACTCTGCTGGTCATTACATCCACAATTGGAAAGGGAGACAGGTAAAACCAAAAAGTGACTTGATTTTTTTCTGAACATTTTTAATGTATTCAATATTTTATCTTGAAAAATATACTTTGAAAATAATGAGTAACTAAAGGGACTTTATCTGATACAAAATATATTATAAAACTATAAATTAAGTAAGAGTATAGTATTGATATTCAGGAACTGAACAGAAAATATAGAAACAGATTTATGTATATACAATATTAATTCATATGATAAAGATATTTTTCAGGTGCAAATTAAAAATAGATTGTTAAATTAATCATGTGTTCACAGCTAGCTAATCTAAGAGGAATTAGTTAAAGCTTTTAATTTACATCAAAATTGATTTCACATAAACTATAGATTTAAAAATAGGAGAAGAAAGAAAGCACAAAAGTACTACAGGAAAATAGAGTAAATATTTGTGATATTGTGATTTATAATAAGAAACATATATTTGATCTTTGTCCCTGTTTATGGCACAAACTCCAAAATCCTTTGGATTTTCTAAGTAATGAGAGCAAAAATCTGGCTTTTGTTATGCTGAGGAGGTGACTTTTGGAACATACCTGAGGATGAAGGCTGGCTGTCAGAGAGCCAACCTGGAGGGTGAGAAATTTCAGTCCCAATCCAGGAATGGGAGAGGGCCTGGAGGTTGAATCAATCACCAATGGTCCATGACTTGATCAATCATGTTTATATAACAAAGCCTCCATAAAAACATACAAGGATGGAGTTTGGAGAGCTTCTGGGTTGGTGAACATGTGAAGATATGGGGAAAGTGGTTTGCTCCAAGAGAACATGGAAGCTCCAAGCCCTTTTTCCATACCTTGCCCCATACCTATCTTCCATCTCTCTGCTCCTGAGTTATCTCCTTTCATAATAAATCAATGATCTAGTGAGTAAACTGGCCCCCTGAGTCCTGAGAGCCACTCTCACAAATTAGCCAAACACAAGGAGAAGGTTATTGGAATCGCTAATCTATATCCTGGATCAGTCAGAAGCCCAGGGGACAACCTCGAATTTCAATTGACATTTGAAGTGGTGATGGGAGCAATCTTGTAGTACTGAACCCATAACTTGTGGAATCTGATGCTAATTCTGTGTAGGTAGTATGAGAACTGAGTTGAATTATAGGACAACCCAGCTGGTGTCAGAGAACTGATTGTTGGGTGTAGGAACATCCACCACCACATATTGGTACTATGATCAGAACCTAGTAATATATATATATATAATCTCAGGAGTGAGAAATGGAAGAGACTGATTAATTGAATGATATTAAAAAATTGTTCTTTAACCTCAAACCATCATAAATGAAAGCAAATATTAAGGAAAATATTTGATCTGCATTATAAAACATTGTTATCCTTAATATATAAATAATTATTTTTAAAATTAGGAAAAATTAAAAACATTCTCAAAGAAAAGTGAACAAAGAACTTGGGCAATTCTCAAAAAACTATACAAATGTCTAATAAATATGTTCACTATCACTAAAACAAAATAATGGCAAATTAAGAGCAAGCAATCCTTTTTCCAAGCAGATTAGCAAAACATAAAATAAGGAAATACGAAATTGTAATGGGAAAATACCCTAACAGTATTTCTGAATTTGAATTTTATAAATACATATCAAAGCCGGGGGGTGAGATGGATTGGGAGATTGGGATTGACATATATACACTACTATGTATAAAATAGGTAACTAATGAGAACAAACTGTATAGCACAAGGAACTCTACTCAATGCTCTGTGGTGACCTAAATGGGAAGGAAATCCAAGGAAGAGAGGATATATGTATATGTGTGGCTGATTCACTTTGCTGTAAAGCAGAAACTAACACAACATTGTAAAGCAACTCTACTCCAATAAAAAAAACCAACAACAACAGAAAAGAATAAAACAAATTGTACTAAGTAGTTAGGAAATCTAAACACTATAAAACTTGCTTCTTAAACTTTCCCGTGCATACAATATCCCCTGGACATCTTGTTCACATACAGATTCTAATTCAGGAAAACAGGGCAGGGCCTGAAAAAAATGTTCATTTCCAAGCCATTAAAATGCAACACATTTTGGTCCAGTAGTTTTCTTTAAAATATATGGGAACAAATATAAAATGATGATGGTATATTCAGCTGGCATGTGCTAACCTGGGGATAACAGTTATATAAAAATATCACTTATTCTCCTTAATTACACAATTGTTCTGCTTAGTACATGTAGATTGGATGTTAAAAAGCTTTAAGTTTTGCTCCTTTTCATAAGGATACTTATTGTGGTGCTCTTTATAAAAGAAGAAAAGGTAAACAAATTGAATATGTAATAATAAATATTGCTAAAAATAAATTCTAATATATATCAAAATATATTGCAATGCAGTCATTAAAGGCAATGTTATAGAACAAAAATAATAATATAAAATTATACATAATATTCTATTAAGTTAAAACTGTAAAATGGTATTTTGTAAAAGCAGTTCATACATAACACAATACAAAGAAAGGAAAAATGTACACTACCATTTTATGACTAGTTACAGATCATGGGATGATGGTGATTTTCATTTCTTATTTTCCTGTTCATGTTGTTTAAAATCTCTTCAGTGCACTACTTTTGAAATATTTAAAAGATCTTTTAAAATTGTTCTGACACATTCCCAACAGCATAATTATAATGTGATAGATAAAATGGTCACACAATTTTAGGGCTAGAGAGATCATCAATTTCAATATTAAATAAAGTACACTAATTATAAAATGATTCCTTGTTTGTGCTGGATATCTTGCATTTACCCCTTGAAATCCACTCTGTATACGTCTCTGTGCCACAGGAGACTTAACTGTAAAGACTGCATCAGCAAGCTACCATGCCCTCTAGTTGTGTTCTGCCAATGGATAACATCACAGGATGTCAAAGGAATACAATGTTTCCTAAAGTGATTTGGTTACAGAACCCTTTCTTTAAGTATTATCTTGTCCAGCTAACATACTCTGGGTAATTCCAGTCTAGTCTAGTATTACCCATGCAAAATGATTAAACCGGAACCGAACATCTAAGTTAGGTTTGATCAGAGTAGTAGAGCTATAATGAATAATAGAGAATAAGGGACTTATAGAGATTTGATTTTACACAGTTGCTAGAGAAGTCTATTGAATGCTGTTGCCTCTGCATCTGGTGACAATCTTAAAGCTGCTAAAAGCCAACTGCACTAGCAGCTGAAAGAATAACTAGGTGCCTATGAAGTGAGGGAGAACAAGGACAGACTGAAACCAATGAGAACAAAGTGAAACTTGCATCTTGTTTTCACCATCTTCAGTCTTTTTTTTTTTTTTTCGGTACGCAGGCCTCTCACTGTTGTGGCTTCTCCTGTTGCAGAGCACAGGCTCCAGATGTGCAGGCTCATCGGCCATGGCTCACGGGCCCAGCTGCTCCACAGCATGTGGGATCTTCCCAGACCGGGACACGAACCTGTGTCCCCTGCATTGGCAGGTGGACTCTCAACCACTGCGCCACCAGGGAAGCCCCACCATCTTCAATCTTGATGATGCAGGTGACTTGTCTAAACTGGCATTCTAAGCTAGAGTGGCACATTTACCTAGTTCATGACCATTAGGTCATATGCAAATCTGGGGGCGGGGATTATTATTTTAATGTACATATAAGTACAAAGAATAAAAGCAATAATAAAATTTTGGCTATAAATTTGTTCTCAAAACAATTTTTAATGTTAACATTATTTGCAAATATGAGGAAATTTCCCAAATCTCACTAGGTAGAACTGAACTTTATTAAGCATAATGACAAAACTTTTTTATCCTTTATGAGATTTAAACAACTGCTAATGCAAATCCTGTGCTCAACTTCTAAAAGTATTCACTTTCAAATCTAAATAACAGATAAATCTGAACATTAGTATTCGGATCATTTTTCTCCAGAAATTAAGTATGCAGTTAAATTAACATGGTTCTCACTAAGATAATGAAACTTCATTAAAATATGCATTATATTTTTTCAGGGAAAGAGAAACTTGTATGTGCAATCTATAACTTATCTGTAGTTTAAAATGATTCCACAAAACAATTGAATTTCATTGAATATTTTTTCTATGTCATTTTTACTTTTATTATTTATTTTAAGACAAATTTTGATTTTCAGTTTAAATAAACTCTACTGTAACAGAATGTTTCACATTAAAGATATTTGTTCTTTGGGGAAAATAACTGATTACTGAATACTTACTCTATACCTTGTACTCTGTCAGATAGATTACCACATTTTCTTATTTAAATTTTTATCAACCTAATGAAATACTTTTTTGCTATTACAATTCATATATAAAGAAAGCTAAGCATGTTAGAAGTTAAATAACTTGCAAAATATTGCATAAATGGTGAAGATGGGAGTTGAAATATGAAATCAGATGATTCTACCTCAAAGCCAATGCCTTTAACAAAGCAATTTGAGGAATTGGAAAGATAATGTAGGGATTAAAGGAAGGTCATGTCATTAAAACATTAGCACAGCATTTCTATATCCTCTTTACAAATGTGTCACCAAATATTAATGAGGTATTACATTTATTTTTATTTGTAAATGTATTATTAAGAAATTGTCAGAATACTGGACAGAAAAGTTGAAGTAGTGCAGTGTGGAAGAATTACAATTTCTAGACATATCAGATCAGGATAAAATACAGATGATATGTTCATTGAAAAAAAAAGAAAATTCTTCCCTAGTATGTAAAAAAAAACAGTCACAACGTAAATTCATTCTACTCAATAGTGATGAAGAAAAAGATGAGCAAATGAATAGTGTAGATGCTTTTATAGGCTTTATAAAAATGTTCTGTGTGATATAAATGGTCATATTACTATTATTATCAGAATGATTATGATTGTTGACTTGTTTGGTATAATTTTCTTTCTTTTACTTCTTCCAAACTTGTAACATTCATAAATATGCTGTAAGTGTTCTGCTTCCAGTATGGAGTAGTAAGTACTTAAAAAACAGATTCTTTGGAATGTAAACTAGATTTAGAGTGATTCTAAAATTTATCTAAAGAGGCAAAACACCCAGTATAGCCAACACAATACTGAAGGACAAGAACAAATCTAGAAGACAGATGTTACCCAACTTCAATAATTACTATGAAGCTGCAGTGAGCAAGATAGTGTGGAATTGGTGAAAGAATAGACAAATAGATCAATGGAACAGAATAGAAAGTTCAGAAATAGAACCACATAAATATAGCCAAGGATCTTTGACAGAGGAGCAAAAGTAATACAATGGAGCAGAGTCTTTTCAACAAATAGTGCTAGGACATCCACATGCCAAAAAGGAAAAAAAAAAAAAAAACAAAAACGAATATAGACAGAAACCTTACACTCTTCACAAAAATTAACTCAAAATGGATTACATACTTTAATGTAAATTGCAAAACTATAAAACTCCTAGAATATAACATAAGAGAAAACCTAGATGACATTGAGTATGGCAATAAAATTTTAGATAAGACACCAAAGGTATAATCCAAGAAAGAAACAATTGATGAGTTGGACTTTATTAAAATTAACAACTTCTGCTCTGCAAAAGAAAATATCAAGAGAATAACAAGACAAGCCACAGACTGGGAGAAAACATTTTCAAAAGACACATATGATAAAGGGCTATCATTCAAAATATACAAAGAACTCTTAAAACTCAACAATAAGTAAACAAACAACACAATTTAAAAAATGGGCCAAAGACCCTAACAATACCTCACCAAAGAAGATATATATAGATGGTAAATAAGCATATGAAAAGATGCTCCATATCATGTGGCTTCAGAGAACTGCAAATTAAAATAATGAGATATCACTACACACTCATTAGAATGGCCAAAATCTGGGACACTG
Source organism: Lagenorhynchus albirostris (assembly GCF_949774975.1). Lineage (NCBI taxonomy): Eukaryota > Metazoa > Chordata > Mammalia > Artiodactyla > Delphinidae > Lagenorhynchus > Lagenorhynchus albirostris. The sequence goes on from NC_083096.1 coordinate 95,076,922, forward strand.
GCAACACATACTGACAAGGTTGCAACAGCAAGTCTCATTCACTGCTGGTGAGAATGAAAAATGATAGAGCCACTTTCGAAGAGATTGTTTGGTGGTTTCTCACAAAACTAGACAAACTCTTATCATGTGATCTAGTAATAACACTCCTTGGTATTTACTCAAAGAAGTTGAAAACATATGTCCACATAAAGCTGCAATACATGTTTATAGCAGCTTTATTCATAATTGCAAACCTGGAAGCCACCAAAATATCTTTCACTGGGAGAATGCATAAATAAACTGAGGTACATGCAGATAATGAAATATTATTCAGCACTGAAGAAAAAAAGAAATGACCTATCAATCTATGAAAAGACATGAGAGAACTTTAAATTTATACTACTAAGTGAAAGAAGCCAATCTGAAAAGGCTACATTCTATATGATTCCATGTATATGACATTATGAAAAATGTAAAACTATGCAGACAGTGAAAAGATCAGTGGTTGCCAGGGGCTGGTGTTGGTGGGAGGTGGTAGGGATGAATAAGCAGAGCACAGAGGACTTTTAGAGCAGGAAAATAATCTGTATGATTGCATAATAATGCATATGTGGCTTTACATATTTGTCCAAACCTATAGAATGTACAACACCAAGACTGAGCTGTAATGTAAACTATGGACTTTGGATGATTATGATGTGTCAATGTAGGTTCAGCAATTGTAACAAATGTACCGCCTTGGTGGGAGATGTTAATAATGGGGGAAGCTATATATGTGTGGGGGCAGGAGGTATATGGAAAATTTCTATACTTTCCCCTCAACTGTGCTGTGAAACTTAAACTGCTCCACCCCACCAAAAAAAATCTTCAGAAAGGCAAAAAAAAGATAAAACTATGAGCTCTGAAGAGTACCCCCCTCAAAAAAAACTAAAGAAGACAGAACCAAATCATGTACATTTAAGTGGAAATTTAAAACTTAGAGGAAACAATCTGTGGGGACGAAGTTCTGTATGTTTGTTGCTTTGATTTTAGAGCATCAGCAATCATTAACCACACTGGGTAGTTAAAATAAAAAAAGAAAGTCAATTTTTTTCTGGCTGGAAAAACCAAGGAAAGAATCCTGGGGCAAAGAAGGCATCAAGAGAATGAGGGGAAGTCCCAGAAAGGAAAGAACAAGAAACAGGGATCTAAAAATTATGTGTGCAGTCTCTGTCCAAGCTACTGATTGATTCCTCAGCCACACATATGCAGAGCCAACCTAAAACCATTTGAATTGAAATCTGAGTGACCATCCACCACAGACTGGGTAGAATGTGGAGTTTGATTTTAATCAAGTTCAGTGCATGCTAAAACAAAAAAGTAAACTCCTTTCTGAGGTCTATAACAGAATCCAGAATATGAACAACACTAACATATTCCAGAATACAATCCAAAATTATTTGATATATGAACAGAGGAAATGTGACCTATTATCAAAGAAGAAGAAAATCAACAGATAACAATGCAGAGGTGAACCTGATGTTGGAATTTTCAGATAAAATCTTTTAAAGTGGAGGATATGAGCTGTTCAATTAGTTTAAAGAAAATTAGCTCACAATAAATAAAAAGGTAAAATACATAAGCAGAGAAATGGATATTATACAAATATAACCCTCCAAAAAATAGAATTGAAAAACATATACAAAATAAAATAATTCACCATATGGGCTGAAATAGAAGAGTGTACATGAAAGAGGAAATAATAATTAGTATGAAAAATCAATAGAAGTTATCCAATCTAAATATGAGGAAAAGAATACATACCCTCAGTACCTTTGAGAAAATATCAAAGTTCTGAAAAATAGATCATTGGAGTCTCAAGAAAAAAGGAGAGAAAATGGAATAGAAAAAATTCTTTGAAGCTATAGTGACAAAAACTTCCGAAATCTGGTGAGACATAAAAATTCATAGATTCTAAATCTCAGCTAACTTCAAATAGCATAAATATAGAGAAAATTATGCCAAGTCATCTTAGAGTCAAACTACTGAAACCACAGATACAAAGGAAACTTGAAAGAATTCAAAGAAAGATTACCTATTACAGAAAGAAAAAAAATTAACATGACTATAAAATTCTTATGAGACCATAGAGGCAAAGAGAGGGAAATAATATCTTTAAGTGCTGAAAAAATAAACTTCCAACCCAGAATTCTGTACCAACTGAAAATATTCTTCAAGAATAAAGATAAAATAGAAACAATTTATGAAGAAGGAAAACTAAGAGATTTGTTGCTAAGAGAAGTGCACTATAGAAATGCTAAAGGGTATTTTTCAGGATGAGAGATAGTGATACCAAAGGGAACCATTTATCTTCAGGAATGAATGAAGAACATTAGGAATGACAAATATCTGGGGAAATATTCTTAAAAAACCTTTTTTGTCCTAAAGACTTTAAAATAAAAAGAATTGTTCACATCTAAGGTGAAAATTGTCTTGTAGGTATAATACATATGGCAACTATATCATAAAGGATAGGGAAGAAAATAAACAGAACTTTATGGTTACAAAGTTTCTACATTTTTCATAAAGTGGCACAACATTAACTCAAAATACTGTGAAAAGATAAGGATAAATGTTTTAATCTCAGAGAATCCCCTAAAAGTAATGTAAAGAGATACAGCTAAAAAAGACAATAGACAAATTAAAAAAAAATCCACAATATATTTAAATAATTTAAATACAAAGATGATTTTTCAGGATAAGAGACATTTTTGTAACATAAAGGTGAAAATTCATCAGGAAGACATAATATTCATAAATGTGCTTGTGCCTAAATAAGGGAGCCTGTAAGTACACAAATATATAAATGCAAAAACGGACAGATTGAAGTCAGAAACACAATTCCACAAATAAAATAGGAGATGCTATCATAGAACAACAATAATAAAAAATAATCAATCAATATCTAATAAATCTCTATCATCCATACTTAATTGATATTTATAAAAGACTACTCCCAAAGAATGAAGTAGGACCCTTAGTTAACACCATATACAAAAATTAATGCAAGATGGAGCCATAGCCTAAATGTAAGACCTAAAACTGTACTCTTAGAAGAAAATGTAGGGCAAAACTCCTGAAATTGAATTTGGCAATGTCTTCTTGGATGTGACACCAAGGCACAGGCAACAACAACAACAAAAAAATAGGCAAATTGAACTTCATGAAAAATTTTTTAAAACATTATCAACAGACACTAGCAAAAGACACTATCAATACAGCAAAATGGCAGCCCAACAGAATGGGAGAAATTTGCAGATCATTAATCTGTTAAGGGATTAATATCCAGAATGTATAGGGAATTCCTAAAACTCAACAGTAAAACCAAACAACTCAACTCAAAAATGGTCAAATGATTAGCATAGCCATTACTCTAAAGATAATCAAATCGTCGATAAGTTCACAAAAAAATGGTTAACATAACTAATCATTAGAGAAATGTAAATCAACACTACAATGAGATAATACTGCATACTCACTAGAATGGCTGTTATCAAAAAAATAAACGAACAAACAGAAACAGAAAATAGAAAGTGTTAGGATATAAAGAAATTGGAATACTTGTGCACTGTTGGTGGGAATTTAAATGGCATAGCCACTGTGAAAACGGTATGGTGGATCTTAGTTCTGCAACCAGGGATCGAATCTACACCCCCTACATTGGGAGCGTGGAGTCTTGACCACTGGACTTCCAGGGAAGTCTCTCCTCTGTCAGTTTTTAATTGGGTTATTTATCTTTTTATTATTGAGTTGTAATAGTTCTTTATTATATTCTAGATACAAGGCCCTGATCAGATATATGATTGCAAACATTTTCTCCTGTTCTATAGGTTGTCTTTTTTATTTTAACATCTTTATTGCAGTATAATTGCTTTACAATGGTGTGTTCATTTCTGCTGTATAACAAAGTAAATCAGCTATACATATACATATATCCCCATATCCCCTCCCTCTTGCATCACTCTCCCACCCCTCTAGGTGGTCACAAAGCACCGAGCTGATGTCCCTGTGCTATGAGGCTGCTTCCCACTAGCTATCTATTTTACATTTAGTAGTGTATATATGTCAATGCAACTCTTACATTTCCCCCTCCCCGTGTCCTCAAGTCCATTCTCTACGTCTGTGTCTTTATTTCTGTCCTGCCCCTATGTTCATGAACCATTATTTTTTTAGATTCCATATACATGTGTTAGCAAACAATATTTGTTTTTCTCTTTTTGACTTACTTCACTCTGTATGACAGGCTCTAAGATCCCGCATGCTGCACAGCACAGCCAAAAAAAAAAAAAAAAAAAAAACAATGGTAAAGGATCTTTACAGGCATTTTTCCAAAGAAGATATGCAAATGGCCAGTAAGCATGTGCAAAGATGATCAACATCATTATCCGTCAAGGAAATGCAAAGCAAAACCACACTGAGATACTATTTCACACCCACAAGGAGGGCTGAAATCAAAAAGGCAAATGATAACAAGTGTTGGCAAGGATGTAGAGAAAATGGAAACCTCACACACTGCTGGTGGGAATGTAAAATAATGCAGCCACTTTGGAAAAAAATCTGGCAGTACCTCAAATTGTTCAACATAGAATTACCATATGACCCAGCAATTCCACCTCTCAGTCTATACCTAATGGAAATGAAAATATATGTCCACACAAAAACATGTACACAAATGTTCATACAAGCATTATTCATATTGGTCAAAAAGTGGAAACAACCCAAATACCTATCAAGTAAAATGTGGCATAGCCATACAATGGAATATTATTTGGCAATAAAAAAAGAACAAAGTACTGATACATGGTACAACATGGCTGATTCTTTAAAGTATTAAGAATGAAAGCTAAGTGAAAGCAGTCAGTTACAAAGAATCACAAGTTGTATGAGTGCATTTACTTAAAATGTCCAGAATAGGCAGATCTACAGAGACAAAGTATATTATTGGTTGCCTAGGGCCATTGGGAGGGGGAGGTAAAAAGGGGAATAATTGCTAATGGGTATGAGAGTTTTTTCAGGGTGATGAAATATTCTAAAATTGTAGTGCCATTTTTCTGGATTTTGTGAGTTTATAGCATTTGTCATCTTTTTAAAATTTATAATTTGTTGTGATCTGTTCTCATTCTAAATAAACAGTCTCTTCCGCATAAATAAATAAATAAATAAATTACATCCACAAAATCAGAAAAAATAAAATAAATTTTAAAAAATGAAAGGAATAGAATTAATATATGATTCAGCAGTTTTACTTCTTTTGAATACATTCAAAAGAATTGAGACCAAGATCTCAAAGAAATATTTGTAGACCTATGTTCATAAAGTATTATTCATAACAGCTAAAATACAGAAGCAACTCAAGTGCCCATTAACAGATGAATGGATAATCAAATGTGGTATATACATACAATGGGATATTATCCAGCCTTAAAAAGGAAAGAAAGTCTGACAAATGTAACCACATGAATGAACATTGAGAACATTATGCTAAGTGAAATAAGCCAGTCATAAAAAGACAAATACTGTATGATTCCACTTATATGTGGTACTTAGAATGGTCAAAATCATAGAAACAGAAGGTAGAATGGTGTTTGTCAAGGGACTGGAGGGAGCGGGGATGGAGAATTATTGTGTGATGTGTACAGAGTTTCAATATTGCAAAAGGAAAAGAGTTCTGAAGATGGATGGTAATGATGATTGCAAATAACATGACTATGTCACTGAACTGTACATTTAAAAATGTTTAAGGTAGTAAAGTTTATATGTGTTTTACCACAATTTTAAAAAATTGGAAATAAGGTACTAGAACATTATTATAAACAACCTTATACCAACATATTTGAAAACCTAAATGAAATAGAAAAACTTTGAAAAATGCAAGTTTATCAAATTGACACAAAATAAAGTAGAAAATCATATAGTCCTATATCTATTAAAGAAAGATTTTTTCTGAAAAACATTCCCATCAAGAAAACTCTAGGTCTAGATTGTTTTGCTGGTAAATTCTAGCACACATTCAAAGAAGAAATAAGGCAAAACTTATATAAAATTTTTCAAAAAATAGAGGGTGAAGGAATACATTCTGTTTTTTAAATCAGCATAATATGATACCAAAATCAGACAAAAATATTACAAAAATGTTTTTAAATACAATCCAAAATATATAAAATCAATCTCAACAAGAAATAAAAAGGATAACGTATCATGACCAAGTAGGGCATTCTCTACAATACAAAGTAGTTTAATATCTGAATATCAATCAGTATAATTCTCCATATCAACAGAAAAATAAAGCCAAAGATGCTAAGATCATTTTCATAAGTGAAGAGAAAAGCATTTAACAAGATTCAATTGCCAAAATGAAAAAAACTCTTAGCAAACTAGGATTAGAAGGAAATTATTTAACTTAATAGGGGCATATATGAAAAACTTACAGCTGACAACATATTTACCAGTAAAATACTGACCACTTTTTCCTTAAAAAAAAAAGAACAAAAGATCAAGATGCCTGCACTCACAACTTTTACTCAATATTGTACCAAAAAGCCAAGCTAGAGCAATGAGGCAAGAAAGAAAAAAACCCAAAAGTTATAGATTACAGATGAAAAATTAAAACTGTCTACATTTGTAAATGACATAATTATTAATAGTAAATCCTAAGGAATAAACAAAACTATTATGAGAATTAATAAGCAAGTTTAGTAAGGTTGCAAAATATGTCTAATATACAAAAATCAATATATGCCTATATATTAGCAAATATTTGAAAAATTGAAGATATTACATTTATATTAACCTTTACAATGGAGGCAACAGCTTAACATTCTTAGGAATAAATATAAGATGTACAATCTCTTCATTGAAAAGTCCAGAACAATAATGGTATTGAAATACTCAGTACTGTTAAAATGTCAATTTCCACTGTTTATTTGTAGAATCAATGAATCTCAACTTAAATATCAAGAGATTTTCTATAGAAATTGACAAGTCACTTAAAAATTTATATGCAAATTCATGTGACCTAGAATGGCCAAATCAATTTTAAAAGAGAATAAAGTTGAAGAAATTACTACTGATTTTTCAGACTAACTATAAAGCTACAGTAATCAAGGCACTGTCATTTTAGTATAAAAGCAGATAAATAGATCAATGGACAAGACATTTTCAAGAAATAAAAAATTGTGTGTTTGGGCTTCCCTGGTGGTGCACTGGTTGAGAGTCTGCCTGCCGATGCAGGGGACACGGGTTCGTGACCCGGTCTGGGAAGATCCCACATGCCGCGGAGCGGCTGCGCCTGTGAGCCATGGCCGCTGAGCCTGCGCGTCCGGAGCCTGTGCTCTGCAATGGGAGAGGCCACAACAGTGAGAGGCCCATGTACAGCAAAAAAACAACAACAACAAAAAAAAAATTGTGTGTGTGTGTGTAGCTTTTTGTAGCAGATTGCTTTATTTTTTATGGGTTGATAAATCAATGTGTAAAGAAAAGTTTTTCAATAAATGGCACTGGGACACTGGATATCATATTGAAAAATGTACATCAATACTTATTTCACCCATATATAAAAATTAAATCAGAAGTATCATAAATCTCAATGCAACACCTAAAATTATAGTATTTCTAAAATGATACATAGAAAAAATCTTTGTAACTTGAGGTAGTGTTGGAGGAAGTCATCAAGAAGATGTGACCACAAGTTTCACCCAGGAGCTGGAGTCAGGTAATTGAGGCCTCCCTACCCCTCCCCTGGTCCTTGAAATGTGCATTCTGTTTGTTATTCCTGCTCCTGGAAGCTGTCCCAAGGATACAGCCTTGAAATAATAATGTGGTACTGACAACATCTGGACTGTGTATGTGACTGAACCCAGTTAAGGCCTCTATATAATCTTTTAAGATTCTGGCCAGCTGGTGCAGAGATATTCTCATCTTGTGGCCACCCAAGACAAGCCTTGTAGTAAGTTTCCTCACCTATTAAATCTTCCATCTACCAATCTGGAGTGCTCTGCCTCCTTCTTTGTTCTCTCCCTGCCCTCTACGGATGAGGACCAGCTGTAGATTTCACCCTGGAAGCTCCCAAGGAGGTTGCAAATTCACAGGTAGGCAATGTTTTCTTAGATAAAACGTGTTTACTGACCACATACATGTAGCCTACCCATTATACACCTACTAGAATCACTAAATTTTTTTAAAAAGACTGACAATAACAAGTGCTGGTAAGGATATGGAGTAAATGGAATTGCTATTTCATATCTTACTTCAATATATCCAATTGCTGGTGGGAATTAAAAATTATATGACTGCCATGGGAAATTATTTGGCAATTTCTTAAAAAGCTAGACATACATCATTCTTACACTCATCCTTTCCATTCTAAGTGTTTACCCAAGAGAAATGAAAATATGTCCATTTGTAAAGGAATGTATATAATATAGAATGGAATATTACTCAGTAATACAAAAAAGCCCAGATTATTTATATGTTCATGGATTCATAAAGCATGGATGAATCTTAATAATGCAGATTGAAGGAACCCAGACATGAAAGAGTACATATTATATGATTTCAATCTTAGAAAATTCTAGAAAGTACAACATAAATCTACAGTGACAGAAAGCAAATCAGTGGCTGTCTGGAGCCAAGAGCAGAGGAAGAGATAAATGCAATGGGGCTTGAGGATGTTTTGAGAGTAATGTTCTGTATCTTGATTGAGGCAGTTGTTTCTTAAATGTATGTAACTGTCAAAAGTCATTAAAGGGCTTCCTGGTGGCGCAGTGGTTGGGAGTCCGCCTGCCGATGCAGGGGACGCGGGTTCGTGCCCCGGTCCGGGAGGATCCCACATGCCGCAGAGGGGCCCGTGAGCCACGGCCGCTGAGCCTGCGCGTCCGGAGCCTGTGCTCCGCAGTGGGAGAGGCCACAACGGTGAGAGGCCCGCGTACCACAAAAAAAAAGTCGTTAAATAGTTCACTTTAGTGGATGCAACCTATTGTATGTAAATTATATCACAGTAATGTTAATTAAATGTAAAAATGCATACTGTAAAACCTAAAAGGTTGAGAACATATAGCATGAAGAATATAGATGAAGGTACTTAGAAGTCTCCCAAATAACTTAATGTCTTGATGCACATTCTATGCATTCTCTTGGTAAAAGAACTTAAAATGTCCTTGTTTGCCTGCTTACCACAAACATTTTATGGTGAAACACTGACACAGTAAGCCAAAGACCACCAAAATGCTCTGCTTTACTTTAATAGAAGTTTTTTTTTCTTTTTATTACAGAAAGAATGATATAATACAGTGTATAAATTTTGTGATTTTTTTAACAAAGAGAAGTTGCCACCGATTCCACATAAATGAATTTTTTAAAGTGTAGAATCTACCCCCTAAAAGAGACATAGCAAAAAATGTAAATAAATTAGAAATATTTAAAACTTAAACTCTACACCACTAAAACAGTTTATGTTGCAAGTATAGCCAATATATTTTAAAGTGTGTATAAATTATACAGAATATAGATCTCTGAAATAATAGAATGCTGCCTTAGAAGCCATAAAAATCTTCCCAATGTATAAAATCATATCCCAATAAGAAATTTGCTCATTATATCATTTTTGCAAAAAGTACTTTTTCTGTCTTCATATCTATGTTCTTTTCTTTTCCATGTATCATTTATTACTGATAGTTGAAAAAGTCTGCCCTATGAACAGGCTCAACATTAGCAAGAAGTCACTATTTTCTTCTTGCTCTGGAGGTTGGTGATCTATTTTTTGGTCCTAAAACCCTGCTACTTTCAAAGCTATTCAATTGTCAAAGAAATCTTTGTTCCACTCTTGGATAGAGTACCTATATCTGGTTGAGAATCATTGAAAAGATAACAAAAAAATTTTCACAGGAACCATAGAAAGTGATAGGTTTTTCTCCAACATAAAATGTATACAATTTAGCAAAAATTTAATTTTTGAAATTTTTCATCCTAGTGCTGTTAAAATACAATATACATAGTAAAGAATTATACACTTTTTGTTAAAATATAATTAAGTCTATTTGACATTTGTGCTTTACATTTATATATACTTACATATGATATAATTACATATTATATTATAAATATTTATAAAAAATATGCTTTATATATCATAATAACTAAAAAAACTGATATTTTTTTCATTATTTTTACCATTTTTATATAGTGATAACAATGTCCTGGATAACAAAAATTTATATAGGTAATGGAGATCATTGTAGAGCAAATATTTTATTCCACAGAAAAAGAGACTAACATGACCTACAAAAATAATGAGCTCAGTTTGAAAGATGGAGAAAATTTAAACTACCTGAATCTAGGTGGTTCTCTTTTATAGTAGACATGCCTCTACTATACTTCTGCTAAGCTAGAAAAGGAGGAAAGCACAGTGGTTGAGAGTACCAGGTTTGAAATCAGATGAATGCATCATCTGCTAACTCTGAGCCCCTGAGAAAGTATTTTTACTTCCTTGAACCTCAGTTTCTTCATCTGTAGGATAGAAATAATTATAAGTACCCCCATGGGACCTGCAGGGACTCAGTATCATCATATAGGAAAGAATTTAGCAGAATGACTGCCGACTGTCATGTAGTAAATGCTTAATAAATGATGGCTTTTAGTTCAAAATTTACTCTCTCTACAGAATTGAAAATTGGTTCTAATCCACACCTCTCTAAAAATTTTGAAACTCAGTGTCAGAAGGAAGACCTTTGAAGAAGTAATTTTACTAATAAATTAAGAAAAATTTGGTAGCATTGTATAACCTACTCAAGATAGAACAATGTTTTGAAAGCAAATATATAATTAAGTTCAAAAGAAGGAGCCCTTTATTCTATATTTGAATATTTTTTTGAAATTTTTAATTACTTTATTTCAGTAGTTAGGAATGAAATCAACTTCAGCATATGTCCAACTTCTTAATCTAGCTTCGTGTTCAGAATGTCTTTCTGTGAATTAATTATTAACCCAGTTGGTTCTATCAGGTATCATGATGAGAAAATTTGAGAAATATAGGTAGGTTATAACTCTAAATGGAAGCATGCCATTTGTCTCTGCTTTATATAGTTTAGTGAATGAATAATTTTCTTGTTTTCATTTCATTCTAGAACTTTAGATCCTTTTATTGGGTCTAATGGTATCTTTTTAGGAATCATATTATTTTTTAGCAACAAGCCTATGCCACTATATAACATACACTTATTAATTCAAAAATGCCTTATTACTTCCTAAAAGCAACAAAAATATTGGAAATCCTTTTTTTTTCGAAAAGCAAACAAAAATATTGGAAATCCTTTTACCCTTCAGTAAGAAAGCTTAAATAAATTACATTATGTTTATACCACAGTATAGTATCTAGTCATTTAAAAAGTTGAAGTAGAATTATATTTATTGATATGGTTATGATTCCAAGATAAACAGTTGGGTGAAATGAGCTGGACCTCTAGCCTGAGAAATGAGCTCTACACAGATCTGTGGGAGATTGCCACTCAGCTCTAGTGCTCTCCTCCATGCTAAATCTGATTATTTTGCTTAAAAATGTAAACAATATTTTCTTTCTGCAAGGGATGTTTCTTTTGCATCCAAGACTTGGGGCATATTTGGATATGCCAGACCTCATCTTTATTATCGTGAAGATTTCAGATAAATTCTTCAAATGATTCTAGCATTCATCTGGTACAAAAGATCTTAATGATTCTGTATCTTCAGTAGGATATTGCTTAAGCCATCTTTGTCCCTGAAACAAAATTCTTTATACGAGATATGGTTATAAAGTAGGTGTCAAAGAAGATGAAGTCTAGCTGAATGACTCAATACTTTGAAAATCAGTTTCAACAAGTGGTGAAGAAATTTAATTTAGTGGAGTCAGTGAGCTGTATGACTTAATGGAAAACAGCTTGAATTATAAATTTTGTAACCACTGACAGCCTGTGAAAAAGGTTCAGCATTTACATTGCTATGAGCTTTACAGGAGAATCTTCTATCATCTAGTTTATGTTGTGAGCACAGGATTTCCTTGGATCCCAAAGGGAAATTATTTTGGATTTCCGTGTAAGCTGATAATGACCAAAGGGTAACAACTTCCCTCCGCAAAATTCGGTAAAGTCTTTTTCTTGCTCACTCTTCCTCAGTGTTTACCTGAGCTCATGAATGTTCTACAAGTCCCACTCTGAACTGATGACCAGATAAATAATTAATACATTGTGTGGAGCCCTGGAAAGGTAGACAGAGACTCTCTGAATGGCTTCCAACCCTTGCAGGAAAGGATGAATTTGTCCTGGCTCCACTTGCACTACACTGATATCCTGGTTTTTAAAAGTTGAAAATTGAATTCTAAAAATAAATTATCTCCAGATCAACACTGCGCAGACCAAACAAAATATTTTTCTGATCTATAATCATTTGTGAGTTGCTAGTTGACAATCTCTGATTTAGAGGAAATGACAGGTTCTGGGAAGGAAAGCACTTATTTCAAATGCTGGCTTTGCCTCAGTGTATATATGCTTGGGCAACTGTACTTCAGTTCCACCATGTGGTAAAAGGGAATCATCTAGTCTTAAACTATTCTGTTTTGATTTTCTGTTCTTTTGAGAAACAAATAATAATTTTGACTGAATGGAGACAAGGTAAATAACCTGGGGGAGCAAGTTCATCAGAGACCAGCTGAGCTTCTAATCAATACAAGCACATTAAGCACAGGATTATTTCAGGACACAACCATGGTACCTACACTAACACCAGCACGGCTAAAAGCACTTTGATTCTTTTGTAAGGCACACATTGTTCTGTTTGCCTAATCTCCTGATTTTCTGAAAATCATAGTTAATGATGGACTGTTCATTTTGTACAATGTTATCTTGCTCCCCAAGCCACATGATTGGTTCAGGGATGGGCACGAGACCACACTGAATTGAAGAGTCCATTCACCAGGATTCTGAAATTGGGAAAGAAAGAATATTTCTCTTGCAGTAAATGTTAGGAGCTGTTAAAAGTTCAGCACTAGCCTTTAATCTAAAAAGGTTAAAGAGACCACTAAGCAAGGAAAGGGAGAAGAATGAGAGGAATATATGAAGTATACAGGCAAGTGCTAGAGAATAGAGGATCTTTGTCACCTCAGTGTTTACCCCAATACCTGGAGCTAAGTAGATAGGCAGCATATCTATTATAAATAAATGAACTATATAAATTAGATAATAAATTTCAAGTGCACAATTTTTGGTTTATATCAGCACAATCTCTCCCTCTTGCTGTCTCCTTTAAAAAAATGCTCCAATACAGAATCCATTCCATATGCTTTAGGTGTGGTTGAAACTGACCCTCAACTACTGTCCATCGGGGAAAGCACATGACACAGGCCAAGTTAATGAGAAGATTTCATATACCTGTCAACAGTCATTTAGATTCAGGGATGGTTCTGGGTTCAGGATTGTTTCAAGACACACACAAAGCCAAGCAGAATTAGGGTATTCATTGAAATTTGATATGTGGATAGAAAACCATAAGGATATTGATATTATAGCTACAAGAATTAATCTTTACCTATGTGTAGATCCAGTTTGGAAATTAAGTCAATACAGTGAGAAACAGGACAAAATGATGGAGAAAGAAACTTCTTCATTTGAATCTCTGAATGCAGCTGTTTCTAAAGCTGGATTTGTTACCTAGCATGAATCAGTAGGTTTTCTCTTAAACTAGTTTGAGTTTGGTCTCTATCATATGCATATCTTATTATACAAAAATTATTTTGAGAAACATAGAAAAATCTATACAAATGTTGTTTATTATTTAGTAATTACTCCCCTTTGACTCTAAAAATAGTCTCCAGATAAAATTGTCAAAGCATTCAGAATGCTGAAGTATGTTGTAAAATTGTTCATCTACTGCTCTCATGAGAAAAGTACTGGTTCAAGGTATTTGAAAGATCCACCTTGATGCCTCACATAACCAGTCCAAACAACATGAGTTCTAAGTAAAAGAAATGGACTTACTATGAAACTGCAACTTTAGAGCAAATGTTTATCCCACTCTACCAACCAGATCCTTTTATAAAGAGATTCTAGAGCCACATGGTGAATTCAAATTCCAACTTCTCCATGCAGATTTATTAATTAAGCTATGAGACAATGAACATTTATTGGTTCAGTGTCTATGGCTATCTGCCACACACTGTATGAAGCTCTGAAGATATAAGGAAGAAGAAACTCAAGGTCTGACTCCATGGCACGTACAGTAAAATAAGAAAGGTATACAAGTAAATAATTGCAATATAGTGTAATAGAGACTCTGATGGATGTCTACAGAGGGTGCTTCAGAAGAAAGTGTTTCACCAACCTGCAGTTTAGTGTGTGTGTGTGTCTGTGTGTGTGTGTCTGTGTGTGTGTTAAATAATGAGCCAGGCTTTCCACATATAATTTGTTCCATAGTTGTACATAGTTGCATATAGTTGTACATTTCTATAAGTTTTATTCATTCTTGCTCACCAAATGATTGGATATTCCCTAAGGACCTAGAAGTCAAAAATAACCAGAGAACATATGTTTAAAGCCTATTTATTGGGGATTTGGAACCAAGATAGTGGAGCAGAAGGACGTGCTCTCACTCCCTCTTGAGAGAACACCAGAATGACAACTAGCTGCTGGACAATCATCAACAGGGAGACACTGGAACTCACCAAAAAAGATACCCTGCATCCAAATACAAAGGAGAAGCCACAATGAAATGGTAGGAAGGGCACAATCACAGTAAAATAAAATCCCATAATTTCTGGGTGGGTGACTCACAGACTGGAGAACACTTATACCACAGAAGTCCACCCACTGGAATGAAGGTTCTGAGCCCCACATCAGGTTCCCAACCTGGGGGTCTGGCAATGGGAGGAGGAATTCCTAGAGAATCAGACTTTGAAGACTAGTGGGATTTGACTGCAAGACTTCAACAGGACTGGGGGAAACAGAGACTCCACTCTTGGAGGGCACGAAAAAAGTAGTGTGCACATCGGGACCCAGGGGAAAGAGCAGTGACCCCAGGGAAGACTGAACCAGACCTACCTGCTAGTGATGGAGGGTCTCCTGCAGAGATGGGTGGTGGCTGTGGCACATGGTGGGGACAAGGACACTGGCAGCATATGTTTGGGAAGTACTCCTTAGTGTGAGCCTTCCCAGAGTCAGCCATTAGCCCCAACAAAGAGCCCAGGTAGGCTCCAGTGTTGTGTTGCCTCAGGCCAAACAACCAACAGGGATGGAACCCAGCCCCACCCATCAACAGTCAGATGGATGAAAGTTTTACTGAGCTCTGCCCAACAGAGCAAGAGTCAGCTCTACCCACCACCAGTCGCTCCCATCAGGAAACTTGCAAAAGCCTCTGAGATAGTCTCATCCACCGGAGGGCAGACAGCAGAAACAAGAAGAACTACAATCCTGCAGCCTGTGGAACAAAACCCACATTCACAGAAAGATACACAATATGAAAAGGCAGAGGGCTATGTACCAGATAAAGGAACAAGATAAAACCCCAGAGAAACAACTAAATGAAGTGGATATAGACAACCTTCCAGAAAAAGAATTCAGAATAATGATAGTGAAGATGATCCAGGACCTCGGAAAAAGAATGGAGGCAAAGATGGAGAAGATGTAAGAAATGTTTAACAAAGACCTAGAAGAATTCAAGAACAAACAAACAGATATGAACAACACAATAACTGAAATGAAAAATACACTAGAAGGATTCAATAGCAGAATAACTGAGGCAGAAGAATGGATAAGTGACCTGGAAGACAGAATGGTGGAATTCACCGCTGCAGAACAGAATAAAGGAAATAGAATGAAAAGAAATGAAGACAGCCAAAGAGACATCTAGGACAACATTATATGCAACAATATTCACATTATAGGGGCCCCAGAAGGAGAAGAGAGAGAGAAAGGACCCCAGAAAATATTTGAAGAGGTTATAGTTGAAAACTTCCCTAAAATGGGAAAGGAAATAGCCACCCAAGTCCAGGAAGCACAGAGAGTCCCATACAGGATAAACCCAAGGAGAAACACGCTGAGACACATAGTAATCAAATGGCAAAAATAAAGACAAACAAAAATTATTGAAAGCAGCAAGGGAAAAATGAAAAGTAACATACAAGGGAACTCCCATAAGGTTAACAGCTGATTTCTCAGCAGAAACTCTACAAACCAGAAGGGTGTGGCATAATATACTTAAAGTGATGAAAGGGAAGAACCTACAACCAAGATTACTCGAACTGGAAAGGATCTCATTCAGATTCCATGGAGAAATCAAAAGCTTTACAGACAAGCAAAAGCTAAGAGAATTCAGCACCACCAAACCAGCTCTACAACAAATGCTAAAGGAACTTCTCTAAGTGGGAAACACAAGAGAAGAAAAGGACCTGCAAAAACAAACCCAAAACAATTAAGAAAATGGGCATAGGAACATACATATTGATAATTACCTTAAACGTGAATGGATTAAATGTTCCAACCAAAAGACACAGGCTTACTGAATGGATACAAAAACAAGACCCATCTATATGCTGTCTACAAGAGACCCACTTCAGACCTAGAGACACATACAGACTGAAAATGAGGGGATGGAAAAAAGATGTTCCATGCAAATGGAAATCAAAAGAAAGCTGGAGTAGCAATACTCATATCAGATAAAATAGACTTTAAAATAAAGAATGTTACAAGAGACAAGAAAGGACACTACATAATGATCAAGGGATCAATCCAAGAAGATATAACAATTATAAATATATTTGTACCCAACATAGGAGCACCTCAATACATAAGGCAACTGCTAACAACTATAAAAGAAAAATCAACAGTAACACAATAATAGTGGGGGACTATAACACCTCACTTACACCAATGGACAGATCACCCAAAATGAAAATAAATAAGGACACAGAAGCTTTAAATGACACAACTGACCAGATAGATTTTATTGATATTTATAGGACATTCCATCCAGAAACAGCAGATTACACTTTCTTCTCAAGTGCACACAGAACATTCTGCAGGATAGACCATATCTTGGGTCACAAATCAAGCCACAGTAAATTTAAGAAAATTGAAATCATATCAGGCATCTTTTCTGACCACAACGCTATGAGATTAGAAATGAATTACAGGGAAAAAAACCGTAAAAAATCCACATACATGGAGTTAAACACTACATTACTAAATAACCAAGAGATCACTGAAGAAATCAAAGAGGAAATCAAAAAATACCTAGAGACAAATAACAATGAAAACACGATGATCCAAACCTGTGGGATGCAGCAAAAGCAGTTTTAAGAGGGAAGTTTATAGCTATACAAGCCTACATCAAGAAACAAGAAAAATCTCAAATAAAAAACCTAAACTTACAACTATAGGAACTACAGAAAGAAGAAGAAACAAAACCCAAAGTTAGCAGAAGGAAAGAAATCATAAAGATCAGAGCAGAAATAATGAAATAGAAAGAAAGAAAACAATAGCAAAGATCAATAAAACTAAAATCTGGTTCTTTGAGAAGATAAAATTGATAAACCATTAGCCAGACTCATTGAGAAAAAGAGGGAGAGGAATCAAACCAATAAAATTAGAAATTAAAAAGGAGAAGTTACAACAGACACAGCAGAAATACAAAGCATCCTAAGAGACTACTACAAGCAATTCTCTGCCAATAAAATGGACAACCTGGAAGAAATGGACAAATTCTTTGAAAGGTATAACCTTCCAAGACTAAACCAGGAAGAAATAGAAAATGTGAACAGACCAATCACAAGTAATGAAATTGAAACTGTGAATAAAAATCTTCCAACAAACAAATGTCCAGGACCAGATGGCTTCACAGGTGAATTCTATCTAACATTTAGAGAAGAGCTATCACCCATCCTTCTCAAACTCTTCCAAAAAATTGTGGAGGAAGGAACACTCCCAAACTCATTCTATGAGACCACCATCACCATGATACCAAAACCAGGCAAAGATACTACAAAAAAAGAAAATTACAGACCAATATCACTGATGAATATAGATGCAAATATCCTCAACAAAATACTAGCAAACAGAATCCAACAACACATTAAAAGGATCATACACCTTGATCAAGTGGGATTTATCCCAGGGATGCAAGGATTCTTCAATATATGCAAGTCAATCAAAGTGATACTCTATATTAACAAAATGAAGAATAAAAACCATATGATCATCTCAATAGATGCAGAAAAATCTTTTGACAAAATTAAACACCGGTTTATGATAAAAATTCTACACAAAGTGGGCATGGAGGGAACCTACCTCAACGTAATAAAGACCATATACAACAAACCCACAGCAAACATCATTCTCAATGGTGAAAAACTGAAAGCATTTCCTCTAAGATTAGGAAGAAGACAATGATGTCCACTCTCACCACTATTATTCAACATAGATTTGAGAGTCCTAGCCATGACAATCAGAGAACAAAAAGAAATAAAAGGAATACAAATTGGAAAAGAAGAAGTAAAACTGTCACTGTTTGCAGATGATATGATACTATACATAGAGAATCCTAAAGATGCCACCAGAAAACTACTGGAGCTAATCAATGGTAAAGTTTCAGGATACAAAATTAATGCACAGAAATCTCTTGCATTCCTATACACTAATGATGAAAAACCTTAAAGAAAAATTAAGGAAACACTCCCATTTATCATTGCAATAAAAAGAATAAAATACCTAGGTATAAACCTATCAAGGGAGACAAAAGACCTGTATGCAGAAAACTATAAGACACTGATGGAAAGAAATTAAAGATAATACAAACAGATGGAGAGATATACCATGTTCTTGGATTGGAAGAATCAATATTGTGAAAATGCCTATATTACTGAAAGCAAACTATAGATTCAATGCAATCACTTTCAAATTACCAACGGCATTTTTTATGGAACAAGAAAAAAAAGATCTTAAATTTGTATGGAGACACAAAAGACCCCAAATAGCCAAAGTAGTCTTGAGGGAAAAAAACGGAGCTGGAGGAATCAGACTCCCTGACTTCAAACTATACTACAAAACTACAGTAATCAAGACAATATGGTACTGGCACAAAAACAGAAACATAGATCAATAGAACAAAATAGAAAGCCCAGAGATAAATCCATACACCTATGGTCAACTAATCTATGACAAAGGAGGCAATGATGTACAATGGAGAAAAGACAGCCTCTTCAATAATGGTGCTGGGAAAACTGGACATCTACATGTAAAATGATAAAATCAGAAAACTTCCTAACACCATACACAAAAATAAACTCAAAATGGATTAGAGACCTAAATGTAAGATGAGACACTATAAAACTCTTAGAGGAAAACATAAGAAGAACACTCTTTGACATAAATCACAGCAAGATCTTTTTTGATCCACCTCCTAGAGTAATGGAAATAAAACCAAAAGTAAACAAATGGAACCTAATGAAACTTCAAAGCTTTTTCACAGCAAAGGAAACTATAAACAAGACAAAAAGACAACCCTCAGAATGGGAGAAAATATTTGCAAATGAATCAATGGACAAAGGATCAATCTCCAAAATATATAAATAGCTCATGCAGCTCAATATTAAAAAAACAAACAACCCAATCCAAAAATGGGCAGAAGACCTAAGTAGACATTTCTCCAAAGAAGACATATAGATGGCCAAGAAGCACATGAAAAGCTGCTCAACATCACTAATTATTAGAGAAATGCAAATCAAAACTACAATGAGGTATCACCTCACACCAGTTAGAATGGGCACCATCAGAAAATCTACAAACAACCAATGCTGGAGAAGGTATGGAGAGAAGGGAACCCTCTTGCACTGTTGGTGGGAATGTAAATAGATACAGTCACTATGGAGAACAGTATGGAGGTTCCTTAAAAAACTAAAAATAGAATTACCATATGACCCAGCAATCCCACTACTGGGCATATACCCTGAGAAAACCATAATTCAAAAAGACACATGCACCCCAATGTTCATTGCAGCACTATTTACAATAGCCAGGTCATGGAAGCAATCTAAATGCCCATCGACAGATGAATAGATAAAGAAGATGTGGTACATTTATACAATGGAATATTACTCAGCCATAAAAAAGGAACGAAACTGGGTCATTTGCAGAGACGTGGATAGAGCTAGAGACTGTCATACAGAGTGAAGTAAGTCAGAAAGAGAAAAACAAATATTGTATATTAATGCATATATGTGGAACCTAGAAAAATGGTATAGATGAACCAGTTTGAAGGGCAAAAATTGAGATACAGATGTAGAGAATAAACGTATGGACATCAAGGGGGAAAGTGGCAGGGGGGTGGGGGTGGTGGTGTGATGAATTGGGCGAGTGGGATTGACATGTATACACTGATGTGTATAAAATTGATGACAAATAAGGACCTACTGTATAAAGTAATAAATTAAATAAAATAAAAAAATAAAACCTGTTTACTCACTAGGTTCCTTTTATCATCTATTTAAGTTGAAATTAAGTTAATAGGCTGAGATTCAATAGGGTTTTTTTTAGAATTTTAAATGTATTAGCACAAAGATTTAAATATTGAGTATTTCTGTAGAAAATAAGAATTATAGTTACCTTTATTACCAAGTACTACAAGTTAGTCTTTTTTTTAGAAAGAAATTTTTAAACGTCTATAAAGTCAACATTTTAAGAAACATACATTTTTCAAGCACTATTTTACCTTAACATTAAAATAAATAATAAAAAACAAAAAAATTAAACAACTCCCATGGGAATTAAATAGCAATTAGCACATGGTGAACAAAGGGGATTTGTTGAAGACCTGTGGAGCCTGGAGGCTCTGTGGATTTCCTGATGTAGTGATGCGGCCTAATGTTCTGTTTTCATAGAAATCAGAGGAGTGTGCCCAAGATTAGGGCCATCTGTGACCAGTGTCACAGGCAGTTTTCTCCTCCCAAGAGAAGTGAAAGAGTTTTTTGCATACAGCATGAATGACAGCAAGCATCAGTAAGCCTGGCCTGAGGACAAGAAAAAAGAAATTTTCCCTCCAAGATGAAGTGGGAGGGAAATTTATACCCCAGAACATGCCACCTATTTGATTCTTCATCTGGCAACTCTACTTTAGCAAATTATGATGTTGGAATACGTCCTCCTTGCTAATAGAGTATCAGTGTGCAGAATGCTTAAAACCTGTGAATATGCTGTCTGGGGTACATCTCACTGCACCTGTCAGAAAGCTTCATCTGTTTCATGCCACCATAGGCACTGACCAGTTCCTCTCAACTCCCCACACACCAGTTTCTCCTTGCTTGCCTTACAGCATTTCACCTTCCCTCACTCACCTAGTTAATTTCACGTGGTTCTGATGATTCCTCCACATTGTTTTCATCTGACTACGTAGCTTCTCTACTTGCTACCCTAAAATTATCTTTTAAAAATCCCATTCAATTCAGAATAGCCTCATTAAAGAATTTAAGACAATTTTCGAAATGTATTTTACAGAAAGAAATAGGAAGGAACATGAATATTAGCTTTAGCAAGTAATGCTTATAACTCTGCTATTGCATGCTTCACTAGTACATAGAGCCCCAAAAGCTATAAGCAAAAATATAAATTGTATATATAACAAAATCCTAATATAAAATAGCATGAAAACAGACATTATCCTATCTCTGAGAAGCTCTGTAAGGTGGTTGAACTGCCTATAAATATAATGATAGAATTATAACCATGAGCAGTTGTCACTATCTAGAGATGAGAAATACAGAGTTCCATTTGTTGGCTTTGCTGCTGATGAATCATACACAGTCAATTAACCTCTGTGAAACATTACTTGGTACCTTTCTATTTCACAGTAATGTTTTGAACATTTGGATGAATATGAATTAGTAAAGTTTTGTTTATTAAGTGGCTACAATCCAAAACATGGAGAACAGAAAATAGAACAATACATGCCCAGGTGTGATAATCAAATATATTGCATTGTTGGTACCTTTTATTTATTATTTATTGATTGCAAACTTTCTTTTAGGTGTTGCGGTTACTTGCTTTTATTATTTTTGGTTATTTTTTATTAGATCAGTTCTTTTATTTTTTTAAAGGCTTTATTTAATTTGTTACAATATTGCTTCTTTTTTATGTTTTGGGTTTTTGGCCGCGAGGTATGTGGGATCTTAGCTCCCCAACCAGGGATGGAACCCACACCACATTGGAAGGCGAAGTCTTAACCACTGGACTGAAAGGGAATTCCCGAGCAATTCTTTTAGAAATGACTGTACTCTTATTAATGTCATATTAAACACTAGAAATGTTATGTTGAATTTGAATGAATATAGCAGGAAAATAAATTTTTACCTCAAAAGAACAAGCATGGGGCTTCCCTGGTGGAGCAGTGGTTGGGAGTCCACCTGCCCATGCAGGGAACGCGGGTTTGTGCCCTGGTCCGGGAAGATCCCACATGCCGCGGAGCGGCTGGGCCCGTGAGCCATGGCGGTTGAGCCTGCGCGTCCGAGGCCTGTGCTCCGCAGCGGGAGAGGCCACAACAGTGAGAGGCCCGCGTACCACAAAAAAAAAAAAAAAAAGAAAGAAAGAAAAAAGAACAAGCATGGATTTACCCTTATATTTAAATACATCTGTTGATATAAATTGCTTGGCAGGAAACATATGTTGTGTTTAAAACTGATCTTACATTTGGAAATTTGAGCTGAGCTACCCTGAACTTTTTAGCTAGGTTAACTTATAGTCTTCAAAGTTGTAAATGGTTTCTTTCCACATGTACAGTCAAGGTTACTGAATACAAAAGTAAGACTTTAGTATTATATTTTCTTCTACATTAAAAGATATAGAGGTTGGGAGAAATATATTTATTTTAAAATACAAAACTTTAATTAAAGGTGGCCACAAAAGCTTTACTTAGAAAGAATTTGTGGAATGTTATTAAATGTTGCCACCTTCAGGACAAATTTTAAAATAACACTGAAAGGACAGGATTAAAGATACAGTATTCTTGCTATGATTAAATATTCAGTCTACAATACTGATGCAAAATTATCTACTTAGGCTTTTTTAAGGCATCTAAACATCTTTAAAAATTATTCTCATACTCAACTAAATACCTAAAAACTTCAGCTAGAGTATGCTTATCTAATAGTCACCCACTATAGATATTTATTTAAGAAACATTGGTAGATTATTATTATGCCTATTAGGCACTGTTCTAGATGTTGAAGATACAGAGATGACAAAGACATATATATCAAGTACATTCAAGGAGTCCATATTCTAGAGGGGGGAATCAATACGTAAATGGAATATTCCAATATTGTGATAAATGTTCTGATAGAAGTAAACAGCCTGTTATAGAAGAACATGAGCCAAACGCCTCACTCCAGAGGATAAGAAAGAAGCAGTGAGGAAAGCATGATGGAAGTGGCAACTGAGCTTAGTCTGTTATTATAATAACTCTGTTATTATATGTTATATATCTATAATTAGATTGTTTCCCTTTTGCTTCTTTCTATTAAAATAAAGAGAGAAAAAAAGAATACTCAAAAATAGCACAATTATCATGTCTACTGGTGTGTACCTGAAACGGAGGTTATGTTCATTGAAATAAGTTATTTCATAGCTTATGTAGATATTTTCTTACCTTTCAAATTTCCTTTTGGTAGTCTTTAACAAATTTCCTATGGAGTCTTCATGGAGCAACCTTGGGGGAAAAAATATGCTGTCATTTCTCCTGCTCATATTCTAGGTCTGGACAATCAATACAAATGAATTAAAGGTACTGGGTTGATTGGCAGAAGCTGTCTTTCTCAAATCGTCCACAAACAGCAAAGAAAAATCCTCCTAGAATTCACCATGCTGTCTGTATTCCTCTCCATCATGAGAGGAAATTTTTGTTCTAATAAAAATCAGTACAAAATTCCCATTCCCATTATCCCACTTTCCACATAAATGGCCTCTGAGACAGCTCCTATCTTTAATTTAAATGTGTTACCATTGTTATATATATGTGCAATATATATGAGATGTATCTATAAAGCAGTAAAATAAAGTGGCATATGAGCTGATCAGATGTGTTCTACCTGAAAATTGGCTATTCCTCCATTACCCAAGGAGGATTTTGATCTGCTCTTGACTGTAATAATTTCTCCAAAATGTCACTGCAGGATTTTTAAATAAAAATTATTATTATCTTCACTACCTTTGGAAATAAAATTATTTCAGTCGAAGTAAATTGAAATAAAATCATTGATTGAAGGAATTATACAGGTAGATAAGTATCAATACTTAAACTCACTATAGAAAACAACAGATCAAATCAAAGCAATTTCTACTCGAGTTTGAATTTGAAAGAGAACAACAAAAAAAAGAGTAGAGTGCTGAATTATGTCTTTTATTTTTGTAGAACAAGAGAAAAAAATCCAAATCTGAATAAAATAGTTCATAGTCTTTCCTGATAAAATGTCATTCAGGTGCACTAATTGGAGTACAAGAGCTTGTTATTTTTTAATGTTACTTATGAAACTTCTGCTCAAGTTGAAACACTAATTATAAACTTAATTGCACATGTCAGCAAGCAATGTTCCTCTTGAGGTACCACCTCCAAATGAAGATAATGAATGGGTGGCTCTTTTATCCCAGACTTAGCTTGTCTTCTATGTGACTGCATCTTTCTTTCCAGAAACATTCGCTACAGAGATAGGTTGCACTCCAGTTTTATATGATAAATTATGTAAACAATTTAACCTTAAAAGTCAGTTCATACTGAACCAAAAATTACAAAAAAAATTTTTTCATAATAGTATCTATTACTTTTCTAGTGAGGAATTAAAGTTCCAGGATTGAATGCATGACAGAATCTGGTGGTTTTGAATTTGAATTTTTTTTAGTTCAGTAAAAATTTTTAAAAGAGGAACTGACAAGGGGTTTCCTTCTTTTTATGTTGCCAAAACAAGATAAAGATAGACTCATACAGATAGATAGATAGATGATAGATAGATAGATAGATAGATGATAGATAGATAGAACAACCATGATTTTACATAATAAAGAAATTTTTTGACACCAAAAGTCAAAGATATGTAATCTTAAATTAAGTTATTAAATAAAATTAGATAAACTGGTCTTCATTTAACACTCACTACTTTCCTTTTATTTTCTACTAACTTTACCACAGATTGGCAAAAACTTTGTTACAGATAGGCTCTGGTCTATGTCAGACCCATGAGAACCATGATCTGTTTCAAGTAATTCCTCCCTGGTAAGGGTTTATCCAACATTTCTTCTTAAAAGTCACTTGTGCTTATAACTGCTGCTAATTTTAATTCATGGGAGATGTTTTAATTTTTTTTAAATAACAGCTTAAAGTTATTGTAACTATTTCCCATGTTTGCTATTCAGAAGATTTAGTCTAAGTATCATTTGAAGGCTGAAATGAATAAGTTTAAAATACTTAAACTGCAGTTTGTCCATTTGAAAAATGTTGTTTCCTATTCAATGAGAAACAAGATGATGCAGATGTGGACCTAGAGTGAAATTACATAATTTCTATCATCAAGATTACAGTTTAATAAGGAAGACAAAAATATATCTCAGAGCTTTATATAGATTAAATGCAATAAGATTTAAGAAGCAGTTTGAAGACTATTAACTCTGATTCAGAATTATGTAATTATATTGCATAAAACATACATAACAATATGTACAACAACTTAAGACACTTGGAATATTCTATGAAGTTTGGTTACCAGTTAAAGCCAAACAAAGCATAAATACATTTCCTGCTCCCTTTTCTGCCCCTGTTTCTGACATGGACACAGGAACAATTCTCCTTAGATTCCAAGGACATCTCCTTTCCTCCCCTATTGCTACAGTTCACCGTGGTTACATGCTTTTGAAGTCTCTTATGCACACTAAGTCACCCCTTCTGCTCTTGGGCTTTCAGAGTTGCTGACACCATTTCCTGACACTCACAAAGCTCCTGTTACCACATCAGCTCACCAGAGCCCTACTGTGTTCTCACAAATTGAGGAGAGTCCCCTCCACCAGACTCCTCCTAAAGTCATTTACTTGGGCCTCAAAACCCTGATTTCTACACAGCCAAAGTCTTCAGGAATTCAACAAAGTGGCTCATTTCAATATTTATATATTATGTAGTTATTGTATTATATTATATATACAAAAAGTTATACAAGGCATAACTGCATATATGAGCAGTTTAAAAATGAAAGTAAAAAGATAAACCAGTCTCCTGCTGGTCATGCTTCCTTGCTCTGGAACATGTTCTCTAGAGCATTCTGCTCTGGGCCTGCTCTAGCTACTCCCTTCCCCAAGAGGAAAGGATTTCCAGGGGCCAAAGGAACATGCCTACCTGAAGCCCAAGGGATGACTTCTCCAGGCACCAAGAACCCTAAAGTTCCCTGCCACGTGTCCCTGAGCTTAATTTCAAGACCTGATTTGACTCTTCCTCAGGTCAGACACCATTAGATGTGTCACTATAAGCTCCAGGGGGGTTCAAGAGGCAGATATTTAGGGGAGTTGTGGGCAAAGCCTGGATAGAGGTGCTAAGAGATGCCTTGCAGTGGCACAGGCCTAAGGGTGGGACCAGATAGGGTGAGCCAGAGGTCATGAGTCTATGTACGGCCTAGACTGACTTTTTCTGAATCATTATGATCTATCATAGAATTTCTGAATTCAAATTTGTATTTTATTTAATGGATAAGATATATTTTTCAAGTTAGGAACATAGAAGCTATTTTGCTTAACAGCTTGTTATCTTGATACTATTAAGCAATAAAAAGGCATGCACTATTGATGCATGCTAAAACATGGATGAACTTCCAAATAATTATGTTGGATGAACATGCCAGACAAAAACATGAGTACATACCGTATTCCATTTATTTAAAATTCTAGGAGCAATAGGCTTTCAGTTTTCTTGAGTAAATTCCTAGGAGTAGAATGGCTGGATCTTGTGGAATATATGTTAACTTTTTGAGAAACTGTCATACTGCTTCCTAAAGCACTGGTTTCATTTTAGATTCCTGCCAGTAGTGTATAAGAGCTCTAATGCCAGTTCTTCCACGTCCTTGACAACATTTGACATGTCAGTCATTTCATTTTATTAGATGTATAATGGGATCTTTCTGTGGTTTTAAGTTGAATTTCTCTAATAACTAATGATGTTGAGCATCTTTGCACACGCTACAATATTAAGAAAAAGTGGTGAATAATTTTATATTTATTGAGATTTTTAGTAAGGCTCAGATGAGATATATCTTAGTAAATATTCTGTGTCCACATGAAAAGAAGGTGTATTCACTGTTGTTGTGTAGAATTTTCTACAATGTCACATGAGGTCAAGTTGGTTGTTAGTTTTATTTAAATCCTTTTTATCCTTAGTGGATTTTGGTTTCCATGGTCTATCAATTATTGAAAAAGGGGTATTGAACCATATCTCTATAATTGTAGCTCTATTTATTTATCTTTGAAACCCTATTAGCTTTTTCTTTATATATTTTGAAGCTTGTTTTTCTGTCCATTAAAAGTTTAGGATGGTTAAAACCTCCTGATGAATTCATCTCTTTATCACTGTTGAATGACTTTCTTAATCCGTGATAATATTCTTTTCTGTGAAATATACTTTGCCCAATATTAATTTAGTCACTCAAGCTTCATTTTTTGATAAAGGTTGTGAGGATATTTTTTTGTACTTTTAACGCATTTGTTTCTTTTTATTTGAAGTGTGTTTCTTGTTGGCATCACATAATTGTGTCAGGTTTTAAAAAATCCAATCTGACAACTTCTGTCTCTTAATTGGAATATTTAGACCATTACATTTAGTGTGTCATTGATATGGTTAGGTTTAAATCTATATTGCTCCCGGTTTTCTATTTGTACCAAATGTTTTTTATTTGCCTTTTTCTTTTATTTCTTTGCCTACTTTGGATAAATTTGTATTATTATATTTTACCTCTTTGTTGGTTTATAAGCTAGTATCTTTGTTTTGCTATTTAGTAGATGCTTTAAGGTTTATAGTATACATTAATTGTTACTTTTTAGTGATATTATACCACTTGACATATAGTATAAGAATCATAACATTTTATATTTCCAGACTCATTATATTCCAATGACTACTGCTCAAATGCTATACATCGCATGTGAAAATATTTAGAGATAAATTAAGGCTCTAGATGTTAAATTCTTCCAGAAAGGATTTAGGCTAGGGGAATACCTCCTTAACCCAATGAGATTGAGCTAATTAGAAGTTGACTTGAAGGTAGGTTAGGGTCTATTTCTGGTTGGCTTTTACTCTTAGAGAATAGACTTGTAGGAGTCTCAACTAAATGTCTGGGAAGCTTATCAGTCCTCTGTTCCTTTGTGGACTCTAAACTCTAAATTTTGACCCTCTACTCCACACCCCAGCCTGAAAAACTAAGAAAAGCTCTGCTCAGTTTCTTAGTCCCTTGGCTTAAGAATTCCCAACTTCCATAGTAGGAAGTTGGAGCCAAATGTCAGGAACATCTCACTGTGCTTCCCTTCCTTCTAGAATCTTCAAGTCTGCAGTGCCTTAGTAGTTCTTCAATATGTTCACACTGAAGATTTATTTTTTGTTTTGTTATGTTTTATGTTGTATCTAGATTTTCTCTAGATGTTCTAATTGTGCTCAACAGGAGGATTGAGCTAATGAAAGCTAAACTGCCATGACCAAAAGCAGATGTCCCCCTTGTTCTGAAACTACGTGATGACTTTCATATTTCATCCATTACGCTGGACACTCAGTGGACATTTCAATATGGAAACTCATAGCATGCCATTCTGAAATTTTCCTTGAATAATTTTTATAATAAAATCCTCTTCATTTTCTATGTTTTATCTTTGAGTCTTCTATAACTCAGATGTTGACATCTTGAGCAGATCTTATAGTTTCCCTATCATTTCTGTAGTTTCAATATCCCTCTCATTCCAGAGACCATCTCTTGAACTTTTTTCAGTTACTAAATCTTCAGTATTTTGCTGTGATTTATAAAGTGGAGAATGTAGAGATATAACTTCTTTCTTCTTATCTATTTTCTTGGAATGTCTTTAACTTTTTTTTGAATGCTCTTTTGCATTGTTTTATTTCCACATTTTTTATTAATTCCCAAGAGGTTTTTTACTATGCATTTTTTATAGTTTTTGTTTTTGTTTTTTTTTGGTCTGTGAATGTAATAGATTGTCTTGTCTCTATAAAATATTGCTAATAGGTGTGCTTCTCCCCTGAATTTTGGTGTGTGTGTGTGTGTGTGTGTGTGTGTATGTGTGTGTGTTTCAATCTTCCATATAAGAAGATTTATTCAGAGTTTTCTTAATACTTGGTTTATAACAAGGAGTGAGAGAATTAAAAGCTGATTGGTAGTTTTGAGCTTGCATTTGTAATGTTAATTTAGACCTTCAATAAAGTATAAAGTAAACATGTAAGTCATTATCTAAACTTTTGAGATTAAGGAGGCACTGTTTATAATATACCAATATTTCAAACATGAATAAGACTGTGCCAGACAAACCAAAATGTGTGTTTATCCATTTAATTAGAGAACTCCATATCTGTAAGTATCTTCTTTGAGACTGGTGAGATTCCTCAGACAATAATCTTTAAAACTCTGCCTGCACTCAAGGATAAGGTAAGAAAAACCAGCTGAGTGCCCTCTATATTCACATTCAGTATGCAAAAAAAACTAATAACTGATTTCCCGGTTTTTGAAATGGTACCCACAACCTCAAGTCTTTATCACACCGCAATCCCCTCAGTTTATATACTACCCATTGAACTTTAATTAGTAAAGCGTCAGATCTCTGTTAGGGTGTGTAAAGTGAGAGAAGGTAAGGATCTGACTTCTCCAATAGCATTCACCATAGTCCTCGTATTTTAGCCCACAGCTCAATTCGTTCCCAGTGCCACAGTATGGGTTGTCTTGGTCCCTGAGGCCTTTGATTATTCTTCAGTGTAAATCAAAATGATTTCACTTTTCCTTATTACCATCATAGGAGGTGGCTTTATGTGGATGCTAGATCAATTAACACTCTTCCATCTGTACTTACTAGATTTCAAACTGTTATTCCTGTTTTCTTTGTCCCTATACTTCTATCCTCATTAATTTATGTCTTTTTTTAAAAACAATGCCTTCTCTGTAGTTTTGGGGGAGTTTCAAGAGGGAGGAAAGTTTGATATGCTCTCAATCTATGACCTTAATTTGGAAATGTTCTTTCCATTTTCACTGCTGACCCTGCTTCTCAGGATCTGGATATGGACTTGAGAGAAATGGAACAAACAGCAGCCTGACTAAGAGACAGAATAGAGTTCTTTATTAAAATATTCACAGTCCTCTGACCTTGAAGCACTTCCTTGGACCCAATTGTCCTCCTTTTAGAATGAGTCCCTTCTCAAGTACTAGTCTGACTTCTTGTTCAAGTAGCCATTTTGTGGGTATACTCCACACATCCACCAGACTTGTAAGAGACTAGGATAAACACAGACTAGGTTAGAGAAAAGAACCCTGTTTATTTTAACAGTGTGCAGTTATACCCATAACCAGGTGATTTTCCCACAGGAAATCATTAATTCAGCAAATATTTACTTGGAGTTTTCTGTGTGGAAAGCATTACATTGGTTTTCATAATTCACAGTGTTTCTTCATATATTAGCAAGTGAACAAATTACCATAAAGCTAAGAATTAATTGGAGACAACTGCGTCTAAGCATTAGAGCCAGAGAGACCTCAGGGACTATGTAGTCTTCATTTTGCAGGTGAGAGAACTGAAACACTGAATGGTTTAATGATTCAGAGAGCTGCACCCTTATTGGGGATTAATGAAGTGTCCTGAGGGATTTCTCATCTAGTGAACCCAAATTGAGAGTCAATGGAGTAATTTGGGGAATTTCTACATTAAACTAGAAAATCAATTTCCTGTGGTACATTAGCTAGCATCTTGAGTAAAATATAATCCTTATGTTCAAGTGAGTTATCAAATCAATTTTGAACCCACTCCAAATGCCTTGGTCTCTAAGCTGCTGCAGTCCGTACTGTAATAGTATAACTTCTGTATTAGCCAGAATGCAAATGACCATTTGAAAATTACTCATCCTTAGTGAAAATGTTGAAAGTTACGCTGTACATTAAACAGGCAGATAATTTTATTGCAATTTTGTCTGATTGAAGATTTAGGTATGACTATTTCTTCTTTTCTCTTGCAATCTCTAAGTCAATAAGCTTCACACTAAATGGTAATCATATATCATTTTAAGATCACCTTCTGGTACATGGTACATGGTGCTTTGCTGGATGACCATGGGGTCAAATTTAAGTCACCATTCAGAGAGGTGCTCAGCGCCATGAAGAGTAGCTTCTTCATTAATATCCAGACAAATGCATATCATCAGGTGGGGATGTTGTGCAGAATACACTGGCATTGAGTAGTGAATTTGAATTAGATAATTCCTAGCTCACTTGCAACTTTAAGTTATGTTTCTCAGAGAATGCTAAAATAATTTAAGGACGTACTCCTCATTGATGCTTCATTAAAATGTCTTTACAGATATATCATATTGCTCTAGCACCTACACCTTTTGTTTTATGCCATCATAATAAATTTATACCATACTATATAACCAATTATGTACTATATATCTACATGGAATAAGTATGTTCAATAGCAATGTGATTTTAAAGTATATTTTAACACACACATATATTCTATACATCGTATCCACACAGGGAAAAACAAGTTC
Source organism: Lagenorhynchus albirostris (assembly GCF_949774975.1). Taxonomy (NCBI): domain Eukaryota; kingdom Metazoa; phylum Chordata; class Mammalia; order Artiodactyla; family Delphinidae; genus Lagenorhynchus; species Lagenorhynchus albirostris. The sequence goes on from NC_083096.1 coordinate 95,108,716, forward strand.
TGATGACGTTGGGTCAATAAATAAATGTGACAATGTTTAGGGGAATAGAAGTGTCCCAGAGAATATTTTCTTCACTCTAGGCTACATTGACATAGAATGAAAAGGCCTCCATTTCTTTGTAAAACAGATCACTGGTTTTAAAATAAAGACCATTCGACAGTAAGAAGTCAGTCCCTTGAGTGCACTCCACAAAGTCAAACCCTCATGGCTGAGCGCTTGGTAGATTCCAAGTCAGCAGGATGCAGGAGCTTAGTGACCTTTAATTCCACACACAGAAAGAATTTTCACCTGGTTCCCTATCTCCATCGCTTTCAGAAATGAATTCTTGAGTACTCTTCTTTGTGTCTCAGCTGAAACCAGAGCCATTATCTGCCCCTAGAATACAGTTTTTAGGCTGATTGGAAAGATAGTAAGAAATACTCCAGTTGTTTCCATTGTGATATCTAAGAACCAGTTGGCAAGTGCTCTTTTAAACTGCTTTTTGCTGCACTGAAACTTTTGAGATTCTTGCTCTTATAAAACATCTGCAGAAAGAAGGTATCATATTTCAGTCTGTGAAGCACGAAACAACCAATCAATAAATGTTAGTGAATTAACTAATTGTGCACAAATTGTCAAGCCAGGCTCTCAGCAGGATAGAGTGCCATTTAGGAGACATGGGCAAAAGAAAATAGAATTAATATCATAAAGCAATAAGTGCATCAAGTGGTGGTAGTTGCTCAGTGAAAGAAAATAGAAAAGAAGCAGTTTGAAAGATTGAACCGTGTGAAGTATCTGAGTTGTACTTTCCATAAAGGAGGAATATCACTAATGAAGGAAGCAGAGGTGAGAAAATACAAGGGCTTTTTGATGGTCCGAGAAGGAAGGAAAGGTAAGGTGAACGGTCATGCTGGAGAGGACCATAGTCTCCATGCATGGAAACAATACAAGATAAGAGCAAAAAGGAACTGTGAAATTGGATTGACATGGCCTTGGCCACACAAAGGAAGCTGGACATTTTTAGGCAGATAATGTGACACTATTAAAAGAGTTTCAAAGAAAATTCAAGATGTGATCAGAGCTTTGTTTTAGGAAGATCATTTTATTAGTGGCATGCAGAGAGGAGTCGACAGGGGAAAGAATAGAAATGCATCTTAGAAGCCTTTGCAGCATTCCAGCTCTCTGGAAACTAGGGCCTAAACCAGAGACAGTGTAAATGGGAGTGGGGATGAGATGAGATATGTGTGAGGACACCCAAAGTTGTTGGTTAATGACATTGTGAGAAATCAGTGAAAATTGAAAATGACATTTTAAGTCTGGCTAATTTAGAGGAAATAGAATTTAAAAAGAAACTGTTATGGAAAGCAATGTGAAATAGTTATTACAGTTGCAAGCTCTAGAGTGTAAATGATTTGAGTTTGAATTGCAGCTTCACTACTGATCAACTTTGTGATCTCAGTGAACTTACATGACATCTGCCTCAATTATCCCACCTGTAAAAGAGGGTTAATCAAGCACCTACCACAAAGGGATGGCATAAACACAAAATGAGACTACATATGCAAATAATATTGCTTTGCACATAATAAATATTAGACACTACTATTAGCAATATTATAATATTTCAAAAACATAGGATTAATTTTACGTATGTTGACTTTGGAATAACTTATTAATATCAAATAGGCAATTAGAATTGTGGCATTGGAGCTCTGGAGGGAAGCAGACAAGAGATGTAGAATCATGTTATTTAAGCCTATAAACATTTGAAACTCTCAGAGTTAACTAGAGAAAAATTACAGGAGTCTCACTTTGTAGTCTCTGAGACCAAACTTGGACCCATTAGTTGAGTCCCTGGTGCCTTGCAATACCATATATATTTGGGTTTCACCAGGCCACAGTTGATTTGACATCTAACCCAAACTTCATCAATCATAGTTTTAAAATAAAAATTCAAAATTCGTTTGAAATTGGAGAAATCTTTGAAAATTATAGTCTGCTATACAGAAGTTCAACAACTAATGATAGACATATTAATTGTCAAAAGAGGAAGAATATTGTAATTTGAGAGCTATAAATCTGTAAGTCTGATGTTCATCCTCAGGAAATTTTACAAAAGATAATTAAATAGAGGATTATTGAGCCTATAAAAAAGTGATCATTAGGAGTCTGCATGGGTTTACTAAGAAAACAAATACCAGAAACATAATTTGAGAATTTTTTTAACATCTTTATTGGAGTATAATTACTTCACAATGGTGTGTTAGTTTCTGCTTTATAACAAAGTGAATCAGCTATACATATACATATATCCCCATATCTCCTCCCTCTTGCGTCTCCCTCCCACTCTCCCTATCCTACCCCGCTAGGTGGTCACAAAGCACTGAGCTGATCTCCCTGTGCTATGCGGCTGCTTCCCACTAGCTATCTATTTAACATTTGGTAGTATATATAAGTCCATGCCACTCTCTCACTTCGTCCCAGCTTACCCTTCCCCATCCCCTTGTCCTCAAGTCCATTCTCTACATCTGTGTCTTTATTCCTGTCCTGCCCTTAGGTTCTTTAGAACCTTTTTTTTTTTTTTAGATTCCATATATATGTGTTAGCATACGGTATTTATTTTTCTCTTTCTGACTTACTTCACTCTGTATGACAGACTCTATGTCCATCCACCTCACTACAAATAACTCAATTTCATTTCTTTTTTAATGAAGTTGTCCAGGGAGTTTGCAAAGATTTCATAAGTTTGAAGATTTGAAAGGATTCACTTGAATCCACAAGATATGTATTCATGTAAGGCTTTAATATAAAGGCAGAGGTTACAGTGCAGCAAGAAAAAGAGAGTGCAGATAAGCACTGGAGATCTAAGAGACATCCCATGCGCAAGCTCCAAATGGTTCTTATTTGCAAGCCTCTCAAGAGTGAAGCTTCAAGATCATGCAATGAATCTTGACCTCAGGAGATCTCAGTTTATCAGACGATAAATTCTCATTAGAACCTTTTATGCCTCTCTGGTCACACAGTCAAGTGAGGCTGGCTAACTGGTTGTACCAAGTGAAAACAATCAGTAAATAAACTGGTCCTAGAAGTTACCAAAGTAGTTTTGGACTTTAAATCCTACTGCCCCATTTCAATTAAGAATTAAAGCCAGACATCCAAGCATCTCCAAAGATAAGGTTAGAGTTTTCCAGTCAGCTACAAATCAACTCTATCCTACACACAGATCAGAGGAGTTCATATATGTGAACTATTCTAATTTCAATGAGAAATTTGATCTTGTGTTATATGAACTGTGATAAGCAAATTAGAGAAAAATAGAAGACTCTATGATTAGGTTGATTTGTAGTTGGAGAAGGAACTTGCCCAAATAACGTAATGTAATGGTAGTTTTAATTTATATTTTCTTTAATGTGAGGTACATGGATCATATTTTTTATATGTTTAAGTCACATTTGTGTCTCTCCTCTGTGAATTCTCTATATCTTTTGCAGGGCTGGATGAACTGTAAGAGGCAAGTGAATAAAGGGGTAAGCTGATCCAGGCAGTGAGAAAAGCACAAATGAAGGCAATGTTTGTATGATGAAAAAAAAGTCACAAATAGGTCTATATGTTTATAGCATTAAGTGGGTAAAAGAAGTAGTGGTGGGAAGTGAGGCTGGAGAGGATGATGGGCATCTTATCATGGAGTGTCTTTTGTTCCAAGTTATTAACTTGGACCTTAGATTTATTCTAGATCTTTAATTATAAGAAACACAAGACATCTTTTTAAAGTAGTGTTCAGGATTTTAATTCTACAGGATTAATGTAGGAACCATGGGCATAGGGCAAATAGTGATCTATCTGAAAGCAATCTGAAAATCAATTCAATGGGCCATAATACCAGTGTTTGAGGTTTTTGGTTTGTTTGCTTTTTATTAAATACAAAAATAGAAGAGAAAAGAACAAGGGCTGAGAATAGAGGGGAAGAGACTGCAGGAGAGGAAAGCAGAAGAGAAGAAAGAAAACTGAAAAAGAGAGAATATCAAAATGCATGGCAGACTACGACTTTGATTTTCTAAGTATGTTTATACATAGAGTGAGTACGTATTTGTACGAATTTGGACTGATGTTCCAGGAGGTTATGTAAAAATGTAAAATGTAATTTTTGCTCTAAGACATGGTCAGAAAGTTTGAAAATCACTGCCTCAGGCTAGGTGGTACTATTGAAGGATTTTAATCAGATGAATGGCATGATCAGATTGAATTTTAGATTAATCTGTTAAAAGCCTACAGGGCAGAGAGCTTCCTTTTCAACAAACTGTATGCAGGCAAGATC